>NC_091984.1:93153434-93753434 GCF_044704955.1 Pristiophorus japonicus
ATCATAACCCAAATAAAAAGGGGTTAATATCTGGTCCACTTATTGTAAAACCAGCAGGTGGGCGATGATCAGTGTCCTTTATCTCACATCTAATTGTGATGTCCAAGATTGAAGACTACCAATTATCTATAGAATAAATTCAACACTTGGGTATAGTTTTATGAACCATCTGCATGTAGATATGACGATGGCTTTATTTCAGCTATCACTCTATACACAGAAATTTTGATACTCGATGTAATACTGAAGGTGCAGTTGAAGGTCTTCAGCAGACTTTAGAAAATCCTTTATTATATAGTACAGTATTAACTAAGCAAACTGTGACATCTGGTGGCTGAAACAAGATTGTCCATCAATATTATCTTACACAGTAGATCTACAATATCATGGCACAGGAACAACATATGTAGCTAAATAGAATCTGGAAAAGAGCAAAAATACTCCACTCAATGGGCTCAAATTTGCCCAGGAGTTGCTCAGTTTTCTTTGGAGCAACTTGATTTTTCTGGAATATCTTAAAAATCCCCATTCTGCACATTTAATTTGTGCGAGTGTAAGTGAGTTAATTAGGATTTTTTTAGTTTTGTTTTTTTTCCCCCAAAAGGGGGCGTTACCAGCCACCTACGCCTGTTTTGAGCATTTAAGCCAGTTTGGACAGCTAATAGTTGCTCCAAACTAACTTAGGCCAGCGTATGTGGCCACTTGTGGCCGCACAGAAACCCTTGCGGAGAGTTAAGAAATCAGCGCAGGTAGCCAGAGATAGGGGGAAAAGGGGAGAGGACCGTGCAAAGCACTAAACACCTTCACAACAACATTCAAGAAGCATAAAAACCATCAATAACAAATAAATAAATAAATAATAAAACTTAAGTCCTACCTTCATAACTCGGCCCGGGAAGTCAGCGGGCCTGCGTGAGGCTGCTCTGTTGGGGATAGGTGCAGGTGGGTGGGACGCCCGGGCAGGAGAGCGGCGCAGGTAACTGGCCACACACAACACACAGCAGGCTGGGCTCGCAGAACACGGAGGCTGCAGGAGTCAACTCCGAGGGACTGGTGGACTTCTCTCTCCGAGGACTGCTGACTCTTGCCCCGCGCCCCTGATCAAAACACTCTTCCCTCCCTCCCACCCCCCAATCAAAACTCTCCTCCTCTCCGCCCAACCCCCTCAAAACACCTTTCTCTCCCTCTCCCGCTCTGGATCAAAACTCTCCTCACTAAAAAGCACAACCATCTTTAAATAAAAAATAAAACTCAAGTCCTGCCACGGTGTGGGAGGCCACTTGGCCGGGGATAGGTGCGGGACTCTCTCCTTAACGCGCGACGCCACTCGACCTGGGATAGGGGCGGGACATCGGGTCCCACACTGCAGAGGAGCTACTGCGCATGCGCGAAACCTCCAGTGCGCATGCATTGAGCTGCTGGCACTCTTGAGTGCAGGGCCCTAGCTCCGCCCCCCACTAATTGCCATGCCCCGCCAAGCACAAGGCCAGTCGACAGAGCGGGGAAAATACTGCGATATCTTTTCAGCGCTGTTTTGAGCGTGAAATGTGGCGCACCTCACGTAAGTGCGCCGAAAAAAACGGAGGGTCAAATTTGGGCCCAATGACTGAGACTAGGATAAGCATTCAGATGTTTGATGTTTATATTTAATTTGAATATAGTAATTCTATTAATTTGATTCAGTCAGCTGTATGGGAACAAGACTGCAATTATTCAACAGGGGCCAAGACTTAAAAAAAAAAGGTTAGTTTATTACAATTCTGAAAACTTATCCAAGTCCAAAACATAATTAAAAATCTGGATCCAACTCAACTACAGTATTATATAAAGGGAATAAGGCTATTTAAAAAAAATCTAAGTAGATCTCAATCAGACTGGTAGGGGCGAGAGTGGAGTGAACAAGTCAAACTCTTGTTGGATAAGTATTCGCTGCATTATTTAAAACAGTGCAAATAAAATAGTGAATGCTCATCAAACAAGGAACAAATGAAACTGGTGAAGAGGTGCTTTCTTCTCAAGTGACAACAAACAATTCTGAACAGATCTCTCAAGTTCCTCAGTGTCACTGGTGTAAAATTTTTGTACACATCATTCCAACAGAAAACTTCATGGAAGTCTCCCAAATTATTTTTTTCGAATTTACTTGCATTAAATAAATAAGTTAGTAAAAGTCACTGGAGGTTGTCCTGGCAATCAAGACAACTGTGGCCAGTCCATGGGGGCAAGTTTCGGCCTGAGTTGCTCCTGTTTTTTTGGAGCAACTGGTTTAGAATGGAGTATCTTAGAAATTTGAATTCTCGGCATTTAGTTTGCTCCAGATCTAGTCAGTTAGAACAGTTTCACTTTGGAACAGAATTTTTTTTCCAAAAGGGGGCTTGTCCGGCCACTTACGCCTTTTTCAAAGTTTAAGCAGTGAAAATATACTCCAAACTAACTTAGAATGGAGTAAATGAAGATTTTTGTATGTTCGAAAAAACCTTGTCTATACTTTAGAAAATCAGGCGTAGGTTACAAATTAGGCGCCGGAATGTGGGGTGGGGGGAGTTTAAAGGGAAGTTTACTAACATTAAACACTTCAGTTTTACAAATAAAGAGCCATCATCAATAATAAATGATAGATACATCAATAAATAAATCAAAAAAAATGAATAAATTTTTTTTTATAAAAAAATGCAAAAAAAAAAAATCATTAAATAAAACATTTTCTACTTACCGACTGCAGCACCGGGAGTCCTCCAACAGCGTGCTGGGATGCCCACCCCATTGTGTCTCTGTCTGTGTGTGTGTCTCTATCCCTCTGTCTGTCTGTGTGTGTGTGTTTCTGACAGAGGGGCGGGTGGCGAGGGAGAGAGGGCGGCTGGCAAGGAAGAGGGGGCGGCTGGCAAGGAAGAGGGGGCGGCTGGCAAGGAAGAGGGGGCGGCTGGCAAGGAAGAGGGGGCGGCTGGCAAGGAAGAGGGGGCGGCTGGCAAGGAAGAGGGGGCGGCTGGCAAGGAAGAGGGGGCGGCTGGCAAGGAAGAGGGGGCGGCTGGCAAGGAAGAGGGGGCGGCTGGCAAGGAAGAGGGGGCGGCTGGCAAGGAAGAGGGGGCGGCTGGCAAGGAAGAGGGGGCGGCTGGCAAGGAAGAGGGGGCGGCTGGCAAGGAAGAGGGGGCGGCTGGCAAGGAAGAGGGGGCGGCTGGCAAGGAAGAGGGGGCGGCTGGCAAGGAAGAGGGGGCGGCTGGCAAGGAAGAGGGGGCGGCTGGCAAGGAAGAGGGGGCGGCTGGCAAGGAAGAGAGGGCGGCTGGCAAGGAAGAGAGGGCGGCTGGCAAGGAAGAGAGGGCGGCTGGCAAGGAAGAGAGGGCGGCTGGCAAGGAAGAGAGGGCGGCTGGCAAGGAAGAGAGGGCGGCTGGCAAGGAAGAGAGGGCGGCTGGCAAGGAAGAGAGGGCGGCTGGCAAGGAAGAGAGGGCGGCTGGCAAGGAAGAGAGGGCGGCTGGCAAGGAAGAGAGGGCGGCTGGCAAGGAAGAGAGGGCGGCTGGCAAGGAAGAGAGGGCGGCTGGCAAGGAAGAGAGGGCGGCTGGCAAGGAAGAGAGGGCGGCTGGCAAGGAAGAGAGGGCGGCTGGCAAGGAAGAGAGGGCGGCTGGCAAGGAAGAGAGGGCGGCTGGCAAGGAAGAGAGGGCGGCTGGCAAGGAAGAGAGGGCGGCTGGCAAGGAAGAGAGGGCGGCTGGCAAGGAAGAGAGGGCGGCTGGCAAGGAAGAGAGGGCGGCTGGCAAGGAAGAGAGGGCGGCTGGCAAGGAAGAGAGGGCGGCTGGCAAGGAAGAGAGGGCGGCTGGAAAGGAAGAGAGGGCGGCTGGCAAGGAAGAGTAGCAAGAAAGAGAGGGAGGGTAGCAAGGAAGAGAGGGAGGGTAGGAAGGAAGAGAGGGAGGGTAGGAAGGAAGAGAGGGAGGGTAGGAAGGAAGAGAGGGAGGGTAGGAAGGAAGAGAGGGAGGGTAGGAAGGAAGAGAGGGAGGGTAGGAAGGAAGGAAGAGAGGGAGGGTAGGAAGGAAGAGAGAGAAGGAGGGTAGGAAGGAAGAGAGAGAAGGAGGCTGAACGGCCGGGCCCAAGACTTCGGGCTGGATTTACAGGTCGGTGTCGTCGGGTCTCGGAGGCCCGGGGCGGGGAGAGAAGAGTCGCAGAGGTCGGGGGTGGTCGGGGAGAGTCGCGGGGGTCCGGGGGAGGGGAGGAGGAGAGTAGTGAGGTTCGGGGGGAGGAGTGGCGGTCGGGTCGGCGTGGGTTGGTGGGGGGGGGGGTGTCGGAACGGAGGTCGGGTCGCCGGTGGGGTCGGGGGCAGTGGTCCGGTCGGGTGGGAGGTGAGCCTTATCCACGCAGCCCCAGTGAGGCCATTCGACCAGGGCTAGGGGCTGCGTGTTCGGGCCCCTCCCACCGTTTTGGGTGCCTGGAGCTACTACACACGCTCGCCCACTGTAGTGCGCATGTGCAGAGGTCCTGGCACTGTTTTCAGCGCAGGGACCTGGCTCCGCCCCCCACAGCTCGTGCTGCGCCCCGCCCAGCTCCAGAGGACGTGCAGAGAGCCGGAGAATAGGTGAGTTTTTTTTTAGGCGCACTTTGTGGCGTGAAAAACGGGCGTCCAGGTCCGGGCTACGCCGTTTTAGGCGCGGCCCGAAACTTGGGCCCCATCTTACACTAGTTTGCAAAGAACTATAAATCAAAGCAGAATGACACTTCCAGATGCCAGTTTCAAAATTCACTAGAATTGTTACATTTTCTACTCTCCTGAAAGTTTGGCCATCAAATCAGAATTAACAACCAATCCAGGTTTAGCATCAACTTTAGTAACTGCTATACACCGAGATAAGCCTTACAAGTACAATGTCCTTCAATGAGGATTTCCTTTAGTTGAGAAGAGCGTTTAAAGAGGTTATCAGTCATCACTGTCCGGAGAATTAATCAGATTCCTTTGCATGAGGCATTCTATTTGCATAACAAAACACCCTAAATTAATTAGTCCCAAAAATTGCAACTCACATGCAATAGTCAAGATTATTTCTTTACTCCAGTCTTCAATGTCTAAGGAAATTTGAGTTTTCCAGTTGATAATTACATTCTTCTCTGACCACATCCAAAGTTCGCACAATTATTATTTTTTTCTGAAAAAGATCCTCAGTAGAAAAGTGCCTGAGAATGGAAAAGGTTTGATACCTTTCAATATTCTCTCCCACTCTTCCCTCTCCTAGCTTATGCACAAATCTGGCTCAAAGTGAATGAGCTAGGATATTTCCGTGACATTAATGAAGCATTTAGCTTGGTATGAGTTCTTTTACTTTTGTCACTGTAATTAATTAATTAAAAATCAGCCTCACTTCTGGAAGTCACATCCCAGCTTAACTTGACACAATCTTATGATGATTAGATAGTTTGGTCTCCTGGAAGTCAGTTTGAGGGAGGAACCACACACTGAATTTAAGTGTATATGATTTGTCCAGATGTGTGCCTAATTGACAGCCTTTACAATTTAAGAGTTATTTATATAACACTTTAGCTTTGGTTACTGCTCTGGGGAGTATTTATTAGCATGCACTCTTCAAATCAGTGAGTTTGACCTGGGGTTTTCAGAGAGGTTAACTGAAGATAACAAGATGTGCATACAACCTCCATACCTGGTAAGGAAATGATTAATAAAACTACAAAAGAAAGGTAATTATAGTTTTCATACAGAAGTTGCAAATTATTTATTTTCTATCGTATGGGTTAATAAAGTTTAACAGTATTGCAAAGATACATGACAGTATTCGTCAATCACATATGGCATTGCACGAGTAGCAAGGCCAAGTGCAGTCTTCAGGTGATGCGTGGTTAGAGGGTACACCGGACTAAACCACCTACTCAATCTTTGTATCCTTCACACCCTCTTCCTCCACTCTTAGGCCCCTATCTTCCACCTTGATGATTTTTGGCGCCCAAGTACGTTAACATATGTTTCTCCCCCCCCCCCGCCCCCCGCCCAAAATGGTAGTTTCCACAAAGCAAAAGTTATTTTTAGCGCTGTGCTACCCGAGGACAATTCTGGAGACGGAGCTTGTAGCGTGCGCCGAGAAATCTCTGCGCATGCGCTGGAAAAAAAAGGACACAAATACACTGGAATATAACACGTAGTGACCAGAACAATTCTCTCCCTCCAGGGAGTTAGACGAGGATTTTTTTTAAAGAAGTGAATTCAGTAAGTATTTGTAATCTCTCATTGTGATATCGCGGCTAATAAAAAAAGCATGCAGTGTGTAACAGTGTGGGAAAGAAGCATGACACACTGACTCGCTGATAATGGCAATCAAAGCTCATTAGTGCTTTCACCAGAATAACTGTTTGAAATATGACCAGGGAGGCCAGGATCTCTTTTTCATTAACCAGAAGTGAGCAAATAAAAATGTTTTAGTTTATAGGTTTAAGTCTGATGCCAGGGTGTGGGGGGACAATTTTGTAGAGTGACCCTATATAAACTGAACACGGGTTCAGCGCCAAAGAATCACCCATCTCCCATTCTACTAAGACAAAATCGATGCAGCGACACATAATGGGGAGAATTATGGAAGAAACAGAGTTTTCTTCACACAGGCAGGGGAGCTTTTGTGGAACCTCCCCCCACACACACGCACATGTTTTTACTTCAATCCAGGTATTTGAATTGAAATTAGAACAATTTCTTCAGGCACCTGCCCCAAGCCTGTGCTGATAAATATTTACCCTACCAATTCCCATCTCCCTGCGAGGAGTGAAGTGGGCCGGGAGCGGGGAGATCATTCAGCCTGGGATTGCAGCGGGCCGGAGTGCCAATTTCCGTAAGTTAAGGTAGGGTTTTTTAAAAAAAAAGAATGGTACTCAAGGTCACTCTGCGCCGTTTTGAAAAAAATCGTTGTTGGGGAAACTGGCATAAATGGCCAGAAATCGCGCAGAATCCCTTTTAAACGCAAACCAGCGCCAAAATATCTGCTGCCCAAAAATCTGGTACTGACAGTCGGCGCCAGCGTCAAAACTTTGCGTAAAATTTCAAAATACTGATTACTCCAAAAAAAGAATCGCCAGGCTCCAAAAAAACAGTGCCCAATGGTAGTGAAAATTGCCCCCATAATCTTATTTCCATTCCCTAGCTCCCCTACAGGGAGATGGCAAGAGGCTAGAGGCCAGTTTATCCTCAACCAATTTCCCTACTACATAACTTGATATTTCCCCTAAAGATGCTTTCTTTGCTTTCACAATTCAACCTATTAAAAAAATGAGGAAAGAAACTGCCTATCCTCCTTTCCCTCTTTTTGTATCTCTTTTCCCCCACTTTGTTTCATCGATACTAGAAATTACAATCGCGGTTTAACAGTCAGAAGCAATTAGACTGACTTTTTGAACTGCCAATAAAACACAGGTGATGTAATTAGGTGGCTTCAAAATTCACCTGTGGAAAAAGGCTTTAAAAATTTTTTTTTACAATGTTACAACTTCAGAGTGCCCCAAATCCCCATCATTTCTCCACCATGAGCATGTGCTGCTGCTATGTATTCTATACAATTTGCTCAGGGAGTTTTCTTTAAACTAACAAATTAAAGTTAAGGACCCAGAGCATGGAAGGTTGAAAAGTGTAAACGAAGCAAAGAAAAATGCGATGAATAAGTGGCACTATTCTTGGATTTTAAAAGCCCGAAAGTTGTATGAGCAAAGATAGAGAAGTAAGGAGTTCAACAGTCTTGGAGGCCTGTGCATGAATGAATCAGAGCAGGAGTTGAAATGAATCTTTATTTCAACAGAACGGAGGTGTCAGAAAATGTGTGCAAGATAGTGTCGTGGAACTCAAAAGGGCTAAGGAGCACTGACTGCTATAGAACTGATTTAAAGACAAAGATTGCCCGAAGAATATAAATCATTTAGTGTTGTTTTCCTCATTCCTGCATTCTGGCAGAGCTGGCTGAACTCAAACAATTGGTTTCAAATTGTGACCAGAGTTTAAAATAAGAGTAAATAATTGGGAAATAAATTTGACCCAAAATTTGTATAGCCTTGTACATAGACTGTAGTCAGTAAGAAAAGCATCTTACAACTGATTTACAGTATCAAGATTAAACTGTAATGATTCAATTTGCATTACAGATAAAAAGAACAGAAACTGAAAATGCTGGAAATCAGAATTAAAAACAGAAAATACACAAGTCTATCAGCATCTAAAAAAAGCGATAATAGGGTCTACACCCAAAATATCTCACTCAGGAAACTGGAAAACATCCAAGCCCCTTTTATGAGACTGAATAAAACAATCTGTATAGTTTCAGCATTTTCTGTTTTTACTTCATTCAATTTTCATTGATACTATACAAGTTATTATTTCGCTCAAACTGATTTTAACACCAGCCAACCTTTCAGTGGGTTTTCAGAAAAAGGTCAGCAGTAGCAGCAATCTTTGTTTTCCTGTCACTTTCAACTGTGTGAATGCAAAAAACAGCATCAACTAAAATTCATGGCGGTCTCATTCCTGATTTGCATTTGAAGCAGGTTTGGAGCATTTGCCAGCCCAGTCGGTGGCTCCTTTGAGCAATATTATTCATTTGGACAGGTATTTTTTAATTTTTTTTTAAAGTTATGGGCATTTAACAAAAACTGCTTGCACCAACACATCACATGGATGCAGTGGTTGGCAACATTTAGGTTTCTAGATTTTGCTCAACCAATTTTGTAATATTTATTATACAGCGGTGCCATGATATCACTAAGAGCTCAAAAACTACTTAAATTGTGATACAGGTAGGAGCAGGATGGGAGACAGACAGGCTGGCACCCATTTTCTTTCCCTATGATCTGATGCCAATATTTCATCATGCACTCAACAGATCGTATTTTTTTTTTTACAAACAGTAAATCTACGAATGCAGGTTTGTACTATGAACGATTGACCCATACTACACCATAAGTGAGTTATTACTTCCACGTTCAACAGTTCCTTGGGCACCAATGAACTTCTCTCACACGAGCATTTCTGGCCAAACAAGAATAAATTAAAATGCTGCACTCAACCGGTTGAAAAGACTGCAATTGGACTGTTTTTCAGCCAGTCTGAGGCCAGTTTTCTGGATGTTGGCCCTCTCTTGAAAATAGTTTAAACTGTTTTAGGGTACTACAGTAAACCTGCTCCAATTGCAAATCAGGCAGGTGGTACACTTGCATTTTAGTTGATGCTGACCTCCGCAACTAAGTAGCTCTATACATTAGGAATGGCGCATACAATCAAAGCTAACATTTGAATGAATTACTGAGGGGGAGTGTTGCACTGGCAGCAATAGTGTGCCTCAGAAGAGACATTAAACTGATCACGTCTGCTTGTTCCAGTAGTTCAGGAGGGCATTAAAGATCTCATGGTGCTATTCAAAGAGGAGGAAATTCTCTTGGTGTCTCCCTCAATCAACAGCAACAAAAACAGACTAACTGGTAATTTTGCTAATGCGGGACAAGCTGCTGCATTTACCTATACAGGTTATATCAATTTTAAAGCCGTTCATAATATGATGTGCGAATGCGATAAAGCACTACATAAATGTAAGTATCTTTATTACTGTAATAGTCTATCATTTTAAAGGGACTGGAAAGGTAATTTAAATAAAATATAGCCAACCCAGACTGGCTGGACCTGTTGACATTCTTAAGACCGATTGTATTAACTCATGGATAATTCTATTGAATTCAGTTTTATAACAACAACTTGTATTTATATAGCATCTTTAATGTAGTGAAACGTCCCAAGGCACTTCACAGGAGTATTATGAGATTAAAAAAATTGACACCGAGCCACACAAGGAGAAATTAGGGCAGGTGACCAAAAGCTTAGTCAAAGAGGTATGTTTTAAGGAGCGTCTTAAAGGAGAGGGGTAGAGAGGTGGAGAGGTTTAGGAGGGAGTTCCAGAGCTTAGGGCCTAGGCAACAGAAGGCACGGCCACCAATGGTTGAGCGATTATAATCAGGGATGCTCAAGAGGGCAGAATTAGAGAAGTGCATATATCTCGGGCGGGGGGGGGGGGGGGGGGGGGAGCTGAAGGAGATTAGAGATAGGGAGGGGCAAGGCCATGGAGGGATTTGAAAACAAGGATGAGAATTTGAAATCGAGGCGTTGCTTAACCGAGAGCTAAAGTAGGTATGTGAGCACAGGGGTGATGGGTGAGCGGGACTTGGTGCGAGTTAGGACACAAGGACAGCCGAGTTTCGGATGACCTAAAGTTTACATAGGGTGAGGCCAGCCAAGAGTGCATTGAAAGAGTCAAGTTTAGAGGTAACAAAAGCATTGATGAAGTTTCAGCAGCAGATGAGCTGAGGCAAGGGTGGAGATGGGCGATGTTATGGAGGTGGAAATAGGCGGTCTTAGTTATACTGCAGATGTGTGATTGAAAGCTCATTTCAGGGTCAAATATGACACCAAGGTTGCAAACAGTTTGGTTCACTCTCAGACGGAAGTTGGGGATAGAGATGGAGTCAGTGGCAGGGACCAAAAACAATGGCTTCGGTCTTCCCGTTACTTAATTGGAGAAAATTTCTGCTCATCCACAACTGAATGTCGGACAAGCAATCTGACAATTGAGAGACTGTGGAGGGGTCGAGAGAAGTTGTAGTGAGGTAGAGCTGGGTGTCATCAGCGTGCATGTGGAAACTGACGCTGTGTTTCCGGATGATGTCTCCATGGGCAACATGTAGATGAGAAATAAGAGGGGCCAAGGATAGATCCTTGGGGGACACTAGAGGTAACTATGCGTGAGCAGGAAGAAAAGCCATTGGATGTATTTCTTTACGATTCGATAGATAAGAATGGAACCACCCGAGTGCAGTCCCACCCAGCTGGACGATAGTGGAGAGGTGTTGGAGAAAGATGGAGTGGTCAACCATGTCAAAGGCTGCAGACAAATCAAGAAGGACGAGGAGGGATAGATTGTCTTTATAACATTCCTGATATATTTTATATATAGCTTTACCAATTTTGTCTCATTAAGCAATGTAGAAAAAATGCAAACAAAACCAAAATTCAAATTTCAATTTTTTGTAATTCAATCTTTCACATCATAACATTAGATACAGGAGTAGGCCATTCAGCCCCTCAAGCCTTCTTCTCTATTCAATTAGATCAACTCATCTGCACCTCCAACTTCATTTACCTGCTTTTGCTCATTGTACCTTACCCAACAAAAATCTGTGCATCTCAGTCTTGAAAGCTCCAATTGTCCCAGCATCCACAGCCTCGAGGGAGTGTTTCAAACTTTTATTACCCTTTGTGTGAAAAGGTGCTTCCTGGCCTCGCTCCTGAATGGCCTGGCTTAATTTTAAGATTACACTCCCCTTGTTCTTGAGATACATCCAGAGATATCTACCCTGTCAAATCCGTTTAACATTTTAAACATATCAGTCACAATGTGGTTGTTGATAAAACTGAATACATAAGAACATAAGAAATACGAGCTGGAGTAGGCCATACTCGAGCCTGCCCTGCCATTTAATATGATCATGGCTGATCTGATCATGGACTCAGGTCCACTTCCCTGCCCGCTCTCCATAACCCCTTATTGTTCAAGAAACTGTCTATTTCTGTCTTAAATTTATTCAATGTCGCAGCTTCCACAGCTCTCTGAGGCAGCAAATTTCACAGATCCACAATCCTCAGGAGAGAAGAAATTTCTCATCTCAGTTTTAAATGGGCAGCCCCTTATTCTAAGATTATGCCCTCTAGTTCTAGTCTCCCCTATCAGCGGAAACATCCTCTCTGCATCCACCTTGTCAAGCCCCCTCATAATCTTATACGTTTCGATAAGATCACACCTCATTCTTCTGAATTCCAATGAATAGAAGCCCAACCTACTCATCCTTTCCTCATAAGTCAACCCCCTCATCCTCAGAATCAACCTAGCGAGCCTTCTCTGAACTGCCTCCAAAGCAAGTATATTCTTTAGTAAATATGGAAACCAAAATTGTATGCAGTATTCCAGGTGTGGTCTCACCAATACCCTGTACAACTGTAGCAAGCCTTCCCTGCTTTTATACTTCATCCCCTTTGCAATAAAGGCCAAGATTCCATTGGCCTTCCTGATCACTTGCTGTACCTGCATACTAATCTTGTGTGTTCCATGCACAAGTACCCTCAGGTCCTGCTGTACTGCAGCACTTTGCAATCTTTCTCCATTTAAATAATAACTTGCTCTTTGATTTTTTTCTGCCAGAAGTGCATGACCTCACTTTCCAACATTATACTCCATCTGCCAAATTTTTGCCCACTCACTTAGCTTCTTTATGTCCTTTTGCAGATCTTGTGTCCTCCTCACACATTGCTTTTCCTCTCATCTTTGTATCGTCGGCAAACTTGTCTAAGTTACACTCAGTCCCTTCCTCCAAGTCGTTAATATAGATTGTAAATAGTTGGGGTCCCAGCACTGATCCCTGCGGCACCCCACTGGTTACTGATTGCCAACCCAAGAATGAACCATTTATCCCTACTCTTTGTTTTCTGTTCCTTATTGCATGAACTGTTGCTTTTTGTTGCAAAGAACACATTCCTGAAGCATTTTCCCTTTACATTGATGCTCTAGCATCTGTTAATGTATTTAGTCAGTAAACTGTACAATGATTTTTTAGCACTCCAGGGAAATGTTTAATATATGGGGAAACAGCTCAGAAATGGGATTCAAATGAATAGCTTTAATATAAAGCTATAAATAGCTTAGGCTGAATGCTACCTCCTATGCTTAAATATCCATGTTTCTTTGTTATGAGTTGTTGTGCAAATAGAGGGCAGAAAAATGATGCAAGTTCTTTCTTTACGTTAAAAACCTGTAAGTCAATTAGTTCAATGATCATTCTCGTTTCGGAGTCAGAAGGTTGTGGGTTAAAGCGTCACTACAGCAGCACACAGTCTAGATTGGTACTTCAGTGCAGTTCTGAAGGATTGCTAAATTGTCAGATGAAATGTTAAATTGTATCCGCAGATAGTCACAAATGTCAAAGAGTAGGGTCCCTGCTGTTCTGCTGAACATTCCTTCCTCAAACACCATCAGAAACAGATTATCTGTTCGTTCATTCATTTGCTGTTTTTTGGACCTTGCTGTGCACAAATAAATACTTTGTTTACCTCCTTAAATGACCAATCCATTGGTTGTAAAGCAATTTGGGGTGTGCCAAGGACACAAAGGGACTATATAAATGCAAGCTTGTTTGCGCTTCCTGCAGATTTTGTTGATTGTATCAGTGGGATATGAAAACTTCATCCAGAGCAGGTAAATTGCATCTCATCTGTTTGTGCTCAAAAGTATTTCAGATGTGGTGCAAAACCAGTTGCAGTTGTTTAAAGCGACCTTTCAAAGCTCACAGGTAATCAGTTGGATAACTCCAAATTTCAATCTTTCAGACAAGACATTAAACAAACACCTGATCTTCCTGCTCAAGTAAATTAAAAACTAATACACAGCACTATTCAGCAGCAAGGAGTGCTTGAGAGCCCTGCCCAACATTCCTCCTTCAACCACCAAAAAATATTTTCAGGCCATTCATTCTCTGCAGGACTTTGTTGAATGCAGAATAGATGCCTTGCTCGCTTCCGTAACAGTGACCACACTTCAAAAGTAATCCATTGGTTAGAAAGCACTTTGAATTGTCCCGAGTGGTAGCACTCACATCTCTGAGTTAGAAGATCATGGAGTCAAGCCCTATCTCAGGA
Source organism: Pristiophorus japonicus (assembly GCF_044704955.1). Lineage (NCBI taxonomy): Eukaryota > Metazoa > Chordata > Chondrichthyes > Pristiophoridae > Pristiophorus > Pristiophorus japonicus. Next base: position 93,167,122 of record NC_091984.1, read on the forward strand.
CTTGAATTAATTGGTCCTGAATTTGCGGTCGGAGGCGTACCAGAAGAATACGCCTCCGAACCGGAAAAAAAAATTCAAATGTACCTAGCTTCGGATTCTTGCGGTCCTGGGCCTGCAGGCGTATTTCTGTGTAAAGGCCCACGCATCCCAGGGGCGCATACAGTTCGCAAGTGCCCCTGGGATCACGGGAGCTCGGTCCACCAATCAAAAAAGGGAATTCCTATGAGGCTTATGGGGATTCCATTTATGTACGGAATCCACATAAGCATCATAGGGATCGTCAAATAAATAATAATTCACACCACTTAAATAAAAATAAATGTTCCTCTGTTCAAAATGAATTAAAAGAGCCTTTAATTAAGCATTTACATTTTTTTTAAATTCTGAAAAACATTTTAAAACGGGCCAAAATTAATCTAAACAAATTTGAAACGTCTATGTATGTTTTAATAATAAAATTTTTTTTTTAACATTTATTTTAATCCCAACACTGGTAAAAAGCCTTACGCCTGGGTACTCACTGGGCAGTAGTTGGACAAATTGCCCAACTCTGCACCAGCGAAAGTGAATTTTCCCCACTACCGATGTCAGGCTAACCAGTCTATAATTCCCTGTTTTCTCTCTCCCTCCTTTTTTAAAAAGTGGGGTTACATTAGCTACTCTCCAATCCATAGGAACTAATCCAGAGTCTATAGAATGTGGGAAAATGACCATCAATGCATCCATTATTTCTAGGGACACTTCCTTAAGTACTCTGGGATGCAGACTACCAGGCCTTGGGGATTTATTAGCCTTTAATCCCATCAATTTCCCTAACACAATTTCCTGACTAATAAGGATTTCCTTCAGTTCCTCCTTCTCGCTAGACCCTTGGTCCCCTAGCGTTTCCGGAAGGTTATTTGTGTCTTCCTTAGGTGAAGGCAGAATCAAAGTATTTGATTCAATTGGTCTGCCATTTCTTTGTTCCACATTATAAATTCACCGGATTCTGACTGCAAGGGACCTATATTTGTCTTCACTAATCTCTTTCTTTTCACATATCTATAGAAGCTTTTGCAGTCAGTTTTTATGTTCCCTGCAAGCTTACTCTCATACTCAATTTTCCTCCTCCTAATTAAACCCTTTGTCCTCCTCTGCTGAATTCTAAATTTCTCCCATTCCTCAGGTTTGCTGCTTTTTCTGGCCAATTTATATGCCTCTTCCTTGGATTGAACACTATCCCTAATTTCCCTTGTTAGCCACAGTTGAGCCATCTTCCCCTTTTTATTTTTATGCCAGACAGGGACGTACAATTGTTGAAGTTCATCCATGTGATCTTTAAATGCCTGCCATTGCCTATCCACCGTCAACCCTTTAAGTATCATCCGCCTGTCTATCCTAGCCAATTCACATCTCATACCATCGAAGTTACCTTTCTTTAAGTTCAGGACCCTAGTCTCTGAATTAACTGTGTCACTCTCCATCTTAATGATGAAGAATTCTACCATATTATGGTCACTCTTCCCCAAGGGGCCTTGCACAACAAGATTGCTAATTAATCCGCTCTCATTACACAACACCCAGTCTAGGATGGCCAGATCTCTAGTTGGTTCGACATATTGGTCTAGAAAACCATCCTTTACACACTCTAGGGAATCCTCCGATATGGGCTGACAAGACAGTATTCCTGCATTCTAACAGTGACCACACTTCCAAAGTACTTTGGGATGTCCGAGGTTGTAAAAGGTTCTATATAAATGCAAGTCTTTTAATTATTACCCATCTTCATGGTATCAAGTCGAGACTGGAGTCACATGTAGGTCAGGGGTGGCAGGTCCCTTCCTGAAAGACGTTAGTGAACCAGTTTTTACAAGTCAATCAGATTTCTTGGCCACTTTTTTCTGTTGCCATCACAAATTCAGATTTATTGAATTCAATTTTACAACCACGCACATGGGTGTAAAAGTCCCTTGGCACTATTCAAAAATGAGCAAGGGAATTCTCGCCAACATTTATAGCCCACCCACCCCCCAAATGAACACCAAAAAACATTAACTGCTGTTTGTGAAACCTTGCTGCACATAAATTAGCTGCTGTGTTTATGTACATTACAAGTGACTACACTTTAAAACTAGCTGTGAAGCACTTTGGGGCATCCCAAAAACATGAAAGACGCTAGAAAACGCAAGCTTCTTTTTAAAAAATTCCTGGGATGTGGACATCATTGGCAAAGCCAGCATTTATTGTCTATCACTAATTGCTTGAGAAAGTCGTGGTGAGCCGCCTACTTGAAGTACTACAGCCTGTGAGGCGAAGGTACTCCCATAGTGTTGTTAGGGAGGGAGTTCCAGGATTTTGACCAAGCGACGATTAAGGAAAGCCGATATATTTCTAAGTCAGAATGGTGTGTGAGTTAGAGGGGAACTTGGAGGTGATGGCGTTCCCGTGCACCTGCTGCCCTTGTCCTTCTAGGTGGTAGAGGTCACGGGTTTGGGAGGTGCTGCTGAAGAAGCCTTGGCGAGTTGCTGCAATGCATCTTGTAGATGGTACACGCTGCAGCCACGGTGCGCTAGTGGTGGGGGGAGTGAATGTTTAAGGTGGTGGATGAGGTGCCAATCAAGCGGGCACTTTTCCACATTGTTGTAGCTGTACTGGAACAGCTTGGCTAGAGGAGCAGCTAATTCTGGAGCACGTCTTCAGCACGACAGCCGGGATGTCGTCAGCCTTTGCTGTATTTAGTGCACTCAGCTGGTGATGGACATTGAAGTCCCCCACTCAGAGTACATTCTGTGCCCTTGCTACCCTCAGTGATTCTTCCAAGTGGTGTTCAACATGGAGGAGTACGGATTCATCAGCTGGGGAGGGGAGGGGAGGGGAGGGGGGCGCAGTTGGTGGTAATCAGCAGATGGTTTCCTTGCCCATGTTTGAGCTGAAGCCATGAGACTTCATGGGGTCCGGAGTCAATGTTAAAGACTCACAGGGCCACTTCCTCCCGACTGTACACCACTGATGGTCTGTCCTGCCGGTGGAGCAGGCGATGCCCAGGGATGGTGACAGAGAAGTCTGGGACATTGGCTGAAAGGTAAAAAGATGCTGTGAGTATGACTATGTTAGGCCGTTGCTGGACTAGTCTGTGGGTCAGCTCTCCCAATTTTGGCACAAGTTCCCAGATGTCAGTGAGGAGGATTTTGGAGGGTCAACTGGGATGTTGTCACATCTGAAGCAGCCTAGGTCAATGCTGGGTGGTCTGTCAGGTTTTATTCTTATTGTTTTTCATAGCAGTTTTTGTACAGAGTGGCTTGCTGGGCCATTTCAGAGGGCAGTTAAGAGTCAACCACATTGCTGTGGGTCTGGAATCACATATAGTCCAAAATGGGTAAGGATAGTAGATTTCCTTACCTAAAGGATGTTAGTGAACCAGATAGGTTTTTTTTTTTAAAACAACAATTCGATTACTCATTCTAGTTTTGTTATTCCAGTTTTTAAAATTAAATTAATTTAAATACCCCAGCTGTCGTGGTGGGATTTGAACTGACGGATCATTAGTCCAGGCCCCTGGATCGTTGGTCCAGTAACATTAGATGACGGCAATTCGAGTCATCACCCTTTGAGGAAATTCACCTTGAGGGTGGGTCGTCAGAGCTTTGCGCACCTGTGCATATTTACAGTTTTGCTTTGCTTGTTACGGTGCAGTACGAGGGCAGCAATACCGCCCCGAAAGCACGGCCAGCAACCCTACAGCAGCAAGGGGCCCAGTCAGACACAAAAACAGGAAAGCTCGGTAACAAAACATTACAGACTCCGCTCCTCGGACACCGACATTAGGAATGCCCGTTTCACCAAACCTCCTCACCTGCCATCGACATTTCACTCCACAATTCTTAACTTTACCTTTCAGCTGCTTTATTCGCGTCAGCTCCTCGTCAGAAAATCCTGCCCAGCCAGCCATACCGTCTACACAATAAACAAACCCTCAGGAAGATGCCAGCTGGCGCAAGCGGGCCCACTCGCTGAGAGCCACTGGCATTGCCGAGACACTGCGCATGTGCACAGGAGACGCGTGGCACTGGAGCGACTGCGCGTGCGCGGCGCAGGCCGCGCATCATGGGAGTCGTCATCGAGTGACTAAAATGTGGGCGGAGCTTCTCCTCTGACCAGGCGATCTCGCGCGCACAACGGCTGACAGCTCCGCTTGGCAACCGGCACGCGGCCGCGCGAAGGGCCAGGCGCGCGGGATTTTCGCTGCCGTCAGATAGGCGGAACTGATACAATAGTTGGCGCTGATTGGACGAGCGCGGTCACGTGCATCACGTTCCGCACACCTTCAATAGGTTCTGTAGTGAAGAGGAATAGACCAGGGTGGGCTGGGTGACGTGGAAAGGTGGTTGTGGTGGAAAAAAGTGATATACGGTATCAACTCCTATGTAAGTGTCACAGGGTCAGAGTTCTCCATATATGACATATTTAACAGGACGAAAAACCTAAATCTAGAAGACTGAATTGATTTGAATTGGACAAGAGGACACGTTCAAGCTAGTAAAAGGCAAGTTTAGGACTGTGAAGTATATTTTGAGTGATACATCTCAACATTTAAAACTTAAAATGTATGCAACTTTGATAGTTGTGTGAAATATAGTGATGGTGTGTAACTGCAGCCAAAATAGAACTAAGAATGCAATTATACGGCCCCTTTTGGGTGAGTGTGAAGTGGTTTCAGGTCCACATTTTCGTGGTACCCCCCCCCCCCCCCATTACCGACCTTCTTCTTAGGCAGTCCCCTGCGGTCAAGGATGATTTGTTTCCACACTAATATGAATTCTAAGGTAACTAATGAGTCCAATGTGGGATCTACATACTCTTGTCACAGTTGGGGCAGATGGTGGTTGAAGGGACGGGTGGGTGGGGTGCTTGGTTTGTCGTATGTTCCTTCCGTTGTTTGTACTTGGCTTCCGTGTGCTCCTGACGAAGAAACTCGAAGTGTTCCGAGCATCTCGAACACTTCTCCACTTTGAGCGGTCTTGGCCAGGGAGTCCCAAGAATCGGTGAGGATGTTACATTTTTTCAAGGAGGCTTTGAGGACGTCCTTGAAGTACTTTCTCTGATGTTCTGGGATTCGCTTGCCGTGACGTGGCTCGGAGTAGAGTGCTTGTTTCGGGAGTCTTATATCAGGCTTGCATGTGGCCCGTCCATCAGAGCTGATTGAGCGTGATCAATGCCTCGATGCTAAGGATGTTGGTCTGAGAGAGAACACTGACGTTGGTACTCCTATCCTGCAAATGTGTAAGCCACAACCCTGGAAGCTACAGACAAGGCTAAAGAGGAATTCTACTCCAGTATTGAACAATTCCTGTCCCGAATTCCAACAGGTGACGTTGATTCTCCTTGATAATTTTAATGCCAGAGTTGGAAAGGATACAGACCTCTGGAGAGTTGTGATTGGCAGGGAAGGAGTAGGGAAAACTGTCGACCAGAAATTAGACAGGAGCAGTGCACCAGAACTTGTTAAGGTGTAATACTGACATGTGTAAATCATTACATGTTTGCCAAAAAAGTAACATAAGTAATAAAGAAAATTGAATTAGCACAAAGAGACTTAAAAAGGGACATAGAAATAGATTTGTCCCTTTCACTATTGAGACAATGTGGAGAAATAATGAAAAGTGTAAATTGAATGTTGGAATGCATAACCATACTAGTGGAGTACATAAGAACATAAGAACATAAGAATTAGGAACAGGAGTAGGCCATCTAGCCCCTCGAGCCTGCCCTGCCATTCAACAAGATCATGGCTGATCTGGCCGTGGACTCAGCTCCACTCACCCGCCCGCTCCCCGTAACCCTTAATTCCCTTATTGGTTAAAAATCTATCTATCTGTGACTTGAATAGATTCAATGAGCTAGCCTCAACTGCTTCCTTGGGCAGAGAATTCCACAGATTCACAACCCTCTGGGAGAAGAAATTCCTTCTCAACTCGGTTTTAAATTGACTCCCCCGTATTTTGAGGCTGTGCCCCCTAGTTCTTGTCTCCCCGACCAGTGGAAACAACCTCTCTGCCTCTATCTTGTCTATCCCTTTCATTATTTTAAATGTTTCTATAAGATCACCCCTCATCCTTGTGAACTCCAACGAGTAACGACCCAGTCTACTCAATCTATCATCATAAGGTAACCCCCTCATCTCCGGAATCAGCCTAGTGAATCGTCTCTGTACCCCCTCCAAAGCTACTATATCCTTCCTTAAGTAAGGTGACCAAAACTGCACGCAGTACTCTAGGTGCGGCCTCACCAATACCCTATACAGTTGCAGAAGGACATCCCTGCTTTTGTACTCCATCCCTCTCGCAATGAAGGCCAACATTCCATTCGCCTTCCTGATTACCTGCTGCACCTGCAAACTAACTTTTTGGGATTCATGCACAAGGACAACCTGACTGCCTGCCTCTCTTCCGCTCTTACATCCGATCCAGGGTGTCCTTGGAGATGGAGCACGCGGTGTCCACCGGTACGCTCGCGGCCTTCCGCGAGAGGTGGGCACCGGAGGGACTGGAGTGCATCATCACGCCCGGCAACCAAATTTTAATTTGATTTTACGTTTTAAAGTTTAATTTGTTTTAATTGCCGGTGCTTTTAGTGTCCCCCTCTCCTTTTATAGGGGGCACTGGAAAAAGGAAAAATTTGATTTTAGTGCCCCAAAAAAAAAACACAAAAAAATAAATAAAAAAGGGGCCTTGTAAATGTCTTGTGTGTGTCATCCAGGTCGGGTGGCACGGATACATGTTTTATGTTTTTGCAGGTGAACTCCAAAAAGAGTTTCATGCACAAGGATTCCCAGGTCCCTCTACACCGCAGCATGTTGTAATTTCTCCCTATTCAAATAATATTCCCTTTTACTGTTTTTTTTCCCACGGTGGATGACCTCACACTTTCCGACATTGTATTCCATCTGCCAAACCTTCGCCCATTCGCTTAACCTATCTAAATCTCTTTGCAGCCTCTCTGTGTCCTCTACACAACCTGCTTTCCCACTAATCTTTGTGTCATCTGCAAATTTTGTTACACTATACTCTGTCCCCTCTTCCAGGTCATCTATGTATATTGTAAACAGTTGTGGTCCCAGCACCGATCCCTGTGGCACACCACTAACCACCAATTTCCAACCCGAAAAGGACCCATTTATCCCGACTCTCTGCTTTCTGTTAGCCAGCCAATTCTCTATCCATGCTAATACATTTCCTCTGACTCCGCGTACCTTTATCTTCTGCAGTAACCTTTTGTGTGGCACCTTATCGAATGCCTTTTGAAAATCTAAATACACCACATCCATCGGTACACCTCTATCCACCATGCTCGTTATATCCTCAAAGAATTCCAGTAAATTAGTTAACCATGATTTCCCCTTCATGAATCCATGCTGTGTCTGCTTGATTGCACTATTCCTATCTAGATGTCCCGCTATTTCTTCCTTAATGATAGTTTCAAGCATTTTCCCCACTACAGATGTTAAACTAACCGGCCTATAGTTACCTGCCTTTTGTCTGCCCCCTTTTTTAAACAGAGGCGTTACATTAGCTGCTTTCCAATCCGCTGGTACCTCACCAGAGTCCAGAGAATTTTGGTAGATTACAACGAATGCATCTGCTATAACTCCCGCCATCTCTTTTAATACCCTGGGATGCATTTCATCAGGACCAGGCGACTTGTCTACCTTGAGTCCCATTAGCCTGTCCAGCACTACCCCCCTAGTGATAGTGATTGTCTCAAGGTCCTTCCTTCCCACATTCCTGTGACCAGCAATTTTTGGCATGGTTTTTGTGTCTTCCACTGTGAAGACCGAAGCAAAATAATTGTTTACGGTCTCAACCATTTCCACATTTCCCATTATTAAATCCCCCTTCTCATCTTCTAAGGGACCAACATTTACTTTAGTCACTCTTTTCCTTTTTATATATCTGTAAAAGCTTTTACTATCTGTTTTTATGTTTTGCGCAAGTTTACCTTCGTAATCTGTCTTTCCTTTCTTTATTGCTTTCTTAGTCATTCTTTGCTGTCGTTTAAAATTTTCCCAATCTTCTATTTTCCCACTAACCTTGGCCACCTTATACGCATTGGTTTTTAATTTGATACTCTTCTTTATTTCCTTGGTTATCCACGGCAGGTTATCCCTTCTCTTACCGCCCTTTTTCACTGGAATATATTTTTGTTGCGCACTATGAAAGAGCTCCTTAAAAGTCCTCCACTGTTCCTCAATTGTGCCACCGTTTAGTCTGTGTTTTCCAGTCTACTTTAGCCAACTCTGCCCTCATCCCACTGTAGTCCCCTTTGTTTAAGCATAGCACACTCGTTTGAGACACTACTTTCTCACCCTCAATCTGTATTACAAATTCAACCATACTGTGATTACTCATTCCGAGAGGATCTTTTACTAAGAGATCATTTATTATTCCTGTCTCATTACACAGGACCAGATCTAAGAAAGCTTGCTCCCTTGTAGGTTCTGTAACATACTGTTCTAAGAAACAATTCCGCATGCATTCTATGAATTCCTTCTCCAGGCTACCCCATGCAATATGTAGATTAAAATCCCCCATGATTACTGCCGTTCCTTTTTCACATGCCTCCATTATTCCCTTGATTATTGCCCGCCCCACTGTGAAGTTATTATTTTGGGGCTTATAAACTGCACCCACCAGTGACTTTTTCCCCTTATTAGCTCTAATCTCTACCCACAATGATTCAACATTTTGTTCATTAGAGCCAATATCGTCTCTCACAACTGCCCTGATATCATCCTTTATTAACAGAGCTACCCCACCTCCTTTCCCTTGTCTATCTTTCCGAATCGTCAGATACCCCTGTATGTTTAATTCCCAGTCTTGGCCACCCTGCAACCACGTTTCTGTAATGGCCACCAAATCATACCCATTTGTAATGATTTGTGCCGTCAACTCATTTACTTTATTTCGAATGCTGCATGCGTGAGTATAAATCTGTGGTTCTATAATGCTCTGGTCAGATCTCAGTCGGAGTATTGTACAGTTTGTTAACCTATTTCAGAATGCGTGCATGCATTGAAGATGGTTTAAAGAGGAGCAACAGAATGATCACATGTAAATGGGATGGGCCATGAAGAAAGATTGGAGAAGTTCTCTAGAATGAACGGTAATGGGAAGAATTTTGTAGAGGTATAATAAAGAATTAATTTGTATAGATGAGGTGAACCCAGAGTATTATTTGAAGGCCAGAATAGTTTATGTTTAAGTCAGTGAAAAGTGAATTTGAAAGATTGTCAGAAATAAGGGTGATAAACATTCAGAACATCTTCCAGGTAAGATAGAGGAGTCAGAGATGTGTATTCAGATGCAGTTGGGTGATGGGCTGCATGAGTTTGTGTGAGAAGGATAAACCAGAAGTCTTTTTCTCATCCTTATCCTTCACTGAAGAATGGGGATGATGTCAATGAGGAGACACAAACTAATATCCGCCCCGCAGCGACAGCTTTCTGTGTAAAAACTGCATAATATGTCAGAATCTGCACTCGGTTGATGTGGTTTCCACTGCCTTGACAGCTACTTTCCACCTGCCGGCGTGAACAAATTTCTATACCTAGGAGAACGTCTCTGCTTTTCTCCAAAAGATGCCGTGGGATCTTTTATTTTTTTTTACTTGGGCTGTATTAACCCCAGTTTGACATCTAGAAGCTGTTAGCATTTTGATAGGAGTTTTCTTATTATACATTGTTGGACCAATATATGCAATTCTTTCTTATAAATTTTGCTTTTAGATGCTTTGTCATGCACTTTGCTACCTGTAGTACAATTCTTCATGTTCATTACCAAAGATTATATAATTTCACATAACTTGCCATTCGGTAGCTTAAATTCTTGCTAGCTATAATTCACCTGAAGGGAATGGGTAAAATACCTTGTAGTAAGTATACACACACACAACAACAACTTACATTTATATAGTGCATTTAATGTAGCAAAATGTCCCAAGGCATATTAAGAAGAGCAATAGCAATAAAAACATTTTGACACCAAGCCACAGAAGGAGATAACAGGACAGATGACCAAAAACTTGGTCAAAGAGGTAAGTTTTAAGGAGGCGAGGGAGATAGCGAGGTAGAGAGGTTTAGGGAGGGAATTCCAGAGCTTAGGGCCAAGGCAATTGAAAGCACGGTCGTCAATGGTGGAGTGATTAAAATCTGGGATGCGCAAGAGGCCAGAATTGGAAGAACACAGAGATCTCGAAGGCTTGTAGGGCTGGAGATGAATACAGAGATAGGGAGGGGCGAGGCCATGGTATGATTTGATAAATAAGGATGACTACTTTAAAACTGAGACGTTACTGGACCAGAAGCCAGTGAAGGTCAGCAAGCACAGGAGTAATGGACAAATGAGACTTAGAGCAAGTTAAGGGTCAGGTTCGACCTCCCAAATCCGGAATGTTCCGCAATCCGGACATACCGCTGATCCGTGGAGGGGTCGTTTGAAATCCGGAAAATGTTCCAAAATCCAGACATTTTTTAAACAGCGCACATACTGTATTTTTTAAACGGCGCAATACAAAATAGTCGTCCAAAAACCGGACATTTTTTTCAGTGATCATAGCCGCTCAATACTCACTATTTAAACGGTGCATTAGAAAATACAGGTGCCTGTACAGCGTAGTCGTCCGGAATTGGCTCCAAAAACCGGCCTTTGTTTTCAAACCGCGCAAATATGGAGCTGCGATCGCAATGCCCCATGACCCCGAACCATCTCATATTTGAAGATGGTAGCAAACTAGGAGGAACAGTGGTATCAGAAGAGGCAGCTCAGAAATATCGGATGGCGTTGGATAAAGCATGTATCTAGGCAGATAATTGAAAGCTAAAATTTAATACAGTAACGACAAATCTAAAGTGCTGCACACAAGAAAAAGTAAGTGACATCTGTATTTCCATGTATGGTGTAAAAATAGTGAAGGATAAAACCAAAAGACATCCAGGAATTTTAGACTCAATGCTCAGTATGTTCAACCAATGCAAGAGATCGAAAATAAGTCAAAGTGAAATTTTATTACCTGTACAAGGTATCTCTTTAATTACAAGGGCATCCAGCAGTATTACAGGGTTTAAGACATCCATTTGTATGTGTAGGCTTCTCAGAAGCATCTCCATTAAGGTGTCATATACAGTGATAAATTGGAAAATAAAGGCCCTGTACACCATACACGAAAGTTGGCTGACTGAAGGCTTCCGAAATCCAGAAATACCCGAACCTCGGCCCGGGCGTTTCCAGATTCGGGATGTCGGAAATACATTCCGAAATCCGGAAATACCCAAAATCCGGAATGGCCTCCGTCCCGAGGTTTCCGGATTTGGGAGCTTGAACCTGTACAAGAGTTTTGTATGAGCACAAGTTTATGTAGGGTGGAAGATGGGAGGCTGGCCAAGAGATCATTGGAACAGTCAAGTCTGGAGGTAACAAAGGCATGTATGAGGGTTTCAGCAGCTGATGAGCTGAGGCAGGATCGGAGTAGAGCAATGTTACTTCGGTCAGGCAGAGTTGGCATGGATTTATGAAGGGGAAGTCATCTTTGACAAATTTGCTAGAATTCTTTGAGGATGTACCGAACAGGGTGGATAAAGGGGAACCAGTGGATGCGGTATATTTGGACTTCCAGAAGGCATTTGACAAGGTGCCACATAAAAGGTTACTGCACAAGATAAAAGTTCACGGGGTTGAGGGTAATACTTAAGCATGGTTAGAGAATTGGCTAATGAACAGAAAACAAATAGTAGGGATAAATGGTTCATTCTCGGGTTGGCAATCAGTAACCAGCGGGGAGCCGCAGAGATCAGTGCTGGGACCCCAATTATTTACAATCTATATTAACGACTTGGAGGAAGGGACTGAGTGTAGTGTAGCCAAGTTTGCTGACGATACAAAGATGGGAGGAAAAGCAATGTGTGAGGAGGACACACAAAATCTGCAAAAGGACATAGACAGGCTAAGTGAGTGGGTAAAAATTTGGCAGATGGAGTACAATGTTGGAAAGTGTGAGATCATGCACTTTGGCAGAAAAAAATCAAAGAGCAAATTATTTAAATGGAGAAAGATTGCAAAGTGCTGAAGTACAGCGGGACCTGGGGGTACTTGTGCATGAAACACAAAAGGATAGTATGCAGGTACAGCAAGTGATCAGGAAGGCCAATGGAATCTTGGCCTTTATTGCAAAGGGGATGGAGTATAAAAGCAGGGAAGTCTTGCTACAGTTGTACAGGGTATTGGTGAGGCCACATCTGGAATACTGCGTGCAGTTTTGGTTTCCATATTTATAAAAAGATATACTTGCTTTGGAGACAGTTCAGAGAAGGTTCACAAAGTTGATTCCGGAGATGAGGGGGTTGACTTATGATGAAAGGTTGGGCCTCTACTCATTCGAATTCAGAAGAATGAGAGGTAATCTTATCGAATAGTATAAGATTATGAGGGGGCTTGACAGGGTGGATGCAGAGAGGATGTTTCCACTGATAGGGGAGACTAGAACTAGAGGGCATAATCTTAGAATTAGGGGCTGCCCATTTAAAACTGAGATGAGGAGAAATTTCTTCTCTGAGGATTGTGGATCTGTGGAATTCACTGCCTCAGAGAGCTGTGGAAGCTGGGACATTGAATAAATTTAAGACAGAAATAGACATTTTCTGAAACGATAAGGGAATAAGGGGTTATGGAGAGCGGGTATGGAAGTGGACCTGCGTCCATGATCGGATCAGCCATGATCGTATTAAATGGCGGAGCAGGCTCGAGGGGCTATATGGCCTACTCTTGCTCCTATTTCTTTTTTTAAGTTCTTACGGAGATGGAAGTAGGCAGTATTGGTGATGGAACAGATATGTGGTCGAAAGTTCATCTCTGGGATAAGTACACCACCAAGGTTGCAAACGGTTGGCTCAGCTTCAGACAGTGGCCAGGGATGGAAACGGTGCTCAGGGAACGAAGTTTGTGCGGAGGACCAAAGACAGTAGCTTCAGTCTTCCCTGGAAGAAATTTTTGCTCATTCACTACTGGATGTTGGACAAGCAGTGTGACAAATCAGAGACAGTAGAGGTGTTCAGAGAGGTGATGGTGAGACAGAGCTGGGTGTCATTGGCGTACATGTGGAACCTGATGTGTATTCGGATGATATCAGCGAGGGGTACCATGTCAATGAGAAATAGGAGGGGGCAAAGGATAGATCCTTATGGGACTTCAGAGGTAAAGGTGCAGGAGTGGGAAGAGACACCATTATAGGTGATTCCCTGGCTGCGATTCGCTAGATAAAAATGAAACCAAGCAAGGGAGTTCCATCCAGCTGGGCGACAGAGGAGAGGCGTTGGGGGAGGGTGTTTGAGATAGCATGTTTTGTTTACAGTATGTTTTTGCTGACGCTGTGTCGTCGTCATTATAAACAGCACAAAGTAGCTATGCACATGGGGTATTGTTCAGGCAGTGTTACTGCTAATGTTTTGTTGAGAGTGAGATGGTGTTTTGCAGCCTATAGATAGTCCCGATAGTAGGCTCCCGAGGTATGGAAAATGGTCTACGTTGTCCAAGGCTGAGCCATGGATTTTGATGACCGGGGGGCAGTGCTGCGTGGCGGGGTCAGGTTGGTGGAGGACCTCAGTCTTACGGATGTTTAGCATAAGGCCCATGCTTTCGTATGCCTCGGTGAAGGTGTTGACGATGGCTTGGAGTTTGGCCTCTGAGTGTGCGCAGATGCAAGCGTCATCCGCGTATTGTAGTTCGATGACAGAAGATGGGACGACCTTGGATCTAGCCTGGAGGCGACATAAGTTGAGCAGGTTCCCATTGGTTCTGTAGTTTAGTTCCACTCCAGCGGGGAGCTTGTTGATAGTGAGATGGAGCTTTGCAGCAAGGAAGATCGAGAAGAGCGTTGGTGCGATGATGCAGCCCTGCTTGACCCTGGTCCGGACGTGGATTGGGTCTGTGGTGGATCCGTTGGACACTGGATGACACACCATCATCATCATCATAGGCAGTCCCTCAAAATTGACTTGCTTCCACTCTAAAAGTGAGTTCTCAGGTGGCTGTAAGTCCAATACGGGAATTACAGTCTCTGTTACAGGTGGGGCAGACAGTGGTTGAAGGAAAGGGTGGGTGGGGAGCCTGGTTTGCTGCATGCTCCTTCCGCTGTCTACGCTTGGTTTCTGCATGCTCTTGGCTACGAGACTTGAGGTGCTCAGCCCCCTCCCGGATGCTCTTCCTCCACTTTGGGCGGTCTTGGGCCAAGGATTCCCAGGTGCCAGTGGGGAAGCACTGACCATACTCGACCAGCTCCATTGGGTGGGCATCTTCTGCATGCCCGACACGAGACTCCCTAAGCAAGTGCTCTACTCGGAACTCCTACACGGCAAGCGAACCCCAGGTGAGCTGAGGAAACACTTCAAGGACACCCTCAAAGCCTCCTTGATAAAGTGCGACATCCTCACCGGCACCTGGGAATCCCTGGCCCAAGACCGCACAAAGTGGAGGAAGAGCATCCGGGAGGGCACTGAACACCTCGAGTCTCATCGCCGAGAGCGTGCAGAAACCAAGCGCAGACAGCGGACGGAGCATGCGGCAAACCAGACTCCCCACCCACCCTTTCCTTCAACCACTGTCTGCCCCACCTGTTACAGAGACTGTAATTCCCGCATTGGACTGTACAGTCATCTGCAAACTCACTTTTAGAGTGGAAGCAAGTCTTCCTCGATTTTGAGGGACTGCCTATGATGAGATAGTCCATACTGCAGGAAAGCTGCACTATGGAGTGATGGTATGTGGGTCTGTTTCTGTGATCACCCAATGAAGTTCCTCATATCAACCTTGCTAGAGTATGTTGTTCCTGAGTAGAGGTCAGGTGCATTCATGTATGAAAGGGGGAGGAAACTGAAGGATCAATAATTCTATTCAGTAGTTGTATTTTAATAAGATTGTCCTTCCTGTACAGAAACTGGGATAATCCTGTCTCTCGATAGCATGCCCTTGCTTTATGTTAATGAACAAGAAAAGGAAGTTACTAAATTCCAAATTCATGAACATATACAGCTAATCAGTCAGTGAATGGAGAAGCGAGATTGCCAAAGCTTTAGTTGGTACAGGCAGCCTGCAAATAGCCCTGGCTTGTATTCTGAATACCCCTGCACCAAGGCAAAAAAATATGATGTGTTAATAATGCAGAAACAATTACTAGTTCATAAAATTGTACATGTTGCATCATTGGACTCTTTGTTTCTGACAAGTTTTGTGGTTGTATGATTTGTGTGACACGTACCAGAAGGGCACCACATTTTGATTATGTATATATTGCCTTTCATATTGAAGTTTATATTTCTGTATCTGGCCAGTGTTCATTTTTTTGGGGGCTTCCTGGCTGCCAAAACTGGGGGAGGAGGACAGACTTGAGAGCGAAGAGAAGGAACAGACCCATCCAGAACAGCATATGGTACTATCAGCTTCTGTTGTATTTTCAATGAATTCTGAGCCACATTGCCAGTCAGTAGAATACAAGTCTGAGTCAGAGAAACTGAAACTTTGTAATATTCTGGTCAGGCTGCACATTTAAGGCTGTACTAAGTTCAGTTCTGATCACCAAGGTGCAAAGAGAAGTTCCAAGCCCTGGAAAGGGTGCAGAGCAGAACCACAAGGATGATCCTAATATTGGAGAACTGAGTTGTAGGAAAGATTGGAAGAACTCACTCTTCAACTTTACAAGGCAAATGACCAGGTACTGTGACAAAAAGGGGAGCCAAAGGTCATTAGGGTAGTCTCTTTGAAATGTTATGGATCAACAGATGAGCAGAAAAGACAAGTCCAATCTCTCATGGCTAAACCCTTAAGCCAAATGTTTGGGAGGAAGACAATAATGTTCTGACATTAATACTTCACATTACAAAATGTGGTCTCTGTTCAACTCTCTGATTACTGTTTGATCTTCAAAGAATGGGTTGTGACATGAAAGACTTCCCATGACAGCTCTAGTTGCTCAGTTTCAGTTCTATCTAGAGACCTGAGCTCCATGATTGATCATTTACATCATCCACAAACATCTTCATGTCGTGAAGGTCTATGAACGACTGTTTCATTTAGGAGTCCCAATGCTGATGAAACTTTGCAGGAAATGTATTCTAAAAAGGATGCCTTAGCCCTTTCTGAATTGATTCTATTTTTCTTTTCGGTATTGTACTAGAAGTAACTTGCTGTATCTATCTGCTTCTGTGTATTCTGTTTGTAAAAATAAAATGATTCATTTAGCCAATTGCTTTTGTTGTGATAGCACAGTATTTAAAGCCTTTTGAAAGGAGTCGGAAGAATATGGTGGGCATCCCATATGAACTATAAAAATAATTGTTAATCCTGGTACATTTTGCCAAATACATCAGATGTAAAGGTGCAGTTCTGGCTTAAAAGAAATTCACTTTGTTTATGGAAACTGCCTTATTTGCTGTGACAAAAGTATTGGGAGAAAGCCCAAGCTGTAATGGGAACCTTTTAAAGAGGTAAATAAGGAACTAAGCCGGCAAGAAGTGGTAACTCTGGAGTACTATTTTAAGTTAAACCATGACTGCAATACAAAGGAACACAGGCATCAACTGGTAGAAGATAAGTTCAGTACTGACGTGAGGAAGAACTTTTCTCATGCAAAGAATGAATAATTGTTGGAATGATCTGCCAGGCATAAGTTCTTAAACGAGTCCTGCAGCTTAAGGGGTTTGTGATAGAATCTCAGGTCACCAGACCTCTGTACTTATTGACCTGCTAACATATCCTGCTGCTGTATATAAATAAGGAAATGTTTTCTGTAATTAAAACAGTGCTTTCCTTTGGGCAGCTATAGCTGTTTTAGAAGTTAGAATAAGGAGGTTTGTGGAAGTCTCAATAGTTGCAGGGAAAGGGTTGTAAATTCTAGAATCATTCAAGAGGCAGTTAGGTGCTGGGTTGGGGAGACTGCGGGGTTCTATGGAAACCAAACTGTATGGCCTTACTTTATTGTTGTGATCTTTGTGAGTTTGTGCTGTAGAAGCATTCAATACCTGAAAATGAAAGAAAAATCATTAGGAGGGATTCTTCTAGACCTGTAAACTGGGTAGAATGTATACACGGAGTGTCATAGTATTTTGTGCAGCAAGAAAACTATATTTACTTTTGAGTAACAAGTGGAAAATTCTTGAAGTGTGCCAGCCATGCTTTTTACAAAAAACAAATTGTTCCTGGGATGTGGGTGACACTAGCTAGAAAAGGTGCCTTCTTGAACTACAGCAGTCCTTGCAGTGATGATGCCCTCACCATGTGGTAGGTAGTGAATTCCAGGATTGTTACCCCGTGATGATGAAGGAACAGTGATGTATGTCCCAGTCAGATGGTGTGTGACTTGGTGGTTATGATGTTTCCATGATATTGCTGCTCTAGTCTTTCTTGGTGGTACAGGCTCGACATGCCAAATGGCCTCCTTTTGTGCTGTAACCATTCTATGATTCTAGGTTGTGGTTGAAGTAAGATTGGTGAGTTGCTCCTTTAGATAGTGCATACTGCAGCCATAATGCACAGGTGGCAGATGGTGAAGATATTTAGTCCAGTGGTAGGGCTCCTGTCAAGTGAGCTGCTTTGTCCGAGATGGTATCAAGCTTCTTAAGTGCTCTTGCAGCTGCACCCATCTATGTGAGCGGTGAATATTCCATCAAACGCCTAACTTGACCATTATAGATGGTGGAGAGGCTCTATGGTGTCAGGAGGTGAGCCACTTGTCGCAGAGTACTCAGCTTCTGCCCTGCTATTGTAGCCACAGTTTTGATGTAGCTGGTCCAATTAAACATCAGGTCTGTGGTGAACCTCAAGTTGTTGATCTTGGAGATTGAACAATGGCGGTGCCATTGAATATCAGAGTGAGGTGCTTGAGCTTTTTGTTGCTGGAAATGGTCATCAGCTGGCACTGAAGTGGTGTGGGTGTTACCTGATACTTGTTGGCCTAAACTTGGATGTTGCACATGGTCTACTGTATCCTGCAATGAGCTACTTCCTTATCAAAGGGGTTATGAATTGAACTGAACAATATGAAATCATCAGTGAATAACTCCAATCCTGCCTTATTAGGGAGGGAATGAAGCAGCTGAAGATGGTTGGACTGAGGTTGCTTCCCTGAGGAACTCCTGCAAGAATGTCCTGGGGCTATGAGGATTGGCCTGCAGCAACCATGATCATATTCCTGTGTGTCAAACTTTAGGGGATTTTCCCTTTCACCTCTGTTTTGCAAGAGTTCCTTTGTGCAACACTCATTCAAATGCTACCTTTTCTCTGGCATTCAGCTCTCTTGTCGACAATTAGGTCAATTATGTGATGAGGTCTGGCAGAACCCAAACTGAACATCAGTGAGCATGTTATTGGTCAGTAGGTGCTGCATGATGGCACTGCTGATGACTTCTCCCATCTGCTGATAATTGGGAGGAAGCTGATAGGGAAATTGGCCAGGTTAGAGCATAAGTTGCTCTTCTGCTTTTGAAAGAACCAATACAACAATGTGGTGCCCCTGTTTCCAAGATGCTAACTCTTTGCTGAGCAATACTTCCATGGTCAGCCTTCAGTATCATGTCCAAGTGCCATTATTCATTTGTGAGCCACGACCAAGAGTGTTGGCAGATTATTCTACTACTCGGGGCATCACCACTAAGTTTGATCTGGTCCTTGAATGTGCACTTTCTATTGAGATCACTAAATAATGAATGGAAATCCTGTTAGATTTTTCAGTCTCCAGTCCATGGGTACTGAGGCCAATTATGAAGTCACTATCATCACCCTGGCTGAGATCAGATTACTGAGCACAGAACCGGGATTGAACCTAGAACCTTCCTCATTTGTATAGCTTAGCAGCTTATTGGCAGTTCATTAATATTTTCCACACACAAATACTGTTTTACAGCTTAAAATAAGTTTGTGATCTTCATAATTGGCCACCACTTGCAAATGTTCCCATTACTAATGTTTGTTATTCTAACTAACAGAAACATAAGAGCTTAATCAGACTCAAAATTCACATTGGACTGGAATGCCAAATATTTACTAAAATTGAAATTACTGTGAAACAAAATATTTTCATGAACAGCTGATCTACATTAATTCATATTCATAATTATCTCTGTAACATACTAAATCTATCAACACAGAACTATTGAATAAATAGAATAACACAGTAATCATAAGTTAACTGATGTAAAACCTTGAGCTGTTGTGCACCACGAATTATAAAATGATCTGTCTTGGCAGGCTGACATAAGAATGTTTATGTTTCGACCAAACTACTGGTCTAAGAGATCCAATGAAATGAGGTCATCTCTTAAAAAATTAACTATTGTTTAAAAGAGCAGCATGCCTGGGGCAGGACTTGTTAGGACAGAACAACTAATGTTATGATTTGACCGCTAGCAATTTGCCAGATGACCTTTATTCATTCAGTTTTGTTTTAAACTGTACATTTGATTAAAAATAAGGAAATATTAGCCGTCTGCTAGATTGTTGGCCGATAATGCTAAAGTTACATTTATTGTCAATTTAAAAAAAAAAATTGTTCCTGTTTCAGGAGAGTGGTTTTGTGTGCCATTCTCCCCTTTTAAAAATATTTCCACTGGATGCTGGATTCTGGTATGAAATATGGAGACCAAATTGTTCAAAGTGCAACCAATGCAAAACCAGATCCCTACTTTTAGTTTGTCACAACAGGAAGCCATAATCTGACATCAGATCGGCAGACTCTCATTGATCTATTATTCAGATGGCCACCTGCAGATCCCGCTGTTTATTTTTATCCTTAGGAAGGAGCACAGTGAATCTGCAGTTAGCTGCACTGTTCTAATGTGAAAGCACCTTCAAAAGGCACTGTCCTCTACCCCCACCAGCCTGACCCATTTCCCTGTCAATGAAGCATTCAAGGAAAGTTGTGTGTTCCACTATCTAATGGTAGAGTGTTGAGGGCAGCTGGATCGAAATGCCTGTCCTAACTTCATCAGAAGTCTATTTTTTTTAAACCCTTCAGGAATACTTTAAAGAAAGTAAAATATACAATATCTAACATACCGCTGCTGCTTTAATTAGTGTTTAGATGAGATTGTAGTTAGTGTAGTCTTTTTGTTTTGAATAAATGTTCAGAATGTTATTACAGTTGATGTTGCTAAGGGACTATAAATAATTCACAGTAGTTCACAGATGTGTGTAGCAATGCTGCTGTTGGTGGGGAGAATAATGCCCTGTGCTCATTTTAAGAGGCTTTATTTTCCCCACTATCAAGTTCAAGATTGACACTTTATTGGATGTCCCACAGCTATTGTTTGAAGTGTAACTTTTTCCTTCCAAAGTCTCTGCAGATCAGTGAAGACCTGGAGGTTTGGGAAGACTTGCACCTTCTGCTATTTGCACTGAATTGATGTATTCTAATGCAGAATTGATTAAACTTGGTGTTGAAGCAGGAACAAGAAATAAACTTTGTTTTGATATAGACAGTATAAGATGGTGTGCTGGGCAATAAAAATACTTTGGAGTAAGTATCAGAACAGGAATTGATAAGGACTTTGATGAACTTCATAGGGGTTGGTTACATAGTTCCATTGTAAGAGGTTGGTAGGAGCTCATCTGCCTATCTTTTTGCTAAAGATTGGCTTTCGGTGTGGAAAAACACAAAGGGGCAGGGCAAGAGTGATTGTAGTTTGGTACTTACAAATACCATGCAAAACTGAAGATGGAAGCAGCTGATATTTTATGCATGTAACTATGAGCAACATGAATAGCACCAGGAAGATCCTCCAGATTCTGACAGCAAATTGACATAAGGTCAAAGCCATAAGTGAAGACTTATTACACATGAGTCACTTCAAGTTGCTTTGGCCATGAATGGTACAGGATATACTGGGTTAAATGGGCACACAAAAATATATATTGCTGCCTGTTTGCAAAAAACTGGTGATAGTTAATAAAATCACGGCTACATCTGAAAAGCAAAAGCTAAAAAGCAAGAGGGAAGAGGTGGAAAAAAAGAATGTTCTTATTGACACCAGTGATGAAGTGGTCATGCTCCAAGGGAATCCCCTTGGCTTAAGTCATCTAAGTACATCCATAAAATGGATGAATGCAGGGTTATGTGAATATTGTAAATTTTTCAAATTCTCTCTTATATACCTATGTTAGCATCAAGCATTCCTTTGCACCATGCAGTATGAATAAGGTATAGAGTAAAGATTCCTGTACTCGAGTGCACCAAAATGACTTAACTGCAACTGCACAAGAGCACTCCCTCTGATTGAGATTATTAGTTGACTGTCAGTTTCTGCCAAAGTTTTGTAGTGTGGACCTACACTCACTCGGAGACTTAGATTTTCCAATCATAATCCCAATTTAAAATAGATGGGGCTACCATTGACATTATGATTGGAAAAGTTAGGCCAGAGTATTTGTTTTAAAACAAATGGTTAAAATCAGCCAAGGACTGGCATTTTGTGTGGTACTCGCCTAACGCAGTGCTTCCATCTTGCATTTCATTAGATCCTCAAGACAAATGTGTGGCTGGGAAGGAATTTCTTACTTAAATTGTTTTGCAATTTACAAAATGCTACTGCTTTTTAAAAGTGATAAAATGGCAGTAGTAACTACTGAAAGTCAGAGATGGCGGTGACATTAATGCACTGAGCATGTGCTGCAAGTTCAGTAAAACTAGGGGCCAAGTAGATCAGGAGGCCTGTCACTTCTGAATTTGATAGTCTTTCTTGGCCTCCTTTCCTTCCATTGATTCTAAACATTTCCCACTACATAGTAATCGCTCAGCTGGACATAGCCTGAGAAAAGCATAGCAACTGCCAGTGAACCTTGGTGCACTTTTAAGCAGAGAGCGAGCTGTTTGCAAATACACCTTAGAACAAGGTTTTTCCAGTGAGAGTGATACTTCAGATGCATAGAAACTAATTAGGTTCCTTTAACCTGAATGAGATTTGGCCCACATGCTGGTTTATAAACAAAAATAATGTTATCAAGAATGAGGGAGAAAGTGAGGAAAAGGAGCTTGTTATCAAACCTGAAACAAGCAGGTCAAAATCTGCAATGCCACAGAAGCAATTGCCAGTTTGAAATTATGAAGTTCAACTCAATGTTAAATGTATAACTGATTAATTAAAATGGTCATCTGAATTGAAAGTTATCACTCCAAGTTATAAATAATTGTGCATAGTTTGAAAACTGTTTGAGGGCTTTCCAGATTTCTCAGCCTTGTTATAACTTTCACAATATATTAAAGCTGCAGGGTGCACAAATTTCTGTTTTATAAGAATGAGAACTCACTTCCAGATGTAAATGCTGAAAAAGATTGCACTAAAACTTGATTATATTTTTAAGTTATTTAAAATCTCTAATTTTGACTGCACTGTGAGCAGAGGTTGGGCATTTCCTTTTGAGAGGAAGGGAAAATGTGTGTGTGGGGAGGGGAGTGGGGGTGGGGGATGCTGTTTGTGGGGGCACCCTGGCCATTCATATTATACTTCTTCCTGTTGTGTAAGCCAAAGTTAAACAGGTTTATGCCTGAGCATAAGTTATCTTCCTAAATCATGAATAGGTGAGATATAAAGAGAAGGAAATCATTATCCTCTGCTTTAGAAAAGAAAATCACTGCTCCTTTGACAGCTGAGTGCAGAGTGGAGCCACATAGGCCAGGTTCAACCTCTTAGTCAATGCTTAATTAGCTGAACTCAGTGGTATTAGCCTTACAATTAGAGTCAGTGCTCCTGGGTTGCGGAGGGGAAAGAATAGCCAAGGTTGCCACTCCTCTGCTGGAAGTGCAAATGTTTGGATATTGGGTGAAAGCAGGAACAGGCCTCAGAGTGACTCCTCGTGTGGTTGAATAGCCTGACAACACTCACTGTCAAGGAACACAAATGAATGTTGTCCACTCAGACAAAGCACCCTCGAACTGCACCCCAGAAAGGAGTCAATGCCTTTAGGAGTGGAAGGAGGAAGACATTTTTAAAAACTTTTATTTTCTGTCTTCTTTGCATGAGAATAGCCTGAGGTTACTCCCTATGCTTTCAACGTGGGGGTCAGATTGCTAGAACTTTGCCTTGTACTTCCATGATTAGGCACAGCTGAGATTGTTAACTGGTAACATAGAAACAGAAAATAGGTGCAGGAGTAGGCCGTTCGGCCCTTTGAGCCTGCACTACCATTCAATAAGATCATGGCTGATCATTCATCTCCGTACCCCTTTCCTGCTTTCTCTCCATACCCCTTGATCCCTTTAGCCGTAAGGGCCATATCTAACTCCCTCTTGAATATATCCAATGAACTGGCGTCAACAACTCTCTGCGGCAGGGAATTCCACAGGTTAACAACTCTCTGAGTGAAGAAGTTTCTTCTCATCTCAGTCCTAAATGGCTTACCCCTTATCCTTAGACTGTGTCCCCTGGTTCTGGACTTCCCCAACATCGGGAACATTCTTCCTGCATCTAACTTGTCCAGTCCCGTCAGAATTTTATGTTTCTGAATATATAAATAGGCCCGGCAGCAGTTGGTGAGTCGGAGAGATGAGCTTGTGCAGCTGCAGCAGGGGCAGAAGGCAAAAAAGAAGTAGAAAGAAATTGAAAGGTGACGTCACAGCCAAGGGGGTCAGTGATTGGCTGATGATTGGTAAGTAGTTTTTCGATTTCTTTCTTTATCAGTAAGTAACCTTTTAACATTGTTGTTGCCCAATTAAGTTCATCCAAGGATTAAGTCATGGCAGGAAAGCTCGGACACGTGTTATGCTCCTCCTATGTGGGAACTCAGGGACGCTACCGGTGTCCCTGATGACTACATGTGCGGGAAGTACATCCGCCTGCAGATCCTGACGGACCGCATTGCGGCACTGGAGCTGCGGGTGGATTCATTCTGGAGCATGCACGTTGCTGAGAATGACGTGAATAGCACGTTTAGCGAGTTGGTCTCACCGCAGCTAAATGGTACACAGCCAGATAGTAAATGGGTGACCAAAAGGAAGAACAGTGCAAGGAAGGTAATGCAGGGGTCCCCTGCGGTCATCCCCCTGCAAAACAGATACACCGCTTTGGGTACTGTTGTGGGGGGGGGATGACTCTTCAGGGGAAGACAGCAGCAGCCAAGTTCATGGCACCGTGGGTAGCTCTGCTGCACAGGAGGGCAGGAAATAGAGTGGGAGAGCGATAGTGATAGGGGATTCAATTGTAAGGGGAATAGATAGGCATTTCTGCGGCCGCAACTGAGACTCCAGGATGGTATGTTGCCTCCCTGGTGCTAGGGTCAAGGATGTCTCGGACCGGAGCAGGACATTCTGAAAAGGGAGGGTGAACAGCCAGTTGTCGTGGTGCATATAGGTACCAACGATAAATGTAAAAAATGGGATGAGGTCCAATGAGAAGAATTTAGGGAGCTTGGAGCCAAATTAAAAAGTAGGACCTCAAAAGTAGTAATCTCAGGATTGCTACTAGTGCCACGTGCTAGTCAGAGTAGGAATCGCAGGATAGCTCAGATGAATGCGTGGCTTGAGGAGTGGTGCAGAAGGGAGGGATTCAAATTCCTGGGGCATTGGAACCAGTTCTGGGGTAGGTGGGACCAGTACAAACCAGACGGTCTGCACTTGGCAGGACCGGAACCAATGTCCGAGGGGGAGTGTTTGCTAGTGCTGTTGGGGAGGAGTTAAACTAATATGGCAGGGGGATGGGAACCTATGCAGGGAGACAGACGGAAATAAAAGGGAGACAGAGGCAAAAGATAGAAAGGAGAATAATAAAAGTGGAGGGCAGAGAAACCCAAGGCAAAAAATAAAAAGGGCCACATTACAGCAAAATTCTAAAGGGGCAAAGTGTAGTAAAAAGACAAGCCAGAAGGCTCTGTGCCTCAATGCGAGGAGTATTCGGAATAAGGTGGATGAATTAACTGCACAGATAGCAGTTAATGGATATGATGTAATTGGCATCACAGAGACATGGCTCCAGGATGACCAAGGCTGGGAACTCAACATCCAGGGGTATTCAACATTTAGGAAGGATAGACAAAAGGGAAAAGGAGGCGGGGTGGCGTTACTGGTTAAAGAGGAAATTAATGCAATAGTAAGGAAGGACATTGGCTTGGATGATGTGCAATCGGTATGGGTGGAGCTACGGAATACCAAAGGGCAGAAAACGCTGGTGGGAGTTGTGTACATTGGTAGTGAGGTTGGGGACAGCATCAAACAAGAAATAAGAATGTTCACCAGACTGATTCCCGGGATGGCGGGACTGACCTATCAAGAAAGACTGGATCAACTGGGCTTGTATTCACTGGAGTTCAGAAGAATGAGAGGGGACCTCATAGAAACATATAAAATTCTGACAGGGTTAGACAGGTTAGATGCAGGAAGAATGTTCCCAATGTTGGGGAAGTCCAGAACCAGGGGTCACAGTCTAAGGATAAGGGGTAAGCCATTTAGGACCGAGATGCGGAGGAACTTCTTCACCCAGAGAGTGGTGAACCTGTGGAATTCTCTACCACAGAAAGTTGTTGAGGCCAATTCACTAAATATATTCAAAAAGGAGTTAGATGAGGTCCTTACTGCTAGGGGGATCAAGGGGTATGGCGAGAAAGCAGGAATGGGGTACTGAAGTTGAATGTTCAGCCATGAACTCATTGAATGGCGGTGCAGGCTAGAAGGGCCGAATGGCCTACTCCTGCACCTATTTTCTATGTTTCTATGTTTCTAAAGGTACAGCAGTTATCATGGGCGACTTTAATTTACATATAGATTGGGCTAACCAAACTGGTAGCAATGCGGTGGAGGAGGATTTCCTGGAGTGTATTAGGGATGGTTTTCTTGACCAATATGTCAAGGAAACAACTAGAGAGCTGGCCATCCTAGACTGGGTGATGTGTAATGAGAAGGGACTAATTAGCAATCTTGTTGTGCGAGGCCCCTTGGGGAAGAGTGACCATAATATGGTAGAATTCTTTATTAAGATGGAGAGTGACACAGTTAATTCAGAAACTAGGGTCCTGAACTTAAGGAAAGCTAACTCCGACGGCATGCGACGTAAATTGGTTAGAATAGACTGACAAATGATACTTAAAAGGTTGACGGTGGATAAGCAATGGCAAACATTTATAGATCACATGGATGAACTTCAACAATTATACATCCCTGTCTGGAGTAAAAATAAAAC
This sequence comes from Pristiophorus japonicus, assembly GCF_044704955.1. NCBI lineage: Eukaryota > Metazoa > Chordata > Chondrichthyes > Pristiophoridae > Pristiophorus > Pristiophorus japonicus. Next base: position 93,193,298 of record NC_091984.1, read on the forward strand.
AGGGAAGGTGGCTCAACTGTGGCTAACAAGGGAAATTAAGGATAGTGTTAGATCCAAGGAAGAGGCATATAAATTGGCCAAAAAAAGCAGCAAACCTGAGGACTGGGAGAAATTTAGAATTCAGCAGAGGAGGACAAAGGATTTGATTAGGAGGGGGGAGATAGAGTATGAGAGGAAGCTTGCCGGGAACATAAAAACTGACTGCAAAAGCTTCTATAGATATGTGAAGAGAAAAAGATCAGTGAAGACAAACGTAGGTCCCTTGCAATCGGACTCAGGTGAATTTACAATGGGGAACAAAGAAATGGCAGACCAATTGAACAAATACTTTGGTACTGTCTTCACGAAGGAAGACACAAATAACCTTCCGGATGTACTAGGGGACTGAGGGTCCAGAGAGAAGGAGGAACTGAAGGATATCCTTATTAGGCAGAAAATTGTGTTGGGGAAATTGATGGGATTGAAGGTCGATAAATCTCTGGGGCCTGATTGCACCACAGAGTACTTAAGGAAGTGGCCCTAGAAATAGTGGATGCATTGGTGATCATTTTCCAACAGTCTAGCAATTTGGGATCAGTTCCTATGGACTGGAGGGTAGTTAATGTAACACCACTTTTTAAAAAAGGAGGGAGAGAGAAAATGGGTAATTATAGACCGGTTAGCCTGACATTAGTAGTGGGGAAAATGTTGGAATCAGTTATTAAAGATGAAATAGCAGCGCATTTGGAAAGCAGTGCCAGGATCGGTCCAAGTCAGCATGGATTTATGAAGGGGAAATCATGCTTGACAAATCTTCTGGAATTTTTTGAGGATGTAACTAGTAGAGTGGACAAGGGAGAACAAGTGGATGTGGTGTATTTGGACTTTCAAAAGGCCTTTGACAAGGTCCCACATAAGAGATTGGCGTGCAAAATCAAAGCACATTGTATTGGGGGTAATGTACTGACGTGGATAGAGAATTGGTTGACAGACAGGAAGCGGAGATTCGGGATAAACGGGTCCTTTTCGGAATGGGAGGCAGTGACGAGTGGAGTGCCGCAGGGCTCAGTGCTGGGATCCCAGCTCTTTACAATATACATTAATGATTTAGATGAAGGAATTGAATGTAATATCTCCAAGTTTGCAGATGACACTAAACTGGGTGGCGGTGTGAGCTGTGAGGAGGATGCTAAGAGGCTGCAGGGTGATTTGGACAGGTTAGGTGAGTGGGCAAATGCATGGCAGATGCAGTATAATGTGGATAAATGTGAGGTTATCCATTTTGGAGGCAAAAACACGAAGGCAGAATATTATCTGAATGGCAGCAGATTAGGAAAAAGGGAGGTGCAACGAGGCCTGGGTGTCATGGTTCATCAGTCATTGAAAGTTGACATGCAGGTACAGCAGGCGGTGAAGAAAGCAAATGGCATGTTGGCCTTCATAACTAGGGGATTTGAGTATAGGAGCAGGGAGGTCTTACTGCAATTGTACAGGGTCTTGGTGAGGCCTCACCTGTAATATTGTGTTCAGTTTTGGTCTCCTAATCTGGGGAAGGATGTTCTTGTTATTCAGGGAGTGCAGCGAAGGTTCACCAGACTGATGCCAGGGATGGCTGGACTGACGTATGAGGAGAGACTGGATTACCTGGGCATTTATACACGAGTTTAGAAGGATGATAGGGGATCTCATAGAAACGTATAAGATTCTGACGGGACGGGACAGGTTAGATGCGGGAAGAATGTTCCCGATGTTGGGGAAGTCCAGAACCAGGGGATACAATCTTAGGAAAAGGGCTAGGCCATTTCGGATTGAGATGAGGAGAAACTTCTTCACTCAGAGAGTTGTTAACCTGTGGAATTCCCTGCCGCAGAGAGTTGTTGATGCCAGTTCATTGGATTTATTCAAGAGGGAGTTAGATATGGCCCTTAGGGCTAAAGGGATCAAGGAGTATGGAGAGGAAGCAGGAAAGGGGTACTGAGGTGAATGATCAGCCATGATCTTATTGAATGGTGGTACAGGCTCGACGGGCTGAAAGGCCTACTCCTGCACCTATTTTCTATGTTTCTATGAGATTCGCTCTCATCCTTCTAAACTCCAGTGAATAAAGGTCCAGTCGATCCAGTCTCTCCTCATATGTCAGTCCAGCCATCCCGGGAATCAGTCTGGTGAACCTTTGCTGCATTCCCTCTATTGTGTTCCGAACAGATGAGACTGTACACAGGGAGGTTAAAGTAACAGTGACCTCAGTCTTTATTAAGACACTCCAGAGTGAGGAGCAGGTCTTAGGGGCCGGCTTATATATAGTGCTCCCAAGGGATGCTCGGATCCCTTGGGACTTCAGGGGATGAGCTCCCTGGTGGCGGAATATGGAAGTGCATGCTTTACAGATACACAACATCACTCCCCCGCCCCGCCCCTCAAAGTCAAAGTGAAAACTATTTACAAGGTGAGGCTGTCGGGAGCCTTTCTTTCCCTGGTGGACCGCCTCAGTACAAATGTCTGTTCTGGTGTGTTGGCTGTGCCCTCGCTGGGCTGGCGTGTTGTTGGCCCTGCAGGGCTGCTGTTTGAGCCTGGCTTTGCTGGGCTGTTGGGCGTGATGGGTTCAATTTCCTGGTCCGGGGTGGTGTCGTTTATCCTTTGGGTGTGTGTTGAGGGCTCGAAAAAGGTGGTGTCTGCTGTGGGTTGTTCAGGGCAGTCTGTGAACCGCAGCCTCGTTTGGTCCAGGTGCTTTCTGCAAATTTGTTCATTGTCTAGTTTGACTACAAACACCCTACTCCCTTCTTTTGCTATCACCGTGCCCACGCTCCACTTAGGGCCATGTCCATAGTTTAGCACATACACAGGGTCATGCAGATCAATTTCCCGTGACACAGTGGCGCGACCATCGTTACATTTTGTTGCTGCTGCCTGCTCTCTACCTGATCATGCAGGTTGGGCTGAACCAGTGAGAGTCTGGTTTTAAGTGTCCTTTTCACGAGTAACTCTGCCGGGGGCACCCCTGTGAGCAAGTGGGGTCTCGTGTGGTAGCTGAGCAGTACTCTGGACAGGCGGGTTTGGAGTGAGCCTTCTGTGACTCGTTTAAGGCTCTGTTTGATTGTTTGTATTGCCCCGCTCTGCCTGCCCATTGGAGGCTGGTTTAAACGGGGCCGAGGTGACATGTTTGATCCCATTGCGGGCCATGAATTCTTTAAATTTGGCACTGGTGAAACATGGCCCGTTGTCACTGACCAGTATGTCAGGCAGGCCGCGGGTGGCAAACATGGCCCTTAGGCTTTCAATAGTGGCGGAGGCGGTGCTTCCCGACATTATTTCACATTCAATCCATTTTGAAAAAGCATCCACCACCACCAAGAACATTTTACCGAGAAACGGGCATGCATAGTCGACATGGATCCTCGACCATGGTCTGGAGGGTCAGGACCACAAACTTAGTGATGCCTCTCTGGGCGTGTTGCTCAACTGAGCACATATGCTGCATTGCCGTACACAGGACTCAAAGTCAGAGTCGATACCGGGCCACCACACGTGGGATCTGGCTATCGCTTTCATCATTACTATACCTGGGTGTGTGCTGTGGAGATCCGAGATGAACGTCTCCCTGCCCTGTTTGGGTAGCACTACGCGGTTATCCCACAACAGGCAGTCTGCCTGAATGGACAGCTCGTCCTTTCGCCGCTGGAACGGCTTGATTAGCTCTTGCATTTCAACAGGGATGCTGGCCCAGCTCCCATGCAGTACACAGGTATTTTTTTTACCAGGGACAGCAGAGGATCTTGGCTGGTCCAAGTCCTAATCTGGCGGGCTGTGACAGGTGATTTATAATTTTCAAACGCTTCCATGACCATCAACAAGTCTGCGGGCTGCGCCACCATCAACAAGTTTGCAGGCTGCGCCATTTCCACCCCCGTGGTGGGCAATGGTAGCCGACTGAGAGCATCCGCACAGTTCTCGGTGCCTGGCCTGTGGCGTATGGTATAGTTATACGCTGATAGCGCGAGTGCCCACCTTTGTATGCGGGCTGAGGCATTCGTATTTATCCCCTTGTGATCAGTTTCCAGCTCAAATTTGAGGCCAAACAGGTACTAATGCATTTTCTTTACCCCGAACACACACTGTGGTGTCCCTGCACCATACTACAAACTCGCACGAGGCATGTACTGCAGACACAGTCAATACAGACCCCCCTTTTATACCTGGAAACCCAGGTGAGGAGTGTCTCCCACAAGTTCACCCCCTGTGGTCAGTCAGGGTGTGCATTTCTAGGGTATAAGTACAGTGTACAGGAGTTGCATGAAAGTTACAGTTACATGAAGATTACTGTTGCATGATGGTTACATACATGACATCATCTCCCCCCTTACGTCTTTTTATGTCAAAGGTTAAGTCTTTCAGGTGGTCGACGCTCTCTCGTGGAGCGCCGCAGTTGTGGCTCTGGTGGTTGGGCCTCGGCATGTGTCTCTATCACCTGAGGTGATTCCGGCCTGTCTGGGCTGGCCGCAGGGACTGTGCATGCTGTGGATTGTCCTTGTTGCTCGTCCACTGGCAGTGATGTGGGTGACATCTCATGCTCTTCTTCAGGTTCCTCCTTGTCTATGCTGAACCTTTTCTTTACTTGGTCTAAGTGTTTGCGGCATATCTGCCCATTGTTTAGTCTGACCACTATGACCCTATTCCCTTCTTTGCCAATTACTGTGCCCTCAAGCCACTTGGGTCCCAAAGCATGGTTAAGAAAAAATACCAGGTCATCCATTTCTATACACCTTCCCCTTGAGTTTCGATCATGGAATTCGGTTTGGGACTGGCGTTGCCCTCAACAGTGTCTGCCAGGGCTGGATGAATGAGGGACAGCCGCATTTTAAGCATGCGTTTCATGAGGAGTTCTGCTGGCGGGACTCCCATGAGCGAGTGCTGGCGGGACCTGTAGGCCAGCAGGAGGCGCGATAGGCGGTACTGAAGGGAGGGTCCTTGGATGCGTAGCATGCCCTGTTTTATGACTTGGACCGCACATTCCGCCTGGCCATTGGAAGCCGGCTTGAACGGCGCTGTCCGGACGTGTTTGATACTATTGCCCGACATAAACTCCTGGAATTCATGGCTGGTGAAACATGGGTCATTGTCGCTGACCAGGATGTCTGGCAAGCCATGGGTCGCGAAAACCGTATGCAGACTCTCCACGGTAATGGATGTCGTGCACGAGTTTAATAATGTTTCTATAGATGAGGTCCTTACTACTAGGGGGATCAAGGGGTATGGCGAGAAAGCAGGAATGGGGTACTGAAGTTGAATGTTCAGCCATGAACTCATTGAATGGCGGTGCAGGCTAGAAGGGCCGAATGGCCTACTCCTGCACCTATTTTCTATGTTTCTATGTTTCTCTGATGCACTCGATCCATTTCAAGTATGCATCGACAACGATCAGGAACATTTTCCCCATGAACGGGCCCGCATAGTCTACATGAATACGTGACCATGGCCTGGTGGGCCAGGTCCACAGGCTGAGTGGGGCCTCCCTGGGGGCATTGCCCAGCTGGGCACACGTCATGCACATGTGAACCCAGTGTTCCAGGTCTGAATCAATCCCCGGCCACCATACATGTGACTGGTCAACGGCCTTCATTAACATGATGCCTGGGAGCTCACTGTGGAGTTCCCTGATGAACGCTTCCCTGCCTTTCTGGGGCATGACTACCCGGCTGCCCCATAGCAGGCAGTCGGCTTGGATGGAGAGCTCAACCATCCTTCTCTGAAACGGTCTGACCTCCTCGGGGCACGCCCTGTGTGCGGGCGCCCAATCCCCAGTCAGGACACATTTCTTTATCATGGATAGGAGGGAGTCTCTGTTGGTCCAGAGTTTGATCTGGTGGGATGTGATGGGGGAGCCTGCGGTGTCAAAACCCTCAACGGCCATGACTATCTCAGCGCTTTGCTCCGCTGTCCCCTCGGTGGTGGCCAGAGGGTGCCTGCTGAGCGCGTCGGCGCAATTTTCGGTACCTGGCCCAGCGTGAGAGCCCATCGCTGTATGCGAGCTGACGCATTGGCATTGACAGCCTTGCTGTCTGACAACAGAGATGTTAACGGCTTGTGGTCCGTCTCTAGCTCCAACCGTCTACCGAAAAGGTACTGGTGCATCTTTTTCACACCGTAAACACAAGCGAGTGCTTCCTTTTCGACCATGCCGTATCCACGCTCTGCCTGGGAGAGTGACCTGGAGGCATAAGCCATCGGTTGGAGTTGACCGTCATCATTCCCCTGCTGCAACACACACCCAACCCCGTAGGATGATGCATCGCACGTTAAAACCAGTTTTTTTACAGGCGTCATACAAAGTCAATAGTTTGTTAAAATACAGCAGGGTCCTCGCCTTATTGAAAGCCCGTTCTTGACAGTCCCCCCAAAGCCATTCACAACCTTTACGCAGGAGCATGTGTAATGGCTCCAACAATGTGTTTAAGTTCGGCAGAAAGTTCCCGAAATAGTTCAAAAGTCCCAGGAATGATCACAATTCTGATGTGCTGCTGGGTCTGGGTGCCCGGCGGATTGCCTCCATTTTTGATTCAGTGGGCCGGATCCCATCTGCGGCGATCCTCCTGCCCAAAAACTCGACCTCTGGGGCCAAAAACACACACTTGGCCTTTTTCAGCCACAAGCCTACCCGGTCCAGTTGGCGTAGCACCTCCTCCAGGTTGTGGAGGTGTTCCTCGTGTCTCGACCCATTATAAGGATGTCGTCTTGGAATATGATTGTTCCAGGAATGGATTTGAGCAAGCTTTCCATGTTCTTCTGAAAGATAGCTGCCGCCAAACAAATGCCAAACGGACACCTGTTGTAGATAAATAATCCCTTGTGCATCGTGATGGTGGTCAGAAGCTTGGATTCTTCAGCCAGTTCCTGAGTCATGTAGGCCGAAGTGAGGTCCAGCTTCGTGAATAGCTTGCCACCTACCAGCGTGGCAAATAGGTCCTCCGCTCTCGGGAGCGGGTATTGGTCTTGCAGCGACACTCGGTTGATGGTGGCTTTGTAGTTGCCACAAATCCTGACCGAGCCATCTGCTTTAAGGACAGGTACGATGGGACTTGCCCAGTCGCTGAATTAAATGGCCGAAATTGTGCCCTCTCTGAGCAGCCTGCCCAATTCACTTTCAATTTTCTCACGCATCACATACGGCACCGCTCTGGCTTTGTGGTGTACTGGTCTGGTGTCCGGAGTGATGCGTATCACTACTTTAGTGCCCTTGAACGTTCCGACACCGGGTTGAAACAGTGACCCGAATTTTTGTAGGACCTGTGAGCATGAACTTCGCTCCACAGATGAAATGGCGTGCACATCCCCCCATTTCCAATTCATCTCGGCTAGCCACCTCCTCCCCAAGAGCACGGGGCCATTTCCTTGGACGATCCAGAGTGGCAGCTGGTTCTGTGATCCATTATGTGTTACCACCAAGTTTGCACTACCTAGCACTGGGATGATCTCTTTGGTGTACGTCCATAGCTGCGTGTCAATGCGCTCCAGTTTGGGCCTGCTAGCTCTGTGTGGCCATAGTCTCTCAAATTGTTGGGCGCTCATAAGTGACTGGCTAGCTCCCGTATCCAGCTCCATGCGCACCGGGATGCCATTCAATAAAACATTCATCTTCATGGGTGGCGTTTTAGTGTATGAGCTGTGGACGTCAGCCACGTGAACCCGCTGAACTTCAGCATCCATGGCTTTTCCCAGGCATCATCCTGCATTGCAGACCCCTCGTCTGGTTCCTCTGTCTCACAGATTAACCTCGCCACAGCCTTTTTGCACATCCTGGCCAAGTGTCCACTGACATTACATCCTACAGGTTTATTGCTGGAACCTGCAGCTTTTCGCAGTATGTCTACCCCCGCATCTCCAGCATGAGCTGAGATTGTTGTTAACAAAGGGACTGTTACCAGGCATTCCTCTCTGATTGCCCATTTGGTTGTTTCTAAGCACTCTGATGGTGGGTGTTAATGGTCCCATCGCGGGACGCATTGTTACTCGTGATGGCATGAATTTCCAATCCCCTTTCCACTGTCCCTGTTGCGGGCCCACCCTAGAGTCTGTTGCTGCCTGGACAGTTTCGAAATGCCCTTGCCTACCTGCAGGGTCCCTAGCCGCATTCACAATGTTAACTCCCTGGTTGGGACCAGGGCTGCGCACGTAAATTAGCTTGGTCTCCTCTTCCCCTGGCATGAAGGTCTGAGCTATTAACACCGCCCCTTCTAAAGTCAAGTCCTTGGCCTCTATGAGCTTCCTGAAAATCCCAGCATGATTAAAGCCCTCAATGAAAAAGTCCCTTAACATCTGCCCCCTGCAGGCATCAGTGAACTTACAGAGACTGGTCAAGCACCGCAGGTCCGCAACGAAGTCTGAGATGTATTGTCCCTCCTGACGCCGGTGTGTGTAGAACCGGTGCCAGGCCATGTGTATGCTACTCACCAGCTTGAGATGCTCACTGATCAGCTGGCTGAGCTCTTCAAAGGACTTGTCCGTTGGCTTTTGGAGTGCGAGCAGGTCTTTCATCAGCGCATATGTCTGTGGTCCGCAGCTGGTCAGTAGATGCACCCTCCGCTTGTCAGCCACTGTCGCTCCCAGCCAGTCCTTCGTGACAAAGCTCTGCTGGAGACTTTCCACGAAGTCGTCCCAGTCCTCACCCACACAGTAACGTTGCCATGTTGGCCTTCATAGCGAGGGGATTTGAGTACAGGGGCAGGGGGGTGTTACTATAGTTGTACAGGGCCTTGGTGAGGCCACACCTGGAGTATTGTGTACAGTTTTGGTCTCCTAACTTGAGGAAGGACATTCTTGCTATTGAGGGAGTGCAGCGAAGGTTCACCAGACTGATTCCCGGAATGGCGGGACTGACATATCAAGAAAGACTGGATCAACTGGGCTTGTATTCACTGGAGTTCAGAAGAATGAGAGAGGATCTCATAGAAACGTTTAAAATTCTGATGGGTTTAGACAGGTTAGATGCAGGAAGAATGTTCCCAATGTTGGGGAAGTCCAGAACCAGTGGTCACAGTCTAAGGATAAGGGGTAAGCCATTTAGGACTGAGATGAGGAGAAACTTCTTCACCCAGAGAGTGGTGAACCTGTGGAATTCTCCACCACAGAAAGTTGTTGAGGCCAATTTACTAAATATATTCAAAAAGGAGTCAGATGTAGTCCTTACTACTAGGGGATCAAGGGGTATGGCGAGAAAGCAGGAATGGGGTACTGAAGTTGCATGTTCAGCCATGAACTCATTGAATGGCGGTGCAGGTTCGAAGGGCCGAATGGCCTACTCCTTCACCTATTTTCTATGCTTCTATGCTACCGGTGGCCATCCCGTGGTTCGGTGATTCCCGTTTCTCGTCGCCAAATGTGCTGTCCCTGCACTGTACTACAAACTCACACGAGGCATGTACTGCAGACACAGTCACTACGTGACCTTAACCTTTATTCCCAGGACCAAGGAGTGCTGACCTGGGTGGAACCTCCCCTTTTATACCTGGAAACCCAGATGAGGAGTGTCTCCCACAAGTTCACCCCCTGTGGTCAGGGTGTGCCTTTCTTGGGTATAAGTAAAGTGGACAGGAGTTGCATGAAGGTTACAGTTACATGAAGATTACCGTTGCATGATGGTTACATACATGACACATATGCTAATGCCTCTTTCTCAATCATGCTGTAGGCCCTCTCGGCCTTAGACAAGCTCCTGGAGGCATAGGTGACAGGTTGCAACTTCCCCGCAATATTAACTTGTTGTAATACACACCCGACTGTACGACGACGCACCACATGCAAGCACAAGTATTTTACACGGGTTATACAATACAAGCATCTTGTTGGAGCATAAAATGTTTCTGGCTTTCTCAAAAGCAATTACTTGTTTTTTTCCCCATACCCAGTTCTCACCTTTGCGCAATAACACATGTAGGGGCTCCAAGAGGGTGCTCAACCCCGGTAGGAAGTTACCAAAATAGTTGAGTCCCAGGAACGACCGCAGCTCCGTGATGTTCTGTGGCCTGGGCGTGTTCCTGATAGCCTCTGTCTTGGCGTCTGTGGGCCGAATGCCGTCTGCCGTGATCTTTCTCCCCAAAAACTCCACTTCTGTTGCCATGAAGACGCATTTCGACCTCTTCAGCCGCAGCCCTACGCGATCCAGTCACTGGAGGACCTCCTCCAGGTTTTGTAGGTGCTCGACGGTGTCCTGACCCATGACCAATATGTCGTCCTGAAAAACCACCGTGCATAGTACCGACGAGTAGACTCTCCATGTTTCTCTGGAAGATCGCTGCAGCCGACCGAATTCCAAACGGGCATCTGTTGTAGAGGAACAGTCCCTTGTGTGTGTTGATGCAGGTGAGGCCCTTCAAAGACTCCTCTAGCTCCTGCGTCATGTAGGCCAAAGTCAGGTCGAGCTTGGTGAACGTCTTGCCTCCTGCCAGCGTCGCAAATGAATCGTCTGCCTTGGGCAGCGGGTATTGGTCCTGTAGTGAGAAACGATTAATAGTTACTTTGTAATCGCTGCAAATCCTGACTGTGCCATCACCTTTGAGTACTGGAACAATCAGGCTGGCCCACTCGCTGAATTCCACTGGGGAACTGATACCCTCACGTTGCAGCCTGTCCAGCTCGATTTCCATTCTCTCCCTCATCATGTGAGGTACCGCTCGCGCCTTGTGGTGAATGGGTCATGCCTCTGGGATAAAGTGGATGCGCATCTTCGCCCCGGAAAAGTTTCCAATGCCTGGCTCAAAAAGGGAAGGAAATTTGTTTAGAACCTGGCTACATGAGGCCTCATCGACATGTGATAGCGCTCGGATGTCATCCCAGTTCCAGCGGATTTTGCCCAGCCAGCTCCTTCCAAGCAGTGTGGGGCCATCGCCCGGGACAATCCAGAGTGGCAGTTCGTGCACCGTGCCCTCGTAGGTGACCTTGACCATGGTGCTGCCCAGGACAGTGATGAGCTCTTTGGTGTACGTTCTCAGTTTCGTGTGGATGGGGCTCAGGGCTGGTCTGAATGCCTTGTTGCACCACAGTCTCTCAAACATCTTTTTACTCATGATGGATTGGCTAGCGCCAGTGTTCAGTTCCATGGCTACGGGTAAGCCATTCAATTTTACGTTTAGCATTATAGGTGGACATTTCGTCGAAAATGTGTGCACCCTGTGTACTTCAGCATCTGCCTCCTCTCTCTGAGGCTTGAAATTACTTTGATCCACCATGGACTGATCTTCCTCTGCCACGTGGTGGCTGGCAGGTTTTGCAGAGCTTGCAGCTCGTTTGCAAGCTTGTTGGAGGTGCCCCGTTGTTCCACAGCTCTTGCAAACATACCCTTTGAAGCGGCATGAATAGGCTGAGTGGAAGCCTCCACAACACCAACAAGGTGAGAATTGCCTTGCATTCATCCTTTGTTGCGGACTCTGAGTCATCTGGGTCACCTGAGGCCTGCTGGCAGTTGCAGACTCGTGGTTTCTGCCCTGTACATTTCTGCTCGCGAACACAGTTCCAGTTAATTTATGAATATTGCTAGAACTTGTGTGCTGAGAGATTTATTTGGTGTTATCACTGGTGGACATAAACGCCTGTGCTATTGCAATAGCCTTACTGAGGGTCGGTGTCTCTACAGTCAAACGTTTTCGTAGGATGGTCTTGTGGCCAATGCCCAGTACAAAAAAGTCTCTGAGCATCTGCTCCAGGTAGCCATCAAAGTCACATTTTTCTGCAAGTCTCCTTAGCTCGGCGACGTAGCTCGCTACTTCCTGACCTTCAGATCGCTGGCACGTGTAGAACCGATACCTCGCCATCAGCATGTTTTTCCTCGGGTTAAGATGCTCCCAAACCAGTGTACACAGCTCCTCATACGACTTCTTTGTGGGTTTCACTGGAGCCAGAAGATTCTTCATGAGGCTGTAGGTCGGTGCTCCGCAGACCGTGAAGAGGACCGCTCTCCTTTTTGCAGCGCATTCTTCTCCGTCCAGCTTGTTGGCTACAAAGTACTGGTCTAGCCGTTCGACATAGGCTTCTCAGTCCTCACCCTCCGAGAACTTCTCCAGGATCCCCACAGTTTTCTGCATCTTTGCATTGGATTCGTATACTCGTCGCCAGTTATTGTGTTCCTATCACAGATGAGACTGCACACAGGGAGGTTAAATTGACAGTGGCCTCAGTCTTTATTAAGACACTCCAGAGTGAGGAACAGGCCTTAGGGGGCTGGCTTATATACAGTGCTGCCACGGGATGCTGGGATCCCTTGAGACTTCAGGGGATGCGCTCCCTGGTGGTGGAACATAAGAGTGCACGCTTTACAGATACATAACACCCTCAATAGCAAGAACGTCTTTCCTCAGACTAATCAGTCTGGTGAACCTTCGCTGCAATCCCTCAATAGCAAGAATGCCCTTCCTCAAGTTAGGAGACCAAAACTGTACACAATACTCCAGGTGTGGCCTCATCAAGGCCCTGTACAACTGTAGCAACACCTCCCTGCCCCTGTACTCAAATCCCCTTGCTATGAAGGCCAACATACTATTTGCCTTCTTCACCACCTGCTGTACCTGCATGCCAACTTTCAACGACTGATGTACCATGACACCCAGGTCTCGTTGCACCTCCCCTTTTCCTAATCTGCAGCTATTCAGATAATATTCTGCCTTTGTGTTTTTGCCCCAAAGTGGATAACCTCACATTTATCCAAATTATACTGCATCTGCTATGCATTTGCCCACTCACCTAACCTGTCCAAGTCACCCTGCAGCCTCTTAGTGTCCTCCTCACAACTCACACCACCACCCAGTTTAGTGTCATCTGCAAACTTGGAGATGTTACACTCAATTCCTTCATCCAAATCATTAATATATATTGTGAATAGCTGGGGTCCCAGCAGTGAGCTCTGCGGCACCCCACTCGTGACTGCCTGCCATTCTGAAAAGGAACTGTTTATCCCGACTCTCTGCTTCCTGTCTACCAACCAGTTCTCTATCCACGTCAGTACATTACCCCCAATACCATGTGCTTTATTTTTGCACACCAATCTCTTGTGTGGGATCTTATCAAAAGCCTTTTGAAAGTCCAAATACACCTCATCCACTGGTTCTCCCTTGTCCACTCTACTAATTACATCCTTAAAAAATTTCGAGAAGATTTGTCAAGCATGATTTCCTTTTCATAAATCCATGTTGACTTGGACTGATCCTATCACTGCTTTCCAAATGCGCTGTTATTTCATCTTTAATAATTGATTCCAACATTTTCCCCATTCTGATGTCAGGCTAACCGGTCTATAATTACCTGCTTTCTCTCTCCCTCCTTTTTTAAAAAGTGGTGTTACATTAGCTACCCTCCAGTCCATAGGAACTGATCCAGAGTCGATAGACTGTTGGAAAATGATCACCAATGCATCCACTATTTCTATGGCCACTTCCTTAAGTATTCTGGGATGTAGACAATCAGGCCCCAGGGATTTATCAGCCTTCAATCCCATCAATTTCCCCAACACAATTTTCTGCCTCATAAGGATATCCTTCAGTTCCTCCTTCTCACTAGATCCTCGATCCCCTAGTACTTCCGGACGGTTATTTGTGTCTTCCTTAGTGAAGACAGTACCAAAGTATTTGTTCAACTGGTCTGCCATTTCTTTGTTCCCCATTATAAATTCACCTGAATCTGACTGCAAGGGACCTATGTTTGTCTTCACTAATCTTTTTCTCTTCACATATCTATAGAAGCTTTTGCAGTTAGTTTTTATGTTCACGGCAAGCTTCCTCTCGTACTCTCTATTTTCCTTCTCCTAATTAAACCCTTTATCCTCCTCTGTTGAATTCTAAATTTCTCCCAGTCCTCAGGTTTACTGCTTTTTCTGGCCAATTTATATGCCTCTTCCTTGGATTTAACACTATCCTTAATTTCCCTTGTTAGCCACGGTTGAGCCAACTTCCCCGTTTTATTTTTACTCCAGACAGGGACGTACAATTGTTGAAGTTCATCCATGTGATCTTTAAATGTTTGCCATTGCCTATCCACCGTCAATCCTTTAAGTATCATTTGCCAGTCTTTTCTAGCCAATTTACGTCTCATACCATCGAAGTTATCTTTCCTTAAGTTCAGGAGCCTGGTCTCTGAATTAACTGCATCACTCTCCATCTTAATAAAGAATTCTACCATATTATGGTCACTCTTCCCCAAGGGGTCTCGCACAACAAGATTGCTAATTAGTCCTTTCTCATTACACATCACCCAGTGTAGGATGGCCAGCCCTCTAGTTGGTTCCTCGACATATTGGTCCAGAAAACCATCCCTCATACACTCCAGGAAATCCTCTTCCACCGTATTGCTACCAGTTTGGTTAGCCCGATCTATATATAGATTAAAGTCGCCCGTGATAACTGCTGTACTTTTATTGCACGCGTCCCTAATTTCTTGTTTGATGCTGTCCCCAACCTCACTACTACTGTTTGGTGGTCTGTACACAACTCCCACTAGCTTTTTCTGCCCTTTGGTACTCCTCAGCTCCACCCATAGAGATTAGAGATAGTAAGGGGAAAAAGTCACTGGTGGGCGTAGTTTATAGGCCCCCAAATAAAACTTCACGGTGGGGCGGGCAATAATCAAGGGAGTAATGGAGGCATGTAAAAAAGGAACGGCAGTAATCATGGGGGATTTTAACCTACATATCGATTGGTCAAACCAAATCGCACGGGGTAGCCTTGAGGAGGAATTCATAGAATGCATACGGGATTGTTTCTTAGAACAGTATGTTACAGAACCTACAAGGGAGCAAGCGATCTTAGATCTGGTCCTGTGTAATGAGACAGGAATAATAAACGATCTCCTAGTAAAAGATCCTCTCGGAATGAGTGATCACAGTATGGTTGAATTTGTAATACAGATTGAGGGTGAGGAAGTAGTGTCTCAAACGAGCATACTATGCTTAAACAAAGGGGACTACAGTGGGATGAGGGCAGAGTTGGCTAAAATAGACTGATCAAATTTCTCCATTGCTTGATCTGAATAAACCAGTGTAGGATGCTGATCGTGCGCTCTGCTTCATCCCCACTCATTGGGCCAGATTTTCCTGTGAGCAGGGAACAAATGACGCCCAACGCTCATTATACAGCAGACACCTCAAAGCATTGGAGAAGTACCACCGGCGCTTCCTCTGCAAGATCCTGCAAATCCATTGGGAGGATAGACGCACCAACGTCAGTGTTCTTGCTCAGGCCAACATCCCCAGCATTGAAGCACTGACCACAGCCATGATCCTGACCAACGGATCCATCACAGATCGAATCCACGTCCGGACCGGGGTCAAGCAGGGCTGCCTCATCGCGCCAACCCTCTTTTCGATCTTCCTCGCTGCAATGTTCCACCTCACACTCAACAAGCTCAATGCTGAAGTGAAACTAAACTACAGAACCAGTGGGAACCTGTTCAACCTTCGTCGTCTCCAGGCCACATCCAAGACCGTCCCAACCTCTGTCGTCAAACTACAGTACATGGACGACGCTTGTGTCTGTGCACATTCAGAGACTGAACTCCAAGTCATAGTCGACATCTTCACTGAGGCGTACGAAAGCATAGGCCTTACACTAAACATCCATAAGACAACGGTCCTACACCAACCTGACCCCGCCACACAGCATTACCCCCCCCCCAGTCATCAAGATCCACAGCTCGTCCCTAGACAACGTGGACCACTTTCCATACCTCAGGAGCCTATTATCAGCAAGGGCATACATCGACGACGCGATTCAACACTGCCTCCAGTGCATCAGTGCAGCCTTCGGCTGCCTGAGGAAAAGAGAGTTCGAAGATCAGGCCGTCAAGAGCTTGGTGGCAGATTTGAGGGTGGTCATGATACCCGCCCTCCTGTATGCCTCAGAGACATGGACCATATACAGTAGGCATCTCAAATCGCTGGAGAAATACCACCAATGATGTCTCCGCAAGATCCCGCAAATCCCCTGGGAGGACAGACGCATCAAGGTTAGCGTACTCGAACAGGCCAACATCCCCAGTATCGAAGCACTGACCACTCTCGACCAGCTCTGTTGGGCAGGCCACATTGTTCACATGCCTGACAGAAGACTCCCAAAGCAGGTGCTCTACTCGGAACTCCCACATGGCAAGCGAGCCCCAGGTGGGCAGAGGAAATGTTTCAAGGACACTCTCAAAGCCTCCTTGATTAAGTCTAACATCCTCACTGGCACCTGGGAATCCCTGGCCCAAGACTGCCCAAAGTGCAGGAAGAGCATCCGGGAGGTGCTGAGCACCTCGAGTCTCATCGTCGAGAACATGCAGAAACCAAGGGCAGACAGCAGAAGGAGTGTGCGGCAAACTGGGCTCTCCACCCACCCTTTCCTTCAACCGCTGTCTATCCCACCTGTCACAGAGACTGTAACTCCTGCATTGGACTGTACAATCACTGGATAACTCATTTTTAGAGTGGAAGCAAATCTTCCTTGATTTCAAAGGACTGCCTATAAGACTTGCACTTGCCCAAAGACTTTCCATGGAGTTTTATATGATAAGTTGGTGTCAGCGGGACATCAAAATGGCATGGCGGCCTCCACAGGGCATCTGGGACTGTGTGAACCGGGCAAGCAATAGTGTGTCTCCTCAACCAATCAAATTGAAGAATTGTTAATGAGCAGCACAATGTCTGAACCAGCAAGAGTAAGTTAGAATATTGAATTCAATGTCAAATCAGCTACAGAAAGCGAAATAGAGCGGGGAAGAAAAATTGGATTGAGAGATGGAAAGGAAAAAGTTAAAAAAAAATTTTTAACACTCTCTAGCAATAATTAAAATCTGAAGAAGTGACACTCCATACTTGTAAAAGTTAATTATCTGGCAATGATGTTGTTTGGCAGTAATTAAGACTTACCACGATGTTAAAAGGGTACTTAGACTGGAATGTATAAGCCCTAACTAACGAGTTTAGTCCGTATCTATGACATCAGTACAAGAACTACATTTGATTGGGGAGCCAGATAGCGCGGTGCTGTTTTTGCGCAGCTGATGGAGGAGCGGTAGGCCTCTCGGACAGCAACTTCCTGATTTTTGCATTTATCTGCACATCTTTGCTCGCTGGATTTTGCTGTCCGATTTGTGCATAAATAACGGTGAGCGCTGTTAAATTCACCATTATTTTCGCAGAAAAATCTGGGCCATTGACACAATCATTCCTGAAACTGGATGCCCCGAGATGTACCTTTAGCACGGCAGGCAGCAGCTGTAATGTTTAACTATGTACAGACAATCTACAGACCTCGATTAACAAGTGCAGCAAGATATAACTCCATTTCACAGATCAAATTTAATTACTCTGTACCAAGGAAACAGTTTTGCATCCAATCTAAGATCTAATTATTCTTGACATTCTATATTGAAAAGGGGACTTTAATCAACTAAAGTCTTAACCTCCTAGAGTGATCATCTGGACTATGACAGATGATTCCAAGATCTGCCCCAGGAGACCTGACATGATTACTGTTCACTTTATTTTTTTAAGACATTGACCTGAATTCTCCTGAGTTACCATGTGTTTTGAGGCAGTAAACAGAATGTTTTTAAAGGGTAATGCCTCAAAATGGCCAGGTAAAAATGGTGCCTGAATTCTCCTTGCAAATAACTGCCAGTTTCCTTTCAGGTCAGGCACAAGACCATTCTGCCCCATTTCAATAGGATCAAGAGCGAGTGGCTAACCTCTTCATCGTATTCCTCTCTATTTCTGTCCCAAATAATTACTGCTAATATAGCAAGAGCTGCTGAAAGGTATCTCTGAGGCAGTTACCAGGTTGAGGAGACCATTTTATGTGCTGCTACTGAAGGTTGACTTTTCTTTGGCTGCATAGCCAACAGTGGATAGTCAAGGTGCTATAGGGGGGGAGGAACTTAACACAATCACTAAGGAGGTGGTACTCAGTAAGATAATGGGACTAAAGGCAGATAAATCCCCTGGACCTGATCCTAGGGTCTTAAGAGAAGTAGCGGCAGGGATAGTGGATGCCTTGGATTCTGGGGAGGTCCCAGCAGATTGTAAAACTGCAAATGTAATGCCCCTATTTAAAAAAGGAGGCAATCAAAAAGCAGGAAACAATAGACCAGTTAGCCTAACATCTGTGGTTGGGAAAATGTTGGAGTCCATTATTAAAGAAGCAGTAGCAGGACATTTGGAAAAGCAATATTCGGTCAGGCAGCATCAGCATGGATTTATGAAGGGGAAGTCATGTTTGACAAATTTGTTAGAATTCTTTGAGGATGTAACAAATAGGGTGGATAAAGGGGAACCAGTGGATGTGGTGTATTTGGACTTCCAGAAGGCATTTGACAAGGTGCCACATAAAAGGTTACTGCACAAGATAAAAGTTCACGGGGTTGAGGGTAATATAGTAGCATGGATAGAGGATTGGCTAATGAACAGAAAACAGAGAGTAGGGATAAATGGTTCATTCTCGGGTTGGCAATCAGTAACCAGTGGGGTGCCGCAGGGATCAGAGCTGGGACCCCAATTATTTACAATCTATATTAACGACTTGGAGGAAGGGACTGAGTGTAGTGTAGCCAAGTTTGCCAATGATACAAAGATGGGAGGGAAAGCAATGTGTGAGGAGGACACACAAAATCTGCAAAAGGACATAGACAGGCTAAGTGAGTGGGCAAAAATTTGGCAGATGGAGTATAATGTTGGAAAGTGTGAGGTCATGCACTTCAGCAGAAAAAAAAATCAAAGAGCAAGTTATTATTTAAATGGAGAAAGATTGCAAAGTGTTGCAGTACAGCGGGACCTGGGGGTACTTGTGCATGAAACACAAAAGATTAGTATACAGGTACAGCAAGTGATCAGGAAGGTCAATGGAATCTTGGCCTTTATTGCAAAGGGGATGGAGTATAAAAGCAGGGAAGTCTTGCAGGGTATTGGTGAGGCTACACCTGGAATACTGCGTGCAGTTTTGGTTTCCATATTTACGAAAGGATCTACTTGCTTTGGAGGCAGTTCAGAGAAGGTTCACAAGGTGAGGGGGTTGACTTATGAGGAAAGGTTGAGTAGGTTGGGCCTCTATTCATTGGAATTCAGAAGAATGAGAGGTGATCTTATCGAAACGTATACGATTATGAGGGGGCTTGACAAGGTGGATGCGGAGAAGATGTTTCCACTGATAGGGGAGACTGGAACTAGAGGACATAATCTTAGAATAAGGGGCCGCCCATTTAAAACTGAGATGAGGAGAAATTTATTTTCTAAGGGTTGTGGATCTGTGGAATTCACTGCCTCAGAGAGCTGTGGAAGCTGGGACATTGAATAAATTTAAGACAGAAATAGACAGTTTCTTAAACGAGAAGGAAATAAGGGGTTATGGAGAGCAGGCGGGGAAGTGGACCTGAGTCTATGATCAGATCAGCCATGATCGTATTAAATGGCAGAGCAGGCTCGAGGGGCCGTATGGCCTTCTCCTGCTCCTATTGCTTATGTTTTTATGTTCTTATTTTAGCATTTTGGGAGTTGCGTTAGGACTTTTGCTGCTCAGAGTCTAAACTTGGGATTTTCAATGGGACTATCTTTATTTTGTAGTTATGAAGAGGAGGAGGATGAACACATGGAAGGGGGCTAGGTTGCAGGCTCTTAATGGCAGCCAGCATCAGAGATATCTCTTCCCTCATCAAGTAAGACTCAAGAAGTTATGTCTTGGGCATTCCTAGTCTACAAGAAGAGGTGGAAATGGAACAGGAGAGCCAGCAGCGTGATGTCAGAGCAAAGAGCACAAATGTGAGCCCAGAACTTCCAATAAATAGCAGTTGACTCACCAAATAAAGTCACTTCACACCAGCCTGTTCTCCTCTCACTATTTCACAAAGTCCCTTACTTTCCAAGACTTCTGCCAAGCCCGTTTATAAAACAGAAGTCTACTTTTCCCTCCTAGCCCACAAGCGGTGCTATAAAAAGCACTTTACCTGCTGGATCCGGCTGCTCCCGTCAAACTTTAGTTGCTGGGTTTCCCAAGGCCTGGGAAACTCGGCTGGCCAGCGTTAAATTTAAATCAGGCTCCCAACTGCACTTTTGGGAGCCTGATTTAAATATTCTAATGAGGTGTCCCACCTCTCGAGTGGAATACACACGCCACATAACTCACTGCCGTAAAAATGGCAGTAGGTGCATATACAGTGGGTTGGGGTCACGTTACGTGACTTTCACATTTTTAACACCCCAACCTCTCTTCCATCCATCATGGTTGGGGGCCGGGGGGGGTTAAAATTCCCCCATCATTTCCATATTAATGAGTTCAAACTAATATTTCAAAAGTTTGAAATCAACCAGTTCTGCATTGTCAGTGGAAACTGCAGGAACCTAATCCTACTCTTAAGATGATTTCAGATGCTGCTGAGAGGGTAACCAGTAGCCTAATGAACTAATTCGACATCAACTCCAATTCTGGCATTCGCATAGTCTTGTAATTCTATTTCAAAAAATAGCTGACCCAGAGCCTTGGGACTGAAGACTTTGATTGGTGAGTCATCAACACGTAGTGCAAAAAAAAAATTTAAGAGTTTAACAACACTTCAGTAGAGAACAAGTGGAATGTCTTTAAAGGTACACTGTGAACATGCAAGCTAAATATACACCGAAAACTGATGAGCTCAGACTAAAGAAACATGATCCAAATGGATTAACAAACTGATATAAAGAGGAACAATAACCTCTACAAATTCTGCCGATTTGAAAGGGGAAGGTATTCACTGTAATCCATATAAGAAAATGCTGAAATAATTTAAAGGGTGGCCAGTGAGGCAAAGAGATACTTGGAGAAAGCCACTGCAGCAAAGGCTAAACATGACAGTAAAATATTCAGTACTATAACAGTCAGAGAAGAGGTGAATACCATGAGATGCAAATGAAATCAAAATTGAGGATAAGCACAAGTTCATTAATATTTTAAATTATTACTTCCTTCAAGTATACACATGGCAAGACATGAGTAACATACCCAGTCCAACAAAGATAACCAAAGTAAAGTCAACAACTTTGTTAAGACTGGGAAATATTTGCATTCAGAGGGACCTGGGTGTCCTTGTACACGAATCAGAGAAAGTTTACATGCAGGTACAGGTAAGAATTGATTATTAAAAGTAAACTTAAGGAGCATCTGCATAATAATAACCTAGCAAGCAGTCGCAAACATGGACTCAGAATGGGAAAATCATGCCTGATCAACTTCCTTGGCTTCTTTGAGTAGCATCCCAAGTGGACTGGAAAGCATCAAGGCTTCCAAAAGGCATTTGACAAGGTCCCTCATGAAAGGCTATTAGTCAAACTCAAAGCTGCAGGGATTCAAGGTAAACCGTGGGGATGGATACGAAATTGGCTGAAGGATAGAAATCAATGAGTATTTTTTAGAGGAATTACATTGGGGATGGGGGAATACTCAGAAGTACTTAGTGGAATACTCCCAGAATTCAGCATTGAGACCATGACTGGATGCATTTAAGAAACAATTGGAAGCTTCACTGGGAGGACTGCTGTGCTTCTGGATGAATGAACTAATATGGGTTGAATGGTCTTCCTCATCTATAATTATCTTGTGATCAACAAATGCCACATGCTGGACCATTAACACATTGCTACCATACTGGACCATCAGCACATCGCCATGCTACTGAACCATCAACATATTGTAATGTACTGGACCATCAACGTTGTGTTAACTCAACGTGAGAAAGTAATTAAAAAAATCTCTGGGGAAGGGGGCACATCAGTATTTATTCCAATTATTCTATGAACGTGTCATGGTATTTTCTTCTCCCTAGCAGATTTTCAGCAATAGACCATAGTAAAATAATAATCATCTGGGATTTGGAAGAACATGAAAAAAGGGAAAGACCATTCAACCATCAAAACTCATCCCTCCAGTACCGTAACTCTACCATTTATGGCATTCACATGCATTTTGAATGACCTTAATGTTTTTGATTCTGCCAAATGATTATTCCAAACTTTTAACGTTGATTAAAGAAGTGTTGCCTGATGTCTGTTTTAAATCTACTTTTCACTCATTTAAATTTATGCTATCTGGTCCTACTTTCTCAGTTTTAATTTGAAGTAATATTCTAGGTTTACCTTATTAATGCCACTTAATATTAATTTACCTCAATGAAGTTCCTTCCCTCTACAACCACCCCCCCTACCCACAAACCCCTTCCCCCATCACTCCCCCCCCCCCACTCTTAACTGCCCTCTTTCTAGAATGTTTTAACTTCTACATTCTACTCTTTACACATGGGATCGGCTAGTTTTATTGGTCTTCTCTGTATCTTCTTCAATGTTTTTTGTGGCATGGTGACCAGAATCAGACACAGTACTCTAAGTGTGTTCTGACCAATGCACTGAAAAGCTCCAGCATAGCATCTGGATACTTCTATTCTACTGTTCTGGCGGTGTAGCTCAACATTCTGTTTGATTTTTAAATTATTTTGCCACATTGGCTAGTTATTGGAAGTGATGAGTTTACCATAATTTCTGTCCGAAGTCTCCCACTGTTGGTTCAACACAGTCATTGTATATTTCGGCAGTCTTTGTCCAAGTTACAGAAAAGTCGATGGAGCTACTGTGATTTCTGACCACCTTCCACCGCAAAGGTTGCATTTTGATTAAAAAGAGTCATTTTCCCCACTGTCTTCCCTGTTTTTAAAATACTTTAGTAGCTGAGTTTTTGGCTGTGCGTAATTGCAAATGTTTGTGGAGATTAAAATAGACAGAAAGCTTTCATCGTTTGTGAGAAAATGTGGATATATTTAGTGTTAACAGCTAAAAATCATTGTGTAGATAAGTACAATCAGAAACAAAGTAAGTACACATGGGGGTGATAAGTTTTCATAAAGTAACTAATGCAACATTGAATATTGACGTCATTTCCTCCAACATCTCATGATAGTACATGTTAAGTGTGATTTCACGATAAACATGATATGTTCATCCAACTTTAATTATTCAGATCATTGGGTGCCTATTCACACTCAACTTGTAAAATCTTATTGAGGCCATGAACACCGCTAATTTTTAGAGACGACCCTAGAGGGAACACTTTAATTTTATCAGATTCCGACGGATTTCCAAACACAAACAATTGGCATAATGCTTGTTGTGAGTGAGAAAGTTATATTCCCAGTCAGCAGGAAAGGTATTTGAGCTGTTATTAGATGTATTTGTATTTTAAAATGGTTGCAAGATTTAAAGAGACATTTTCCTCTTAAGATTTTAGGAGATCACCAAGTTCCAAAAAATATCATTTGCACCAAAAACACCATCCGGGAACTGTGATAGCTACTGCAGTGCAAGATTTTCTTTCCCCAATACCTTTTTTAAATCAAAACTAAACCAAAGACAAGAAATGTATAGTGCCTGATGTGATTAAAATGATACCAGTGATAGCATTATACTTTCTATTTTTAAAACATTGTACCGCAGTGACACTGGCCCTTCAGTGAACATATATTTTAACAAATTGAAATAGTCTGCCTTGTTATGCATTCAGAGTGAGCTTCCAAATTACATAGATTTTTTTTGATGTATGACTTGTGTTTGTGACAGTTTTCAAATGTGGTACTGCAAGAGGTAATGTTCGACTAAGTCAGTGGTTTCCCAACTGGGATCTGTGGGCCCTATGGGTCTGCCTTGGGTTCTTAGGGACCCACAAGGTCATAACCCCTGGAAATGGGCTGACCTGAATGGCAGCAAAGCGAGAGTTGAGGCAATGAGAGTTGTTCCTCAATTGTACCTTCGGAAACAATATAACAAAGAGGAGAGATGCCACCCAGGATAGTGCACTGTAAAACTGACAAATTTTGAAAATGTTTGAAGGTCTTTGCAGCTTAGGTCGTCCTTTATGCCTGGCAATATGTTTCAATGGTTTGAGCTCTGGAGGTAGTCTTTAGTCTCTCAGGGCTGCAATCTCCCATCACATAGCAATAACCTCTCCCCATGATTCCCTGCCAAACATAACCCAGCATCTTGTATTCAAATGACAGACTCTGATGAAATGCATAAAATCAGAAATCATGGATTTGCTGTAAATGGAAATAGTGCATTTTAGGCACCCCCATCATTGGCAGTATGCAGATTCCACCTCAGTGTTTTTCATCATTGTGGAGATAATACTATAGAATTTACATAAGGTTACAGGAACAAAAAATAGAGATGTAGATTTTCTGAAAATTAATGATTAAAAGACTGCTGTAGTTCTATTCAATATTCATGTAGATAAATAACAGCAATAGATATCTCATTATTAGAGTGAAAATTGCATTACATTTTTGATTAAAATGAATTTGGACTAGGTATCTGTGGGAATATGCCAATATTTGAAAGGGGTCACACACAGAAAAGTCTATAAAATACTGCTCAAGATAAATGTGATAGCTTTAAACTCATAAGTAAAGTTCTCTTCACTAAGGTTTATGCATGCCTAGTAAGGAAGACTGGCACAGCTTTGTCTAGACAGGGTTTTAATGGTACAGGAAATTCTCATTAGTACACATAAGCTAATGAAAAATGTACTTGCATTGTTCTATACTCATTAAGTAAAGATTTGATATCCTTTACCTTTGTTTTTTTTAATACTTCTTGATTGGTACAACCCATCAAAATAGCTCATTTTATCACATTCCCAGACTCCCTCAGGGTTAACTGCTCTTTCTGGCGCCAGCCTTAGTCTTACATTAACCCCTGATCTATGCAGCCTTAAGGTCAGAGGTCAGGTGTTAAAACTAGTAGCAGTGTAATAACTGTTATCGTTTTTGTTATTCCCACAGGATTGCACCTATCAAGCTGGAATGGCACAAGCTTTATTTTCTTAGGTAAGGGGTTGATTTCCAGTTCTAATATTTGATGTATTTTTAAGAAAAAAAGAATGTCATGGGTTAAGTGGTATTATTGGATCTGATGTCACATTCCCACACAAAGGAACACAATTAAGTGCTGTTCCAAGATAGCTTGCACTATAGCAGAACACTTAATGGCAATATGTAGAATGTGTGTGTGTGCATGCGTGTGTGTGTGCATGCGTGTGTGTGTGCACACGTGTGTGTGTGTGTGAGTATGTGTGTGTGTCTTCTTCACAAATGTCTTTCATGGAAAACCTCCAACTGCACTAAGAAGTATTTTTCCCTATCCAAATTTGTTGAATTTTCTTCAAAGTATAGTATACAAAAGAATCTACATATGGTACTTGTGATTGTCCCAAGTCTTGTAATTGAAGGTGATCCGGATAAACTTCAATGGGAACAGATGTATTGTAACCATGTCAACTGATATTACTTATAACAATATAATGAGAAAAGAAAGCAACCACAATCCCAGTTGATATAGAAGTCTAGTACTTAATCCAGTTCCTTTGAACATTGGCATGTGGAAAAGACTTGTGTGCAATGTAGGAGACTGGATGTTACAGTTAGTTCAACATTAAGCCTTTTATCCTGGTTCATAATTCAGCCCAGACTGATGGATGAATATCTTCACTGCTGGTTATAATGTGGTTGGGCACTTTCAGTCCAGTTCCTAGTAGGTATGAGCCTACAGCACAAAATTGGCATTTATTGGCTTGGAAAGGTGAGCGGGTTGCTGGTGGAGAGCTGTTATATCTGCTCTAACAATGTTACATTTGACCTAGGTGTACGCTGGATACCTAAAATGGAATTTCTCCAGCACTAAAACATTCACATAATGGGCTGGATTTTTGGGTTTTTGCAATTTCGCTAGTTTGTGGGCACAAATCACGGAGAAATATTTTTTTTAGCGTTGGGTTAGCATTAGCGCTAATGAGCGTTAGTGTTAGCGCTAACTCCGGCATTGCACAGCAGATTTTGTGTGCTGGAGCTGAAAGTTCCGCCATGGAAAAAAAAAATCGGCCCTTCTGCACATGCGCAAATTTTTCTTTTAGAAAATTGGCCCTACTGCGCATGCGCGGAAACAATTGTTTTTCTTCTTCTTCCCGCGCTTCTGATAAGCTATCCGATTGCAAACGCTAATGCAGGCAAGGAGCGCCTGCGCACATGCGCAGTACACCCGAGGCTGAATCAGCCATTTGAGTTTTGATTTCGACCATGGAGCAGCACAGAGACGTCGAGGAAGATAGGCAACGGGCCAGGAGGTTCACTATAGAGGCCAACAAGGCACTGGTTACTGCTGTGGAGAGCAGATGGGGAGATCTAAGTAGGAGGGGTGGAAGTCGACCCCTCCCAGCAATATTTAGAAAAATCTGAGAGGAGAACTGGGAATCTGGAAAACCAGACTCCCTACCCACCCTTTCCTTCAACAACTGTCTGTCCCACCTGTGACAGAGACTGTAATTCCCATATTGGACTGTACAGTCATCTGAGAACTCATTTTTAGAGTGGAAGCAAGTCTTCCTCGATTTCGAGGGACTGTCTATGATGGTTACTGATGTGGAGAGCAGGTGGGGGGATCTACGTAGGAAGGATGGAAGTAGACCCCTCTCATCAATATTTAGAAAAATCTGGGAGGAGATTGCAGAGGAGGTCTCTTCCTCCGGAACTGCAGCAAGAATGGCGGACCAGTGTAGAAGAAAATTTAACGATCTCACGAGGGCTGTCAGAGTGAGTACTATTTTCGTTCATGCACTCCTTCATTACTGAAACTATAAATCTGACACACTATTTGTTCTGAGGACTGTATTACATTTACACAGTATGGTATAAGTGCTTCGGTGGCTCTCTGTGTGTGCCAGAAGAGCAGATGGATCCTCTGGTAAACATTCCATTTTCATCTTCACAGGCAAAGAAGTCGCACAATATGCGTGAGCAGCTGTGCACAGGCAGTGGTCAGGCTCGCACCCTGCCACTCATGCATGTGGAGGAGCGAGTGGCAGGCCTCATTGGCGCCGACTGTCGGGCAACTGCCCGTGGGGGTGCTGACCCCCCGACTGGAAAGTTCTGGTAAGTCCTGCGCACTCCCTGGGCTGGGTTGGGGCAATGTGATGGAGTGTCTGTGGACTAGGGTTGGTGCAATGTGATGCAGTGTCTGTGGACTAGGGTTGGTGCAATGTGATGCAGTGTCTGTGGACTAGGGTTGGGGCAATGTGATGCAGTGTCTGTGGACTACATATAATGGAGTAGCGACGGTCCTTCAAATGAGCCTGTGTTATATGACCTTCCTCATGTCCCCTCTCCCCTCCCCTGCTGCTAACCACTCGTCTGTTGCTTTCTATTTACAGATGAAGAGTCACAGGCGCTGCATGCCTTCTACAAACCCTCCACATCAGGACATCATATGGGGGGGGGGGAGGGGGTGGTGGCGGGCAGGGGGGAGATGGAAGAGGAAGACACTATTGATGAGCCGACTGAGGGGAGGGGGAAGATGCACTCCACACCTCAGCAAACATTCTCAGGCTTTGACATATCCGATGCTCCTGGGACTACTAGTGACGTGCAGCAACGCAGTTCTGGGGTCGAATCCCGTATGCCGCCTCTCCGGAGGGTGAGTCGGCAAGTCGATCTGCTGATAGACAGGCAAGACGTCTAACTGGACATGGTGTCACTATTGAGGGAGAGCGTCCAGCTCACCCAACAGCTCCTCGAGGTCCTGGGTAAGATTCCCGCGAGCATCGCGACACTCACTGTGACCATTAGGGAGGTAGGTTCGCAGATTGTCTGTGCGAGCTACGAAACCTGCGAGGCTGTCAATTCACATGCACTACTGATGACCTCCACCAGTGACACTGCAGTCCCCAGTGTCACACCCAGACCCACATCACCTGTGACTGGCGACGCCCAGCAAGAGGCTCGCCAGTCAGAAGCCGGATCTTCCATACACCGAGCTTCTGCAGTTGATCCCCACATGGTGTCTCCAAGGTCTCTCCCCCCATATCCGCCTTGCTGCACAAACTGGTGCCACTTTGGGAAGGGGGAGCAGGCGAGGGAGGGGACTAGGGGTTAGGGTAAGAGGGGAACACCCGGTGCTAAAAGACGTTGGGGTAGGGGTTGTTTTGTTTTTGTTGTTGTTCCTGTTGTAGTTGTCATGCGGTGAAGATCATGTCCTTTATACCACTTAGTGGACGGAATCCGCATTGCGATTCTGGGAGGAGCTCTTCAGCCACAGGGAGAAGACGATTGAGGAGGATTCTTGCCATGACTTTTCCTGTGGCTGACAGCAGGGAGATTCCTCTGTAGTTACCGCAGTCGGACTTGTCCCCTTTTTTGAAGATGGTCACGATTACGGCATCCCTGAGATCTCCTGGCATGCTCTCCTCCTTCCAGATAAGAGAAATGAGGTCATGTATTCTTGCCAATAGTGCTTCTCTGCCATGCTTTAGTGCTTCGGCAGGAATTCCATCTGCTCCTGTTGCCTTGTTATTCGATAGTTGATGGATGGCCTTTTCTATCTCGTGCTGGACTGGGATTGTGCTAAGATGGTGACGGGTAGCATGCTGTGGGATGGAGTCGAGGACACCTGCATCGAAGACAGAGTATCGGTTAAGGAGATTTTCGAAATGCTCCTTCCAATGGGCACTGACTGCCTCTCTGTCCTTGATAAGTACCTCACCATTCTTGGCCAGCATTGGGGTAGGGTTTTGAGTGCTTGGGCCGTAGGTGGTCTTGACTGCTCTGAAGAATCCATGCACGTCGTGGCTGTCGGCTAGCCGCTGGATCTGCTGTGCTTTCTCTACCCACCATCTATTTTTTAGGTTGCAGGTTTTTTGTTGGACCTCGGCCTTCAGCTGTCTGTAGAGCTGCTTCCTTATACTCCATGTTGGGTTGCTGTTTTAGATTCTATATGGCTCAGTGACATGGACTATATACAGCAGACACCTCTAAATGCTGGAGAAGTACCACCAGCGCTGCCTCTGCAAGATCCTGCAAATCCATTGACAGGATAGATGCACCAATGTCAGTGTTCTCGCTCAGGCCAACATCCCCAGCATCGAAGCACTGACCATGTTCGATCAGCTCCGTTAGGCAGGACACATCATCCACATGCCTGACATGAGACTCCCAAAGCCAGCGCTCTACGCGGAGCTTCAACACAGCGAGCGAGCCCCAGGTGGGCAGAGGAAACACTTCAAGGACACCCTAAAAGCCTCCTTGATAAAGTGCAACATCCCCACCAACTCCTGGGAATCCCTGGCCCACGATCGCCCAAAATGGAGGAAGAGCATTTGGGAGGGCGCTGAGCACCTCGAGTCCCATCGCTGAGAACAAGCAGAAACCAAGCGTAGACAGTGGAAGGAGCAAGCATCAACCCAGGCTCCCCATCCACCTTTCCTTCAACCACTGTCTGCCCCACCTGTGACAGAAACTGTAGGTCTCGCATTGGACTCCTCAGTCACCTGAGAACTCCCCTTTAGAGTGGAAGCAAGTCATCCTCGACTCCGAGGGACTGCCTGTGATGATGTTCCTGTTATTATTTTATTAAAGTTTTAAAAGTTTTCAAATTATGTTAATATTAAGTTATAAAATTTTCATTTTTTATTAAAGTTTGTTTTAACGTTTACAAAGTTGGAAAAGTTTACATTTTTGAGAAAATCTGTTGTTTACCTTAACCATTCCTGTGCAGTGTCTCATTTTCAGAGTAAGAGGGACAATAGTCAACATGGTGGGATAGAGTGGCCAGGCAACGGTAAAATGTGCCGTTCATTCTTCAAGCAAAGCATTCAATTATCAGCTGCTGACGTAAGGCTTTTGCAGCGTGGGAAATTTCCACAATGCCTCCCCTGTGGTTATGGTGGGGGTTGCGGTGGCATGGGTTCCTCGCCAGCCTCCTCGTCCTTGTCCTTGTCCTTGTCCTTGTCCTCCTCCTCCTCTTCCCCACCTCCCACCCGCCCACTCTCCTCAGGTAGTCCTGCAATCCCCGTAGGTAATTCCTGTTCCCTCATGATGGCCAAGTTGTGTAGCATGCAGCACACCACAATGAACTCGGAGACCTGCTGAGGGGAGTATTGCAGGCAGCCTCCAGAGTTGTCCAGGCATTGGAAGTGCTGCTTGAGCACTTCAATTGTTTGTTCGACAATGTTGCGTGTGGCTGCATGGCTCTCATTATAGCGATGCTCAGCTTCTGTCTGATGGTTCCGGAGGGGGGTCATGAGCCACGTGACAAGGCCGTAACCTTTGACCCCGAGCTTCCAGCTCAGGCGTTGTGGTTAAAGCTGGAACAGGCCTGGGACAGTGCTCTCACGCAAGATGAAAGCATCATGGATGTTTCCTGGATATTGAGCATTGACTGCCATAATGCACTGAGTATGGTCGTAGACGATCTGTACGTTCATGGAGTGGAATCCCTTTCGGTTTCGGCAAACCTTTTGATTGTGTAAAGGTGCTTACAGGGCGATGTGTATACAGCGAATGGCACCCTCTCATTTTGGGCCTCCTTGGTCGTTGGGAAGTTTATAAAATCCATCCTGCGTGCGTACAGTGCAGTGATCACCTGGTGAATGCTGCAATGTGTAGCATGCTGGGAGATGGAGCATTTGTCCCCTGTTGATACCTGAAAGGAGCCGAAGGCAGAGAAGGCAAGTGCCACAGTCACCTTCACCTCGACGGTAGGTCTGCATTTATGAGCTAGCATATCTCTGTCAGCACTTCTTTTTGCAATGGGGCCTGTACTTTCTCACCCTCTCTTGATGACCAATTACATGCTGCAGACTCGAGATGGCCGAAGGTACGCTCCACAGCATTATGTGCCCAATGTAAGATGTGCCAGACTGATGAGGAGGACCAGATGTTACACCCCCCCCGCAAGTACAGGGACAACGAGAGCCACAGAGCCACTCGCAATATTGTGGAGAAAATCATTGGAATGCTTAAGCAGCGCATTAGATGCCTGGACCACTCAGGAGGCGTGCTCTAATACCACCCTGAGCTGGTAGCTCAATTTGTGGTGGTGTGCTCCATGCTGCACAACTTGGCTATCAGAAGAGGACAAGGATTGCCTGAAGAGTCTGACAGTCTACCTCACCACAGAGAGGAAGAGGAGGACGAGGAGGCGGACGCTGACATCGGCCCAGACAGTCAGCCTGATGCTGAAACCATGCCCCCGCCCCCCTGTAGACCGTATGAAAGGGCCCATGGTGGCATGATAGCTGTAAGAGCCTTATGTCAGGAGCTCATCAATGAGTGGTTTGCTTGAAAGAACGTTGCTGTTATTTACAAGGCTGACACACTGCTGGGTGTGCAGGTCATACATCAGTGGTGGGCATCACCTTGGTGACAGTTAAAGTTTATGTTGATTGAAGTTGTGTAATTATACCCTTTGATAAGGAATCACCAGCATGCAACGGTGCAGCTATCTGAGCCAATGCGCAACAAGGTTTTGTTAAATAAAAACCATTTAAACCAAACATTTGTCTGAAATCATCAGTATTTCTGTAAAAACCAACCTTTCTTCACCCCCCCCCCCCCCCCCCACCTTCTCCTCCCCACCTCTACCCCTTCCCCTCCTGACTCCAAGCCGCCTGGCCGAGGAGCTCCTCAGGCGATGTTTCATTGGGGTTGGTGGGGTGGGGGGGATGACGGCTGAAATGCTTCTTGGAGGATATGGGAGAGGACGGTCCAGAGGTGGAATGTGCTCTGAGTCAGAAGCAAGATGTTGCTCCTGGCTCTCGTGTCATTGGCAATGGAGGTGCGGCACCTTGGGGTGCGGTGCCACGCTGTGGGACCACTGGGAGCCCTCTGCCACCAATGTTCCTGGCTACCAGCTGCAGGGCCTCCAGCATCCCTTCCATGTTATATCTTATTTGTTGGACAAAAACTCGGTGCCAACTATGTTCTTGGTGCTTAGTAGGCTTTTTGCTGCTGGTGAATTTCCCTCAACAGCCAAACAATCACATCTCACAGCCACATTTGCCTTCAGTCCCTCTCAGCTCCCTCTCTCTCTGTCTCCTCTTCTGCGCATGTCATGATGATCCTTGACCTCCTGAAACGTGGGAATCGAGCGTTGTCATGCCGTTGTTAAGGATGGCGACACTTTACGGCAGAAGGTCAGAGATTTAACGCTACCGCCCATTTCATATCGCTCGCGGTAACGGACAATTTCAAAAATGGAGACGAGTTACTTTGAGAATGGGCGACAAGCCAGCGATCTGAAAACCCATTTATACCACCCACGCCGGAAATAATGCCCATTTTTGGGCGATATGCACAAAAGTGTAAAATCTAGCCCTATATCCCTTATGTCTCAATACAATGATAGATGGTTTAGTGAACCTTCTAGAAATTGCACGCATATGGATGATGAGTGGGAACAGGCTGCACCTGTCCGTGCCTTTCCCGACCCCTCCACTCACTTTCATTAGATGAAGAAAATGGAACATTACAAACGGGTCTGTAAATCATAAAGGTCTCAAGCTTAACCCACTTGCCTGTGCAAAGTTTGCTGATCTCAGCCAGGTCAGTGGTGAGCCATTATTGGCTTTGAAAAGAAGAAAATAACCCAGTAATGCCAATGAAGTGAGCAACATCTGTTTGACAGAATGATCCATAAACACAAGAAAAAGTTTGCTCAGAACAGAAAATTTTACAACATATCATTAGTCACTAAAGCAAGGTAAAAAGTGACATTATCTATTCCTTCCAAATGCCAAGGATATACTCAGGTTTTGAGTTACAGAAAAAAAGATCAGCACTGTAGTAAAGTTCAAAATTTTTATTAACTTCAACAATTTTATATCCTTACAAATCAGCATTAAACTTATCTATCCTCGGTTTTCACGATAGCGCCGGGTGCACCCTCGGTCTGACCTGGGTGTGACTGTTTTTAGTTGGTGGGTTCCTGGACAGACGGTAATCAGGCGATATGCTCGAAGTTCCGCTCGGGGCGCTAGCGCAGCGTTAAACGACGATTGACGTCATCCAAACATCGGGTGGGCGTTAAGTTTTAGTGCCGCTGCAAAACCAATGCTGAAAGTTCCACCCCGGTGCTAAATTTTGTTTGCCTCGTTTAGTGGCAAAAAATCTGTTTTAGCGTTTTCAGCCAAGCGCTAAAATGGTTGCAAACTCTTCAAAAATCCAGCCCAAAGAATGCAAAATTCACAAAAAATGTAGTACAGGTGCAACGTCCCGAATTCGGAAAACCGGAATTGTTTAAAAAACGGATATTTTGACGATGAGTGGAGGATTGGCAGGCGGCGAGGTTCAAAATCCGTCAAAACCTGAAATCCGGCACGGAATCGGTCCGCAGCGGGGTCCGAAATCCGGCAAAACCCAAATACCGGCACGGATTTGGTCCCGAGGATTCCGGATTTCAG
The DNA here is from genome assembly GCF_044704955.1 of Pristiophorus japonicus. Taxonomy (NCBI): domain Eukaryota; kingdom Metazoa; phylum Chordata; class Chondrichthyes; family Pristiophoridae; genus Pristiophorus; species Pristiophorus japonicus. The sequence continues at coordinate 93,226,519 of NC_091984.1, forward strand.
ACGTTGTACCTGTACCTCACAATTGCTCCTTCTATACTATGAAACAAATCTGTGATTACACTCAACATCGAGTTTAACAAATTCAGACCATAACCTCTGCCCCTCTTGTTTCACATGGCAGCTGTTGATGAGTCTGCAATTCCCATTTACACCTCTTCATGACTCATCTTTTGTTTCTTTACTTGTTCGATTACCATCTTTTGCTTTGTACCATCATACCTTTTGTCATTTAATCCCTTTCCACCCTATCACAGACTTTTCCTTTTGTTCTTTCCTCCCCCCTCCCCCCCGCCTTTCCTTGTCCCTGCACTTGCATAAAATCTGTTACATCACTAATTCTTCCCAGTTCTGACACAAGAACATAAGAACATAAGAATTAGGAACAGGAGTAGGCCATCTAGCCCCTCGAGCCTGCTCCGCCATTCAATAAGATCATGGCTGATCTGGCTGTGGACTCAGCTCCACTTACCCGCCCTCTCCCCGTAACCCTTAATTCCCTTATTGGTTAAAAATCTATCTATCTGTGACTTGAATACATTCAATGAGCTAGCCTCAACTGCTTCCTTGGGCAGAGAATTCCACAGATTCACAACCCTCTGGGAGAAGAAATTCCTTCTCAACTCAGTTTTAAATTGGCTCCCCCGTATTTTGAGGCTGTGCCCCCTAGTTCTAGTCTCCCCGACCAGTGGAAACAACCTCTCTGCCTCTATCTTGTCTATCCCTTTCATGATTTTAAATGTTTCTATAAGATCACCCCTCATCCTTCTGAACTCCAACGCGTAAAGACCCAGTCTACTCAATCTATCATCATAAGGTAACCCTGAAGAAAGGTCATCGACCTGAAACGTTAACTCTGTTTCTCTCTCTACAGATGCTGTCTGACCTGCTGAGTATTTCCAGCATTTTCTGTTTTTATATGTGTGATTAAACTCTCTTGAAATATAAAGACCCTGAATTTGTGGTCGGAGGTGTACCTCTAGAGTAAGCCTCTGACCTGCAAAATAATTTTGAACTTACCGCCTGGCTCCACAGAGAGTTCTGGTCCTAGGCCTCCAGGCGTACGCCTGCATAAAGGCCCATAGATCCCAGCGGCACAGGCGGTTCGGAAGCATCCCTGGGATCATGTGGGCCAGGTCCTCCAATGAGAAAGGAGGATTCATTGCAGTCATTTTTAAATGGAATCCCCTAATGACATGCAATGGAATCCCCAAATAATTAAACAATTTAGACAACTCTAATAAACATAAATGTTCTCATTTTCAAATTTAGTTAAAAGTTCCTTCAATACTGCAAATAAAATTAATTTATTTTTTGAAAAATAATTTTAAACATTTTAATCCCAATCAAAATTTGCATAAAGTAATTTTAAATGTTTGTGCATCATGTTTTAGTTAAAAAAAATTAAATTAAGATTTATTTTAACCCTTATGCTAGTTAAAGCAGGCATTGTGCCTGCTTTGACGAGCCACAAGAGTTTTGTGGGCATTTGCTGGGCAGTCATTAGGCAAATAGCCCAACTCTTCACCAGCGAATGTGACTTCTCATTCAGTTTGGTAGACCTGTCAAGGTGTACCATGACAGATCACAAGTTCTGGGTTTTCGCACATGCACAGCGCATGCAAAAATGCGGCATACACTGAATATACGCTGTCATCGGGAACGCAAATGTCCAAGTGTTGAACTAGTATAGCTTTTCTTAAGAAATGGTGACTGACTTCACAGGCATTGTGGTGATTATATCTTCTATTGAGTCATTGAAACTTGAGGTGGTTTAACATTTACAATTTAGAAACATAGAAACATAGAAAATAGGTGCAGGAGCAGGCCATTCAACTCTTCTAGCCTGCACCGCCATTCAATGAGTTCATGGCTGAACATGAAACTTCAGTACCCACTTCCTGCTTTCTCGCCATAACCCTTGATCCCCCGAGTAGTAAGGACTTCATCTAACTCCCTTTTGAATATATTTAGTGAATTGGCCTCAACTACTTCCTGTGGTAGAGAATTCCACAGGTTCACCACTCTCTGGGTGAAGACGTTTCTCCTTATCTCGGTCCTAAATGGCTTACCCCTTATCCTTAGACTGTGACCCCTGATTCTGGACTTCCCCAACATTGGGAACATTCTTCCTGCATCCAACCTGTCCAAACCCGTCAGAATTTTAAACGTTTCTATGAGGTCCCCTCTCACTCTTCTGAACTCCAGTGAATACAAGCCCAGTTGATCCAGTCTTTCTTGATAGGTCAGTCCCACCATCCCGGGAATCAGTCTGGTGAATCTTCGCTGCACTCCCTCAATAGCAAGAATGTCCTTCCTCAAGTTAGGAGACCAAAACTGTACACAATACTCCAGGTGTGGCCTCACCAAGGCCCTGTACAACTGTAGTAACACCTCCCTGCCCCTGTACTCAAATCCCCTCGCTATGAAGGCCAACATGCCATTTGCTTTCTTAACCGCCTGCTGTACCTGCATGCCAACCTTCAATGACTGATGTACCATGACACCCAGGTCTCGTTGCACCTTCCCTTTTCCTAATCTGTCACCATTCAGATAATAGTCTGTCTCTCTGTTTTTACCACCAAAGTGGATAACCTCACATTTATCCACATTATACTTCATCTGCCACGCATTTGCCCACTCACCTAACCTATCCAAGTCACTCTGTAGCCTCATAGCATCCTCCTCGCAGCTCACACTGCCACCCAACTTAGTGTCATCCGCAAATTTGGAGATACTACATTTAATCCCCTCGTCTAAATCATTAATGTACAATGTAAACAGCTGGGGCCCCAGCACAGAACCCTGCGGTACCCCACTAGTCACTGCCTGCCATTCCGAAAAGTACCCATTTACTCCTACTCTTTGCTTCCTGTCTGACAACCAGTTCTCAATCCACGTCAGCACACTACCCCCAATCCCATGTGCTTTAACTTTGCACATTAATCTCCTGTGTGGGACCTTGTCGAAAGCCTTCTGAAAGTCCAAATATACCACATCAACTGGTACTCCTTTGTCCACTTTATTGGAAACATCCTCAAAAAATTCCAGAAGATTTGTCAAGCATGATCTCCCTTTCACAAATCCATGCTGACTTGGACCTATCATGTCACCATTTTCCAAATGCGCTGCTATGACATCCTTAATAATTGATTCCATCATTTTACCCACTACTGAGGTCAGGCTGACCGGTCTATAATTCCCTGCTTTCTCTCTCCCTCCTTTTTTAAAAAGTGGGGTTACATTGGCTACCCTCCACTCGATAGGAACTGATCCAGAGTCAATGGAATGTTGGAAAATGACTGTCAATGCATCCGCTATTTCCAAGGCCACCTCCTTAAGTACTCTGGGATGCAGTCCATCAGGCCCTGGGGATTTATCGGCCTTCAATCCCATCATTTACCATCAAGACTTCATCTACAGCGAGGCCAGTTATTTATTTACTAGCGGATCTCCCATGCTGTTGTTGTAAAGTGGGGTGCTGCAAATCTCCACCAAAAGAATTTTGTAAGAGATTCCCACAGTGACAGTGAAGTGTTTTTTTTAATTGGTTCATGGGAAATAGTGTTTTCCTTACCCACTGCAGGTAGATAAATACTGCACTTGCATAAATAAATTTCTGCATGTAATATGAGCGAACTTCTTTTCACCTTTACTGTCACCCTGTTTAACTTGTAGGGTTTTTTTTTTACAGTGAATGCAAGAAAAGTATTAAACTTATGAAAAGATAAAACTAACATCTATCCTTCTTTACCAAATATCTTTGCAACAGTATTTACATCGGGAATTGGCAGAGTATAAATCAGGAAATTAGTGATGCATGTAACAGGGGTAATGCAGTAACCATGGGGGGTCTTTAACTGTCATATAGACTGGGCAAACCAAATTTGCAGTAATAGTACAGAGGTAGAGTTCATGGGATGCATTTAAGATAGTTTTCTACATCAGAATGTTGAGAAGCCTACAAGGGAATTGGCTATTTTAGATCTAGTATTGGGCAATGAGACAGGGTTAATTAATAACCTTGTAGTAAAGGAGCCTTGGGGAGCAGTGATCATAATATAATAGAATATTATGTTGAGCTTGAGAGTGATTTAGTTAACAAAGCAAACTATGTAGGTATGAGAGGCAAGTTGGCGAAAGTAAGTTGGGAAACCAGATTAAAAGATAGGACAGTAGAAAAGAAAATGGCAAACATTTAAAGAAATAATTCAAAATTTGCAACAAATATATATTCCCTTAAGGAATAAAAACACCACGGGAAAAATGGTCCACCTGTGGCTAACAAGAGACATTAAAGTTAGCATTAAATTAAAGGGAGAGGCCTATAATCTTGCCAAAAAGAATAGTAAGCCTGAGAATTGGAAGGATTTTAGAATTCAGCAAAGGAGGACCAAGAAATTGATAAAGAAACGGAAAATAGAATATAGGAGTAAATTAGCAAGAGACATAAAAACAGACTGTAAAAGCTTCTATAGGTATGTAAAAAGGAAGAGATGAGCAAAAGCAAACATGGGTCCCTTGCAGGTTGAGACTGGAGAAATTATAATGAGGAATAAAGAAACGGCAGAGAATGCAAAGAGGTTGCAAGACGATATAGACAGGTTAAGCGAGTGGGCAAGAACATGATAAATGGAATATAATGTGGAGAACTGTGAAGTTATCCACTTTGGGAGGAAAAATAGAAAAGCAGAGTATTTTTTAAACAGTGAGAGATTGGGAAATGTTAGTGTTCAGAGAGACCTAGGTGTCCTTGTACACAAATCGCTGTAAGTTACTATGCAGGTACAGCAAGCAATTAAGAAAGCAAATGGTATGTTGGCTTTTATTATAAAAGGATTTGAGTACAAGAGTAAAGACTTACTGCAATTATATAGGGTCTTAGTGAGACCACACCTGGAGTATTGTGTACAGTTTTGGTCTCCTTACCTAAGGAAGGATTTACTTGCCATAGAGGGTGTGCAACAAAGGATCACCAGACTGATTCCTGGGATGGGGGGGTGGGGGGGTTGTCCTATGAGGAGAGATTGAGTAGACTAAGCCTATATTCTCTAGAGTTTAGAAAAATGAGAGGTGATCTCATTGAAACATTCAAAATTCTTACAAGGCTTGACAGGATAGATACAGGAAAGATGTTTCCCCTGGGTGGGGAGTCTCGAACCAGGGGTCATAATCTCAGAATAAGGGGTCGACCATTTAGGACTGCGACGAGGAGAATCTTTGGAATTCTTTACCCCAGAGGGCTGTGGATGCTCAGTTGTTGAGTATATTCAAGACAGAGATTGATAGATTTTTGGACATGAAGAGAATCAAGGGATATGGGGATAGTGCAGGAAAGTGGAGTTGAGCTAGAAGATCAGCCATGATCTCATTGAATGACAGAGCAGGGTCGGAGGGCTGTCTGGGCTACTCCTGTTCCTATATCTTATGTTCTTAATTTCCTCAGTTCTCTTGATCAGCTGTTCTAACTTCCAAAATCTATTGATGTGTCTATCTGAGGACTCTGCCTATCTCCTGCCAAAGTTCTTAGTTGGTGAGGCGCGAGTCCGGGGTCGGAGGCCTATAAAAGGCTCAACGGCAGCGAGAGGCGGCGGCAGTTGGTGAGGCGCGAGTCCGGGGTCGGAGGCCTATAAAAGGCTCAGCGGCAGCGAGAGGCGGCGGCAGTTGGTGAGGCGCGAGTCCGGGGTCGGAGGCCTATAAAAGGCTCAGCGGCAGTTGGTGAGGCGCGAGTCCGGAGTTGGAGGCCTATAAAAGGCCCAGCGGCACCGAGAGGTGGCGGCAGTTGGTGAGGCGCGAGTCCGGGGTCGGAGGCCTATAAAAGGCTCAGCGGCAGTTGGTGAGGCGCGAGTCTGGAGTCGGAGGCCTATAAAAGGCCCAGCAGCAGCGAGAGGCGGCGGCAGTTGGTGAGGCGCGAGTCCGGAGTCGGAGGCCTATAAAAGGCCCAGCGGCAGTGAGAGGCGGCGGCAGTTGGTGAGGCGCGAGTCCGGGGTCGGAGGCCTATAAAAGGCCCAGCGGCAGTGAGAGGCGTACTTGTGCAGCTACAGGGAGAAGGCAAAAAAGAAGTAGAAAGAAACAGAAAGGTGAAGTCACAGCCAAGGGGGTAAGTGATTGGCTGGTGATTGGTGAGTAGTTTTTCTTTCTTCTCTTCGATAACAGCGAGTAAACTTTAACATTGTTGTTGCCTATCTAAGGGTTAAGTCATGACAGGACAGCTCGGTCACGTGTTATGCTCCTCCTGTACCATGTGGGAACTCAGGGACGACTCCAGTGTTCCTGACGAGTACGTGTGCGGGAAGTGTATCCGCCTCCAGCTCCTGACGGACCGCGTTGCGGAGTTGGAGCTGAAGGTGGATTTACTCTGGAGCATCCACGATGCTGAGAATGACGTGAGTAGCACGTGTAGCGAGTTGGTCTTACCGCAGGTGAAGGGTCCACAGCCAGATAGGGAATGGAAGACCAGCAGGAAGAGCAGTGCAAGAAAGGTAGTGCAGGGGTCCCCTGTGGTCATCCCCCTGCAAAACAGATACACTGCTTTGAGTACTGTTGAGGGGGATGACTCATCAGAGCAGGGCAGCAGCAGCCAAGTTCATGGCACCGTGGCTGGCTCTGTTGAACAGGAGGGGAGGAAAAAGAGTGGGAGAGCGATAGTGATAGGGGATTCAATTGTAAGGGGAATAGATAGGCGGCCGCAACCGAGACTCCAGGACGGTATGTTGCCTCCCTGGTGCAAGGGTCAAGGATGTCTCTGAGCGAGTGCAGGACATTCTAAAAAAGGAGGGAGAACAGCCAGTTGTCGTGGTGCACATTGGTACCAACGACATAGGTAAAAAAAGGGATGAGGTCCTACGAAACGAATTTAAGGAGCTAGGAGCTAAATTAAAAAGTAGGACCTCAAAAGTAGTAATCTCGGGATTGCTATCAGTGCCACGTGCTAGTCAGAGTAGGAATCGCAGGATAGCGCAGATGAATACATGGCTTGAGCAGTGGTGCAGCAGGGAGGGATTCAAATTCCTGGGGCATTGGAACCGGTTCTGGGGGAGGTGGGACCAGTACAAAGCGGACGGTCTGCACCTGGGCAGGACCGGAACCAATGTCCTAGGGGGAGTGTTTGCTAGTGCTGTTGGGGAGGAGTTAAACTAATATGGCAGGGGGATGGGAATCAATGCAGGGAGACAGAGGGAAACAAAAAGGAGACAAAAGCAAAAGACAGAAAGGAGATGAGTAAAAGTGGAGGGCAGAGAAACCCAAGACAAAAAACAAAAAGGGCCACTGTACAGCAAAATTCTAGAAGGACAAAGGGTGTTAAAAAAACAAGCCTGAAGGCTTTGTGTCTTAATGCAAGGAGTATCCGTAATAAGGTGGATGAATTAACTGTGCAAATAGATGTTAACAAATATGATGTGATTGGGATTACGGAGACGTGGCTCCAGGATGATCAGGGCTGGGAACTCAACATCCAGGGGTATTCAACATTCAGGAAGGATAGAATAAAAGGAAAAGGAGGTGGGGTAGCATTGCTGGTTAAAGAAGAGATTAATGCAATAGTTAGAATGGACATTAGCTTGGATGATGTGGAATCTATATGGGTAGAACTGCAGAACACCAAAGGGCAAAAAACGTTAGTGGGAGTTGTGTACAGACCTCCAAACAGTAGTAGTAATGTTGGGGAGGGCATCAAATAGGAAATTAGGGGTGCATGCAATAAGGGTGCAGCAGTTATAATGGGTGACTTTAATATGCACATAGATTGGGCTAACCAAACTGGAAGCAATACGGTGGAGGAGGATTTCCTGGAGTGCATAAGGGATGGTTTTCTAGACCAATATGTCGAGGAACCAACTAGGGGGGAGGCCATCTTAGACTGGGTGTTGTGTAATGAGAGAGGATTAATTAGCAATACCATTGTGCGAGGCCCCTTGAGGAAGAGTGACCATAATATGGTGGAATTCTGCATTAGGATGGAGAATGAAACAGTTAATTCAGAGACCATGGTCCAGAACTTAAAGAAGGGTAACTTTGAAGGTATGAGGCGTGAATTGGCTAGGATTGATTGGCGAATGATACTTAAGGGGTTGACTGTGGATGGGCAATGGCAGACATTTAGAGACCGCATGGATGAACTACAACAATTGTACATTCCTGTCTGTCGTAAAAATAAAAAAGGGAAGGTGGCTCAACCGTGGCTATCAAGGGAAATCAGGGATAGTATTAAAGCCAAGGAAGTGGCATACAAATTGGCCAGAAATATCAGTGAACCCGGAGACTGGGAGAAATTTAGAACTCAGCAGAGGAGGACAAAGGGTTTGATTAGGGCAGGGAAAATAGTGTACGAGAGGAAGCTTGCAGGGAACATTAAAATGGACTGCAAAAGTTTCTATAGATATGTAAAGAGAAAAAGGTTAGTAAAGACAAACGTAGGTCCCCTGCAGTCAGAATCAGGGGAAGTCATAACGGGGAACAAAGAAATGGCGGACCAATTGAACAAGTACTTTGGTTCGGTATTCACGAAGGAGGACACTAACAACCTTCCGGATATAAGAGGAGTCAGAGGGTCTAGTAAGGAGGAGGAACTGAGGGAAATCCTTATTAGTCGGGAAATTGTGTTGGGGAAATTAATGGGATTGAAGGCTGATAAATCCCCAGGGCCTGATGGACTGCATCCCAGAGTACTTAAGGAGGTGGCCTTGGAAATAGCGGATGCATTGACAGTCATTTTCCAACATTCCATTGACTCTGGATCAGTTCCTATGGAGTGGAGGGTAGCCAATGTAACCCCACTTTTTAAAAAAAAAGGAGGGAGAGAGAAAACAGGGAATTATAGACCGGTCAGCCTGACATCGGTAGTGGGTAAGATGATGGAATCAATTATTAAGGATGTCATAGCAGTGCATTTGGAAAGAGGTGACATGATAGGTCCAAGTCAGCATGGATTTGTGAAAGGGAAATCATGCTTGACAAATCTTCTAGAATTTTTTGAGGATGTTTCCAGTAGAGTGGACAAGGGAGAACCAGTTGATGTGGTATATTTGGACTTTCAGAAGACTTTCGACAAGGTCCCACACAAGAGATTAATGTGCAAAGTTAAAGCACATAGATTGGGGGTAGTGTGCTGACATGGATTGAGAACTGGTTGTCAGACAGGAAGCAAAGAGTAGGAGTAAATGGGTACTTTTCAGAATGGCAGGCGGTGACTAGTGGGGTACCGCAAGGTTCTGTGCTGGGGCCCCAGCTGTTTACACTGTACATTACTGATTTAGACGAGGGGATTAAATGTAGTATCTCCAAATTTGCGGATGACACTAAGTTAGGTGGCAGTGTGAGCTGCGAGGAGGATGCTATGAGGCTGCAGAGCGACTTGGATAGGTTAGGTGAGTGGGCAAATGCATGGCAGATGAAGTATAATGTGGATAAATGTGAGGTTATCCACTTTGGTGGTAAAAACAGAGAGACAGACTATTATCTGAATGGTGACAGATTAGGAAAAGGGGAGGTGCAACGAGACCTGGGTATCATGGTACATCAGTCATTGAAGGTTGGCATGCAGGTACAGCAGGCGGTTAAGAAAGCAATTGGCATGTTGGCCTTCATAGCGAGGGGATTTGAGTACAGGGGCAGGGAGGTGTTGCTACAGTTGTACAGGGCATTGGTGAGGCCACACCTGGAGTATTGTGTACAGTGTTGGTCTCCTAACCTGAGGAAGGACATTCTTGCTATTGAGGGAGTGCAGCGAAGGTTCACCAGACTGATTCCCGGGATGGCAGGACTGACCTATCAAGAAAGACTGGATCAACTGAGCTTGTATTCACTGGAGTTCAGAAGAATGAGAGGGGACCTCATAGAAATGTTTAAAATTCTGATGGGTTTAGACAGGTTAGATGCAGGAAGAATGTTCCCAATGTTGGGGAAGTCCAGAACCAGGGGTCACAGTCTAAGGATAAGGGGTAAGCCATTTAGGACCGAGATGAGGAGGAACTTCTTCACCCATAGAGTGGTGAACCTGTGGAATTCTCTACCACAGAAAGTTGTTGAGGCCAATTCACTAAATATATTCAAAAAAGAGTTAGATGTAGTCCTTACTACTAAGGGGATCAAGGGGTATGGTGAGAAAGCAGGAATGGGGTACTGAAGTTGCATGTTCAGCCATGAACTCATTGAATGGCGGTGCGGGCTAGAAGGGCCGAATGGCCTACTCCTGCACCTATTTTCTATGTTTCTATGTTTCTATGGATCTCCAAAAGGACAAATTTTAAAAATGGCTGACAACTTAAAAAAAAAGAATTTCTCCCCATTACATAGTTCCAGTCCCTCCAGTCTATGCTGGGCAGTTGCTGAAGTTTCTGGCCATTTGGAGTAGGCAGGCACATGCAGTGTTATGGCTACCCTGCAGCCCCATGCAAATCTGTGTCCTCCAGCTGACCCCTCAAACTGCAGTGTGGTCAGCACTGGAGAGCACCAGCAGGTGTGATCCCAGCATAACCACCAGGATTGCAGCCCACAGATTTTTGGGGTCCTTATTTCCCGTGGTAAATCCTAAGCTTAATGGAGAATCCAAGGTGGTAGCTGATAGGTTTCTCCCAATGCTACAGTTGTAATACAAGGTCACCGCAAGAGGTGGTGGAATGACAGATATCTCTTCGTCTTGTCTGATCACCAATATTTTAAAAGTTTTGACCGCATTGTCTTGAACTGGTACTTTTAAGAAAAACGTGACTATATTGCCATCATCATCATAGGCAGTCCCTTGAACGAGGATGACTTGCTTCCATGAGTTCACAGGTGTTTCGATGAAGGACCCGATGTTCCAGTCCTGAACTCCAATTGAGGGGGTGGAAGATGCCTGTGCGTGGATTTTTTTTAGCGTGTGGTGACCGTTGCACATCAGCCACCACAGGGGACCTGCTCTGTTGCACGGACCTCGCGCGCACAATCGCAGTGTGGGCTGGCCCGTGCTGCCCCTGGGCTCTCGACTCTTCTGGGCCCCGTACCCTCATCTGTCGTACCTCTGCCACAAACACTCGCTGCTCCTCCGCCCCAATCTTCCCACTCCTCTGTACCTGGGCCCTGCCGATGTTCTTGCCCATGCTCCAAAATGGCGACCAGGGTTTTAATGACGTCACCCAGTCGCCCATCTCAGAATCCTTGGAGCAGCTCCTGCTGGAGGTTGAAGTGGTATGCTCCAGCTCTTTTACTTCCCTACCTGCGGAGTTGTTCTCTCGCAGGTCGGGGGGCCACAATATCCCAGGCCCGCCGCTCCAGCTCTTTTATAGCCTGACCTGTGGAGCTGTTCCCTCGCTGGTCGGGGGGGCCATAGGCAACAGTGGGAACTCAAGGACTAAAGTTGGCCATCTGATTGCAAAAATGATGCCAAATATGTGGTGATTGGGTGGAATGACAAAGATTTCGATTTCTCAGATATGGCCAGAGAAGTACATATCAGCACTCTGTTTATGATGCAGCAATTTGTGAAAAATAATCATATTTTTTATTGTGCTGGGAAAATAGTCTATCAAAATGGTCCAGGTCTTTTCAGTTTCACTGATCATCATGTGACCATCTTTGATCTAAGAAAGCTTGTTGTAGACAGTCACCATGTTGCGTATGAACAATTGCATTATTCACCTCCCAATCCACCAATCCCATTTTTGAATTTCAATTGCTGTTTTTCTTCCAGGACCATCTCACCATATTTGGTTCTCTGCCATATCACATTCTCTTGCCAAATTTCATGCTTCCGGCTCCCATAACTTAGTGGTGAATTCATTCATAATTGCTAAATTCATCTTTTTATATTATACAGTTTCACTCATTTTTTTCCCTTAAGATATACGATATTTGTCAGCAATTATAGCAACAGAACTATCACCACTACTGACTGAGCTGGCCGAGTCCTGAAGGGCATAGTTGCCAGACTGGGCCTGCGGCAGGTGGTGAGAGAAGCAACACGAGGGAAAAACCTACTCGACCTCCTCACCAATATACCTGTCACAGACGCATCTGTCCATGAAAGCATTGGTAGTAGTGACGACCGCACAGTTTTTGTGAAGACAAAGTCCCGTCTTCACACTGAGGAGACTCTCCATTGTGTTGTGTGGCACTATCACCGTGCTAAATGGGATAGATTCAGAACAGACCTAGAAGCTCAAAACTGGTCATCCATGAGGCACTGTAGGCCATCAGCAGCAGCAAAATTGTATTCCATCACAATCTCTAACCTCATGGCCCAGCATATCCCTCACTCTACCATTACCATCAAGCCAGGGGACCAATCCTGGTTCAATGAGGAATGCAGAAGAGCATGCCAGGAGCAGCACCAGGCATACCTAAAAATGAGGTGCCAACCTGGGGAAGCTGCAACACAGGTCTACATCCATGCTAAACAGCAAAATCAGCAAGCTATAGACAGGGCTACGTGATCCCACAATCAACGGATCAGATCAAAACTATGCAGTCCTGCCACATCCAGTCGTGAATGGTGGTGGACCATTAAACAACTACCGCGAGGAGGAGGCTCCATGAATATTCCCCATCCTCAATGATGGTGGAGCCCAGCAAGTGAATGCAAAAGACAAGACTGAAGTGTTTGCAACCATCTTCAGCCAGAAGTGTCGAGTGGATGTTCCTAAGGTCCCCACCAGCGTAGAAGCCAGTCTACAGCCAATTCGATTCACTCCCTGTGATATCAAGATATGGCTGAGTGCATTGGATACAGCAAAGGCTATGGGCCTTGAATTTGTGCTCCAGAACTAGCCGTGCCTCCAGTCAAGCTGTTCCAGTACAGCTACTACACTGGCATCTATCTGACAATGTGGAAAACTTCCCAGATATGTACTGTCCACAAAAAGCAGGACAAATCCAATCTGGCCAATTACCCCAACCAGTCTACTCTTAATCATCAGTAAAGTGATGGAAGGTGTCATCGACAGTACTATCAAACAGCACTTACTCACCAATAACTCTCACCGATGCTTAGTTTCGGTTCCGCAAGGACCACTCGGCTTCCAACCCCATTACAGCCTTGGTCCAAACATGGACAAAAGAGCTGAATTCCAAAGGTGAGGTGAAAGCAACTGCCCTTGACATCAAAGCAGCATTTGACCAAGTGTGGCATCAAGGAGCCCTAGCAAAACTGGAGTCACTGAGAATCAGGGGAAAACTCTCCACTGGCTGGAGTCATACCTAGCACAAAGGAAGGTTGTTGGAGGCTAATCATCTCAGCGAGTTCCTCAGGGCAGTGTCCTAGGCCCAATCATCTTCAGCTGCTTCATCAATGACCTTCCCTCCATCATAAGGCAGAACTGGGGATGTTTGCACAGTGTTCAGGTCCATTCACAACTCCTCAGATAACAAAGCAGTCCATGCCCGCATGCAACAAGACCTGGATGACAATCAGGCTTCGGCTGATAAATGGCAAGTAACATTTATGCCACACAAGAGCCAGGCAATGATTATCTCCAACAAGTGAGAGTCTAACCATCTCCCTTGAAATTCAATGGCATTACCATCACCGAATCCCCCATCATCAACATCCTAGGGGTCACCCTTGACCAGAAACTTAACTGGACCAACCACATAAATACTGTGGCAACAGGTCAGAGGCTGGATATTCTGCGGCGAGTGTCTCACCTCCTGACTCCCCAAAGCCTTTCCACCATCTACAAGCCTCAAGTCAGGAGTGTGATGGAATACTCTCCACTTGCCTAGTTGGGTGCGGCGCCAACAACACTCAAGAAGCTTGACACCATCCAGGATAAAGCAGCCCATTTGATTGGTACCCCATCCACCACCTTAAACATTCATTCCCTCCACCACTGGTGCACCGTGGCTGCAGTGCGTACATTGCAGCAACTCATCAAGGTTTCTTTGGCAGTACCTCCCAAACCCGCAGCCTCTGCCACCTAGGACAAAGGCATCACCTGCAAGTTCCCCTCCAAGTTACACACCATCCTGACTTGGAATTATATTGGCATTCCTTCATTGTCGCTGGGTCAAAATCCTGGAAATGCCTCCCTAACAGCAATGTGGGAGTACCTTCACCACAAGGACTGCAGCGGTTCAAGGCGGCGGCTCACCAGCACCTTCTAAAAGGCAATTAGGGATGGGCAATGAATGTTGGCTTTGCCAGGGACCCCCACATCTTTTGAACAAATAAAAAGAAAAAAACTTTCAACCCTATCACTGAACAAACTATAATGCTGCAATATGCAAAATATTGTTTCCAATGCAGTCATTTACCTTGGTGACTTTTGTACCCCTTGAGTGGATCTCCTGGTTTTATACACAACATTGACATGCTTTGTCATCTACCAAGCACAAAAAGTCAGCGGATGTTTTTAATTGAGTAACCGGACAACCAATGATTCATCCACAAGAACAGATACAGGACAGTTAGCAAAATGTGCTTTCCTTATTTGAATAGCAGCCATATTGTCTTCTATTCCTCTGCTCTCCCACAACTATTTCATTGGCTACAGATTCTTTGATCACAATTATTAAGGTTCCTAAGGTGCCTGACAGCTCTTGTGCTGATCATTTTTCTTTTGCCGCTAACCTGAGCAGCACCAAGTTAGATTTCAGCAGAGGACTGAAGCTGTTGGCTACTGTTGATTATATGCCTTATTTATGGCATATCTCATTCTGTTGATTTCAAAATTCTCATCCTGATTTTCAAATAATGGCCTCCATGGCCTCGCCCCTTCCTATCTCTGTAATCTCCTCCTCCTCCTTTTGGTCACCTGTGCTAATTTCTACTTATGCGACACGATGTCACATTTTTATCACATAAAACTCCAGTGAAGTGCCTTGGAATGTTTCACTACGTTAAAGGTGTTATATAAATAGAAGTTGTTAGCAACATAGAAAATAGGTGCAGGAGTAGGCCATTCGGCCCTTCGAGCCTGCACCGCAATTCAATGAGTTCATGGCTGAACATGCAACTTCAGTACCCCATTCCTGCTTTCTCACCATACCCCTTGATCCCCCTAGTAGTAAGGACTACATCCAACTCCTTTTTGAATATATTTAGTGAATTGGCCTCAACAACTTTCTGTGGTAGAGAATTCCACAGGTTCACCACTCTCTGGGTGAAGAAGTTCCTCCTCATCTCGGTCCTAAATGGCTTACCCCTTATCCTTAGACTGTGACCCCTGGTTCGGACTTCCCCAACATTGGGAACATTCCTCATGCATCTAACCTGTCTAAACCCGTCAGAATTTTAAACATTTCTATGAGATACCCTCTCATACTTCTGAACTCCAGTGAATACAAGCCCAGTTGATCCAGTCTTTCCTGATATGTCAGTCCCGCCATCCCGGGAATCAGTCTGGTGAACCTTTGCTTCACTCCCTCAATAGCAAGAATGTCCTTCCTCAAGTTAGGAGACCAAAACTGTACACAATACTCCAGGTGTGGCCTCACCAAGGCCTTGTACAACTGTAGTAACACCTCCCTGCCCCTGTACTCAAATCCCCTCGCTATGAAGGCCAACATGCCATTTGCTTTCTTAACCGCCTGCTGTACCTGCATGCCAACCTTCAATGACTGATGTACCATGACACCCAGGTCTTGTTGCACCTCCCCTTTTCCTAATCTGTCACCATTCAGATAATAGTCTGTCTCTCTGTTTTTACCACCAAAGTGGATAACCTCACATTTATCCACATTATACTTCATCTGCCATGCATTTGCCCACTCACCTAACCTATCCAAGTCACTCTGCAGCCTCATAGCATCCTCCTCGCAGCTCACACTGCCACCCAACTTAGTGTCATCCACAAATTTGGAGATACTACATTTAATCCCCTCGTCTAAATCATTAACGTACAATGTAAACAGCTGGGACCCCAGCACAGAACCTTGCAGTACCCCACTAGTCACTGCCTTCCATTCTGAAAAGTACCCATTTACTCCTACTCTTTGCTTCCTGTCTGCCAACCAGTTCTCAATCCACGTCAGCACACTACCCCCAATCCCATGTGCTTTAACTTTGCACATTAATCTCTTGTGTGGGACCTTGTCGAAAGCCTTCTGAAAGTCCAAATACACCACATCAACTGGTTCTCCCTTGTCCACTCCACTGGAAACATCCTCAAAAAATTCCAGAAGATTTGTCAAGCATGATTTCCCTTTCACAAATCCATGCTGACTTGGACCTATCATGTCACCTCTTTCCAAATGCGCTGCTATGACATCCTTAATAATTGATTCCATCATTTTACCCACTACCGATGTCAGGCTGACCAGTCTATAATTCCCTGTTGTTGCTCTTGTTTTGATATACTATTTCTGTTACTATAGTTCCAGTGTCAACCTTCGGCATCTCATGCAAAATAGATAACATTTTCTCATTGCACTTTTCCATCTACCAGTTCTTCCACAGCAAAAAGCAGTGCTGAGATCATGTACATTGATTAGACCCATTTTTGTCTGGAGGTGAAACTGAATGCTGCCAAGTTTGTTAAAAGCAGCCATGGATTCTAGTTCCACAGGCGAATTCATTCAACATTACAACTTTCCTTAGTTATTGTGCTAGGCCTATTCCATCAATCTTTCTAAAATGCAATACTTTTGAGAAACCGTGTCAGCATCTTTCTGTGCTTGTGGAGGATGTCAGATGATATGCAGTTGTCAGTTTGCAATAACCACTAGTGCATTATGTGTATTCCTGATAAAACCAACAGTCATATGGTTAAAGGGATTAAATAACACACGAAGGAGTCCTCCTGTTTGTGGCCTCTTTTGATGACCTGCACAGTAACAATAATAATCAAACAAAACAATAATTCCATAAAGGTAGAAGCCATATTTCATGGAGTATGGGGGCCATATATTAGTGGAAGAATTCATTTAAAAGGTACAAATGTGCTCAAGTCATTTAGCAAGAGCATTGAAATTTACAGCGCAGAAGGAGGCCATTTCGGCCCATCGTGTCTGTGCCGGCCGACAAACAGCCGCACGGCCCTTCATCAGCAGCCCTAAAGGTTACAGAAATAACAGAAAGGCAAAGAGCACCCAGCCCAACCAGTCCGCCCCACACCACTGCAACACCCCTTATACTAAAAACATTCTACACTCCACCCCAACTGGAGCCATGTGATTTCCTGGGAGAGGCAAAAACCAGATAAAAACCCAGGCCAATTTAGGGAGAAAAAATCTGGGAAAATTACTCTCAGACCCATCCAGGCGATCAAAACTAGTCCGGGAGATCACCCTGGCCGTATTCTACTCCCTGCAGTACTTACCATTATATTTGCGGCGACCAACAAAAGGTCATCCAGTCTAATCCCAATAACCAGCTCTAGGTCCGTAACCCTGCAGGTTACGGCACTTTAAGTGCCCATCCAACCATCTCTTAAAAGTGGTGAGGGTTTCTGCATTCACCACTCTTTCAGGAAGCGAGTTCCAGATCCCCACAACCCTCTGTGTAAAGAAGCCCCCCCCTCAAATCCCCTCTACACCTTCCACCAACCACCTTAAAACTATGCCCCCACATAATAGCCCCCTCCACCAATAGAAATAGGCCCTTACTATCCACTATGTCCAGGCCACTCAATATTTTGTACTTCTAAGATGAGGTCTCCTCTCAACCTCCTCTGTTCCAAACCCAGCCTTTCCAATCTGTCCTCATAACTGAGATTCTCCATTCCAGGCAGTATCCTAGTAAATCTCCTCTGCACCCTCTCTAGTGCAATCACGTCCTTCCTCTAATACGGCGACCAGAACTGTGCGCAGTACTCCAGCTGTGGCCTAACCAAAGTATTATACAATTTAAGCATAACCTCCCTGTTCTTATATTCTATGCCTTGGCAATAAAGGCAAGCATTCCGTATGCCTTCTCAACCACCTTATCCACCTGGCCTGCTACTTTCAGGGATCTGTAGACAAGCATTCCAAGGTCCCTTTGTTCATCTACACTATTAAGTGGGCTACTGCTTAAAGTGTATACCCTTTCCTTATTAGCCCTCCCAAAGTGCATCACCTCACACTTCTCTGAATTAAATTCCATTTGCCACTGCTCTGCCCACCTGACCTGTAGATTGATATCCTCCTGCAGCCTATGACTTTCCTCTTCATTATCAACCACACAGCCAATTTTAGTGTCGTCTGCAAACTTCTTAAGCATACTTCCTATATTCAAATCTAAATCGTTGATATGTTCCACAAAAAGCAAGAGACCCAGTACTGAGCCCTGCGGAACCCCACTGGAAACACCTTCCAGTCACAAAAACATCCATCAATCATTACCCTTCGCTTCCTACCTCCAAGCCAATTTTGGATCCAACTTGCCACTTGGCCCTGGATCCCATGAGCTTTAACCTTCATGATCAGTCTACCATGCGGGACCTTATCAAAAGCCTTGCTAAAGTCCATATATACTACATCGTACGCACGACCCTCATCGACCTTGTTGGATACCGCCTCAAAAAATTCAGTCAGGTTAGTCAAACACGATCTTCCCTTAACAAATCCGTGCTGACTGTCCCTAATTAATCCTTGCCTATCCAAATGCAGATTTATCCTTTCAGGATTTTTTCCAATAATTTTCCCACCACTGAGGTTAGGCTGACAAGCCTGTAATTACTCGGCCTATCCCTTTTTCCTTTCTTAAATAAGAGTACTACATTAGCAGTCCTCCAATCCTCCGGCACCATGTCCATATCCAAAGAGGACTGGAAAATGATGGTCAAGGCCTCTGCTATTTCCTCTTTTATTTCGCTCAAAACCTGGGATGCATTTCATCCAGGCCTGGGGACTTATCTATTTTCAAAGCTGCTAAACCCCTTCATACTTCCTCTCTCTCTATATTTATTTCATCCAGAATATCACACTCCTCCTCTATAGCAGTATCTGCATTACCTCTTTCCTTTGTGAAAACAGATGCAAAGTATTCGTTAAGAACCCTACAAACATCTTCCGCCTCCTCACAAAGATTACCCTCATGGTCTCGAATAGGCCCTACCCTTTCCTTAGTTACCCTCTTACTCTTAATATATTTATAGAACATCTTCGGGTTTTCCTTAATTTTACTGGCCAAGAATCTCTCGTGCTCTCTCTTAGCATTCCTAATATCCTTTTTAATTTTCCCTCTTATCTTTCTATATTCCTCCAAAGATTCTAAAGTATTTAGCCGTTGATATGTGATATAAGCGTCCCTTTATTTCTTAATCCTCCCCTGTAAGTCCCTAGACATCCAGGGGGCTCTAGAATTATTTTTCCCAGCTTTTTTCTTTAAGGGCACATGTTTGGCCTGAACCTTTCGGATCTCCTCCTTGAATGCCTCCCACTGTTCCGACACCGATTTACCCACAAGTAGCTGTTTCCAATTCACTATGGCCAAATCAGTCCTTAACTTAGCAAAATTAGCTTTTCCCCAATTTGGAACTTTTATTCCAGGCCTATTCTTGTCCTTATTCATAACCAACTTGAATCTGACTAAATTATGGTCACTGGCACCCAAATGCTCCCCCACTAATACCCCTTCAACTTGCCCAGCTTCATTCCCCAAAACTAAGTCCAGGATCGCTCCCTCTCATGTTGGGCTTGCTACAAAAAGTTCTCTTGAATGCATTTCAAAAATTCCGCACCCTCTATAACCTTCACACTAAATTTGTCCCAATTAATATTTGGATAGTTAAAATCCCCTACTATTACTACCCTATGCTTTTTAGACTACACAGCAACTTGACTACATATTTGCTCCTCTATCTCCCTCCCACTGTTTGGGGGTCTATAATACACACCCAGCAGTGTGATCGCCCCTTTTTTATTTTTCAATTCAACCCATATGACTTCAGTTAATGATCTCTCTAATGCATCATCCCTCCTCACCGCTGTAATAGTTTCTTTAATTAGTACCGCAACCCTCCCACCCCCTGTTTACCCCCTCTCTATCTTGTCTAAAAATCCTGTAGCCAGGAATATTGATCTGCCAAACCTATCTCTCTTTTAGCCATGTTTCTGTAATGGCTATAATGTCATACTCCCAAGTGTCTACCTGTGCTCTGAGCTCATCCGCCTTATTTGCTATACTCCTTGCATTAAAGTATATACCATTCAGCACAGGACGACCTCCTTGCTTACTACATACTAAGCCTTGTTTCCTCTGTCTTACAGATTCGCTTTCTTGATTCTTGCTATCCAACTTCTGCTTTACTTCCTTCCCTTTTGAATTCGTTCTCAGGTTCCCATCCCTCTGCCAAGTTAGTTTAAAGCCTCCCCCACAGCACTAGCAAAACTCCCCGCGAGGATATTGGTCCGATTTGTGCAGGTCCCATCTCCCCCAGAAGCAGTCCCAATGCCTCAAGTCCTCCCTCCTACACCAATTTTCCAGCCACGTGTTCATCCTCTCTATCCTTCTATTCTTGTACTCATTAACACGTAGCACCGGTAGTAACCCGGAGATTACTACCCTTTGAGGTCCTCCCCTTTCATTTTCTTCCTAGCTCCCTACATTCTTCCTGTAGGATCTCATCCCTCATTTTACCTATGTTGTTGGTCCCGATATGGACCACGACCTCTAGCTGTTTACCCTTCCCCCCCTCCCCCCCCCCCCCCCCTCCCAGGCTGCCATGCATCCGCTTTGTGACATCCTTGACCCTGGCACCAGGGAGGCACAAAACCATTTGGGAGTTACGTTGGCCGCAGAAACGCCTGTCTGTTCCCCTAACTATAGAATCCCCTATCACTCGGGCTTTTTTGTTCTTCGTCTCTCCCCCCTGTGCAGCTGAGCCACCCGTGGTGCCTTGGAATTGGCTCTGGCTACATTCCCCAGAGGCACCATCGTCCTTACCGATACTCAGAATTGAATATTGAATATTGGCAAGTGAGTTTCAGGGCTAGTGCTAAAACTGCCCAAAGATTTCATTGAATCATCGACATTTACAGCACAGCAGGAAGTTATTTGGCTTATTGTATCTGTGGTTGCTGATCCAAAACTAATTCCACTGCCCTGCTCTCGCCAAATAGCTTGTATCGTCCTCTGCTTAAATGTTTATCTGTTTTTCCCTTAAGTGATGCAATGGGCTCCGTCTCAACTACTTGTTGTGCAAAGCATTCTATGCTCCAACTACCCTCTGAGTCAAGAAATTGTCTCCGAAACCAAAAGAACATGCATAGGACTGCAGGAAACAGTTAAATAACCTAAGTAAGAGAGCAAAGATAAAATGATTCAAAATAACGTTTCACAAAGTAAGGATGACTGTAAAGCTGTGGCACTAAAAAATGTACCGATTGCTGTAACCTTACTTTTCCAGTGCATGAGTAAGGATGAGACTGTATCAACCATGACCATAGATTCTTGTTAGTTGTATTTAACATTTATTGTATTCATAACGCAGGAACATCAATGATAAGTATTGGAAGGCTAATCTATGGTTACCAATAACTCATTGCAGAGCATATATAGGAACACCATGGATTGTTGAATAAAATGTTTTTCATTGCTTTGCCTAGTTATTAACCTTGTTACTAGAGAACAGATTACCATTTCTAAATGAAATAGAAAAGAAATTGGAGTCAATGTTATAAGTTGGCTCGATGTGTTGCACTTTCTCCCTCTGGAATGTTTTAGCAAATTTGCAGTAATTTTTTAACCTCGGAGTATTTAGTTCCTCTTTATAAGGGTATAAAGAATTTCTTGCTTTGTGCTGGGCAATTTATTAAATAGCTGAATAGTGTATACTTTCCATTATGTAATATTTATTACCTTGTTAGACTAAGTAAGACTATCAAGTTTGTGAAAATCACTTTGGTTAAAAATTACAAAATACCTGTGATTGCACACAATGACAATCAATCTCAAGTTTCATGTGACAAAGTTACTTATAGAGCAGAAAATATACTGTAGATTTATACAAGTATTCCTCTAACAAGGAAGGTGTTGAACCCTACTTACAACACATATGTTCAGCGTGCAAAACATTGGGCAGAAGTGTAGGTTTAATTAGATTAATTGGCATTTAGCTCCTGCACAGTACTGCATTGATGTTGTGCTTAATCAGTTCCAGAAAATACAAATTTGTTATAATTACTCCAAAAGGAGTGTCAATGCCAAAATAACCACATCGCTACCTGAGCTATACTGCAGACAAAAGGGCCCAGAATTTGCAGTCAGTGGCAAACAAATGGTGCTTGCCGCTCATAATGCTTACACTTGCTCATAGAACTTTAGTGGGCTTTTACACTGTGATTTGCAGTTATCAGACAGTCAAAACAGCACGGCGTCCTCTACAGGGGATCTGGAACATGTGTGAACAAGGCAAACAGTGGCGTGTCTCCTCAACCAATCAGATCGAAGCACCCTTACTGAGCCATACAGGCCGCAATTTCCCCTACCTCAGCGGGTCCGTGGTGGGCGACACGGTGGCTAGTCCCGACCCCGCTGATGGCTCCAGCCCGCTGTGTAGAATGACTTAACCGTGATTGAGCATGTTAAGCCTGTCCAGTGCGTTTCCCGGCCAATTGAAGGAAGTGGGTCTGATGATGTCATCAGCTGGTTTCCTTAAAGGCACCATACGCAAATTTAGTTTGACAGTTGTCAGTATTCTGCAGCATTGAGGTGCTGCAAACACTGACAACCACTGCACAAAGGTGCAGGGCTGCATCCGGTTTCTCCCACGACTCCCTCCATAAGCTTATGGAGGGAGTCACAGCACGCAGGGAGGTTCTCTTCCCTTCCCATGGGTGGAAGAGAACTCCCCAGGAGACCAATGCAGCCTGGTTGCACATTGCACAGGATGTCGTCAGGAGGACCTGGCTGCAGTGCTGCAAACCTTTCAATGATCTCAGTAGATCACAAAGCGTTACTGCAAAGCCACACTCAACCTCATCCTGTTGTGCCACTCATCACATCCCCATCACTCTGTCTTCCCTACCCTCCCCCTGCACATCCTTACTCACACCAACTTACCTTCCACCTCCACCCATCCTTCTCTATCCACATTATCACTTCCCCATCTCGATGGCCACCCTTCACACTCACCCTCATCCTAGTCCAATCATACAAACTAACAACACACAAGAGTAGACACTTGGGTGTTTTAGCCAATGGGATGCTTTATGGTGTTGATGTGGGCTGGTGCCAACCTGGCGCATCATGTGGCAGCCAGGGTGTACAGCGTCAAGTGAAGTAAATCTGGCCATGGTGAGGCCATTCCTGGCCTCCCGGGCATCAATGTGGTCGGGTGCTGATGCTGTGTCCTGTGCGGCGTCAGTTGATTGCGGAGAAGGTTGGTGTTGTTGTTGGTGCTGCTGGTGTGCCTGATGATGCTGGTGTTGGGGTTCGCTGTGGTTAGATTCTGAGGACCAAGGTGACAGAGTGTAAATGGTTCCCATCCTGATGGAGTAGATACCAGTTGAAAGTGAGATGGCAGAAGCACTCTGTTAAAGGTGAGAGAGGTTGCTACAATTGGGTGAGCCTGGCTGGAGAGTTTGCTACAAAGACTTGCAGCTTGCATAAAGCACAATCTGTCTTCCAAGGGGAGAAGCCAAAGAGTCTCTGGGTTTGGAAAGTGAGCAGGTGTAAATTGTGAGGTTTTATACAAGGTTTAACACTGTCACCAATCATCTGCTTCAATGGCCACTCAACCTCCACCTCAGATGAACAGACGGGGTCCAGGAGCAATGAGAAATCAGTGGGTGACCTGGTAAAGTTAAAAGGTGAATAAAATATTACCGTTAAGAGTTTCTAAACAAGCCAATAATTGGCTCAATTGCCTCCCGCCACTGCATCTCGGGTCTGTTCAACGCTGAAAGATCCTACATTTAAGAAAGGTGCATGGTGGGGGGTTGACAGCGAGGTCCTGACGAGCTGTCAAAAAAATAAATTTTCCTACCCGACCCGCCACCAAACGCGCCCGCTGACACCTTGAAAAATTCCCCCTGCAGTATCTAAACCAGGAAGTGGAAGTTCGACTATTTAATTCAATGGTGCTGAAATTCCGATGTGCTGGGTCCGTACGAAGTTTCTACGGACCCGGGAAGGCATTGGAAAATCCGGTTTTCAGCACGCAATGTTCATGCGCTGAAAACTGGCTTTTCCAATCTGTCAAGTTTCTGGCTTGACAGATCTTGCGCATATTGGTAGCGAGGACACTTGCAAGGCAAGATTTCCGATATTTATGAATATCTCGCCCTGCAAATGTCCTCAAAAATCTTGTGTCTGAAAAAGCAGGCGTAGGTGTGCACCTTTTTTAACTTTCTCAGTTGATTGTCCGCGGGAATTTCAGGCCCAATGTAAAATAATGTATAGAATGTGAGAGGGAAAGAAAGATGGGATTAAAAGAAAGATAAGAGACGGAAAGAAAAAGTTAAAAAGAAATTCTTTTAATTTTAATTTTTTTTAAATCTTCAACAATAATTAAAATTTGAAGGAATGAGACTCCACACGTACCCAGTAGATACCCATTAAACACACCAGAAAAAGTTAGGGCTTGTACATGCAAGTGTAAGTCTTAATTACAGCCAAACAACCTCTCTGGCACTGAGAGGTTGTTTGGCAGTAATTAAGACTTATCACATTGTTAAAAATTCACTCACACTTGAATGGACAAACCCTAACTTTTTCTGGCATGTTTAGTGGGAAACGAGTGGGTAAGTACCGCAACTTCATGTCCTTCATGCGTTTGAATGTCGAGTCTCTCGGCGAGGTACCGGTGTAGCGAAGCTTGTGGAGGAGCAGGGCAACTCTGACAGTAACTTCCTGATTCTTGCATTTAACTGCACTTGTGCAGATGCTGGAAGTTGTTGTCTTATATACCCCTTAATAACAGTGAGCACTGATAACCTCACCGTTATTCTTACCACAAAATCCGGGCCATTGATTTCACCCAGAGGAATGACTGCAGTATTGTTAAGAATCAAAATGGCACAATGAAGCAGTTTTGGAGGGACGGCTGGAGGAGGTCCTGCAAATAAGGTTGGTCCTTTTCAGAGCGCAGGCCACCCTGCAGCAAGACAGAGCAGCCTGAATGGAGATGGTGGAAGGAGTCAGTGCTACCTCATCTATCACAATATTTTCTTACGAGTCACCTTCACAGCACTTCAGTTTAGGTTTGTACTGTGCATCTTTGGTATAATGAAAGAATATGTGCAAAAGGGTAATGGTCATGTACAGTGCTTCAAATAGCACCTCCCAGAGGGTACAGAGGTTCCCAATTTAGGTTCAGGTTTGTGCCATAATTGATGGACCCCCTCAAGAAATGTGAGCAAAACTGCATTGTACAGTCACCTATGCCTTCCTCCTGACTCCGGCAATTTGTTTTCTTATTTGGAGTCGGATATGTGGGACTTAAATGACTGAATTGATTCAATCGGCAACCTCCAACCATGCAGCTTGCATTTGTGGTTCTCCTGGATGGTGACCTTCAGCTGCAAATAGCTCCGACGAATGCAGCCGAACCTGCATCCCTTCAGCATCAACAATAACAGGACTGTCCACATCTCCACTCCATTGAGAACACTTAGTCATTGTTTTGTCACTACCACAATTTCCTCTTTAATGATGAGCAGCAGCCCTTTAAGAGCTGCTGTCTGACCAGATTTTCTGCTCTGCAGCCAAGTGCGCAGCCGGGCAATCTTTTCATATGCCGCTAGCATATTCAAATTAGGGGATAAATCTCCCATCAGAAACTTAAGTGCCATGGTTCAACTCATCCCATTTTGCCATGATTGGAAATTAGGACCTTCATATCCACTTTTATGTTTTTACACATTTTTTAAACAGCTTCCTCAATAAATGTGTGACAAGCCTTAGTTGAAACTGTTATGTATACATGCCTACAATGTTATGATGTAATGTTATGATGATCTGTAACACTGAATATATCTTCACCCTGTACATACACAATAACTGCCGATGAGGTCACGAACTACACGCACAGCATGTTGAATCTCAGCAACTTTCAACAATTCACCCATGGGGAAGATTGGGACGCTTTCATGGAAAGATTGGAACATCTCTTCAGAGCCAATGACCTGGATGGGGACACACCGGCTAAACTACCGAACAAGCGCAGGGCCATTCTGCTTAGTAGTTGTGTGCCCACTATCCATTGCCTCGTCAGGGACTTGCTAGCCCCAGTGAAGACAACAACCAAGAGCTATATGGAACTTTTAACCTTAATACAAGAGCAATTAAAACCCAAAGAAAGCATCCTCACAGCCAGGCACCGGTTCTACACTCGCCGGTGACCCAAAGGCCAAGAAATTGCTAAGTATGCTGCAGATTTAAGAAGATTGGCTGCACCATGTGATTTTGGCGACCACCTTAACAAAGCACCAAGGGACATATTTGTTATCGGAATCATCCACGAGGGCTTCCTCCACAAATTGCTCTCTGCGGACATCACAGTCACCCTGCAGAAGGCAATTAAAGTGAGCCAGGCCTACTTGATTTCAGTCGGCGATTCCAGGCGAATGATGACCCACACCCAGGACTCTAAACTGACGAATGCAGTGAACCGAATGCCTACTTCTAAAGGCAGAAATGCTGCCCTGAGTCCTGCAACCCTGAGTCCGCCACATGGGGCAAACCAGCTAGCCCCATGCTGGCGCTGTTGAGGAAACCACAGGGCCCACCAGTGCCATTACAAAGACTATATCTGCAAAGGCTGCAAAGAGAAAGGGCACCTTCAGAGAATTTGCAGAAAAAGCTTTACTCACAATGTCGCTGAAGAGTTGGCTGATCACCTGGGCTCCGACACAGATGAAGACGAAGCTGCTCAACCCCTGGAAGAAGAGTATGGAATTTATACCTGCTCCACCGAAAACTCCCCGTGGAAGTAGACATCAACGGAGTTCCAGTTTCGA
Organism: Pristiophorus japonicus; assembly: GCF_044704955.1. Taxonomy (NCBI): domain Eukaryota; kingdom Metazoa; phylum Chordata; class Chondrichthyes; family Pristiophoridae; genus Pristiophorus; species Pristiophorus japonicus. Next base: position 93,253,318 of record NC_091984.1, read on the forward strand.
TGGAGATCGACACAGGGACGAGCCAGTCTTTGATGAGCCAGACGACCTTTGAAGATCTTTGGATCAATCCCGCCAAACGACCAAGACTGTCTCCTGTCCAAGCGAAGCTGCTCACATACACCAAAGGCAAAATCCAAGTCATTGGCAGCGTAGAGGTCCAGATCTCCCAGGGCAGCGTTATGAACAAACTCCCCCTGTGAATCGTTGCCGGCGATGGTCCGCCGCTGCTGGGAAGAAGTTGGATGAAGCGACGACGGCCTCCAGGCTCCAGCAATCGACGTCCCACGCAGTCCCAAACATGGATCCATCGCTGCACCTAGAAATCCTACCGTCCAGCTCGACTGCGCGGTGACAACTTCACAACACCGTGACGAGATCACCAAAACTGAACGTCCACACTTTACCTTCCATGCCGTGGCAGGACTGCAAGGGAAGAACATTGTCGAAAAAAGTGGATTTCCGACGTCTGTGGTTGAACCTAAGCAGGAAAAGATCACCACAGCCTACCGGGAGGAGAGCGAGAAGATGGCGGCCACACCATGAGGCAAAGAACCGCAAATCAAAATGGCCACGACCAGACCACGAGGAGCAGCGTTGGAGGAGCGACACGTGGCACCGAGCGGCGAACCAGATTGGAAGGCCCCCTTAAAGGAGACTGGTAACCCAAAGAATTTAAAGGGACAGTTTCACTCTAAAGATGACAAGGACTTTAAAGTTAAAAATACAGTTAAGGAATGCAGGTATGATAATGTAACATGGAATTGTGATGCCGGAGTAACTGATGAGAAAAATGAAATGAATGCTTGTGTAAGTAATGTTAAGAACAAGTTTGTAATGCTTAATGATGATGATAGAAATTTTAAAATGACAAATGGAGCCAATGTGTCATGTATACAGGTAGTAGACTATTAAAGGACACCGGATTCTACAGGGACAATGTAAATGCCAAAGGAATCCTCCTGCGGGAGACTCCCAAGTAGCCTGGACCATGTAGCCTGGACTTGTGGGACAAATGTGATGCCCCAGGAAGGGCTCACACACACCCAGTGGGAGCAGACCCACTGCAGGGACAGTGGTCAATGGGCAGCACAGCCACCACAACTGGCAACCTGCCCCAGATCGGCCCTATGGCCACCAGGGCCAACACCAGGAGCGATAGGCCAGTACCCTCCAGCTTTCCTGGCGGACTCTGGGATGACCAGACTTTCATCACAAATGGAGGACAAGGAGCCCACACAGCCCTATGGCCCTGCCCACCACCACACACTTACCCACTCTACAGAATATGTACCCTACTCTGCACTGGCTCCCCCACTGAGGGATCCCACAACAGTGACACCCACATGATCTGTGTGTGAGGGTTGGGGGGGGTGATGTATGAGGCCAGCCTCAAGCACAGGGATCACACCTGGCATCCATACAACCCTCACCACAACCTCCCACAGCCCACTACTGATCACCCCCCCCAGGTCATGGCAATAATGGTTCGGGGGGTGGGGGGGAGTGTTGTTATGTATGTATGCCTACAATGTCATGATGTAATGTTATGATGTACTGTACCACTGAATGTACCTTCACCCTGTACACACCTTACCTGTACACCAGAGGGTGCTGCTGCTGGAGACCTAAGAGTCACCTGCACACTGCAGGTAACCCAGTATAAAAGGGAGCTCACCTCTCAATGTCCTCACTCTAGAAGCTGCAATAAAGGACTACAGTCTTCCCAATTTAAGTACCATACCCCTGCCTCGTGGAGTCATTAACAAGGTGCTTACATACACAATAGAAACCACTATAGTTATTGTTATATATGTAAACCTGTAAATACCTTGTTTAGCTACCAGAGGGCTCATCCCCTGGAGTTCCAAGGGATCCCATAATCCCTTGGGAGCACCTGTACATAAGGAGGCCTCACAGGCTGGAGAGGCACTCTGGAGACCTGTAATAAAGGACTATGGTCACATATTACTTTGAGCTTACAGAATCTGGTCACATTCCTTATTCAAGACATAACAGTTATAGTCGTAACCACCTGTTTAAAATTAGTCTCCCTCCTCAAGCACAATAGATAGTTGAAAAGTTGTTCCAGTTCAAAGTTCAGAAACAAAACTGAGATCATCAGTGGCTAAACTATGCCACAGCTTCGCAATTCTGATAGTTAACTGCAAACTAGCATTTAAATATCAGAAACAAAGTCCTAGAAATTGATTGTGGCCCATTTTCGGTCATCATGGATAAGGAAGAAAGGGATAACTTGAGCAAGGTGAGGTGCATAATGTGGAACTAATTAATATTTTAAATTGTATTTTTCTTGATCTACAGCAAGTTTAATTCTTTAAAGTTTAGGTAAAATGTCTGACCACTCAACTTCATGGGTCTGGATTCTCAAATTGACCTGCTATTGAAGTCTTAAATAATGATAAATAACAAGAATAGAGTGTAAGTGTGTGTGGATTGGTGCTGTGCCACAGAGCGATGCAGGCTTTCTCTTTATTTCCCTCTATGGTATTGAATCCTGAATCCTGTACTTGTCATATGGGTAAGTGTTGAGCAAAGGCCAGGCATTGAGAGGAAAATCAGAGGAGAGTACGTCATTTGCAATAGAGTATATCCGTCTTGCCTTTCAGCTTGTGGTCATTTTGGAGCAGTTTTAGCCAGAGACATAGGCATGGGTCACCCATAATTCATTGAATAGGGAGGATAATAGAGGCAGTCTTATCTTTACATTTAAAAAAACACATGAAAGCTAGAAATCAGTTTTGTACCTCCATCACTCTCCCACTTTACTTCTCTCCTTCCCCCTTCCTACCCTCCATGCACACCACATACCATTCTTCAGTTAAGTCATGATGATTTTCCTCTGGGAACAGGCAGCCTTTTGCTGAGCCTCTGCCAATGCTGATCTGTACACTGGTGCTACGAGAAGTCATCCAAATTGAAAAAAATATTGATGCTAGAGTATGTAGCCAAAAAAGGATATATGCGTAGAAGTCAGGGAAAAATGTGTTTGATCTGCTCCAATGTTACCTGTATCTGTCAAATGAGGTTTTGGCTTAATTCTATGAAATGGTCTAACTTCAGAGAAGTCTAGATTCCATGGCTGAGATTCACACATTGTCCCCACATACATCTGCATGTGAGTGAGTGATGAGAGACAGCAGCTCTCAGCTTGGCTACAAGGGGAAATATTACACCTTTGATATCTCCTGTTGAAGCCTCACATGGCCTTGATCACGCAATGGGATTGGCAGCCAGAGAGTTGGAAGTCCTCAGCGCTGTGTGCAGGCATTCCTGGAAGCTGGAGAATGCATTGAGATAAAACTAACAGAAGGAGAAATGGAAAAACAGCACAAAGCTTATGACAGTAGAACAGTCCACTTTATTTTAATGGACAATTCAATTTGAATGTAAAAATAAATGAATTTTCTAACAATTTGTACAAAATAAAATCCGTTGGTCAATGCTCTGAGGTTTGAAGAAATCCGAAGTATAACACTGCCTTTGTTACTTGCCACACCAATTAATCTTTACCTTCTTCCTGTTTCTTGGGCTGTGGATGGATTTACCAGTAAAAATTCTATTGCGACTCATTTGAGAACTGGGTTACAAAATAATACCTGATTTTGCTGGGTCTCACACTTTAAGTGCACCTATTTAGCAGCACAAATTTTAGGAAATATGAGGAATTTCCTTTCAATGTTCGGCATAACTACGACGTGGGAGCAGCATAGAGACAATTTATAGCGCTAATAATAATGGCAGAGGAAGATGAGCTACAGAGGCTAGAAGCTTTGAGAGTGATCCACCATGACAGAAGCCAGCAGCACTCTCGCTATTACCCCCACCCCCATTCTGAGAGTGTACATGCAACGCAGTTCATACAAAGACCTCTAGGGGAGCTGTGCAGCAGCAGGCTGCACTTCACGAAGGAATCCATCAGCTATCTGTGCGACGTTCTACAGGAAGACTTCAAGCCACAGTTGACTTCCCACAGAGTGTTGGCAGAAGAGATGCAGGTCACCATGACCGTGACCTTTTACAGTTGCCGATCCTTCCAGTCAGCCACTGTGATCTATGTAATATCAGCCAGGGTGCTACAGGGGCCTGCATTCACTCTGCTGAAGCTACTGGGGACATTTGCAAGGTGACTGTTGTTCTTTTCTGGAGCATACCTGACTTTATCAACTATGACATGTCACATTTCAGGCTGGTACACGTGACCTCTTGAACATCTGTCGGTCATTGATACATAGGTGCATATAGCAGATGTGCTCTGCACACATGCTAATACCTATCTAATTTTTCTACTGTGGCTAGAGATGTCCAGGTTAGAGCTATTCTACTGTATATCGGAATTTCCCAGAGTCTGTTTTCTTTAATGGGACCCACATAGGCCATTGGGTTAGTTCCTCCTGGCAGCAGCTCCCCCTACATGAATAAAAGGGGTATGGTTCAATCAATGTGCATGGCAATAGGCGCTGCATTACGCAAGTGACTGACAGACACCCAGGCAGCTCTCATGGTGTCTTCATTATGAGGCAGTTATATCTACCTTCCCCTTTTTTTGCAGATAGAAATAAAGTAAATTCCTTACTGTAAAAAAAGGTAGAACTGAACAATTCCAGAGCCAAAGTGACAGCTTTGCACTTTCATCAGCTTATAAATAATTGCCCAGACCATAACTTTGGGCCAGAAGCAGACAGTAAAGTCAATACTACCTCTTTAAGGTGACATGACCTGCACTGGAACTAACAATTTCCTGGGTTTATTAGGCATGTGCCCAGTGGCTGTACTCTATGTATGCACAGCGCAAGCCCAGTTCATGCTAATCAATAGGGTCAGCAAGTTGGTGCATTCTTTCTGCCTATTTCTCATTTATATGTTGCACCTTGGCGACATCATCCAGAAACACAGCATCAGTTTCTATATGCACACTGATGACACCCAGCTCTACCTCACTATCACTTCTCTCGACCTCTCCAGGGTCTCTAAATTGTCAGACTGCTGACTGACATCCAGTTCTGGATGAGCAGAAATTTTCTCCAATTGAACATTGGGAAGACCAAAGCCATTGTTTTCGGTTCCCGCCACGAACTGCATTCCCTAGCCACTGACTCCATCCCTCTCCACAACTTCTATCTGAGGCTGAACCAGACTGTTCGCAACCTTGGTGTCATATTTGACCCTGAAATGAACTTTCAACCACATATCCGCAGCATAACTAAGACCACCTATTTCCACGTCTGTAACATCGCCTGTCTCTGCCCTTGCCTCAGTTCATCAGCTACTGAAGCCCTAATCTATGCCATTATTACCTCTAGACTTGACTATTCCAATGCACTCCTGGCTAGCCTCCCACATTCTACTCTACATAAACTAGAGGTGACCCAAAACTCGGCTGCCTGTGTCCTAACTCGCACCAAGTCCCGCTCACCCATCACCCCTGTGCTCGCTGATCTACATTGGCCTCCGGTTAAGCAGTACCTCGATTTCAAAATTCTCATCTTTATTTTCAAATCCCTCCATGGCCTCGCCCCTCCCCATCTCAGTAATCACATCCAGCCCCACAATCCCCCGAGATGTTTGCACTCCGAATTCTCCCCCCTGGAGCATTCCTGATTATAATTGCTCAACCATTGGTGGCCGTGCCTTCTTTTGCCTAGGCCCTAAGTTCCAGAACTCCCTGCCTGAACCTCTCTGCCTCTCTACCTCTCTTCCTTCCTTCAAGGCGCTCCTTAAAACATACCTCTTTGACCAAGCTTTTGGTCACCGCTAATTTGTACTTATGTGGCTCGGTATCAAATTTTTATCTCATAATACTGCTGTGAAGTGTCTTGGGACGTTTTACTACGTTAAAGGCACTATATAAATACAAGTTGTTGTTGTTGATGAGTGCACTTCTGGCACACACTACTGGTGTCACACTCAGTTGCACACCCACCCACACCTGAGCAAATTTGGCCCCAAGTACACCTCAAATAATATGTTCCATTTGGGATCATTCTTAGTGGCAAAAGCTTCTATTTATGAGCAAATATTAATAGTTTTCATATTTTAAAGTAGGGCTGTTACTACAATGCTAAAAATGTTTTGATTAATATATTAAACATGCTATTACAAGTGGCAACTACATAACAATAAACAGCTACTTAACAATAATGTTAACATAACTCTATAGTGAAACTTTGACAATTACGGAATGGTGCTTATTATAAACATATAGCAGTCTCAACTTCCATGTTACCATCTTTAGAATTACTGAACAAAAACACGTAGCTGTTATTTTATCCAGGACCTGATGTGCTTCCATAGATTTATTTGCCAACTATTTGCTTAGAAATGTGATCTCATTATGAATATTTGCTCTTAATATAGAACCTCCACTTTTGTGCTTATCGCCCAAAAATGGGCGTTATTTCTGGTGTGGGCGGTAAAAAAGGGTTTTCAGATCGCCAGCTTCTTGCCCATTCTCAAAGTACCTAGTCTCCATTTTTGAAAATGGGCGTTACTGCGAGCGATATGAAATGGGCGGTAGCGTTAAATTTTTTTGACCTTCTGCCGTAAAGTTTGGCCATCCTTAGCAACGGCATGACAACGCTCGATTCCTGTGATTCAGGAGGTCAAGGGTCATCTTAACAGGCGCAGAAGAGGAAACCGAGAGAGAAGGAGCTCAGAGGGACTGAAGGCGTGTCTGGGTGTGGTGTGGCTGTTTTGGGAGGAAGGAGGCAGACTTTAGAGCTTCACAGCAAGTAGGCAAACAAAAATTAACTGTTACCAGCCACATATTTGCCCAAATTTGGCCTATAATGGAGAGAGAGGAAGAGGCATCACAGCATGCTGTGGATACTGATGCTGGAGGGAGGAGTGAGGTGGGAGAGGAGCATATTGGAGGGCGCAAAGGAGCCAGCAGTTTCTCGGACAAGAGAAATGTCTCCCTCCTGCAGGAGGTCGAGTCATGCTGGGGTAATTTGACACAGGGAGGGCGTGGGAAGCCCACCCCAAAGGCATACCAGAGTACCAGAGTATATGGACCAGTTAGCAGAGGTGGTCTCGTCGGCGACCAACGAAGTTTGTGAGGGCAACCAATGCCGCAAACGATGGAACGACTTTGTGGCATCCACAAGAGTAAGTATTATATTGATTTACATGTGCTTCTGGATTTATATAATTTAATTTGTAACAGTCATGAGTGACTATCATCAGATGTGAGGTCTTTCACTTTTACCGGGAATGTTTTACTCAAAGCATGCGGTCACGGTGCACGTCTTTAGGTAAAGAATGATAATCATCATAATAATCATTATTACATCTGTCGGTTATGTGTTGTATCCGTCTCTGTGATAGCACCTAGCAATGATATCACGCAATGATCTCTTGCCATGTCGTCCTGTCACCTTTTACAGAAAAAGCTACTGACGATGAGGTCTGTGCAGAGGCAAACATCACTGAGATGGAGGAGCGGGTGCTCACACTCATGGGGAAGCACCCAAAGACAGCCAAAGATGCATCTGCAGACCCTGAAGTGATGCCACGTGAGTAAAGCTTACAACATTGCGTGATGTGAAGTCAATATATGCCACACCCACTCATATCCGAACAATCATATATGATAGATGATTTCTAAAATTGTCATAGAAATAATGGCCAAATGAAAATCATTGGAATGCAAGTGTGTTGATGGTTATGAAATGTGATGTCTGCAAAGATTTTGAGAGCAGTGGTGCTTTTGTCGTGCATATGCTGTGTGTAGTGCTGGACTCACCTTGTGACCCTAGCATCGCCTTCTCTAATAACCTTATTTGTGTTCTGCCGCCCAGCCAGCAGCGCGTCCCAAGGCACACAGAGGCCAGAAGGTGGGGGCATGGGGCCCGACTCTCCGGACTTTCCAACATCTGGTGCTGAGGAGCTCCGATTCTCGCCCATCAATCCGCTGGGTCTGTTCTCCACGGATGAGAGCGTGGACTTCGAGGAACCTGCATCGCCAGAAGCCAGAAGCTATTCCACCCCAAGGCCATCTAGTGGTCCTCCGGTCATTCCCGCCTCCACTCTGGAGATACCGGCCTCAAGCACCTCGCCACAGGGCACCCCATTTCTCCCCAGGACGGCACCAACCCCGCAGAGGTCTTGTGGACGCAGCAAGTCTGTTCCACGAGCGCCACATGACAACGGAGAGATGGTACAGTTGTCCAGGAGGACTGTAGACATTGGTGACCAGGTCATTGAAGCATTGGGGGGCATATCCAGACAGCCGGCCACCATGACCGAGTACATTCCGCGGATGGCGGAGGCCCTGGATGCGATAGCCAGGAACACTGCTGCCACAGGCCTCCCAGTGGTCCCCGAGCGCGGCACTCCATCCCTAGGTTCCGCAACCCTCGCTCCCGTACCCGTGCAACGACCGCATCTGCCTTCATCCTCCCCCAATGAAGCACCACCTGAGGAGCTCCTCAGTTATGGAGCGAGGAGGGGAAGGGGTAGAGGTAGGGAGAAGAAGTGGAGGGGGGAAGTAAAGTGAGGTGCATGTCCGCAAGTGATGGCTGTGTTATATCTCCATCTGGGTGTATGCAATTTGTTGTAATGGATGGGGACTGGGGACTGCCCTCCTGCTTTGCCTTCGTATTCTGTGTTGATGGACATTTGATTGATATCAATGTTGGAAAAAGTGGGGTATGGACGGGAGTTGGGTGTTATTGTCTGTGATACTTATAATTTCAGACCAAGGTTGGTATAAAATTTTTGTTATTCAACATAACCTTGTTGCGCATTGTTTCAGATAGCTGCACCGTTACACACTGGTGATTCCTTAACATGAAAAGGTTAAATACAACTTAACGTCAATCAACATAAACTTTAACTGGCACCAAAGTGATGGGCACCATTGATGTCTGAGCTGCACACACATAGCAGTGTGTCAGCGTTATCACTCACAGCAACGTTCGTTCAGGCAAATTGTTCAGATATCAGCTCCTCACGTAAGAGTCTTGCAGCTATGTAGCCACCACGGGCCCTGTTCTGCGGTCTGGAGGGGGTTGTGGGCATGGTTGCATAGCCAGCCTGATTGTCTGGCCCTAGGTCAGTGTCCAGCCCCTCGTCGTCCTCTTCCTCTCTCTCATAAGGTGGAACATCAGTGCCTTCTGGCAATTCTTGGCCCCTTCTGGTAGCCAGGTTGTGCAGCATCGAGCACACGACCATGAATTTAGCTACTTGTTCAGGGTTGTATTGTAGCTTCCCTCTTGAGTGGTCAAGACATCTGAAGCACTGCTTAAGCACAGTTATTGTTTGGTGGTCCCATTGCATTGAAAGTATAATAGCGATTGATCAGAAGCAATGATTTTCTCACTAAAATACACCTGGAGTAAACCCCCAATAGTCCAGAGTCTGAAAATATGTCTGTTGAGATGTTCACTTCACCTGAGAAGAACTCCAGAGTCAATGCAAACTCCCCCAAAGTTGAGGCAGCCTTTTGAATAAGCGACCTGCGATTTTAAAAATGCCAGCCACACCGCTGGCGTTCGTTCAGAACAGTTCCACTTTTTCTGGATGTTTTTTTGGGCGAGCGATATTATGAGCGATTTGTGGGCAAGGTGGTGAAAGTGATGGTGGCCGATCTCCTGGGCGCTAGTTTCGCCAAATGTGCTCTTTATGACAAAAAAAAATGGCGGCCGGTATTATTGAATCTCGACCTTAATTCCGTGTGGAAAATAAGGCTGGGCGATATTTTGGGTGTTGATTTCGCCCATTCTGATGATTCCACCCCAAAAAAGTGGGCGGGAGGTAATATTTTTTCCCAGCGTTAAGTACATGGGGAAAGTAAGGCTCAGCGATAAGTTTCCTAAAAATTCCCATCATTTTCCATTTTGTGCCAAAATGGGCACGATATGGGCGTTATACGTCATTTCAGCAGTAAAATGGGCATTAAGTGGGCATTATGCATGAAAAAAAAGTGGAGGTTCTAGCCGAATGACTTTTTCAAATTTCAGTTCTTTATTGTTGCAATGTAATACCTCCACCAAATATTCAAATAGATATTTTGTCAAATTGTTTGGGTTAGAACAAAGTCATTTATCATGGACAAAAGTAGTCAAGGTTCTCGCCACAATAAAAACTTGCATTTTAATAGTATACAGAGCTGTAAGGAAAAAAATCAATGTTGAACCAAAGGAGAAATAAGATTGGGTGATAAGAACATAACAGCATAAGAATTAGGAGCAGGAGTAGGCAATAGCGCGCCTCGAGGCTGCTCCACCAATTAATAAGATCACAGCTGATCTTCTGCCTCAACTCCACTTTCCTGCCTGATCCCCAGATCCTTTGATTCCTCTATAGTCCAAAAATCTATCGATCTCAGCCTTGAATATACTCAATGACTCAACATCCACAGCCCTTTGGGGTAGAGAATTTCAAAGATTCACAACCCTCTGAGTAAAGAAATTCCTCCTCATCTCAATCTTAAAAGGCCGACCCCTTATCCTGAGACGATGACCCCTAGTTCTAGATTCTCCAGCCCGGGGAAACAACCTTTCAGCATCTACCCTGTCAATTCCCCTCAGAATCTTATGTTTCAATGAGATCACCTATCATTCTTCTAAACTCCCGAGAGTATAGGCCCAATCTACTCAATCTCTCCTCACAGAAATCAATCGAAGGAACTTTGTTGCACCGTGTCTAAGGCTTGGTTAAAGAAGTGGGCTTGAAGGGGTGTCTTAAAGGAGGAGAGGGAGATAAAAAGGTAGAAAGAGAACTGCAGAGATTGAGGCATAGGCAAAAATAGGGGATGGGCTGAGTCTGGAGGCGATAAAGGCATGTTTGAGGGGTTCAGTGGTAGCTGAGCTGAGGTAGGGTGGAGGTAATGTGAATGTGAATGTGAATTTATATAGCACCTTTAACGTATGAAAATGTTGCAAGGTGCTTCACCGAAGCATTGTCAGACAAAAATTGACACCGAGCCAAAGGAGGAGACATTAGTGCAGTTGACCAAAGGCTTGGTCAAAAAGGTAGGTTTTAAACAGCATCTGGAAAGAGGAAAGGCGAACAGGTTTGGGGAGGCAATTTCAGAGCTTAGGGCCTAGCTGGCTGAAGGCATGGCCGCCAACCATGAGGTGAAGGAGGTAGGGGTGCACAAGAGGCAGAGTTGGAGGAATATTGATTTCTTGGAGGATTGTAGGGCTAGAGGAGGGTACAGAGATAGGGAGGGGTGAGATCGTGGACAGATTTAAACATGAGAATGATCATTTTAAAATCAAGGCAATGTAGGTCAGTGAACACATGGGTCAGGGGAGAACGGGACTTGGTACGAGTTAAGATATGGGCAGCAGAGTTTTGGATGAGCTCGAGTTTATGGAAGGTGGAAGGTGGGAGGCTGGCCAGGAGAACATTGGAATAATCGAGTCTGGAGGCAACAAAAACATGGATGGGGGTTTCAGTAGCAGATTGGCTGAGGCAGGGGCAGAGACAGGAAACATTATGGAGGTAGAAGTAGGCAGTCTTGGTGATAGAGGGGATATGGGGTCGGAAACTCAGCTCAGGGTCAAATCCAACGCTGAGATTATGAACAATCGGATTCAGCTGGAGACGGTGGCCAGGGAGAGGGATGGAGTTGGTGGGTAGGGATCAAAGTTCGTGGTGGGAACAGAAGACAATTGCTTTTAGTCTCTCAAATGTTTAATTGGAAAAAATAGTGGCTCATCTAGAATTGGAGGGAGAGAGAAAACAGGGAATTATAGACCGGTCAGCCTGACCTCAGTAGTGGGTAAAATGATGGAATCAATTATTAAGGATGTCATAGCAGTGCATCTGGAAAATGGTGACATGATAGGTCCAAGTCAACATGGATTTGTGAAAGGGAAATCATGCTTGACAAATCTTCTGGAATTTTTTGAGGATGTTTCCAGTAAAGTGGACAAAGGAGAACCAGTTGATGTGGTATATTTGGACTTTCAGAAGGCTTTTGACAAGGTCCCACACAAGAGATTAATGTGCAAAGTAAAAGCACATGGGATTGGGGGTAGTGTGCTGACGTGGATTGAGAACTGGTTGTCAGACAGGAAGCAAAGAGTAGGAGTAAACGGGTACTTTTCAGAATGGCAGGCAGTGACTAGTGGGGTGCCGCAAGGTTCTGTGCTGGGGCCCCAGCTGTTTACATTGTACATTAATGATTTAGACGAGGGGATTAAATGCAGTATCTCCAAATTTGCGGATGACACGAAGTTGGGTGGCAGTGTGAGCTGCGAGGAGGATGCTATTAGGCTGCAGAGTGACTTGGATAGGTTAGGTGAGTGGGCAAATGCATGGCAGATGAAGTATAATGTGGATAAATGTGAGGTTATCCACTTTGGTGGTAAAAACAGAGAGACAGACTATTATCTGAATGGTGACAGATTAGGAAAAGGGAAGGTGCAACGAGACCTGGGTGTCATGGTACATCAGTCATTGAAGGTTAGCATGCAGGTACAGCAGGCGGTTAAGAAAGCAAATGGCATGTTGGCCTTCATAGCGAGGGGATTTGAATACAGGGGCAGGGAGGTGTTGCTACAGTTGGACAGGGCCTTGGTGAGGCCACACCTGGAGTATTGTGTACAGTTTTGGTCTCCTAACTTGAGGAAGGACATTCTTGCTATTGAGGGAGTGCAGCGAAGATTCACCAGACTGATTCCCGGGATGGCGGGACTGACCTATCAAGAAAGACTGGATCAACTGGGCTTGTATTCACTGGAGTTCAGAAGAATGAGAGGGGACCTCATAGAAACGTTTAAAATTCTGACGGGTTTAGACAGGTTAAATGCAGGAAGAATGTTCCCAATGTTGGGGAAGTCCAGAACCAGGGGTCACAGTCTGAGGATAAGGGGTAAGCCATTTAGGACCGAGATGAGGAGAAACTTCTTCACCCAGAGAGTGGTGAACCTGTGGAATTCTCTACCACAGAAAGTAGTTGAGGCCAATTCACTAAATATATTCAAAAGGGAGTTAGATGAAGTCCTTACTACTCGGGGGATCAAGGGTTATGGCGAGAAAGCAGGAAGGGGGTACTGAAGTTTCATGTTCAGCCATGAACTCATTGAATGGCGGTGCAGGCTAGAAGGGCTGAATGGCCTGCTCCTGCACCTATTTTCTATGTTTCTATGTTTCTATGGATGTTGGACAAGCAGTCTGACAAATCAGATGCAGTGGAGGGGTTGAGAAAGGTGGTGGTAAGATAGATCTGGGTATTTTCAGGTCTAACTAAATCAATAGTTCTCAATGAATTATGGCGACCCATAGCATTTTCTGTTTTTGACAGTAATTAACTCTTTGGTGTGTTTCTGAGCTAAATATTGAAAAATATTTGGGTGGGAGGTGAATGGATTCCATTTTTCAGGGTACATTAATAATTTTCTTACATGTATAGCACTACAAAGTATAACTATCTTGGTAAAGATTAAGGGCTGGATTTTGGGCTTTTCGGATTTCAGAGCGTTAATCGCGGTGGGGCATTAAAGTTAGCATGAAACTGAAAATAGTTTGCGCCTTTGACTGCACATTGCAGTGAAAAAGTAATATGGAGGCGCGTTGGTGTTAAATCAGGCATTGCACAATGGGCTTTGTGTGCCCGAGCCGAAACTTGTGTCGTTAAAGGAGATAGCCATTTTGCGCATGCGCTATCTTTTTATTTCCTGGTTGCAAACGATAATGCAGGGTGCGGCAGCTTCCCGCTGCATGCGCATATAAACCCCCCCACTTCAGCCACTTCTGCAGAGATGGAGGAGCAGGAGGGAAGGCAGCGTGCCAGATTCTTCACCAATAAGGCGTGTGAGGCCTTAGTGAGCGTAGTGGAGAGGAGATGGTCCTCACTCCATCTTGCTGGGGGAGCCAGACCACTCCCACCTGTTTTTAAAAGACTTTGGAGGAGGGACATTGCTCAGGAGGGGTCTGCTGCAGACACTGTGTCCAGAACTGCCACTAAGTGTCGTAAAAAGTTCAACGACCATACCAGAGACGTCAGGGTGAGTACCATTTGCATTTATGTATGCCTCCATGACTTCTAATATGAATCTCACACTATGTAAAGTTTTTAATGCATATAAGAACATAAGAAATAGGAACAGGAGTAGGCCATTTGGCCCCTCGAGCCTGCTCTGCCATTTAATGAGATCATGGTTGATCTGATCATGGGCTCAGCTCCACTTTCCTGCCCGCTCCTCATAACGCTTTATTCCCTTATCGCTCAAAAATCTGACTATCTCCATCTTAAATATATTCAATGACCCAGCCTCCACAGCTCTCTGGGTAGAGAATGCCACAGATTTACAACTCTCTGAGAGAAGAAATTCCTCCTCATCTCAGTTTTAAATGGGTGGCCCCTTATTCTGAGACTATGCACCCTATAGCTTCCCCTATGAGTGGAAATATCCTCTCTGCATCCACTTTGTCGAGCTCCCTCATTATCCTTCTGAGTACAGGCCCAAACTACTCAACCTATCTTCATAAGTCAACCCCCTCATCGCCGGAATCAACCCAGTGAATCTTCTCTGAACAGCCTCCAATGCAAGTATATCCTTCCTTAAATATGGAGACCAAAACTGTACGCAGTACTCTAGGTGTGACCTCATCAATACCCTCTACAGTTGTAGCAGGACTTCTTTGCTTTTATACTCTATCCCCTTTGTCTTTCATTCCATTTGCCTTCCTGATTACTTGCTGTACTTCCATACTAACTTTTTGTGTTTCATGCACAAGGACCCCCAGGTCCCTCTGTACTGCAGCATTTTGCAATTTTTCTCCATTTAAATAATAATTTGCTTTTCTATTTTTTCTGCCAAAGTGGATAACCTCACATTTTCCCACATTATACTCCATCTGCCAAATTTTTGCCCACTCAGTTAGTCTGTCTATATCCCTTTGCAGATTTTTTTATGTCCTCCTCACAATTTGCTTTCCCATCCATCTTTGTATCATCAGCAAACTTGGCTACATTACACTCGGTCCCTTCATCCAAGTCATTAATATAGATTGTAAATAGTTGAGGACCCAGCACTGATCCCTGCGGCACCCCACTAGTTACTGTTTGCCAACCGG
Source organism: Pristiophorus japonicus (assembly GCF_044704955.1). NCBI lineage: Eukaryota > Metazoa > Chordata > Chondrichthyes > Pristiophoridae > Pristiophorus > Pristiophorus japonicus. The sequence continues at coordinate 93,268,369 of NC_091984.1, forward strand.
AAAATGACCCATTTTCTGGTTGGTTCCTCTCAACAGTCTGTGGGGTGGCTTTCACAATGCATAACCAAGATAAAGGCTTACTTCTGGACCTTTTGCCTTCTAATGATCCATGCACATAAACTCAATCATTTACATTCTTCCTTACAATACACTCCCACTGTTGCTATGCCTTTCAGAAAGATCACCTACAGCCCCCATGTTACATCCCTCTAACCTCCTAACAATTCCTCACGAAGCACATGCAACATCTAAACAGATTGAACGGAAGCCACTAGAACATTCACACAATTTCACCTATTGTATTATGGTAGGCATATGTGCCACAACAGCAGAGAAACCTTTTCTGAACCCTTCCTATTTTTCTTTTTGCAGTCTAAGCACTCCCACAACAGAAGGGAGCAACTGCGAACAGACGGAGGGCCACCCCAATTATTGCCACTGAATGATGTCAAGGAACGGGTGTCGGCCCTCGACCAGCTCATCAGTTGCTGGGGGCGATGCTGAGGGATGTAAATGGATAGAGCGACTGAAGAGACTGCATTGAGACATACCATGAAGTGGCGGTGGGCATGCAAGTGAACATGTGCAATGCCACCTTCCTCCTATCACCCTGCCCCCTTCCCTGCTGCTAGCCACACGTCTGTTGTTTTCTGCTTGCAGATGATCAGCCACAAGCGCAGCATCCTTCAAGAGTGACCTCTACATCTGGCCATGGGGGAGACAATGAGGGAAGGGAAGAGAGTCTTCTGCCAGAGCCACAGAGCCCACTAGTAGTCCCGTCTGGACTAACTACATCTGGGGACGAGGCAGATTTCCCGGGGTTTGAGGAGTCGGTGGCTCCTGGCCCCTATTGTGTCCAGCAACGAAGTGTGAGAGGGGAATCTCGCAGGCCAGCTCTCCGGAGGGTGAGTCAGCAAAGTCGGTCTGCCCAACGACAGGCAGCCATGGAACTGGACTTGGTGGAAATGTCCAGGGAAACCACAGGAATGCACCGTGAGCTTATGGATACACTGGGACGGATCCCAGAGAGCATCGACAAGCTTACTGTGATTGTTGCGGAGGCAGCGTCACAGGTTGTCAGTGTGACTCGGGAGTCCAGTGAGGCTGATGGCCTCAAGCAGCGATAGTGGCATTCCAGAGAGTATGTATGGCGCGTGCCCTTGATCACATCGCAGATCCGGAGGCATCGCAGGCACAAGCTCAGCTTCAGCTTGGTCAATTGCAGTCGATGGCTGCTACCATACTTTCTGCATTCCCTACTGTCCAACAAGGAAGGGATGGTGCTGAAGCAGTCCAGCAAGTTGTGGAGACGCATCGTGCTCCGGATGTTGAGGGCCAACCCGTCGGAGAGTCAGTGGCTCCCAGGAAATGGAAGGTGCTGTCCTTCCTCAGGATTACAGCATCCTGGCTCCCACCTCTGACTCGCCAACCATGCACCATACACATTTGACACCCCAGCCACCAGTGACTGCTCCCGCCAATGATGAGGTGCAGCAGTCTGTAACCAGGCCTTCCAGGCCAAGCGCTGGTCCAGGGCGACATCAGATGCCGTCTGCATTGTCTGGCCCCCCAGCTTTGCTGTACGCACTGAGGCCTCATTGAGGAGGAGCAGCAGGTGTGGGAGGAGTTTGAAGGGAAAGGGGGGGAAGTGTGGACATGAGTCATAAAGTCCTGGCACAAGTTGGTGCTCATGGCTATATGTAGCATTGTAAAAATTGTACATAGTTATGTGATAACTTGAATTGTCTTGCTGCAGGAAGCAGTTTGGTGTTTCTTTGCATTTTGTTTACTGCATGAAGCAGTTTTGTGTTTATTTACATCTTGTTAAGTCCAGGAAGCAGTTTTCTGTTTATTCACTCTTACTTTACCCATTGTATAATTTGGGGTTTTTGAGGGCCTGGGGTGCGGGGCGGGGGGACTTTGTTAATTATTCATGTGTATAAAAATGTTTGTTTGACCTTTGCCTTTGTGTCTCATTGCAGTGTAGATTAGCCGGCATGGTGGCATAGAGTAGCGAGTCATCTCTGCAACTTCACCATCCCCATTCAAGCAAACCAGTTAATGATGAGCTACTGATGAAAGCCTCCCCTGTGGTTGTGGTCTCACCACAATGGGTTCCTCACCAGGCTCCTCTTCCTCGTCCACCTCCTCCTCCTGAGGTGGTCCTGCAATCCTCACTGGCAATACCTGGCCCCTCGTGATGGCTAAATTGTGCAGCATACAGCACATGAATTCGGAGATCCGTTGAGGGGAGTATTGAAGACTGCCTCCTTTCGGTTTCTGAGGAACTCTGCATTGTGTAATGGTGCTTGCAAGGCAATGTGTGTAAAGTCAATGGCACCTTGAACCTTGGGGAAGCCTGCAAATCATCCAAACCCTAGAGCCCTCTCATTCTGGCTGTCCCTACTTATTGAGAACTTTATGAAGTCCATTCTGCATGCGTACAGTGTCCTTGTAACCTGGCGAATGCAGCAATGTGCAGCGTGGTGAGAGATGCTGCCTATGTCTCCTGCTGCTGCCTCGAAGGAGCCGGAGGCATAGAAGGCCATCGCCACAGTCACCTTAACATCGACGGGCAGCGCAGTCCTGTTGGCACTGGTAGACTGTAGGTCTGCCTGTAGGAGCTGGCATATCTCTGTCAGCACTTCTTTTTGGACACGCAGCCTTCTAACGCACTGCGCCTCAGAGATCTGGAGGTATGAGCAATGTTCCCTGTAAACTCGTGGGGGATAAGGCTTCCTCCCCATACATCTGCGAGCTCTTCGAATCTGTGGTCCAACATGGCCAAGAACCGTTCTTCCAGCTTGAAGCCGCCTGCCAATAGCAACCAGCATAATATGCTGGCGAACTAGTACTGCCCCCATTGAAATCTCTCACTGACCATGTGTCATGACATATTAAAGTGCCATTTGCAAGTCGCAGACTCACACTGCGTTCTGCGTGCAACCGTAGCAGTCACTGACAACTGTGATATAAGATCCTCCATCCTCCGTTTAAATATGCCATCAGCATCATCACAAGATCCTAGCAATGGCAATAAGTTGAATGACCAGTTAATATGTATTTTGGTGGTGTTGGCTGAGGAAATAATGTTTGTCATGGCACCAAGAGAATTCCCTGCTCCTCTTTGAAAACTGCGATAGGATCCTTAGTGTCCACTTGAGTTACCAAGGCAGGCAGAGGGGGACTTGGTTTAACTACTCATCCAAAAGACAGAGGGGCCGAAATTGTCCTCTGCCCCAAATGGGGCGCACTTACCGTTTTGTAAGTGTTCTGTCCGCCCCAAAACATGGGGCGGATAATCTGGGGAAATTCAGGACTTTTTTTCACCCCGGTTGGAGTGGTGTTGCATGTCGTCAGTGGGCGGAAGTGCGGGCGGGTCGGAGTGGCCATCGCTCCAAGTCATCAGCGCCGCGGTGATGATGTCAGCGCGACGCAGACATTCTGTGTCACGTTGACATGTCACAACGTCCCTCCACTTCAGTTAAAGGGGAGGGCCACTGTGAACTCTGCAGCCACGTTAGTGGCAAACACTGGGCCACCAGGGAGGGTTTCGGCTGGGCCAGCGGCCTGGCACCCAAGAGGGGTTGCTGGCTGCCTGTTGGCAGCCCAGCCAAACCCGTGGGCATAATTGTTGGCCCAACCTGGCAGTCGGCCGACAATAAAAAATAACATAAAGTTGCTGGCAGTGCGACCTCCCCTTTAAGGGTGGATGCACCGCCCAGACACAGACAGCTCCCTGCTGGGGAAAGCTGTCAGTGGCACCGACTGGTGGCGGCGCCGCTCCCGCAGGGCAATTCCGTGCGTGGGTCAGAAAGGGTGTCGCCGCAGGTCGGTAAGGGATCAGCACATGCCTGAAGCAGTGGGAAAACGGGTGGTGTGGTAACACGTTCCCGCCGTTTCCGGCCCACGGGCAATTTCGGTCGGGGCGGACCCATCCGTCTGACCCCGGTTGGTAAGGTCTCTCCACGCCATTCCTACCTCTTAAAGGCGGGAATGGAGCTTATGGAGGGGGACAATTTTGGCCTCAGCGTCTCGAATAATGCAGCACTCCCTCAGTACTGCACTGAAGTGTCAGCCCAGAATGTGCACTTAAATCCTGGAATGGGATTTGAACCTGCAACTCTATGACTTAGCGGTAACTTGCTACTAACTGATCCAAGCTGACACAGTAATAAAACACATTGGGTTACCTTACAGTAAAAATCTTTCTTCTTGCCGCACTTTGTAACTTCCCACGGTCTCTTGCGTTGTAAAAGAGCCTTGCACCATTACCCTGTCCCAGGCTACTTTCACCGTAGAGGCTGTGAGGTAAAAAGGGATTTGTGATACTTGGAGTAGGAGGGGAAGGGGAAGTGGCAGCAAAATGTATTGGCATATAGAACAAAGGATGTTTATGCAAAGGAGACACTTACCCAAGCCACCTGAAGAGTCACTCAGAAAGAATGCTGGCGATGATGATGATTTTCAACCGGGCGAGGGAACATTTTTCAATAATGATTTGTTAATGGTTATGAAATAACAACTTTCACAGCTCACTGTTATATTTTCAATAATCCTCCCATAAATATTTTTTCCTGATGTAAATTTCTCCCTTTTTATGATATCCATTATCATTAATATCTGTATTAGTCAGGTTTCTCGTATTCATATTAATCAGCATAGAAATGAAATTCATGAGAATTAAGCTTAGCCTGTCAAATATAATTTTGTTTTAAAGCACCAGTCTGTCACAGCATGAACACATTTTAAGGCTTTTATAGAGAAACATGACCTTTTTTAGTCACTGAAGCAAAAACTGGGTTGCATTACTTAAAAGCAAGGTGAAATATAGAGAAATGAAGAAGGGATGTCAGTGTGATTTATGAAAAGGTTTAATTGTAATCACTTGATTGCTTTATAAATGAGAGCTGTATTTGACCGTAAGGGACCAGGAACTGCTTTTAATTCTCATTCTATTCCCATTCATGGATTTAATGAAACAATTGCCTACAGATTTTAAATCTCTCTGTCTTGCTTTGTAGTTCCATAAAACATTGGTTTAATATGGTGACTGAAATGGAGAGCTGGTGTAATTTATACTTAAAAAGTTGTTGAATGGCCGGCATCATTTGGGGGGAGGGGAAAAGGGAGGCGGGAGGGTGGGGGAACCATTAACAAGAGAAGTCGGAGAAGTAGTTTGAACAGAGCAGCCTCAGACAGTGCCTTGAGGGCAGTGCAAAAACAAAACCAAGGCGCCTAGTATTGGGACAATTAATCTGCTGGAGGCACATGGCATGAATTTTTCGACCTTCTTGGTTTGCAAAGAGTAGGGCCTATTTAGGTTTCATAATATTTGCAGAAATTGGAGGAAAAAAGTGTTTATGAAAGGCCATTAGTCAGAGATCTTTCTTTCAGCTGTGCCAAATGCTGCCTGCCACAGTTTTGAGGCTGATCTGTGACAGCTGCACCAATACCGCGATCTACCGGTCGGTCGGCTCACAAAATCAGCAAAGGGTGTTTTTTTGATTATTTCAAAGAAAAAGAAAATACTCGGAGGGGGAGAAAGTCACACAAACCAGCAGTAGCTTATGACAAGTAAAATTAACCCCTTTCTTGATTGAACTACCTTTGTGATTGCTTCTAGTTATTTTTTTGCATACATATTTATTTTTCCTGAGGTGATTTTCTTTTTTATGTGAAGATTAGCTGATGCTGAATTGCAAAATACAAGAGTAACAAAAATATAAAGCTTCTCTGATGGTCTAGATGGCAAATGCATCGCCCACTGCAATATTAGAAGGTCCGAGTTTGATTTCCCATGTGCTGAGTTGGCTGATCTCTGCCAGGTTGAAGTGCTACAATTGGTCACAAGCTAGATACGTAAAGAAACTCAGTCAATGTTTCCATTTGTGATTGGTATCAAGTGACCTCCTCCTTCCTCTCCTGGCAGGTGCTCATTTGTTGACAGGATCCGGCCTCCCCTCCCCCACCCAAGATAGAACCAGCTCGCTGAGGCTCACTGTCAAGACCCACACACACGAAAAGTGGATGAGATACCAGGCGTCTGTTGTCTCTCCACATTCAGGAGAAGAGGGGAGTGAACTGCAGGCTATTCTATAGCACAAGCCACTGCACCAATCACCAGTAATCGAGGCATTATGAAAATAGCATTGGCACCAATGCTGGAGCAGTCACATGCTTCCCCATTTGTTTATGCATCAGGTGGAAAATACATCAATGCTGGCTTGCTGTTTTGCTTCAAAGCTTGATTCTTTCCAAGTGGACATTAACATTGCAACACAGATTTTACTTTAAAGATCATGCCATTGTTACCTCTAGATTTGACTATACCAAAGCACTTCTGGCTGGCCTCCCACATTCTGCCCTACTTAAACTAGAGGTGATCAAAAACTCGGCTGCCCATGTTCTAACTCGCACCAAGTCCCGCTCACCCATCACCCCTGTGCTCGCTGACCTGCATTAGCTTCTGGTTAAGACACGCCTCAATTTCAAAATTCTCAACGTTATTTTCAAATTCCTCCATGCCTCGCCCCTCCCTATCTCTGTAAACTCCTCCAGCCCCGCAACCCCCTGAGATGCCTGCACTCCTCTAATTCTGCCCCCTTGAGCATCCCTGATTATAATCGCTCAAGTATTGGTGGTCATGCCTTCTGTTGCCTAGGCCCTAAGCTCTGGAATTCCCTTCCTAAACCTCTCCACCTATCTACCTCTCTTTCCTCCTTCAAGATGCTCCTTAAAACATAGTTCTTTGAACAAGCTTTTGGTCACCTGCCCTAATTTTTCCTTATGCGGCGCGGTGTCAAATTTTTAATTTCATAATACCCCTGTGAAGCACCTTGTGACGTTTCACTACATTAAAGGCACTATATAAATACAATTTGTTGTTGTTGTTGTTAATCGTCAGTTCCGAGAAGTTTACCACCTTTTTCCTATATTCTCTGTCTATACATAGGGTTCCCAAGACTCCCGGTTTTGACAGGAATCTCCTGACATTGACGGTTCATATCCCGATTACTGCCACTGGCAACTCGGGAGAAAAGTTTCTTTGGAGGTGACCTACCTTTTGCTGCGCATTGTTTTATTTAGATGGAGAACGAGGCTGTCATTTTAAAATGGTGTAGCAACCAATTTTCTGCCACGCTGCGCCTGCTTGCTGCACTTTTGGAGATCCGTAAGCTTGCATTGGATTGGAGAGAGCTCGGCTCAAGTCGGAACTGCTGCCTGGGTGTGCCGAGTGCACATGGCTGGAGGAGTTCCCAGAAGTGGAAAGATGGAGAGGGAGTCGGTACTGGTGTGGAGGCGGAAGAATCTGTATTGAGAGAGTATTTTTGCAATGACCGGAACCAGGAGTGCCTGCAACTTCTTGACGGTAAAGAAAAACATCTCCCTGCAGCGACAGTACAATGCAGTGCAATTACTCTCTGCTTTTATCTGGTTGCATTAATATTTTGTGTGTTGGCAACCTACATGATTAAGATTGATTTTCTGGACACTGCTGCAACTGCAAGCAAGTTAAGGAACCTGAGAGAAAAATCTCTTAACCATCTCATTGATGTGACTGTGTGGTCACTGCTCTGGTGCTATGAGAAAGAAAAGAAAGACTTGGATTTATATAGCGCCTTTCACGACCATCAGATATCTCAAAGCACTTTACAGCTAATGAAGGGCTTTTGGAGTGTAGTCACTGTTGTAATGTAGGAAACACGGCAGCCAATTTGCACACAGCAAGTTCCCACAAACAGCAATGTGATAATGACCAGATCATCTGTTTTTGTTATGTTGATTGAGGGATTAATATTGGCCCAAGATATTGGGGATAACTTCCCTGCTCTTCTTCAAAATAGTGCCATGGGATCTTCTACATCCACCTGAGAAAGCAGACAGGGCAGACACGGTTTAACATCACGTCTGAAAGACAGCACCTTCGACAGTGCAGGGAGCCTCAGCACTGCACTGGAGTGTCAGCCTAGATTTTTGTGCTCAAGTCCCTGGAGTGGGACTTAAACCCACAACCTTCTGACAGTGGTGAGTGTGCTACTCACTGAGCCAATGCGTGCGACTAATGGTGATGCTACTGTAAAGTCAGTAATATGTCACTATTATAGAAACCAAGCCTAACCCTGGTTCGTGAGCAATAGCAGCGTTCTGCATTAATCCAGTTTTCAATGGAGGACTACAACAGTGATCCTTTACAACCTAATAACTCTGAAGCTATCGTTAAAAAAGTACAATTGTACTTACAATGACAACTTGAGTAAGGATAATCCCGAATGTAATAATTGGCTTTGCAAAATTAATGAATTCACAGCTGAATGTACCTTGTGTTATCAACCATTTTCCATTAAATATGGAGAAGGGCCATTGTCATGCGTACGGGACGTGCAAGACACAAAGATGCAGTGAAAAGTCGAGAATAAATACTTCATATTACATTTTTATTGACAACAATCAGGAAAATGATGTGACAGCACCAGAAATAGGAGAAGTTTGCCATGGTGTGATTCACCACTTAAGTTAATTAAGTCAAAACTATGGTAGTAAATTGCTTCCAAATTTTCTACCAGGTTAAGAAATTGCCAAATAAATGTCTTGTGGATGCACAATTGCAAGCAGCATCACTGAGAATGTTTTGGCTCCGAAATTGCAGGAGCTTTTAGTTAATGATTTTCAATTACCACATATTTTCTCAGTGAAATGGATGCCTCAAATAAGCGAAACAAGTTTTTCCCTGTAGTTGTTCGATTTTTTTTTCAGGATGGAAGGGATTAAACATGCCTTACTTGATTTTTACCATGACAACAATGAGACAAGTGATGCTATTGTTGCACATTTCGAACATTACCGCCTCAATATAAACTGCATTTCGTCCTATGTAGCTGATAATGCCTCTGTCAATTTTGTTAAACACAAGTCAATTTACCAGAAGCTGAAACTGTTGAATGACAAAATGATTCAGGTTGGATACAAGTGCCATATAATTCATAACTGTTAAAAACAACATGGTAGCTGTGAGTTTTGATGTGGAATGATTATTCTGTATGTGTATAACAAATTCTCTTTCTCTGCTAAAAAGGTAGAATCTCTCAGTTCATTTTTCAACTTTGTAGAAATTGAGTATAAAGAACCTCTGTGTCATGTGACAACAAGGTGGCTGTCCCTTCGGCCTGCGGGGGAGCAAGTCCTGCAAAGCTGGCCTGCATTAAAGGCACATTTTGTTTCAGAGAAGAATGTACAAAGATTACGTGGGAAGCATTTAATGAGGATGAGCAGGTGCCTCTTCCTCTTTGTTACATTTACTTCCTACGTTACCTTATGGTAATATTTCATGAAGCACTCACAAAGCTAGAATGCACCAATGCCACCTGCACAGAGCTACACTGTGTCATGGCAGGTCTTTGTTCTAAATTGCAGGGTAGGAAAGAGGACATGTTCTTTGGACAATCAGCTCAGACTATTTTACTCAATCTCTCTCTGTTAAGAGGAGAAAATTTAATGAGGAAGCAGATAAGAGACTGTCAAGATGCATTGCATACCTTGAGAAATGGTATGATTTCGAGACATCTGTTTTCAAACAAATGTCAATCCTCTCACTGGACAACGAAGTGAAATGGTCTGATATTGAGAAGCTGGCTAAAGGTCTTCATGTTGAGATTGATTTTGACAAGCTTTAGGATGACTACTACATTTTACGGCAAAGGGTTTTCAACTTAATGACTCAGCTTTGGAGCAAAGAAAAGAACTGGTTAAATGCAAGTCTTGTGAAAGCAGAGTTAAAGGTGCAGCTAAACTACATTATGTCTTGCGTTGACTTATGAATATGTCAAAAAGTCTCCAATGTTGCTGAAAGAAGCAAGAAGCCAATTTAAGTATAAGTTAAAGAAGAAAGGAACAGCGAACAAAGGCACTGAACTACAGGGGACCCAACCTTTATAAAGTGGGTAAAATAACATTTGCAAACTGCAGTAATTGTGTCATGTGACTGAATATCACATGACCAAAACTTCTAGGAATGCCTCCATCCAGAGTTGGCAACCCTATCTATATATAAGTCACCCAAAAAGGGTCATAGTGCAGCCCATATATGTACATTGGTGAATGTACATCTTTTCCTTACACTTATATATTGCATCTAACCCCTCATTTCAAACATCACAAGAAACAACAGCCACCCAAGAGAGTGGCATCCCTAGTACGCTCCTCCCAGCTACATCTCTCCTCATCCACAGTTAGCAACACAACCTGGCCCTGAATTGCATATCACTACTATACTACTGAAGACAACTATGTCAGCAGACTCATTAAGGCTGATTTTATGAGCTGGCGCTACCAGTGGGGAGTCTTGCTTGCTGGGAGCACATGTTGGAAATTCAGCATGTGATGCCGCAGGACGGAAAATCATGGGCAGTTCAAGCCTGAATTTCCGATATGCACTTCTAGCAGATGAGGCTCCCTGCCAGTAGCACAGACTTGTAAATTTGGGCCTGTTGTGTTAATGTATGCTGCTGTAAATGCCATGTAAGCCAAATGTACGATCGCACTGACATGTGAACCTGTGCAAAATCCTGAAAATATTTAAAGTAAGGAAAGAATAAGCCAGAAATACTTGCAGGGTTAGATCATTACATAATATTTCCAATAACGTCTATGGAAGAGTGTTGTTAAAAATAAAAGTGTTTTCTTTTCTCTTGTGGCTTTACTTCATTCCCCTGCGGGCTGCTCCCTTCATACTTCCTCCTCAGGCCGGGATAGTGGGGAGCAGTCTGGGCTGTGGACGTCGCCACGAACACCATCAATACCACTTTGTGTTCATCTAGCCGGGTGGCACAATTCAATCATGCTGAGTCGGACCATGCCAGCTGTTCTTCCTCCCTTCACTTCTAAGATCTTAGCGTCTTGTTTCTGTGTGTACGTCCTGTTCAGCAGCCTGGCTTTGAACTAACCCCAATGAAATAAACAATTCTGAGTGATGGACAGCCCTGGGACTCCGACTCTCAAGCATTGGATTCAGATTCAAGCGTTCAACTGCTCAGGCTATCAGAGTGCCTCAGGAAGGTGATTTAATGTTTTTTTTAAAATATTAACTCTTTAAAGATGCATTTTTAAGTGTGTTTTCAAAGTCAATTTAAAGACATAAATATTTTGTATCACATAGTGGAATTTTCGAAAGGCGCAATGCTCCGGACAGGAACGAGTTCCAGTAGGAGACAGTGTAGTGATCTTAAGTACCGATCAGGAAAACCCTACATTAACTTAAGGAAATCGGCGTTGAGTATATTTCTGAGTTTTTGGAGCGAGGGAAGAAGACAATGTAAAACACAAATTCATGATAGTTTTTGCAGAGGGAACTCGGAAAATAACTCAGAAAGTTCATTTTTCCCACAGAATGTTTTTGAGAATGGGCAACTTGCAATTCCATCCCACCACACCACTGAATCTCTGCTCACGGAGCTCCAGGCACGGGTCAGAGGAGTGCCAGCTGGCTGAAGGATTGCTCCCCTGCCCCCGGGCTCAGCTTGTAAAAAAGCCTGGGTGTTGGGGGGTGGGCGGCGGATAGAATCCAAGCGCCGAGCTGCTGTGTTTCTGTCCAGCCGAGGGAGCGATCCTGCCGGCAAGCACTCCGAACTATGCATCGGAGATGGCACAACACAGCAGCAAACATCGGCATTTCGGCACAGGCTATAAATAAAGTGCTATAAATCTCTGTACACCACATATCCATAGAGACAGCGTAATGTTGCGCATGTGCGCAGACCAGGGTATGGTCTGTTCTGCTAGGGCGTCACCCAGCAAAGGTGTGTGTGCTGTGCTTCAGTAAGTCTCACAATAACAAGAATAACAAAGTTAAGAAGAAGAATTATGGATGCACATTTTACTATGCTTCATGTAGTAAGGTTGGTTTACATCCATGGCACGTGGAAGCAACTGCTACAACGACGCTGTCATCGCACAAACCAGATAGCTCGGGCATTAATGGGGAGGAGGCCATATCTTGATCGAATCTACAGGGACAGGCACTCACACCTATACCTGAGTGAGGCAGACTGCATTTGCAGGCTGTGATTTAGAAAGGAGGTCATCACCGAGATCTGCCAGCTAGATTGTGGCAGGAGGACTGCGCTACCTCTGGAAGTGAAGGTCATTGCAGCACTTGCCTTCTATGCTTCTGCCTCATTTCAAGCAGCAACTGGGGACATGTGCTGCATCTTGCAGCATGCCACACATTGTTGCATTCGACAAGTGACTGCTGCACTGTATGCCAAAAGGGACCAGTTCATCAATTTCCCTACGACCATGCAGGCAATGCGAGACAGGGCTGTGGGGTTCTCCAGAATTGTTGGCTTCCCAAAGGTACAGAGTATGATCGACTGTACCCACGTTGCCTTGAGAGTACCTTTGGATGACACTGAGTGTAGTGTATGAAATGAGTGAATGAACTCCGTACTGTGAGCCAGTGACTAGGTGTAACCTGTTCGGTCTTTAAAGGCTTCCAGAAGTGAAGATACAAAGGTGAAGTTCAGGTTATATACCGGGCCCAGCACGAGTGTACATATGACCTTAGGACCTCCGACAGTAGTGCCCCCTGTTGATGGGCAGACCTTATGTACATACATTACATCATTCCCCCCAGTTCTTGGCACAAGTCAAGTTCATGGCACCGTAGGTGGCTCTGCTGCAAAGGAGGGCAGGAAAAAGAGTGGGAGCGCGATAGTGATAGGGGATTCGATGGTGAGGGGAATAGATAGGCGTTTCTGCGGACGCAACCGAGACTCCAGGATGGTATGTTGCCTCCCTGGTGCAAGGGTCAAGGATGTCTCGGAGCGGGTGCAGGACATTCTGAAATGGGAGGGAGAACAGCCAGTTGTCGTGGTGCACATTGGTACCAACGACATAGGTAAAAAAAGGGATGAGGTCCTACGAAAAGAATTTAAGGAGCTAGGAGCTAAATTAAAAAGTAGGACCTCAAAAGTAGTAATCTCGGGATTGCTACCAGTGCCACGTGCTAGTCAGAGTAGGAATCGCAGGATAGCGCAGATGAATACATGGCTTGAGCAGTGGTGCAGCAGGGAGGGATTCAAATTCTTGGGGCATTGGAACCGGTTCTGGGGGAGGTGGGACCAGTACAAACCGGACGGTCTGCACCTGGGCAGGTCCGGAACCAATGTCCTAGGGGGAGTGTTTGCTAGTGCTGTTGGGGAGGAGTTAAACTAATATTGCAGGGGGATGGGAACCTATACAGGGAGACAGAGGGAGACAAAAAGGAGGCAAAAGCAAAAGACAGAAAGGAGATGAGGAAAAGTGGAGGGCAGAGAAACCCAAGGCAAAGAACAAAAAGGGCCACTGTACAGCAAAATTCTAAAAGGACAAAGGGTGTTAAAAAAACAAGCCTGAAGGCTTTGTGTCTTAATGCAAGGAGTATCCGCAATAAGGTGGATGAATTAATTGTGCAAATAGATGTTAACAAATATGATGTGATTGGGATTACGGAGACGTGGCTCCAGGATGATCAGGGCTGGGAACTCAACATCCAGGGGTATTCAACATTCAGGAAGGATAGAATAAAAGGAAAAGGAGGTGGGGTAGCATTGCTGGTTAAAGAGGAGATTAATGCAATAGTTAGGAAAGACATTAGCTTGGATGATGTGGAATCTATATGGGTAGAGCTGCAGAACACTAAAGGGCAAAAATCGTTAGTGGGAGTTGTGTACAGACCTCCAAACAGTAGTAGTGATGTTGGGGAGGGCATCAAACAGGAAATTAGGAGTGCATGCAATAAAGGTGCAGCAGTTATAATGGGTGACTTTAATATGCACATAGATTGGGCTAGCCAAACTGGAAGCAATACGGTGGAGGAGGATTTCCTGGAATGCATAAGGGATGGTTTTCTAGACCAATATGTCGAGGAACCAACTAAGGGGGAGGCCATCTTAGACTGGGTGTTGTGTAATGAGAGAGGATTAATTAGCAATCTCATTGTGCGAGGCCCCTTGGGGAAGAGTGACCATAATATGGTGGAATTCTGCATTAGGATGGAGAATGAAACAGTTAATTCAGAGACCATGGTCCAGAACTTAAAGAAGGGTAACTTTGAAGGTATGAGGCATGAATTGGCTAAGATAGATTGGCTAATGATACTTAAGGGGTTGACTGTGGATGGGCAATGGCAGACATTTAGAGAACGCATGGATGAATTACAACAATTGTACATTCCTGTCTGGCGTAAAAATAAAAAAGGGAAGGTGGCTCAACCGTGGCTATCTAGGGAAATCAGGGATAGTATTAAAGCCAAGGAAGTGGCATACAAATTGGCCAGAAATAGCAGCGAACCTGGGGACTGGGAGAAATTTAGAACTCAGCAGAGGAGGACAAAGGGTTTGATTAGGGTTGGGAAAATGGAGTACGAGAAGAAGCTTGCAGGGAACATTAAGGCGGATTGCAAAAGTTTCTATAGGTATGTAAAGAGAAAGAGGTTAGTAAAGACAAACGTAGGTCCCCTGCAGTCAGAATCAGGGGAAGTCATAACGGGGAACAAAGAAATGGCAGACCAATTGAACAAGTACTTTGGTTCAGTATTCACTAAGGAGGACACAAACAACCTTCCGGATATAAAAGTGGTCAGAGGGTCTATTAAGGAGGAGGAACTGAGGGAAATCTTTATTAGTCGGGAAATTGTGTTGGGGAAATTGATGGGATTGAAGGCCGATAAATCCCCAGGGCCTGATGGACTGCATCCCAGAGTACTTAAGGAGGTGGCCTTGGAAATAGCGGATGCATTGACAGTCATTTTCCAACATTCCATTGACTCTGGATCAGTTCCTATCGAGTGGAGGGTAGCCAATGTAACCCCACTTTTTAAAAAAGGAGGGAGAGAGAAAGCAGGGAATTATAGACCGGTCAGCCTGACCTCAGTAGTGGGTAAAATGATGGAATCAATTATTAAGGATGTCATAGCAGCGCATTTGGAAAATGGTGACATGATAGGTCCAAGTCAGCATGGATTTGTAAAAGGGAGATCATGCTTGACAAATCTTCTGGAATTTTTTGAGGATGTTTCCAATAAAGTGGACAAAGGAGTACCAGTTGATGTGGTATATTTGGACTTTCAGAAGGCTTTCGACAAGGTCCCACACAGGAGATTAATGTGCAAAGTTAAAGCACATGGGATTGGGGGTAGTGTGCTGACGTGGATTGAGAACTGGTTGTCAGACAGGAAGCAAAGAGTAGGAGTAAATGGGTACTTTTCGGAATGGCAGGCAGTGACTAGTGGGGTACCGCAGGGTTCTGTGCTGGGGCCCCAGCTGTTTACATTATACATTAATGATTTAGACGAAGGGATTAAATGTAGTATCTCCAAATTTGCGGATGACACTAAGTTGGGTGGCAGTGTGAGCTGCGAGGAGGATGCTATGAGGCTACAGAGTGACTTGGATAGGTTAGGTGAGTGGGCAAATGCATGGCAGATGAAGTATAATGTGGATAAATGTGAGGTTATCCACTTTGGTGGTAAAAACAGAGAGACAGACTATTATCTGAATGGTGACAGATTAGGAAAAGGGAAGGTGCAACGAGACCTGGGTGTCATGGTACATCAGTCATTGAAGGTTGGCATGCAGGTACAGCAGGCGGTTAAGAAAGCAAATGGCATGTTGGCCTTCATAGCGAGGGGATTTGAGTACAGGGGCAGGGAGGTGTTGCTACAGTTGTACAGGGCCTTGGTGAGGCCACACCTGGAGTATTGTGTACAGTTTTGGTCTCCTAACTTGAGGAAGGACATACTTGCTGTTGAGGGAGTGCAGCGAAGATTCACCAGACTGATTCCCGGGATGGTGGGACTGACCTATCAAGAAAGACTGAATCAACTGGGCTTGTATTCACTGGAGTTCAGAAGAGTGAGAGGGGACCTCATAGAAACGTTTAAGATTCTGACGGGTTTGGACAGGTTGGATGCAGGAAGAATGTTCCCAATGTTGGGGAAATCCAGAACCAGGGGTCACAGTCTAAGGATAAGGGGTAAGCCATTTAGGACCGAGATAAGGAGAAACTTCTTCACCCAGAGAGTGGTGAACCTGTGGAATTCTCTACCACAGGAAGTAGTTGAGGCCAATTCACTAAATATATTCAAAAGGGAGTTAGATGAAGTCCTTACTACTCGGGGGATCAAGGGGTATGGCGTGAAAGCAGGAAGTGGGTACTGAAGTTTCATGTTCAGCCATGAACTCGTTGAATGGCGGTGCAGGCTAGAAGGGCTGAATGGCCTGCTCCTGCACCTATTTTCTATGTTTCTATGTTAAGTCCATATTTCAAGTTCAGATGGTCCGGAGCTCCCTGGTTGATCGTCTCAGTACAATCCCAGTGCTTTCCGAGTCTCTCATGACTTGAGGCTGGGCGTTGACCACAGTGGGTTCTTCTGATGGCTGGACGTGAGTTGGTTGGTCATCTAAGCTCACGGTGTCTTCCAACTGTTCTGGTTCGTCAGTGTGTCTTAGCTTGATTTGATCAATGTGTTCCCTGCACACCTGCACATTCTTGAGCTTAACCATATACACCCGGTTACGCTCCTTATCTGTAACATTGCCCGGGAGCCACTTGGGCCCTTGACCATGGTTAAGTACATACATTGGATCATTTACAGATATGTCGCATAACACTGATACCACTGCTGGCGTTGACGTCGGGTTTTGACATGATCGTTAAGGTCAGGATGGACTAGAGAGAGCCTGGTTTTGAGGACTCTCTTCATCAATAGTTCCGCAGGCGGGGCCCGGTTTGTGAGTGTGGCCTTGTCCTGTAATGGAGCAGTATGCATGACAGGCGTGTCTGCAAGGAACCGTGAGTTACGGGTTTCAGGCTCTGCTTGATGGTTTGAACTGCCGCTCCGCTTGACCATTTGATGCGAGTTTGAACGAGGCTGACCTCACGTGTTTCATGCCGTTGCGTTTCATGAATTCTTGAAACTCCAGGCTCGTGAAACACGGCCCGTTGTCGCTGACAACGATGTCTGGCAGACCATGTGTGGCAAACATGGCTCTCAGGTTCTCAATGGTGGCAGTGGAAGTGCTGGATGAGGTGATCACACATTCTATCTATTTGGAGTACTCATCCACCACCACAAAAAACATTTTACCAAGGAAGGGGCCCACAAAGTCGATGTGGATTCTAGACCACGGTTTGGATGGCCATGACCACAGACTGAACGGAGCTTCCTTTGGGGCATTGCTTAACTGCATGCAAGTGCTGCACTGATGCATGCATGACTCTAAGTCCGAGTCAATGCCCGGCCACCAAACATGGGATCTGCGATAGCCTTCATCGTGACAATACCGGGATGCGTACTATGTAACTTCCGTACAAATCTCGCCCTGCCTTTCTTGGGCATTACAACACGATTACCCCACAGTAAACAATCGGACTGGATGGAAAGCTCATCTTTGCGATGGCTGTACGGTCTGGTTTCATCACCCATTTCCTTGGGGATGGTCGACCAATCCCCGTTAAAAACAGAACATTTTACAACCGATAGGGTCGGTTCCTGGCTGGGTCCAGGTCTTAACTTATTGAGCAGTAACAGGCAACCCTTCACTTTCAAAGGCATCCATGACCATGAGTAGCTCTGCAGGCATTGGTGTTTCCACCTCCGGTGTGGGCAACGGTAAGCGGCTCAATGCATCTGTGCAGTTGTTGGTGCCTGGTCTATGGCAAATGACATAATCATAGGCAGATAATGTCAGAGCCCACCTCTGGATGCGGGACAACGCGTTGGTATTGATATCTTTATGTTCCGAGAACAATGATATAAGCGGCTTGTGATCGGTTTCCAGCTCGACGCGAAGTCCAAACAGATACTGGTGCATTTTCTTTACCCCATAAACACATGCTATAGCCTCTTTCTCTACCATGCCATAGGCTCTTTCCGCCTTGGACATGCTTTGAGACGCGTATGCAACTAGTTGTAGTTAGCCTGACTCATTGCCTTGCTGGAGTACGCAGCCGACCCCATAGGACGACGCATCACAGGTCAAAACTAGACGCGTGCATGGGTCATGTAGTACCAGTAGCTTGTGGGAACATAACAGATTTCTAGCCTTCTCAAAGGCTCTGTCTTGAAGTTCATCCCACACCCAGTTGTCTCCTTTCCTGAGCAGCTTGTGCAAAGGCTCTAATACTGTGCTCAATTTGGGTAAGAAGTTACCGAAATAGTTGAGAAGACCCAGGAACGAATGCAGCTCCGTCACATTCTGGGGCCTCGGCGCATTTTTGATGGCCTCTGTTTTCACGTCTGTAGGCATGATTCCATCTGCATCAATCTTTCGTCCAAGGAATTCGACCTCTGGTGCTATGAAAACGCACTTCGACCGTTTCAGCCTGAGTCCCACTTTGTCCAGATGACGCAGAACTTCTTCCAGATTGTGCAGGTGCTCAGCGGTGTCACAACCTGTGACCAGGATGTCGTCTTGGAATACCACGGTTCTGGGGACGGATTCCAATAGGCTCTCCATGTTTCTCTAAAATATGGCTGCCGCCGAACGAATGCCAAAAGGGCACTTGTTGCAAAGAAACAGTCCTTTGTGCGTGTTGATGCATGTAAGTTTCTTTGATGATTCAACCAGTTCCTGTGTCATGGTGGCCGACGTTCGATCCAATTTGGCGAACAATTTTCCCCCGGCTAGCGTTGCAGACAGGTCATCAGTTTTCGGTAGCGGGTACTGATCTTGTTTCGAAACTCGGTTGATCGTGACCTTGTAGTCTCCACAAATCCTGACCGTGCCATCACTCTTTAAACACCGGAACAAAGGGGCTGGCCCATTCATTAAATTTGACCGGTGAGATGACCCCCTCATGTTGTAGCCTGTCCAATTCGAGCTGGAGCTTTTGTCTCATCATCTGAGGGACCTCCCTGGCTTTGTGATGGATGGGCCTTCTGTCTGGGCCGAGGTGAATCTGCACCTTGGCTTCCTTGAAGCTGCCAATTCCCGGTTCAAACAGTGAGGGAAATTTGCTCAGCACTTGAGCACACAAATCATCATCCGCTGATGACAAAGCTTTGATAGCGTACCATTTCCATTTTATTTCTCGAGCCAACTCCTGCCGAATAACGATGGGCCGTTGCCTGGGATAATCCATAACGGTAGATCATGAACTGCTCCCTTGTACGACACTCTTACTGCTGCACTACCGATCACTGGTATGAGATCTTTGGTGTAGGTACGCAACTTCGCATTTATTGGACTCAACTTGGGTCTCTCTCCCTTGGTCTCCCACAGCTTTTCAAAAGTCCTCTGGCTCACTATCGATTGACTCGCACCCATGTCTAATTCCATGGATACCGGCACGCCGTTTAATTTTACCTCCATCATTATCGGTTGGCTCTTTGTTAGTAATTTTACCTCCATCATCATCGGTTGGCTCTTTGTTCGGAACACACGTACGCTATACACTTTCTCCTCCGAGCTCTCAAATGCCTTGGGCTGCATCGTCAGATCCATGCTGAATTGATCATCATCCACGTGGTGTGTTGCAGCTCGCTTGCTCGACTGTGGACACGTCCGCTGAAGATGCCTCGTCTTTGCACACCCTCTGCATACATGCTGCTTGAAGCAGCACTGATGGGGTAGGTGATTGCCCCTGCAACGCCAACATTGAGCTCGGATTTGCGCATGATGGCGGGCTTTGAGTGGCTCCCGTTCTCGCATACGCAGTTGAGTAGGCACTGCCATGTGCAGCTCTGCCGGCCATCAATACAATTTTGTACACAGTACTTGCCGTGGAGTTCCTGTTTTGTCGCGCTATCTGCTTCGTGCTTTTCTGCATGGACATGCAAGCCTGGCCGATCGTGATGACCTTGCTGAGGTCCGGCATCTCCGCAGCCAGCAGCTTACTTAAGATCGCCTCATGGTTGACCCTGATCACAAAAAAGTCACACAGCATGTCTCCCAATGCAGGCCCAAATTTGCAAGGCCCTGCAATATGTCTCAGATTGGCAATAAATGGTCTTCTGGACGAATGTGCGTATAGAAGTGATATCTGGATTTAAGGATTCATTCCGTGGGTTTAAGGTGTTCCCGAACTAGAGCACAGAGTTCTTTGTAATCCTTTTCTGTAGGAAGAGTGGGTGAGAGCAGATTCTTGATGAATGCATAGATCGTGGGGCCACAGATGGTGAGAAGAACTGCCCTGCGCTTCTCTGCATCCTTGTCTTTGTTTAGGTCGTTTGCCACGAAATACTGGTCAAGACGATCCATGAAATCTCCCCAATCCTCTCCCTCATTGAATCTTTCGAGAATTCCAACAGTACTCGATCGTGCTGTGCTCACCATACTTTTGCGTGGGTTCATATTTGCATCGTCGCCAGTTGTAGTGTATGAAATGATACAATGAACTCCGTACTGTGAGCCAGTGACTAGGTGTAACCTGGTCAGTCTTTAATGGCTTCCAGAAGTGAAGATACAAAGGTGAAGTTCAGGTTATATACCGGGGCCCAGCACGAGTGTACCTATGACCCTAAGACCTCCGACGGTAGTGTCCCCTGTTGGTGGGCAGACCATATGTACATACATTACACTGAGATTTATCGCAACAGGCAAGGGTTCCATTCCCTAAATGTGCAGCTCGTCTGCGACGATATGCATCGGATCATGGCAGTGGATGCCAGACACCCAGGTAGCATCCATGATGCTTTCATGCTTCGTGAGAGCATTATATCTGCAATGTTTCAGGAGCTGCCAGGAGGGCACAGCTGGTTGCTCGGGGACATAGGGTACGGGCTCACCACCTGGTTTATGACCCCCCTCTATGCAATTCCTGCACTGAGCCAGAGCGTCGGTACAACATGTGTGACATGTATAGCGAATAAGGTGGATGAGCTAAGAGCACAGGTAGACACTTGGGAGCATGACATTATAGCCATTACAGAAACATGGCTGAAAGAGGGGCAGGTTTGCAGATTAATATTCCTGGCTACAGGATTTTTAAACAAGATTGAGAGGGGTAAAAGGGTGCGGGGGCTGCGGGGCGGGGAGGGGAGCGGGGGTTGCGGTACTAATTAAAGAAACTATTACAGCGGTGAGGAGAGATGATATGTTGGAGGGATCATTAACTGAGGCGGTATGGGTCGAATTAAAAAATAAAAAAGGGGCGATCACATTGCTAGGAGTGTATTATAGATCCCCAAACAGTGGGAGGGAATTAGAGGAGCAAACATACAGGTAAATTGCTGTGAAGTCAAAAAAGCATAGGGTAGTAATAGTAGGGGATTTTAACTATTCAATTATTGATTGGGACAAATTTAGTGTGAAGGTTATAGAGGGTGCGGAATTTTTGAAATGCATTCAAGAGAACTTTCTTACTCAGTGTGTAGCAAACCCAACATGAGAGGGGGCGGTCTTGGATTTAGTTTTGGGGAATGAAGCTGGGCAAGTTGAAGGGGTATTAGTGGGGGAGCATTTGGATGCCAGTGACCATAATTTAGTCAGATTCAAGTTGGTTATGGATAAGGACAAGAATAGGTCTGGAATAAAAGTTCCGAATTGGGGAAAAGCTAATTTTGCTAAGTTAAGGAGTGATTTGGCCATAGTGGACTGGAAACAGCTACTTGTGGGTAAATCGGTGTTGGAACAGTGGGAGGCATTCAAGGAGGAGATCCGAAAGGTTCAGGCCAAACATGTGCCCTTAAAGAAAAAAGCTGGGAAAAATAATTTGAGAGCCCCCTGGATGTCTAGGAACTTGTAGGGGAGGATTAAGAAAAAAAGGGACGTTTATGTCACATATCAACTGCTAAATTCTTTAGAATCTTTAGAGGAATATAGAAAGACAAGAGGTAAAATTAAAAAGGATATTAGGAATGCTAAGAGAGAGCACGAGAAATTCTTAGCCAGTAAAATTAAGGAAAACCCTAAGATGTTCGATAAATATATTAAGAGTAAGAGGGTAACTAAGGAAAGGGTAGGGCCTATTCGAGACCATGAGGGTAATTTTTGTGAGGAGGCGGAAGATGTTGGTAGGGTTCTTAAAGAATACTTTGCATCTCTTTTCACAAAAGAAAGAGGTAATGCAGATACTGCTATAGAGGAGGTGTGTGATATTCTGAATGAAATAAATATAGTGAGAGAGGAAGTATTAAGGGGTTTAGCAGCTTTGAAAGTAGCTAAGACCCCAGACCTGGATGAAATTCATCCCAGGTTGTTGAACGAAATAAAAGAGGAAATAGCAGAGGCCTTGACCATCATTTTCCAGCCCTCTTTGGATATGGGCATGGTGCCGGAGGATTGGAGGACTGCAAATGTTGTACTCTTGTTTAAGAAGGGAAAAGGGATAGGCCGAGTAATTACAGGCCTGTCAGCCTAACGTCAGTGGTGAGAAAATTATTGGAAAAAATCCTGAAAGACAGGATAAATCTGCATTTGGATAGGCAAGGATTAATTAGGGACAGTCAGCACGGATTTGTTAAGGAAAGATCGCGTTTGACTAACCTGACTGAATTTTTTGAGGAGTTAACCAAGAGGGTCGACGAGGGTAGTGCGTACGATGTAGTATATATGGACTTAACAAGGCTTTTCATAAGGTCCCGCATAGTAGACTGATCATGAAGGTTGAAGCCCATGGGATCCAGGGCAAAGTGGCAAGTTGGATCCAAAATTGGCTTGGAGGTAGGAAGCAAAGGGTAATGATTGATGGATGTTTTTGTGACTGGCAGGATGTTTCCAGTGGGGTTTATAATTTTCAAACGCTTCTATGACCATCAACAAGTCTGCGGGCTGCGCCACCATCAATAAGTTTGCAGGCTGCGCCATTTCCACCCCCGTGGTGGGCAATGGTAACCGACTGAGAGCATCCGCACAGTTCTTGGTTCCTGGCCTGTGGTGGATGGTATAGTTATACGCTGATAGCGCGAGTGCCCACCTTTGTATGCGGGCTGAGGCATTAATATTTATCTCCTTGTTTTCAGCGAACAGGGATATGAGGGGCTTGTGATCGGTTTCTAGCTCAAATTTGATGCCAAACAGGCACTGATGCATTTTCTTTACCCCAAACACACACGCTAATGCCTCTTTCTCAATCATGCTGTAGGCCCTCTCGGCCTTAGACAAGCTCCTGGAGGCATAGACGACAGGTTGCAACTTCACCGCAGCGTTAGCTTGTTGTAATACACACCCGACTCCGTATGACGACACATCACATGCTAGCACATGTCTTTTACTCGGGTTATATAATACAAGCATCTTGTTGGAGCATAAAATGTTTCTGGCTTTCTCAAAAGCAATTACTTATATTTTTTCCCATATCCAGTGCTCACCTTTACGCAATAACACATGTAGGGTCTCTAAGAGCTGGCTTAATCCCGGTAGGAAGTTAGCAAAACAGTTGAGGAGTCCCAGGAACGACCGCAGCTCCGTGACGTTGTGTGGCCTGGGCGCGTTCCTGATTGCCTCTGTCTTGGAGTCTGTGGGCTGAATGTCGTCTGCCGCGATCTTTCTCCCCAAAAACTCCACTTCTGTTGCCATAAAGACGCATTTCGACCTCTTCAGCCGCAGCCCTACGCGATCCAGTCGCTGGAGGACCTTCTCCAGGTTTTGTAGTTGCTCGACGGTGTCCTGACCCATGACCAATATGTCGTCCTGAAAAACCACCGTGCGTAGTACCGACGAGTAGACTCTCCATGTTTCTCTGGAAGATCGCTGCAGCCGACCGAATTCCAAATGGGCATCTGTTGTAGATGAACAGTCCCTTGTGCGTGTTGATGCAGTTGAGGCCCTTCAAAGACTCCTCCAGTTCCTGCGTCATGTAGGCCAAAGTCAGGTCGAGCTTGGTGAACGTCTTGCCTCCTGCCAGCGTCGCAAATAGAGCGTCTGCCTTAGGTCGCGGGTATTGGTCCTGTAGTGAGAAACGATTAATAGTTACTTTATAATCGCCGCAAATCCTGACCGTGCCATCACTTTTGAGTACTGGAACAATCGGGCTGGCCCACTCGCTGAATTCCACTGGGGAGATGATGCCCTTGCGTTGCAGCCTGTCCAGCTCGATTTCCACTCTCTCCCTCATCATGTGAGGTGCCGCTCGCGCCTTGTGGTGAATGGATTGTGCCTCTGGGACCAAGTGGATCCGCCCCGGAAAAGTTTCCAATGCCAGGCTCAAAAAGTAAAGAAAATTTGTTCAGAACTTGGGTACTTGAGGCCTCATCGACATGTGATAGCGCTCGGATGTCATCCCAGTTCCAACGGATTTTGCCAAGCCAGCTCCTTCCAAGCAGTGTGGGGCAATCGCCCGGGACAATTCAGAGTGGTAGTTCATGCACCGTGCCCTCGCAGGTGACCTTGACCATGGCGCTGCCCAGGACAGTGATAAGCTCTTTGGTGTACGTTCTCAGTTTTGTGTGGATGGGGCTCTGGGCTGGTCTGAGTGCCTTGTTGCACCACAGTCTCTCAAACATCTTTTTACTCATGATGGGTTGGCCAGCACCAGTGTCCAGTTCCATGGCTACGGGTAAGCCATTCAATTTTACGTTTAGCATTATAGGTGGACATTTCGTCGAAAATGTGTGCACCCTGTGTACTTCAGCATCTGCCTCCTCTCTCTGAGGCTCGAAATTGCTTTGATCCACCATGGACCGATCTTTCTCTGCCACGTGATGGTTAGCAAGTTTTGCAGAGCTTGCAGCTCGTTTGCAAGCTCGTTGGAGGTGCCCCATTGTTCCACAGCTCTTGCAAACATACCCTTTGAAGCGGCATGAATAGGCTGAATGGAAGCCTCCACAACTCCAACAAGGTGTGAATTGCCTTGCATTCATCCTTTGTTGCAGATTCTCTGTCATCTGGGTTACCTGAGGCCTGCTGGCAGTTGCAGACTCGTGGTTTCAGCCCGGTACATTTCTGCTCACAAACACAGTTCCAGTTAATTTATGAGCATTGCTAGCACTTGTGTGCTGAGAGATTTGTTTGGTGTTATCACTGGTGGACATATACGCCTGTGCTATCGCAATGGCCTTACTGAGGGTCGGTGTCTCTGCAGTCAACAGTTTTTGTAGGATGGTCTCGTGTCCAATGCCCAGTACAAAAAGGTCTCTGAGCATTTGCTCCAGGTAGCCATCAAACTCACATTGTCCTGCAAGTCGCCTTAGTTCGGCGATGTAGCTCGCCACTTCCTGACCTTCAGATCATTGACACTTGTAGAACCGATACCTCGCCATCAGCAAGCTCTCCCTCGGGTTAAGATGCTCCCGAACCAGTGTACACAGCTCCTCATATGAATTATCTGTTGGTTTCACCGGAGCCAGAAGATTCTTCATGAGGCTGTAGGTCAGTGCCCCGCAGACCGTGAGGAGGACCGCTCTCCTTTTTGCAGCGCTTCCTTCTCCATCCAGCTCGTTGGCTACAAAGTACTGGTCTAGCCGTTCGACACAGGCTTCCCAGTCTTCATCCTCCGAGAACTTCTCCAGGATCCCCACAGTTTGCTGCATCTTTGCGTTGGATTCGTATACTCGTTGCCAGTTGTTGTGTTCCTGACACTGATGAGACCTCACACAGGGAAGTTAAAGTAACAGTGACCTCAGTCTTTATTGAGACACTCCAGAGTGAGGAACAGGCCTTAGTAGCCGGCTTATATACAGTGCTCCCAAGGGATGCTGGGATCCCTTGGAACTTCAGGGGATGCACTCCTTGGTGGCGGAACATGGAAGTGCATGCTTTACAGATACACAACAATAATTGGCCAGGCCCTGGACATTGAAGATCCTCCTGAGGCGAGAAGGGTGGGTGTGGGTGTTGAGGGTGGGGGGTGGGGGAGGAAGAGGATGGGAAGGAGGCTGACAACGAAGTCGAGGAGGAGGAGGAGGACCACCAGCAGGAGGCGGAGAATGACGAATCCATGGCACCACCTCAACATGCAGGACGACGGCAGAGGAGGCGGTCTCGTGCACCTATAGCCATAGCTAGAGACTTGCGATAGCAGCTAATCCATAATCGCTTTGCTGCCTGAAGGCTAAATGGCCCGACAGTGTTGACACTGTTAGTGTGAAAAAATAATGTTCATCATCTGTACGTAATGTGTTGGTTTATATTGCTTTAATTCAAAAATAATGTACATGATAATTGTTATGTATGCAACCCTTTGTAACCAGTTTTATACCGCTGTTGGAGTCCCAATGGATCCCAGCATCCCTTGGGAGCACTGTATATAAGCAGGCCTCCCATGCTGTATGAACACTCTGGAGTTAGAATAAAGGAACTAAGGTCACACTGTTACATTACTTTATTTTGAACATAACAACTGGCGATGAGATAATGAACCATCACGTGAAAATGCAGAGAACTGTTGGTATCCTGGAGAAATTCTCAGAAGGAGATGATTGGGAGGCCTTCGTGGAGCAACTCGACCAATACTTTGTGGCCAACATGCTGGAAGGGGACAAAAACACTGCCAAACTAAGGGCGATCCTCCTTACCGTCTGCGGGGCAACAACCTATGGCCTCATGAAGAATCTTCTCGCTCCGTTGAAAGCAACAGCCAAATCATATGAAGAACTGCGTACGTTGGTCCGGGAGCACCTAAATCTGAAGGAGAGCGTTCTGATGGCAAGGTATTGATTTTACACATCAACAGTCTGAAGGTCAGGAAGTGGCGAGCTACGTTGCCGAACTAAGACGAATTCGATGGATTCCTGGAGAAAATTCTAAGAGCCTTTTTCGTGCATGACATTATCCATGAGGTTATCCTTCGCAAACGATTGACTGTTGAAACACTGAACCTGAGCAAAGTCATAACGATAGCCCAGGCATTTATGTCCACCAGCGATAAAACCAAACAAATTTCGCAGCATAAAGAGGTTTTGGCAAGTACTGTACACAAAGTAATGTCATTTTCAGGCAGCAATGCATATGGAAGGACGTACACGCCTGCACCTGCACGACCTCTGATGACCCAGAGTCCGCCATCACGCATTAATGCGAGGCAATTGACACCTTGTTGGCGCTGCGGAAGCAATCATTGAGTCCATCAATGCCGCTTCAAACGCTATATGTGCAAAGGCTGTGGAACAATGGGACACCTCCAGCCAGTGTGCAGACGAGCTGCAAACTCTGCAAACCACCGCATTGCAGAGGAAGACCGATCCATGGCGGATCAAACTGAACTAGAGACTCAAACCGAGGAGGCAGAAGTGTATGGGGTACACACCTTCACCACGAAATGTCCATTGATCACGTTAAAAGTCGAACTTAACGGAATTCCAGTATCCATGGAACTGGACACGCGTGCGATTCAGTCTATCATGAGCAAAAAGGCCTTCGACAGGCTGTGGCGCAACAAGGCACACAGGCCCAAGGTGAGCCCTATTCACACCAAGCTGAGAACTTACACTAAAGAGCTATCCCTGTAATTGGCAGCGCAGCAGTAAAAGTCTCCTATGATGGAGCAGAGCACGAACTCCCACTATGGATCGTACCAGGAGATGGCCCCAAACTGTTCGGCAAAAGCTGGCTGGGAAAAATCCGCCGGAACTGGAACGACATCCGAGCGCTCTCGTCCGTTGATGACGCTTCATGTGCCCAGGTTCAGAGCAAGTTTCCGTTGTTATTTAAGCCAGGCATCGGAAGTTTCTCGGGGGCGAAGATGCAGATCCACCTGATTCCTGGTACACGACCCATCCAGCACAAGGCACGGGCGATGCCATATATGGTGCGAGAGAAAGTGGAGATCGAGTTGGACAGGCTGCAACGAGAAGGCATCATCGCGCTGGTGGAGTTCAACAAGTGGGCCAGTCCGATTGTTCCAGTCCTCAAGGGTGATGGCACGGTCAGAATTTGTGGGGACTATAAAGTAACGGTTAACCGTTTTTCACTGCAGGACCAGTACCTACGACCCAAGGCAGACGACCTATTTGCGACGCTGGCAGGAGGGAAGACATTCACCAAGTTGGACCTGACCTTGGCTTACATGACACAGAAGCTGGCGGAATCTTCGAAAGGCCTCATAAAGGTCTGTTCATCTACAATGGATGCCCATTGGAATTCGATCGGCCGCGGCTATTTTTCAAAGGAACATGGAGAGCCTGCTAAAGTCGGTCCCGTGCACCGTGGTTTTCCAGGACGACATATTGATCACAGGTCAGGACACCATCGAATACTTGAATAACCTGGAAGAGGTTCTAAGTCTGCTCGATCATGTGGGACTCAGGTTGAAACGCTCAGTGTATTTTCCTGGCGCCAGAGGTCGAGTTCTTAGGGAGAAGAATCGCGGCAGACGGCATCAGACCCACTGACGCCAAGACGGAGGCCATCAAGAATGCGCCGAGACCACAGAACGTGAGGGAACTGCAGTCGTTCCTGGGACTCCTCAATCATTTTGGTAATTTCCTACCCGGGTTAAGCACCTTGCTAGAACCTCTACATGTGTTGCTACACAAGGGAGATGACAGGGTATGGGGGAAATCACAAGAGGCTGCTTTTGAGAAAGCCAGAAATCTATTATGTTCCAACAAACTGCTTGTTTTGTATGACCCATGTAAACATTTAGTGCTAGTTTGAGATGCGTCTTCGTACGGGGTCGGGTGTGCGTTACAACAAGCAAATGAATCGGGAACATTGCAACTGGAGTTTGTCCAAGGCTGAAAGGGCCTACAGCATGATTGAAAAAGAAGCTCCGGCATGCGTTTACGGGGTAAAAAAAAATGCACCAGTATCTGTTTGGTCTTAAGTTTGAGTTAGAAACTGATCATAAGCTGCTCATATCGCTATTCTCAGAGAGCAAAGGGATTAATACCAATGCCTCTGCTCGCATCCACAGATGGGAGCTCACGCTGTCTGCATATAACTATGAAATCCGCCACAGTCCAGGCACAGAGAACTGCGCTGATGCTCTCACTCAGCTACCATTGCCCACCACCGGGTGGAAATGGCACAGCCTACAGACTTGCTCTTGGTGATGGATGCATTTGAAAACGAAAAGTCACCCGTTACAGCCTGCCAGATCAGGACCTGGACCAGCCAGGATCCTTTACTGTCCCTTGTAAAAAACTGTGTCCTCCATGGGAGCTGGTCCAGCGTCCCAGCAGAGGTCCATGAAGAGATCAAGCCGTTCCAGCGGCGCAAAGACGAAATGTCCATACAGGAGGACTGTCTTTTGTGGGGTAATCGCGTGGTTTTGCCTAAGAAAGGCAGGGAAACGTTCATACACGACCTACACAGTACCCACCCAGGCATAGTAATGATGAAAGCTATAGCCAGATCCCATGTGTGGTGGCCCGGCAACGACTCAAATTTGGTCTCTTGCGTGTGCTTTCAACTGAGCAATGCTCCCAGGGAGGCACCGCTAAGTTTGTGGTCATGGCCCTCCAAACCATGGTCTAGGATCCACGTTGACTTTGCTGGCCCATTTCTAGGCAAAATGTTTTTGGTTGTTGTGGATGCTTATTCAAAATTGATTGAGTGTGTAATAATGTCTGTGAGCACGTCCACTGCCACCATCGAAAGCCTACGAGCCATGTTTGCCACGCACGGCCTGCCTGATATCCTTGTCAGCGACAATGGGCCGTGCTTTACTAGTGCTGAAGTCAAGGAATTCATGACCCGCAATGGGATCAAGCACGTCACATCTTCCCTGTCCAAGCCCGCATCCAACGGCCAGGCAGAACGGGCAGTCCAAACCATCAAGCAAAGCTTGAAACGGGTGTCAGAAGGTTCCCTGCAGACCTGCCTGTCCCGAGTCCTGCTCAGCTACCGCACCAGACCCCACTCTCTCACCGGGGTTCCCCCAGCCAAGCTGCTCATGAAAAGGGCGCTCAAAACAAGACACTTTCTTGTCCACCCTGATCTCCATGATCACGTCAAGGACACGCGGCATCAACAAAGCATGTACCATGATCGTGCAAATTTGTCACACGATATTGAAGTCAATGACCCTGTATTTGTACTCAACTATGGACATGGCCCCAAATGGCTTGCTGGCACTGTCATAGCCAAAGAAGGGAGTAGGGTGTTTCAGGTCAAACTCGCAAATGGACTAACTTGCAGAAAGCATTTGGATCAAACCAAACTGCGATTCACAGACAGCCACGAGCAACCCAAAGAAGACACCATCAACTTCGACCCTCCGACACACACACAAGTGGCAACCGACATCACGGTTGACCATGAAGCTAAACTCACCATCCCCAGCAGCCCAGCAAGGCCAGCTGCACAGCAGTCCAGCGAAGAACCAACCAACTCACCTACACCTGCATTTGTAACGAGACGATCGACTAGGGAGCGAAAGGCCCCAGATCTTCTCACTCTGTAAATAAGTGTACTATTGACTTTGGGAGGGAGTGATATTATGTGTGCAACCCTATGTAACCAGTATTATACTGCCACCAGGGGGCGTACCTGTTGGAGTCCCAAGGGATCCCAGCATCCCTTGGGAGCACTGTATATAAGCAGGCCTCCCATACTGTACGAACACTCTGGAGTTAGAATAAAGGAAATAAGGTCACACTTACTCACGTCTACAGTACTCAGTTACATTACTTTATTATGAACATAACAATAATGTATGTAATGTTGTGTTGGTTTATGTTGCTTTAATTCAAAAAATAATGTGCAGGATTCTGCATAAATTTAAGGAATAATTAGGTTTATTAAACATTTGTACAGTTTAACTTTAATTAAAAAAATTATATCAAACTTTAAACTTTTCAATGAAGAAAACAACAAGTAGCAGCAACAAACAAACAAACAAACTCTAGCTGAAGCCATCTCCCCTTCCCCTTATTCAAGACCTTAGCGCTGTGCGTCCCTCTTGCCCCTTTTGCCGTCTCGACCCCTACCCGTGCCCGTTTCTCAGACTTCTGCTTCCTCACCCTGACCCCAAGGTTTTTTCTGCTTTCTGCGTGAAGGCGCATTTGTTGTTGGTGGGGTTGGACAGGGATAGACCTAGCAGACAGCTTTGTGGAAGGCCCGGGTTCATCGTCAGACTCTTCTTCAGGCTGTGGATGAACCCCCGGCACACTGCCTGACTTTGGTCTGGGGATTGGAAAGTGAGTGTCAGCAGTTGATGCTGCCAATTGCTGTTGGGCAATGACAGCTTGGGTGTGTCCACTTATTGCAGCAGCTGCCTCTGACATTCCCTCCCTTATCTCCGACATTCCCTCTCTAATCTTAAATAGCCCCTCCCTCATTTCCAACATCCCCTCCCTCATCTCCGACATCCCCTTCCTCATCTGTCCTGACACTGCTCCCATTCCTCCAGACAGTGTTGCTACTTCTACTGAAAGTCTCCCTGATTCTACCCTCACCCCACCCATGGTGGCCAGGAGTGATGTGGTTAGCTCAATGCTCCCCCTACTCATTCCCATGATCTGTCCTATGTCCCCTGCATCCTGCATTTCAGGTTGAGCTCTCCTTCCCACCCTCCTCAGCTGTCTCCCAGGTGTGGCTTGCTGGGAGCCGCAGTCTCAGACTCTACCCCATAAAATGTCGCATTGGTTGTATCGCTCTCAGCAATGGGCTTGGCGTCCTCAGGAGGTTCACCGGCTCCAGTTGTAATGTAACCATCTCATCATTGGGGTCTTCTTACTGCCCTTCATTGTCCAGCTCATCCTCGTCCTGAAGTTGATGAAGAATATCTGGACTGACGGCTTCCTGATCTTCTGCTTCAGCTTCTGTCTCTTCCTAATGCGCAACGTCTGTAAAACATAACAGAGCAGATGTTTGGTTAGCAGCAGGAGAAGGGGCAGAGGGGGCAGGGTGACCTGAGTACGCGGCAGGGCTTACCCTCTCTCATTAACCTGGGCCCAGTGTCCACATTGGTGATTGATCTTCTCTTGCAAGATTTAATCATATCAGCGATCCTCTGTTCCACGGCTGTTAGTTGCAGCCTACTTGGCGTACCTCCTTCAATTTTTGACCTTTCTCGGTTGATCTGTGACACCTTTCTCTGCAAAGATAAAAATATAACTTTTTAAGAGAGGGTCCTTCCGTTGTGATGGCCACAAGCAAGCACGCACACATGCACACACACACACACACACACAAGTCACATTTACAAATATAATTGCAGTGTATAAAAACTGACAGTAACTGCTTGCCCAAGGTCCAACCGCTTCTTTTTGATCTGCGTGCCGCTTCTCGGGGCCATGGCAACTGCATAGAACTCTTCTGCAACTTGTTCCCAAAGTTTTGCTCGTAGAGAGGGTTTCAGTTTCTCCTGTCCCATTCTTCCTTTGTTCTCAAGCACATCCTATCTCCTCTCAATGATGTTTACCAGGGGCTCAATTTATTCTGCTTGAAATATCTTGGCCCTTCCCCTTTCCCCTTGTCCTTCCCCTTCCCCCTCTCTTGGATCCATCTTTTGCAGCTAAAATTTAAATGTCCAGATCCAGCTCCGATCCCAATGTGTTCTCACAAGCTGCTGATTCAGACCAGGAAGTTCACTGTGGATGCGCAGACACACCCGTCACGTGGAAGAAGGGTTTTTTTCTGGCGCATGCTCACTGACTTTTCAGCACACACTTGAAGCTCTACCCCCAGATTTAGCTTCGGGTACTGTAGCGCCAAAATTAAATTTTACTTTGGCAAAAACTGTATTTTTTTTTCGGTACATCCTCCTGAGTGCCAAAAATCGGCAAAGAGGAAAATTGAGCCCAATGTAAATTTGATATTAGTTTAAAACCATCTGGGGGAAGGTTTTCTCTGTGCGTTGTGGGGCTAATAATAGGATGGAAGTTTGACCGCAGAGGCTTGAGGTCCATAAGATCTTATCGAAACGTATAAGATTATGAGGGGGCTTGACAAGGTGGATGCAGAGAGGATGTTTCCACTGATGGGGGAGACTAGAACTAGAGGGCATGATCATAGAATAAGGGGCCGCCCATTTAAAACAGAGATAAGGAGAAATTTCTTCTCTGAGGGTTGTAAATCTGTGGAATTCGCTGCCTCAGAGAGCTGTGGAAGCTGGGACATTGAATAAATTTAAGACAGAAATAGACAGTTTCTTAAATGATAAGAGGATAAGGGGTTATGGGGAGCGGGCGGGGAAGTGGAGCTGAGTCCATGATCAGATCATCCATGATCTTATTGAATGGTGGAGCATGCTCGAGGGGCCGTATGGCCTACTTCTGTTCCAATTTCTTATGTTCTTATAATGCACCAAGGAGCTCAGTGCACCCTAATGTGTTGAGCAGAAAGTTGCTGAGATCCAGTGCAGAACTTGCCTGGCTCATTCGGTCCTGAATTATTAATTGAATTAGGCAGTGTAATATATTTGCTTCATGGGTTCGTTGCTTAATAATTCATAGCAACACATTGCTATTAAGAACTAGTTGGTTTATTATCAAAGGTTTAACAATCACACTACACATTACCAGTTCATCCACCAGGCTCACAACTACATATCTCATTGCGGATTCCCTGAACCCAACTGACTGGCGTTTTATTGAGTCTTGTGAACATCACGTGACTGACTAAGCCACTCACAATGCAACAGCTCTACAAACCTGTGAGCATCCTCACAGGTACATACATTTCAGGCAACTACCCCAAAATACAGCTGGAGCACCTGGATAGTGCTGTAGTTGAACAGAATGTGAGGCCACCTTTTAAGATTTTTGCCCACCTGATACCCGTGCCACTTTGGTGCTCCCAGCCCCTGTTGCCTCGCTCCATCATTGCTGGGAAAGCACCTGGGGCACAGCAACTTGCCTTTATAAAGTGCCTTTAATGTAGAAAATCAATCTAAGGCACTTTGCCGAAGCCAAATCAGATCAAATTTGACACCAACTCAAAGAGGGAAATATTGAGAGGAGCGACTAAAAGCTTGGTCAAAAAGGAGGTCTTAATGATGATTTTTATAATAACTTAATAATAATAACTTTTATTTATATAGTGCCGTTAACATAGTAAAATGTCCCAATGCGCTTCACAGCAGTGTTACAAGACAAAACAGATAAATTTGACACTGAGCCACAAAAGAAGAAATTAAGGCAGGTGACCAAAAGCTTGTTTAAAGAGGTAGGTTTTAAGGAGCATCTTAAAAGAGGAAAGAGAAGTAGAGAGGCGGATAGGTTTAGGGAGGGAGTTCCAGAACTTAGGGCTCAAACAGCTGAAGACACGGCCACCGATGGTTGAGCAATTATAATGAGGGATGTTCAAGATGTGAGAATTTGACGAGCACAGACATCTTGTGGGGTTGTGAGGCTGAAAAAGATTACAGAGATAGGAAGGGGCAAGGCCATGGAGTGAGTTGTAAACAAGGATGAGAATTTCAAAATCGAGGGGTTGTTTAACCGGGAGCCAATGTAGGTCAGAAAGCACAGGGCTGATGGGTGATTGTAACTTGGTGCGAGTTAGTTCAAGGGCTGCTGACTTTTGGATGCTGCCTAACCCACTGAGATTTCCAACATTTTCTGTTTTTAATTCAAATTCCAGCATCCACAGTATGTTGCTTTTGTATTATTGTATATAATGATTTGGCTATTGTCTTCTTAATCAGTGGAAGTGTCTTGAAGATACCCAGTAAAACTGAGAGTTGTTTGGAGATGCCACTTTAAAATTACTGACAATGCTATAGAAAATACATTTTGCAATTTCTTAAAAGCTTTATTCAGTCATTGGCAATTGTGCCTGAAGTGCTTGCCTTAAAAGTTGATAGCTCCTCCTTTTCGTGGTGTGGTCATGACCTCAGAGTTTGATGTAGGGCCTATTATGTGAATGATTTAAATGGATTATACTTCTGAGAGCACTTTTGGCTCCGTAGAATCATAGAATGGTTATAGCACGGAAGAAGGCTGTTTGGCCCATCGAGCCTGCGCCAGCTCTCTGCAAGAGCACCTCAGCTAGTCCCACTCCCCCACCCTTTCATAAGAACATAAGAAATAGGAACAGGAGTAGGACATATGGCCCCTTGAGCCTGCTCTGCCATTCAATAAGATCATGGCTGATCTGATCATGGACTCAGCTCCACTTCCCAGCCCACTCCCCATAACCCCTTATCCCCTTATCATTTAAGAAACTGTCTATTTCTGTCTTAAATTTATTCAATGTCGCAGCTTCCACAGCTCTCTGAGGCAGCGAATTCCACAGCTTTACAACCCTCTGAAAGAAGAAATTTCTCCTCATCTCTGTTTTAAATGGGCGGCCCCTTATTCTAAGATCATGCCCTCTAGCTCTAGTCTCCCCCATCAGTGGAAACATCCTCTCTGCATCCATTTTGTCAAGCCCCCTCATAATCTTATACGTTTCAATAAGATCACCTCTCATTCTTCTGAATTTCAATGAGTAGAGACCCAACCTACTCGACCTTTCATCATAAGTCAAGCCCCTCATTCCCGGAATCAACCTAGTGAAGCTTCTCTGAACTGACTCCAAAGCAAGTATATCCTTTCGTAAATATGGAAACCAAAACTGCACTCAGTATTCCAGGTGTGGCCTCTGTAGTGTATGTAGGCACCTTTAGTAATAACTCCACGAGGCAGGGTATGATACGTAAACTGTGTAGACCTGTAGTCCTTTATTTGCAGCTCCTTGAGTGAGGACAACAAGCTGTGAGTTCCTTTTTATCCTGGGTTACCTGCAGTGTGCAAGTAACCCTTAGGTCTCCAGCAGCAGTACCCTCTGGTGTACAGGTAAGGTGTGTACAGTGTAAGGGTATATTCAGTGTTGCATAACAGTGTTACAGACATCACACAGTAAACAGGCATGCATACACAACAACACTCCTCCCTAAGCATTTTTCATATCCTTATTGTCATGACCTGGGGAGGTGATCAGTGGTAGGCTATGGGGGGTTGTGATGAGGGTTGTGTGGTTGCCAGGTGTGACCCCTGTGCTCGAGGCTGGCCTCATACATTTCCCCTCCCTCACACACAACCCAAGTGGGTGTCACTGTTGTGGGATCCCTCAGGGATGTTAGCCACGGCAACAGTGGGTGGTGTGTATACACTGTGATGTGGGTAGTTGTGGGGTGGTGGCCAGGGCCACAAGATTGGGTGGGCTCCTTGTCCACCAATTGGGATGAGGGTCAGGACATCCCAGGGTTTGCCAGGGAAGTTGGAGGGTATTGGCCTCATGCTCCTGGTGTTGGCCCTGGTGGCCAGGGGTTGTAGGGCTGGTCTAGTGCAGATTTGCATTGATGGTGGCTGGGCTTCCCTTTGACCACTGTCCCTGTAGTGGGTGTGCTCCCACTGGCTGTATGTGGGTCCTGCAAGGGGCGTCACATTCATTCCAAAGGTCCAGACTATATGGTCAGATAGCCTGCTGGACCTGGGGGTCTCCCACAGGGGGATTCCATTGGCATCAGCATGGTCCCTGTAGGACCCAATGTCCTTTGGCAGTGTCCTACCAGTATACCTGACACCTTGGCTCTGATCACACATAATCGAGCCTGCATTGTACATTCTATCATTTGCATCACTTTTAGGTGTCCTGGTTTCAACAGACGTGGTTACATTAGGCATTTCACATTCTCTATCATTATTGTTAAGTATAATAAACTTGTTCTTAACCTTACTGACACCTGCATTCATCTCATCAGTCACATTATTTAAACCAGCATCACAATTCATGGTTACATTGCATACATTTTCATACATGCACCCTTTTATTGCATCTTTAGCTTTAAAGTCCGTGTACTCAAAAATAGTTGAAACTTCCCCTTTAAATTTCTTTGGTTACCGGTCTCCTTTAAGGGAGCCTCCCAATCCGATTGGCCACTCGGTACCCCTCGTGGTATGGCCGTGGCCATTTTGATTTTAGTTTTTTCTTCTTGTGGTGCTGCAGCCATCTTCTGTCTCTCCTGCAGGTAGGCTGTGGCGCTCCTTTCTTCCACAGGTTCGGCCCTGGACCTCGGGAATCCATTTCCTTCATCGATGTTCACCTCTTGAGTGCTGCCTCAGCCCAGAAGGTGGAGTTTGGATCCTCGGTCCTGGAGATTTTGCCGTGGTGCTGTGGAGTCATCGCATCGCAGTCGAGCTGGACAGTGGAACCTCCGGATGCAGCGATGGATCCATGTTTGAGGTCAATTGCCGGAGCCCGGAGGCCTGGGAGCAGCTTAACTTGGACAGGATGCCATTGTGGTCGATTGGCGGGATTCATCCAAAGTTCTTCAAAGGTCGCTTGGCTCATCGCAGACTGGCTCGCCCCTGTGTCGCTCTCCATAGAAACCAGGACTCCGTCAACATCTACTTTCAACGCCCACGGAGAACTTTCGGTGGTGCAGGTATGAGTTCCATACTCTTCTCCCAGGGGTTGAGCAACTTCGCCTTCATCTGTGTCGGAGCCCCGGTGATCAGCCAACTCATCAGAGACATGGTGAGTACAGCTTTTTTTGCACATCCTTTGAAGGTGCCTTTTCTCTTTGCATGCATCGTCTTTGTAGCGGCCCTGTGGTTACCTCCACAGTGCCAGCTCGGGGCCATCTGGTTTGCCCCATGTGGCGGACTCAGAGTTGCGGGACTCGGAGCAGCGTTTCTGCCCTTACGAGTATCCATGCGGTGCACTGCTCTCATCAGTTTAGAATCCCTTAGTGTTTCATTTAGGTGGTTGCCAAAGTCACATAGTGCAGCCAGACTCCTGAAGTGTTCCAGTCTTTCTACAAAAGCATCCCAATCTTCCCCATCGGTAAATTGCTGAAAGATGCTGAGATTCGACATGCTGAGCGTGTGGTTAGTGACCTCCTATTCTTATCGCCAGTTGTAGTGTATGTAGGCACATTTAGTAATGACTCCACGAGGCAGGGTATGATACTTAAACTGTGTAGACCTGTAGTCCTTTATTTGCAGCTCCTCGAGAGAGGACAACAAGCTGTGAGTTCCTTTTTTTACTGGGTTACCTGCAGTGTGCAGGTAGCCCTTAGGTCTCCAGCAGCAGCACCCTCTGGTGTACAGATAAGGTGTGTACAGTGTAAGGGTACATTCAGTGTTGCATAACAGTGTTACAGACATCACACAGTAAACAGGCATGCATACACAACAGCCTCACCAATACCTTATATAGCAGTAGCAAGACTTCCCTGCTTTTACACTCCATCCCCTTTGCAATAAAGGCCAAGATACCATTGTCCTTCCTGATCACTTGCTGTACCTGCATACTATTCTTTCGTGTTTCATGCACAAGTACCCCTAGGTCCCGCTGTACTGCGGCACTTTACAATCTTTCTCCATTTAAATAATAGCTTGCTCTTTGATTTTTTTTCTGCCACAGTGGATGACCTCACACTTTCCAACATTATACTCCATCTGCCAATTTTTTGCCCACTCACTTAGCCTGTCTATGTCCTCTTACAGATTTTTTTGTGTCCTCCTCACACATTGCTTTTCCTCCCATCTCTGTATCGTCAGCAAACTTGGCTATGTTACACTCAGTCCTTTCTTCCAAGTCGTTAATATAGATTGTAAATAGTTGGGGTGTCAGCATGGATCCCTGCGGCATCCCATTAGTTACTGGTTGCCAACTAGAGAATGAACCATTTATCCCGACTCTCTGCTTTCTGTTAGTTAGCCAATCCTCTATCCATGCTAATATATTACCCCCAACCCCTTTTATCTTGTGCAGTAACCTTTTATGTGGCACTTTGTCAAATGCCTTCTGGAAGTCCAAATACACCACTTCCACTGGTTCCCCTTTATCCACCCTGTTCATTACATCCTCAAAGAACTCCAGCAAATTTGTCAAACATGACTTCCCTTTCATAAATCCATGCTGACTCTGCCTGACCGAATTTTGCTTTTCCAAATATCCTGCTATTGCTTCTTTAATAATGGACTCCAGCATTTTCCCAACCACAGATGTTAGGCTAATTGGTCTATAGTTTCCTGCTTTTTGTCTGCCTCCTTTTTTAAATAGCCCTGCAAATTTTTTCAATTTTAAATACCATGGGAATGTTCAAGTCTAATTTAATGTACCAAAAGCAACCAATGGTTAATGTTATAAGCTATCAGAGAAAACATTTTAAAGTGTTTATCCTTATTTAAACTTTGAGCTGAAATTATAAATTAATTTTCTGTTGAGAAGCACTACTGGCAGTCATTGATGCCATGTGCAATTTTACCATGTTTGCTGGTGTATAATGCAACCAAACTGTCATGTATCTTACATTATTATATATAACTGTATCCTAACATGCTATACATGACTGTAATAAGATATGACCTGTAACTACCAGTATACCTTATCACCAGGGGTGCACTTGCAAGAGACAGGTATATAAGGGCAGGTCTCAGGCAAGTGCAGCATTCCAGAGCTGTGAAATAAAGGTGCAGGTCCAGAGTGACCTTGACTTCACTACATGCCTCGTGTGAGTCTGTACTGAGGGGACAGGACTTTACAGTGGCGACGGGTTACAGAATTACAGAATCCACAGAATGGCGAACAACGGATCAGATGAAAAGTACAATGCTGGAGACAATTGGGAGGACTTTATAGAAAGGCTCCAGCAAAGCTTTGGAACCAAAGATGGTTAGGCGACGATAAGGCAGACAAGAGAAGAGCCCATCTCTTGACCAGCTGTGGCTCGAAAACATACGCTTTAATGAAGGATCTGCTGGCACCCGAGAAACCAGCAAGCAAGTCGTTTGAAGAATTGAGCACACTGGTAAGAGACCACCTGAAGCCAGTGAGCAGCCTACACATGGCCAGACACAGGTTCTACAACTACAGACGCTGTGTGGGCCAGAGCATACCCGGCTTCGTGGCGGAACTTCGGAGGTTGGCTAGTTTATATGAGTTCTCTGATGAACTGAGGAGAGAAATGCTGAGAGACTTTTTCATTGAAGGAATAGGCCACGCAGGCATATTCCGAAAGCTCATAGAGACCAAGAACCTGAACTTGCACTGGTTGCACAGACATTCTTGGTTGGGGAAGAAGAAACGAGGTTGATTTACAATGCAGGTACGACAACTAACGAAATATCAGAACAAGAAGTTCACAGCACTAAACAAGCTGCTACCCCCACACACAGACAAAACCGGGAGAACAGGTTCTCGACAGCAGGCAGAAGCCATCAAGGGCCACAGGAATGGCCGTTCACACCTCATCAACCCACAATGCGAGCAATCAACTACAAACTGAGAGAAGCTCAAGAGAGGTCAGCCAGGCGCAGCCCATTCTTTGGGAACTCTTTGAACAATGGAACAGGTCTGTGCTGGAGGTGTGGGGGTGGACACTTGTCAAGGGGATGTAGATTTCAGCAGGCTGTTTGCAGAAATTGTGAATATACAGGGCATTTGGCCCGCAAGTGCAAAAAAACGGCAGCTCAGCTGGTATACGAATCGGATGGGTCGGAAAGCGGACCAGAAGATGGTGGGGACGGTACCCGGGACACCGGTGTACAGCAGGTCAACACGATCAATGGCCGCTGCTCCTACAACAGGACGCCTCCTATAATGATGAGGGTCCTACTCAACGGGATATCTGTCAACATGGAGCTGGATACGGGAGCGAGTCAATCTCTCATGGGCGCTCAACAATTTGAACAACTGTGGCCACATAAGAGACAGATCAAAACTCACAAGGGTCGACACCAAACTAAGGACCTATACCAAAGAAATCGTACCAGTCCTCGGCAGCGCCATGCTCTCTGTCACACACAAAGGGACAGTGAACCGACTTCCCCTGTGGATTGTCCCCGGAGACCCCCCAGCACTGCTGAGGAGAAGCTGGCTGGCAAAACTAAACTGGAAATGGGATGATGTCCATGCCATGTCATTAGAGGAACGGACCTCCTGCTCAACAGTTATAAAGCGATTTGAACATCTCTTTCAGTCAGGTGTGGGCACTTTCAAAGGGGCCAAAGTCAAAATCTACATCACACAGGATGCTAGACCGGTCCATCACAAGGCCAGATCTGTACCCTATGTGATGAGGGAAAAGATTGAACATGAACTAGACAGGCTTCTGCGGGAAGGCATTATATCACCTGTGGAATTTAGCGACTGGGCAAGTCCCATCGTCCCAGCCATGAAGCCTGATGGATCCGTATGAATCTGTGGGGGCAACAAATCTACCATAAACAGAGTCTCCCTACAGGACCAGTACACGCTGCCCAGAGCGGAGGACTTATTTGCCACATTGGCTGGAGGTAAACTTTTCTCAAAATTAGACCTCACATCTGCGTATATGACGCAAGAATTGACCGAGGAATCCAAGCTACTCACCACCATCAACACACATCGAGGCCTTTTCATGTACAATCGATGCCCATTCGGCATCAGGTCGGCAGTTGCCATATTCCAGTGCAACATGGAGAGTCTGCTCAAGTCCATCCTGGGGATGGTTGTATTTCAAGACGACATACTTATCACGGGCAGGGACACCGACTCCCATCTCCGTAATTTGGAGGAAGTACGAAAGCGGTTGGATCGGGTAGGCCTACGAGTCAAGAAATCCAAGTGCCTGTTTCTCGCACCCGAGGTTGAATTTTTGGGCAGAAGGATTGTCGCTGATGGAATCCGCCCAACAAAGTCCAAAACAGAAGCAATTCGCCTGGCACCCAGGCCCTGGAATGTCTCAGAACTGCGTGCCTTTCTCGGGCTACTCAATTACTTTGGGAACTTTATGCAGAACTTAAGCACGCTGCTGGAGCCTCTCCACGTGCTACTCAGAAAGGTGCGATTGGTTTTGGGGGGTAGCCCAGGAACGCGCCTTCAATAAGGCACGCAACCTTCTGTGTTCCGGCAGTGTTTTGACTTTCTTTGACCCAGGTAAAAAGCTAGTTCTCACATGCGATGCGTCAGCGTATGGGG
The DNA here is from genome assembly GCF_044704955.1 of Pristiophorus japonicus. NCBI lineage: Eukaryota > Metazoa > Chordata > Chondrichthyes > Pristiophoridae > Pristiophorus > Pristiophorus japonicus. The sequence goes on from NC_091984.1 coordinate 93,310,068, forward strand.
TCGGGTGCAATTTGCAACATGTCAATAGTGCGGGCAAATTACAACCCATAGCTTATGCCTCCAGGTCACTTTCGCGGGCGGAGCGCGGGTACGGAATGGTAGAGAAGGAGGCGCTCGCGTGCGTGTACGGTGTCAAAAAGATGCACCAATATCTTTTCGGGGCCAAGTTCGCATTAGAAACCGACCACAAGCCCATCACGTCCCTCCTATCCGAGAGCAAGGCAATAAACGCCAACGCCTCGGCGCGAATTCAACGGTGGGCACTCATGCTGGCGTCCTACGACTATACCATAAGGCACAGACCAGGCACAGACAACTGTGCCGACGCACTCAGCAGGCTACCTCTGGCGACCACGGAAGGGTCTGACGAAAAGACTGTGAGATAGTCATGGCAATCAATGTCTTTGAGTCCACAGGTTCGCCCATGACGGCTCGCCAAATCAGAGCCTGGACGGCCAGCGACCCCACGTTATCCTTCGTAAAAAGATGTGTCCTAACCGGTGACTGGGCAGAGGCTCACGATGCCTGCCCCGAGGAATTAAAACCCTTTCACAGGCGCATGCATGAGCTATCACTACAAGCAGACTGCCTGATGTGGGGCAGCCGAGTAGTCATGCCTCTGCGAGGCAGAGAGGCATTTGTCCGGGAGCTCCACCGCGAGCACCCGGGGATCGTTCTCATGAAGGCCATAGCCAGATCCCACATCTGGTGGCCTGGTATTGACGCGGACCTGGAGCTCTGCATCCGAAGGTACACCATTTGTGCCCAACTCAGCAATGCCCCCAGGGAGGCTCCACTGAGCCCCTGGCCCTGGCCTATCAAACCGTGGTTGCGGGTGCACGTAGACTATGAGGGCCCATTCATGGGGAAAATGTTCCTCGTAGTTGTAGATGCATTTTCAAAGTGGATCGAATGCACCATTTTAAACTCGAGCACAACCTCTACCACTGTGGAGAGCCTCGCAACCATGTTTGCAACGCACGGAATCCCTGACATATTGGTCTGTGACTGGTCCGTGCTTCACCAGCGCAGAATTCCAAGAATTTATAATTGACCACGGCATAAATCACATCAAGACGGTACCATTCAAGCCGGCCTCCAACGGCCAGGCGGAGAGACAGTGCAAATTATTAAACAAGGCATGCTTAAAATCCAAGGTCTCACGGTGCAGGGTCGCCTGTCGCGACTGATGCTGGCATACAGATCTTGCCCGCACTCATTGACTGGGATCCCCCCGCGCAACTGTTGATGAAAAGAACTTTAAAAACAAGGCTCTCATTAATCCTCCCAGACATGCACGAAATCGTTGAGGCAAAGCGCCGTAAGCTGACTGAGTACCATGACAGAAATTCGAGGGGGTGATGGAATGAGATAGGGGACAAATTGTTTGTACTAAACTATGGCAGGGGTCCCAAATGGCTTGCAGGGACAGTAACGGGCAAAGAAGGAAACAGGCTACTCGTAGTACAAATGGACAATGGCAAAACCTGCCGGAGGCATGTAGACCAAGTCAAAAGCAGATTTACCAACAACACTGCGGAACCAGAGGCAGACTACAATGTGGAACTCGCACCACACCTGGTGGACAGACAGAGGGAACAACCTGACGAAAGGGCAATCCCAACAGACAGCCCAGGCGAGTCAACAACAATCACACCAATCAAAACAGACAGCCCAGGCGAGATACCAGCAACCACACCCAAAGAAAAACAGACACCAAGGCAAACAACTGAACCACAACTCAGACGTTCCACGCGAGAGCGTAGACCACCTGAGAGACTGAACCTATAAAGACAATAAGACCTTGGGGGAGGGTGATGTCATGTATCTTACATTATTATATATAACTGTATCCTAACATGCTATACATGTTAGATATGAGATAAGATATGACCTGTAACCACCAGCATACCTTACCACCAGGGGTGCACTTGCAAGAGACAGGTATATAAGGGCAGGTCTCAGGCAAGTGCAGCATTCCAGAGCTGTGAAATAAAGGTGCAGGTCCAGAGTGACCTTGACTTCACTACATGCCTCGTGTGAGTCTGTACTGAGGGGACAGGACTTTACACAAACACCAATACACCAATGTCCTTTATTCAGCTGTGTGTTAAAGTTCTTAAGTTAATGTATTGTTTTGTTCATAAATAATTAGGATGCAGTAATCATAAGATCTTGAAAGGAATAGATATACGGGATTCATTATGAATTATTTACGCAAAAGCCCTCCTGTCCCAAACAAATTCAACTCCGAGCCTGCAGATTAACTAAACAAGAAGTATAATAATACCAAATTATGACAGAGAAACTGAAACCAGAATCAAAAGAAACAAAAGTTTTAAACTAAATTCTGTTAAACTAAATAATGAAAAGGTTCTACTCTAAAGTGAAACTGTTGTTTAAGGATTTGTTTATGCTGCCAAGTTAGCAATACTGTGAAGTGGTTTCTCCTTCACACCAGTGCTAAAGTTGAAGGGCAATGCAATGCTCTTGCTTATCCTCTCTAAACATTTACATTCTAAACACTGGGAGAGGAACTGGTGTCGGTGCAAGGTTTTCATTGGGACAGCTGAATTGCAGTTCCAGACAAATCTCAGGATGTACCGAAGTGCTTCACAGTTAATTAAAGACTTTTGAAGTGTAGTCACTGTAGTAATGTAGGAAACCTGGCAGTAAATTTGTGCACAGCAAGGTCCCACAAACAGCAATGAGATAATAGCCAGATAATCTGTTTATAGTGAAGTTGGTTGAAAGACAAGTTATCTTCTCAATCTTCCTCGTTGCCATGCTCCACCTCACAGTTGATGAACTCCCCGCTGGAGTGGAGCTAAACTACAGAACCAGTGGGAAGCTGTTCAACCTTCGCCGTCTCCAGGCCAGGTCCAAGACCACTCCAACCTCTGTCATCGAGCTACAGTATGCGGACGACGCCTGTGTCTGTGCACACACACAGGCTGAAATCCAGGACATAGTCGACGTATTTACCGAGGCGTATGAAAGCATGGGCCTTATGCTAAACATTAGTAAGACAAAGGTCCTACACCAGCCTGTCCTCGCCGCACAGCACTGCCCCCCAAACATCAAGATCCATGGCGTGGCCCTGGACAACGTGGACCACTTCCTCTATCTCGGAAGCCTCCTATCAACAAGAGCAGGCATTGATGATGAGATCCAACACCGCCTCCAGTGCGCCAGTGCAGCCTTCGGCCGTCTGAGGAAAAGAGTGTTTGAAGATCAGTCCCTTAAAACTGTCACCAAGCTCATGGTCTACAGGGCGGTAGTAATACCTGCCCTCCTGTATGGCTCAGGACCATGTACAGTAGACACCTCAAGTTGTTGGAGAAATACCACCAGCGATGTCGCCGCAAGATCCTGCAAATCCCCTGGGAGGACAGACGCACAAACATTAGTGTCCTCGTCCAGGCCGACATCTCCAGTATTGAAGCACTGACCACACTTGATCAGCTCCGCTGGGCAGGCCACATAGTTCGCATGCCAGACAGGAGACTCCCAAAGCAAGCGCTCTACTCGGAATTCGTCCACGCAAACGAGCCAAAGGCGGGCAGAGGAAACGTTATAAGGACACCCTTAAAGTCTCCCTGATAAAGTGCGACATCCCCACTGACACCTGGGAGTCCTTGGCCATAGTCCGCCCTAAGTGGAGGAAGTGCATTCGGGAGGGCGCTGAGCTCCTCGAGTATTGTGGCCGAGAGCATACAGAAATCAATCGCAGGCAGCAGAAGGAGCGTGCAGCAAACCAGGCTCTCTGCCCACCCTTTCCTTCAACGACTATCTGTCCCACCTGTGACAGAAACTGTGGTTCTCGTATTGGACTGTACAGCCACCTAAGAACTCATGGTAAGAGTGGAAGCAAGTCTTCCTCGATCCCAAGGAACTGCCTATGATGATGATTGCCCAGGACACCGGGGAGAACTCCCTTGCTCTTCTTCGACTACTACCATAGGATCCTTTACGTCCACTTAAAAAGGGAGGCAGGGACTCCCGTTTAATGTCTCATCCGAAAGACAGTACCTCTGACAGTGCAGTGCTGCACTGAAGTGCCAGCCTAGATTATGTGCTCAAGGCTCAGAAATTCATTTCGGGTGGTGGCGTATAACGTGCGGTATCGGATCAGCCTGAGCGCTGTGTAAACCGGGCAGAATAGGATCAGCCTGGACACTGCGTATAACGTGTGGTATTGGATCAGCCTGGGTGCTGCGTATAACAGGCAGTATCGGATAAACCGAGGGCACTGTGTATAACGGTCAGTATCGGATCAGCAGCCTGGGACGCTGTGTATAACGGGCAGTATCGGATCAGCCTGGGGCACTGTGTATAACAGCCGACCGATCCAATACCGCCTATTATACGCCACTGCCCGAGACAAATTTCGAAGCCCAAGTTCCTAGAGTGGGACTTGAACTGATAACCTTCTGACAATTTTATAGCCAGAATTATTTCACTCTCTTCTTGACAAATTGCAGTGGACGATGTCACAACTTGAACAGAAAATATTAAATAGCTTGGCTAATGTCATCAGCAGAATAGTTCAAAGGGAGCAATGTGAGTTTGACAATGACATCGAAATTTTGTATTGATGATCGTAGATTTCTGAATATTATAGTTTAGATATTGCAGTTATTAATTTTAGAGGATGCACACTTAATGTGTTTGTGTAACATTCTCCTGTCCACAATTTTAGTGGGGCATTAACTCATTTAAAATAAACTGTCTTAAAAGAACAGAGTAATGTCATACAAATACATTGCCATCTAATATCACCAACAGTAACTTCTAGACTTATAGTTTTGATGAAGGATCTTTATTGATTACAATACTGCCAATCATTTAGTGCAAGGATTAGCTCTGAAGTAATAATGAGCTGTGTTTAAATTTAGATCACCTTTCAGTTGGTATTCAATTAATTGTTTGGCTGACCTTCAGCCTGCGTCATAAGCTTGTGGAAAGTTCATTCATGTAGGTCGTTACAAGTGTCAAAGATGAAAAATGGCATGTTAAATAAATCAGACTGGAATAAATAGTAACACCACAAATACAGGTCTGTCATCAGCTGGAGAAATAAGTCACTCATGACAAGCTAGGTCATGTCAGGTATTTCTCTCCTCAAAAGATCACAAGATGAAACAACGAATGGAGGTCATTTGACGTTTCTTGGCTCATCTATCTAAGCATGAGACTTTACAAACTCCATTAGATTGTCCAATTGGATCTTGAATTAATCCAGAATTTACAACCCCATCCAGGAGACAATTCCAAATGTTGACCACTCTTTGCATGAAGAAGTTTGTCCAGAAATCAACAATAACTTATGTTTATACAACAGCTTTAGCATAGAATAACATTCCAAAGTGCTTCACAGAGGCATAATTAAGAAAATTGACATATTAGGAAGGGCTTGGTCAAAGAGAGGCAATTTAAGAAGGGCCAAAGGAGCAGAGGAAAGTGGAGTGGCACAGGGATTTAGGGAAGGAATTCCAAAACATGAGGCTTAGACAGCTGAAGACACAGTCACCAATTGTAGGGTGAATGGAGGAGGATGGACAAGAGGTCAGAATCACAGGAACCGAGAAAGTGGAATGGAGAATTTGCAAGGCTGGACAAGGTTACAGAGATAGGGAGGCCATGAAAAGATTTAAAAATGAGGATGAGAATTTTAAATGTGAGGTACTGGGTTCCATGGGCTAATGTAGTTCAATGAGGATTAGGTGTTGGGTGAGCGGAACTTGGGTGAAATAGCATATGGGCAGCAGGATGGAGGATGGAGGCCGGATAGGAAAACATTGGCATTGTAGACATAAAGGCCCCAAGTTTCCACACGCGGCAAAAAAGGCGCCCCTCAGAGCTGGGCGTCTGTTTTTCGCGCCGAAAACGGCGGCGGAAAAAAAGTGCGGTATTCTCGAGCTCCTTGGAGCTCGATGTCTGCTTGGCGCGGCACACAGGGGGCGGAGCCTACCACTCGCGCCGATTTTGTAAGTAGGAGGGGGCGGGTACAATTGAAATGAGGCTTCTTGGTGCCGGCAACCCTGCGCGTGCGCGTTGGAGCGTTCGCGCACGCGCAGTCTGAAGTAAACATTGGCACTCGGCCATTTTTAAAAGTACTGCAGGAAAAGGTGAAGATTTGTTTCTTGGACCCCTGCAAAAGCTTGTATTTTAATTTTCTTGATATTTCTGTGTGTGAGGGAGTGCTTTTAGCAGCACTGCTGAATAAATCACCTGCTGAAATCAGTGAGTTCAGCTTTTCACTGCTAAACTTGCAGAACCGGTGCCTGCAAATTAAGAACTGTGTGTTTGGAGAAATAAAAGTGCCAATTCAACTTTGCAATGGATCAACTTCCACCAAGAACAAAGAATTTCTTGCATGAGGAAGCAAACCATTGCATAATATGTGGTGCACCCATTCTGCAAATTTAAATATAAAGATGTCGATGTGGCTGCCTCTCCCTGTCCAAATGGCCTCAGTCAGTCCCCCTCACAGCTCGAAGGCTGCTGCTGCTCCCGACCAGCCACTGACGCCGCTGCAATCCCATGGCCGAATGGCCTCAAGTCTGTCCGGGTGCTGCATCTTCACGGGGAATGAAGGCCTGCCTCAAGCACCGCAGCTCAGCTGGAAGGCTGCTTGCTGCCTGCCCCTGCCATCGAGAGACATTGACACCACACCCCTGCCTCAAGCACCGCAGCTCAGCTCGAAGGCTGCTTGCTGCCTGCCCCTGCCGTCGAGAGACATTGACACCACACCCCTGCCTCAAGCACCGCAGCTCAGCTCGAAGGCTGCTTGCTGCCTGCCCCTGCCGTCGAGACCGACGCCACACCGCTGCCTGAAAGGCCTGCCTGAAGCACTTTCACACAAGTAAGAACATGGTTTATTTAATCTTTTCTTTGCTTATAAATTTTTATTCAGGTTGGATTTATTTGTATAATATTTGTATAAGTATAAATAAGGATTGATTGTAGAATTTAATGACTTCCCTTCCCCCCCCTCCCCCCCCCACCTCGTTCCCGACACCTAATTTGTAACCTGCGCCTGATTTTTTAAAGTGTAGACAAGGTTTTTTCAAGCCTACAAAAATCTTCACTTACTCCATTCTAAGTTAGTTTGGAGTATGTTTTCACTGTGGAAACTTTGAAATCAGGTGTCAGTGGCCGGACTCGCCCCTTTTGAAAAAAAAAATTCTGTTCCAAAGTGAAACTGTTCTACCTGACTAGAACTGCAGAAAACTAAATGTGGAGAATTCCGATTTCTAAGATACTCCGTTCTTCACCAGTTGCTCCTAAAAATCAGGAGCAAATCATGTGGAAACTTGGGGCCATAGAAGGGTTTCAGATGCAGATGGGCTGAGGTAGGGGCAGTGGCAGAGCCAGTGGGGTTGGAGGTTAGGGGGAATCAGGAAGAGTTATAACCTCTCCCAATTGTTTTGAGATTGGCCAACATGGCTTTGGAGGAACACTTCCATTTTGCTCCTGGGATCCTTGGTCACCTGTCTTCAGCTTGCAAATCTGCCCAGTTTCTAGCTCAGGGTTCAGACTAGGTAAGTTGGCATTTCTCAGTTCTTAGCACGGTCCTCGTCCTATCATCAGCCAAATCTTGAGTTCGACCCTTCAACCCTTCATCAGCCAAGCATAGCTTCATCACTGGGTAGAAATTGAGGTGGAAAATCGTATGTAGGTGGAAGTAGATCTTTGTGATGGAGTTGAGTAGGGCGCTTAAGTAGCTAACAGTCGGGTTCAGCATGAGATATTGGCCATGAATGGGAAAGGAATTGATGGCAAAGGTATGAAGTTTGTGGCAGGTCTGAAGATGATGGCTTCAGTTTTCTCAAAGTATAGCTGGAGAAAATTGCAGCTCATCCAAGACTGGATTTTGGAAAACAGATTGCCAGTACAGAGGCAGTGGAAAGGTTGAGAGAGATGATGGGGTAGAGCTTGATGTCATCAGCATAAATATGGACGCTGATCCCATATTTGCAGATTATGTCACCATTGGGGCTGTATTTAGATAGGGAAGAGGAGTGGGGACTCCAGAGATAACAATGTGGGGTGCAGGAATAGAAGTCATTCTTGGAGATTTTCTGAGTACAATCGAATAGGTAAGAGTGGAACCAAGAGAGGGTAGTCCCACATAGCTGAACAATGGAAGAGAGGTGTTGGAGGAGAATGGTATGGTCAACTGTGTCTAAGGCTTATGGAGAGGTCAAGGAGGAGAAGGAGGGATAGTGCACCAAGGTCACAGTCACAGAGATGTTGTTTGTCACTTGGTTAGAATTGGTTTGGTGCTGTGGGAGATCGGCGGCAGGGGGGGGGGGGGGTTGCAGAAACTTGATTGGAGAGCTTCAAACATGGAAGCTGTAGAAGGGATAAGAATGGAGTTGGGCAGGCGAAAACACTTTCAAAAACTTTGGAGAGGAAAGGGAGGTTGGAGATAATTTCCAAGGACAGAGGGGTCGAGGGTGTTTGTATTTTGAGGAGGGGGTGATAATGGCAATTTTGAAAGGAAGGGAGACAGTACATGAAGAAAGAGAACCATTTATAATCAGTCCTAATTTAACTTTTTACTGGTTTTAATCTGTCTTGACCTACTTTATTGCTTATAAGATAGGTTTGGATGAAGAAGTCTTTCAGCCCATTAACTCATCCTTCTAGGATACCAAACCTAAAATGCCTTTATGACACCTAGCTACCTTGAAGTAGTGCTCCAAGGTTACCTTTTCCAAACCACCTAATCCCTTATATGCCTCTACATGATCCCATCGCAGTCACCTCCTTTCAAGATTACAGCGGCCAGTTTCTCTATTTTTCATGGACATGTTTATTTGCAACAGAACTTGCACTGATTGGGTCCCCTTGATCACATGACCTGATTGCTGATTGGTCCCCTTGGAGGATAAGACACACACAGCAGTTTCTCTTGAATGTGTAATTAGAATCACCCTGCATACGTAATCAGTGACTTTGCAAAGTGTAATTTGAGCCATTCTAACTGCCGACTCCAGACAAGAGAAAAGGATGTATACCCGAATGGACCAAGGAATCTATAATTCCATCACCTCTAACCAGGTCAAATTGTGACACCTGACCTCGGGCCTGTTGAAACAGGTTAAGACCTCCTCCCTCTTCCACCCCCCGCCCAAGTTCCAGCCCCACCCCCTAGCCCAAGTTCCTGACCCCCAGCCGAAGTTCCCCCCCATCCCAACCCAAGTTCCTGACATTACCCCCCTTCCCCCCCCCCCACCTCGCCCACCGCACCATAGATGGGGCATTGCATATGGGTCACAGATTGAAGTGAATACTGACAGTGTCGTGATTTCCGGATTTCATTCGCTTGTCACACACGCACATCCAAGAAATCGGGTGTGGGGGGGTAAAGGAGATGGGGTTGGAAGAACGTGATCCATCTTCACTGAGTTCTCTCTTTCTCTCTCTCCCAGTCTCTCTCTCTCTCTCTCTCTCTCTCTCTCTTTGCCACACTCTCTCTCTCTCCCCCCAGTCTTTCTCTTTCTCTCCCCAAGTCTCTCTCTCCCCCCCACTCTCTCTCTCCTCAGTCTCTCTCTTCCCCCACTCTCTCTTGCTCTCCCCAGCCTCTCACTTTCCCCAAGTCTCTCTCTCTCTCTCTCTCTCTCTCCCTCCACAATCTCTCTCTGCCTCCCCAGTCTCTCTCTCTCTCTTTCCCCAGTCTCTCTCTCTCTCTCTCCCCAGTCTCTCCCTCCCTCCCCAGTCTCTCTCTCTCTCTCCCCCCCAGTCTCTCTTTCCCTCCCCACTAATCTCACTCTCTCTCTCTCTCCCTCCCCACTAATCTCACTCTCTCTCTCTCCCTCCCCACTCTCTCTCCCTCCCCACTCTCTCTCTCCCTCCCCACTCTCTCTCTCCCTCCCCACTCTCTCTCTCTCTCCCTCCCCACTCTCTCTCTCTCTCCCTCCCCACTCTCTCTCTCCCTCCCCACTCTCTCTCTCTCTCTCCCTCCCCACTCTCTCTCTCTCTCCCTCCCCACTCTCTCTCTCTCTCTCCCTCCCCACTCTCTCTCTCTCTCCCTCCCCACTCTCTCTCTCTCTCCCTCCCCTCTCTCTCTCTCTCTCTCCCTCCCCACTCTCTCTCTCTCCCTCCCCACTCTCTCTCTCTCTCCCTCCCCACTCTCTCTCTCTCTCCCTCCCCACTCTCTCTCTCTCTCCCTCCCCACTCTCTCTCTCTCTCCCTCCCCACTCTCTCTCTCTCTCCCTCCCCACTCTCTCTCTCTCTCCCTCCCCACTCTCTCTCTCCCTCCCCACTCTCTCTCTCCCTCCCCACTCTCTCTCTCCCTCCCCACTCTCTCTCTCCCTCCCCACTCTCTCTCTCCCTCCCCACTCTCTCTCTCCCTCCCCACTCTCTCTCTCCCTCCCCACTCTCTCTCTCCCTCCCCACTCTCTCTCTCCCTCCCCACTCTCTCTCTCCCTCCCCACTCTCTCTCTCCCTCCCCACTCGCTCTATCTCCCTCCCCACTCGCTCTATCTCCCTCCCCAGTCTCTCTCTCTCTCTCTCTCTCTCTCTCCCCCTCTCCCTTCCCAGTCTCTCTCTCTCTATCTCCCCCCACCCCCAGTCTCTCTCTCTCTCTCTCTCTCTCTCTCTCTCTCTCTCTCTCCCTCATTACTCTCTCTCTCGCTCCCTCCCCAGTCTCTCTCTCTCTCCCTCCCCAGTCTCTCTCTCTCTCCCTCCCCAGTCTCTCACTACCTCCGATTTCTGTCTCCCCTACAGAAGGCCGCAGAAATGTATGTGTAGATAATCACAGGGATATTTTAGGCGAAAGTCTAAATCAGCAAAGCAACATGGGACAGCTCCAGGCTCCTCATGATACAGGTCCCACTTCCGGTCGTGTGCATGCGTAGCACATTGGGGGCGGAGTCCAGTGCGTGCAGAAGGACACACAAACAACTGTTGCAAATAATCACTCCGATTTTTCATATGTTCTATTGTTTGGTGCTCGGAATTGGTTCTGATGAAGAGTTACACCTGAAATGTTGACCTATTCTGCAGATGCGGACTGACCTTTTGTACCTTTCCAGCATTTCTGCTTCTATTATTATTTGATTTTTTTGTACCATACCATATTTCTGATAGCAGTTATCCCAGAAGCAAACCCCCCAAAGGAGCACAGAAGCAGGCAAAGTCTATAATAGAATCAGTTATATAATATATGAAATCTAAGGCAGCAGAACAAGAGGGAAACATTGGGATTCTGCAGGGCATTAATGGATTTATCTCCAGGAGGGCAGTGCAAATTGCCTAGTGCCAGAAAAGGACACAATAAAATCAAGTCCAATAGCTGTGTGTACATCATACATTCAAGAGCCTTAGCCTTTGAATTTCTGAAGTACATTTTTTGAGATAGCTCATTTATAATCATGGTGTGCACTGAATATTTTTGGTTGTGCTTGGTCTGCTGTCGAAAAAAACTGCACACCATCTTTCAGGACTCATGCCCCAGAAGCAGCCCAACCTTTGTGGAGCTAATTTTTGTGTGCTTTAATCTATTGGAACAAGCAACCATTGCTAAATATAAAAAGGGAATCTGTCCATCTTGTTCCCATATGGGATCCAATTATTCTCAACTAAACTGCTGAATTCTTCATTGGGACATAAATCTTGCAATGTTTTAAGACAGTTTTGTACATGAATTCCAGATGCCAGTAAAAGTGGTGAGCATTTGCAACATGCCTGGGCTTCAGTGGCTTTGAGGAACCACTATTTAAGGCTCGGCAGAACAAATGCCCCATTACACAGAGAATCTGTTCATGTCAAAGATAAGATTCTACGAAGCCCTCCAGGGACTGAAGTAAAGTAGACTAATCAGTATTGGCTTTGTAAGCAGGGGAGTAGTTCAAATTATCCACAGGCTATTTTTAATAAAGCACATTTTCTCTACATTTCCAGCTTGACAGCTTCCCCTTTCCATCTCAATGAACTGGTATTGATGGGATGTTAGCACACTGTTGTCATTTCAAAGGAAGTTCATTTTATTTTACCCAATAGAGAACTACGTGAGATTAAGCACAAAATTATAAATGCATAAATAAATAAAATTAGCACGTTTGGGGCGGAAATTGCCCCTCTCCTTATGGCCTGTTACCACCGCAAATTGCCAGCCACGTTGCGGAGTGGAGTGGTCGCCGATTATTTGCGGAATGGCCGCTGACAGCACAATTGCCCTTCTGAGGTTTCCCGGTGGTGCCCCGTTCCTCCCCCCACTGCTCCGTTGTTGCCGATCCGTGGAATGCCACCACCGATCTACTCCCACGACGGCGACATTCCCCTCTGAAAATCTTCGGCCCGCCCGGCTGTGCTAAAACCTGGTGGTTCTGTGAGGCTGTGGCCTTCTGCAATGGCGGTGTGCCTTCCCTTAAAGGGGAGGATGCACTACCGCTGTCACCATGTTTTTTATGTCCCCGGGTTTGGCTGGGCCGCCAACAAGCAGCCTGGCACCCCTCTTGAATGCCAGGCCACTGGCCCGGCTGAAACCCTCCCTGGTGGTCCAGTGGACCGAAGTTTTAAAATCGCGAAAGCTCTCCCCTTTAAGTGAAGGGGAGAGCCGTGGTGAAGCGGCGCGTGATGATATCATCGCGGTGGTCACTCCGCACCACCCCCAACTTCCGCCCCTCAGGTGCTGCCACCGTTCCGTATCCATCCCTCGTGAAGCCACTGCCCTTATAAAGGGCGACTTCCGGATCTGAATAAAAAAAACAACAAAGAGTGAAATTTCGCTTAAGAGGCAACCTCGACCACAGCTGCAGTAAAAACTATTGAAACAGGGTGCGTACTCCCCATTTTGGGCGGGGGGCAATTTTGGCTCCATGGAGTCAGAGGCCAGAATTTTGTTTGCCTGGGTGGGTCGGATGCACACGGTTGGTGTGGTGAGTTGTAACTCCATTGTTGATTCCATCCCGCTCTTGAAAGTGACTTTGCGTTAATGGGGGCAATTAAGCCCGCCCTACATTTTACCCAACCCTATTAAATGGTGCAGGTCTGATTTAATCATCGATAATGTGTTTTCAGCTGGGATATTTAAAGGAGCCATGGCCACATTACATTTGAAGGTTCATCTAGGAGTGTGCAGGCAGCACACTGCACAATTGGATTGCTGTAAAGAGTGCCAAAGATGACTGTACTGAGACAGAGGGCTGAACCCAGGTTTTCCGATGACTTCCTCCATAGGCTTGTGGAGGGAGTCAGAGCACGCAGGGAGGTCCCCTTCTCTTTTAATGGGCGCAAGTGACTTCCCCAGGGAAAAAAAGGAGCCTGGCTCCAATTAGTAGAGGAGGTATACAGCAGAGATGTTGTGAGGAGGACCTAGTTGCAGTGTCGCAAACGTTCCAGCCGCTGAGCCTCGGGGGCCATCCAGAAAGGGGGCATTCCTGGAGGTGCAACGAGACGTGTAAGAGACTTTGATAGGTTTTGCGAGTGTGATGTCTGCAAATGTGCAGAGAATGATGGAGCCCATCTCCAACATGAACACCACAGTGTCACAGGCAATGGCGACTGTCGGCTCTTCCATGGATAGGATGGGCACCTGCATGGAGCAGCTGATGCGCCACGAATAGGAGCACACTGGTCCCTATAGGTGGCAGAGGCTCATAGATCTCCTCTCTAGGAGGGATGTCAACATAGACTTGGGTCCTCATGGCCCCACTACTGTACAGCAAGGTGCTCTCCAGCTCCTTGCTAGCAGGGAAGTGTGGGTGGCCCATGAGAGGGATGATGGTGAGAGGACACATGGAAGTGGGGGCTCCTCTCAAAGTGCTCACACTTCTCCCCTGTTGCCGCCACCCCCTCAGTCAGAGCCCCAGATGTCTCCTCGGACAGCGATGGCCAAGTCTGCCCCTGCACAGTCGCAGGAGGAGCAGACTTTGGCGGGGCCATCAGAGGCTCCAAAACACAGAGCACGTCCACCAAGAGTAGTCTAAGCAGTCAAAACAGGGAAGTAAGCAGGCTGCTGATACTTCTGCTGAAGTCACAGTGGTAGTACCTCGTAGAAGCACGCGTCAGAGAAAGATGACACACAAGTAGATTCACAAGGATAGCCACTTGGATGTTTTATTCAATGTTTCTGTAAAGTTTCTGTTACTGTGAAGTCACACACAAAATGTTTTATTTTCACCACTTTCTGGTCTTGGATAAATTTGTCTGCATCTTTGGAAGTGGCTTAGTGAGTTGGAGTGAATGGAAAGACATAACGTTACCTCCAGCAATGGTGGTCAGTGTGAAAGGCTTAGTCATTGTAAGGGATGCTTTATGATGTTGCTGTGGGGTGCTGGGAACCTGGCATACATTTGACAGCCATATAGGTATACTGCGTAAAGTTAAATAAATCTGGCCATGATTGATATGTATGCAATAAAAGTACAAACTGAGTACTGTTTAACTGAACAAGTTACACCTTTGGCTCTGCTTTATTACAGCCCACCGTAAAAAACTCATAAAATGGCTGGCCTTTTATGCCAGAGCAGCACCATATGCGTGCTGTCCAGTGGCCTCCAACAATGACATCACCTTGTGGCTACAAACAGCATGTACATACATGACTATACCCTCCTCTGAGATCTTATCACAGTCTTTCACAGGTTGAGACGGTCCGGTGCTTAACACTCCCGGGTTGACCGTCTCAGTTCGATTCCGGCCTTGGGTGAATGTGTGGAGTCTGTTGTGGCTGGTGGCTGGATGGATGACTTGTTGGGGGTGGCACTGGCCATGTCAGGAATTGCAAGTGCATTTTTATTGAACAAGTCTGATGAAAATTCTGGGTTCACTGATGACCCTTGAGTCCACTGAAGGCTGCTGGTAGGTTGGTTGGTCGTCGACGGTTTCTTCGTCTGACTGTTCTGGCTCGTCTGTGTGCCTCCACTTGTTTGATCCATGTGTTTCCTGCAAGTTTGCCCATTCTTGAGCTTAATAACAAATACTCCATGGCCCTCTTTGGCCATGACCATACCAGCGATCAATTTGGGACCCTGACCATAATTCACCACATATACAGAATCATTCACAAAAATCTCGCGTGACACAGTTGCGCGATCGTGGTACCCTTGTTGACTCTGTCTTCTGTATTCAACATGATTACTTAAATCCGAGTGTACAAGAGATAACTTGGTCTTAAGACCTCTTTTCATCATGAGTTCAGCAGGCGAGACCCCTGAGAGTGTGTGGGGTCTTGTCCTGTAACTCAGCAGTATGCAAGACAAGTGGGTCTGCAGTGACCCTTGGGTTACTCTCCTCATACTTTGCTTGATAATTTGTAGTGCACGTTCTGCTTGCCTGTTGGGCGCAGGCTTGAACGGTGCTGACCTTACATGTTTTATGCCGTTAAGTTTTACAAACTCCTGAAACTCCTGACTGGTGAAGCACGACCCATTGTCGCTCACCACTATGTCAGGCAGACCATGTGTCGCGAACATGACATGATTATGCATTCTATCCACCTCGAATAATCATCCACCATGGCTAAAAACATCTTGCCCAGGAAGGGACCTGCAAAATCTACATGGATCCTGGACCAAGGTTTGGATGGCCATGACCACAGACTCAACGGCGATTCCGCTGGTGCTTTGCTAAGCTGCATGTAGGTGTTGCACTGATTCACGCATGCTTCCAGCTCAGAATCAATTCCTGGCCACCATACGTGGGACCTGGCGATGGCCTTCATCTTCAGGATGTGTGCTGTGTAACTCACGCACAAACTTCTCTCTCCCTTTCTTATGCATTACAACACAATTGCCCCACAATATGCAATCTGCTTGAATAGATAGTTCGGCTTTGCGACAAACGTACGGTTTGGCCTCCTCGCACATTTGCTTAGGTATGGCAGATCAATCCCCTTTGAGGATGCAACCCTTTACCACCGATAATATCGGGTCCTGGCTGGTCCAGGTCTTAACTTGTTGAGCTGTGACAGGGGTACCTTCACTCTCAAAAGCATCCATGATTAACATAAAATTTGCCGGTTGTGGCGTTTCGACCTCCAGTGTGGGCAACGGCAACAAGCTCAAAGCATCGACACAATTCTCTGTGCCAGGTCTGTGGCGAATGACATAATCATAGGCCGATAATGTCAGTGCTCACCTTTGGATGCGGGATGAAGCGTTGGTATTAATACCTTTGCTCTTGGAAAACAACAAAATGAGCAGCTTGTGATCGGTCTCTAATTCGAACCTCAGACCGAACAGGTATTGATGCATCTTTTTAACACGGTCACACACTCTAAAGCTTCTTTTTCTACCGTACTGTAGGCTCTTTCTGCTTTAGACAAACTTTTGGATGCATACGCGACAGGTTGAAGTTTCCCCGACTCATTGGCTTGTTGTAACACGCAACCAATTCCATATGACGATGCGTCACAGGCCAAAACTAAACGTTTACATGGGTCATAACATATCAGCAGCTTATTCGAGCAAAGCAGATTGGTGGTTTTCTCGAAAGCTCTGTCTTTCAATGCGTCCCACACCCAGTTGTTGCCTTTTCTCAATAGCATATGCAGTGATTCAAGTAAGGTGCTTAATTTAGGTAGGAAGTTACCAAAGTAGTTGAGTAGACCCAGGAATGAACGCAGCTCCATCACGTTCTGCGGCTTGAGTGCATTCTTGATGGCTTTGGTTTTCACGTCAGTAGGTCTGATGCCATCAGCGGCGATTTTCCTCCCGAGGAATTCGACCTCCGTGCCGTGAAGATGTACTTTGAGCGTTTAAATCTGAGTCCCACTCTGTCCAAACGCAGTAGAACCTCTTCCAGGTTGTTCAGATGTTCCTTGGAGTCACGCCCGGTGATCAGGATGTCATCTTGGAACACCACGGTTCTGGGAACGGACTTCAGTAGACTTTCCATATTCCTCTGGAGTATTGCTGCAGCCGAGCAAATTCCAAACGGGCACCTGTGGTAAATAAACCGTCCTTTGTGCGTGTTAATGCACGTAAGTCTCTTCGACATCTCGACCAACTCCTACGTCATATAGGCCGACGTCAAGTCCAGTTTTATGAACGACTTCCCTCCGGCTAGCGTCGCAAACAAGTCATCCGCCTTCGGTAACGGGTACTGATCTTGTTTCGAAACCCTGTTGATCGTAGCCTTGTAGTCTCCACAGATTCTGACCGTGCCATCACCTTTCAGCACAGGAACAATGGGGCTGGCCCATTCATTAAATTCGACCAGTGATATGATCCCTTCACGCTGGAGTCTGTCCAGTTCAATTTTGACCTTCTCCCTCATCATATACGGCACTGCCCGAGCTTTCTGATGGACGGGTCTTGCATCTGAGTCCACGTGGATCTGCACCTTGGCTCCCGTGAAGTTGCGGATACCCGGTTCGAACAGTGAGAGGAACTTGCTCAATACTTGGGCACATGTATCTTCCACCGACGACAACGCCTTTGTTGTTCCAGTCGCATCTGATATTCTCCAACCAGCTCCCGCCGAGCAGCATGGGCCATTGTCTGGAACAATCCACAATGGTAACTCGTGAACCACACCGTTATATGACACATTAATTTGTGCACTGCCAATCACTTTTATCAGTTCTTTGGTGTACGTGCGCAGCTTGGCATTAACAGGGCTCAGCCTGGGCCTCAGAGTCTTAGTATCCCACAGATTATTAAATGCCCTCTCGTTCATGATTGATTGACTCGCTCCTGTGTCCAGTTCCACCGATACCGGTATCCCATTAAACTTCACTTCAATTGGTTATGAAAGAGTACAGTCCATACACTTCCTTCTCTGGCATCTCGGATTGCATATCTGGATCCGGGCTAGTCTGACTCTCATCCTCCATGTGATGTGTCGCAGCTCGCTTGTTCATCTGCGGACACTTGCGCTGGAGATGCCCCACTCTCAGACAGCCTTTGCAACTATATTGCTTAAATCGCCACTGCTGGTGCCGATGATTTCCCCCACAGCGCCAACATGGAAAAGTTGGATACATTCCCGCTAGCGGACTTTGCACAGCCACAGGTTTCGCAAATGCAGCCGGATAGGCCTCGCCATGTGCCACTCTGCCGAACGCCTGATCATTCGCGAACGCAGCCGGATAGGCCCTGCCATGTGCCGCTCTGCCGATCACTGAATCAATCGCATTTACAGTACTTGCCGAGGTTTGGTTCTTCACCGATATTTGCTTTAAACCCCTGTCCGTCGTCCTACATGTTTGAGCGATCTGGATGGCCCTTTTTAAATTCAACGCCTCCACCGCCAGAAGTTTGCGCAGGATCACCTCGTGGTTGATACCGATAACGAAGAAGTCCCGCAGCATGTCTGCCAACACCGTCCCGAACTTGCACGGTCCCGCTAGACGTCTCAGGTCGGCAACAAATTCCACCGCGCTCTGGGCCTCCGATCGAAAGTGTATATAAAACCTGTATCTCAAGATGATGATACCGTCGTCTGGCTTGAGGTGCTCCTGTACCAATGTACACAACTCCTCGTACGTTTTCTCTTTTGGATCATGAGGCATGAGTAGATTCTTTATCAGACCGTAGATCTTTGAACCGCACACAGTGAGGAACACGGCCCGGCACCGATCTGCATCGCCGACCTCCTTCATTTTGTTGGCCATGAAGTACTGGTTCAAACGGCTCACAAAGTCTTCCCAATCTTCTCCCTCCACGAATCGCTCTAAAAATCCAATCGTGCTCATTTTGCAAACAAAGGTTCTTGTATTCTCATCGCCAAATGTTATGTATGCAATAAAGGTACAAACTGAGTACTGTTTAACTGAACAAGGTACAACCTTGGCTCTGCTTTATTAGGGCCCAATGTGCCTGACTCACAAAATGGCTGGCCTTTTATATCAGAGCAGCACCATGTGCTCAGTGGCCTCCAACAATGACACCATCTGGTGGCTACAAACAGCATGTACATACATGACAATAATGAACCCGGGTGGTAGTGGGATCTGGGCCACAGGTTCCTCCTGCTCCTCCTCTGAAGAGACTGTGCACTCTGCAACTTGCTCCTCGTGCAGTGCTAACCCTCACTGCTGCGCTATGTTGTGCAAATCGCAGCAGACTATGATGATTCTGGAGACCCTGACTGGTGCGTACTGAAGGGTTCCTCCAGGTCCGTCATGGCATCTGAAACGCATTTTCAACATGCCTATTGTCTGCTCTATGACATTCTTCCTGCGCCTCAGTACTTGGCCTTCTCAAGGGTGCCATGAGCCATGTCTTCAGTGGATAGCCCTTGTCTCCAAGCAGCCAGCTGGAAAGTCTGTTTGGAGGAGCGAATAGCTGAGGGGGGGTGGACTGGCAAAGGATGAAAGAGTCATGGCAGCTGCCAGGGAATTTGGTGCACACATGTATGATGATCTTCCTGTGGTTGTCGACAAGCTGTACATTGAGCAAGTGGAAGCTCTTGTGGTTGACAAACATTCCTGGGTGATGATGGGGTGCCCATATGACCACATGTGTGCAATTGATGACGCCTTGCACCCGTGGGAAGCCAGTCAGAGCGGCAAAGCCGAGCGCCCATTCAGTAACACTGCCTTCATCAGTGGTAAAGTTGATATAATTGGCTGACTTATCAAACAGGGCATCGATGATCTGTGTGATGCATCTGTGGGCGACCGACTTCAAAATGTCGCCAATCTCTGCTGCAGATCCCTGGAAGGAGCCTGAGGCAAAGAAGTTGAGGCTGCTGGTGACTTTGACAGCCACTGATAAGGCATGTCCACCCGCTCCTCTGGGCTGTAGGTCTTGCTCCAGCAATGTGCAAATGTCAGCGATGACCTGGCGCGATAGCCTCCTTTGGCACTGCTGCTCAATCATGTTGAGGAAGCTCATCCTCTGCTTGTATACTCTGTGCTGGGGTATCGCCTCCGGCGCGGTGCAGCCCTGCACTGATGCCCCTGTCCTGTGGTTGAGGAGAAGGTTGGTAGTGTTGTTGTTGATGCTGCTGGTGTGCCTGTGTGCCTGGTGCTGCTGGTGTTGGGGCTCATCATGGTCAGATTCTGAGGACCAAAGTGAGACATAAATGGCACCCATGCTGGTGGAATAGATGGCAGGTCAAGTAGAGACAAGAGAAGCAATCGGTCAGTGAGGTGATGAGTTCTAACAATGAGGTGACACTGGATGGCGATTTGTTGCAAACACATGTAACCTATTGAAAGCTCAATCTGTGCTGGTAATGCAGACAGCAACAGCTTCTGTTTGAGGAAAGTGATCAGCTGTGATGTGGCACAGTTTATTGTACTTTCCATGCTGTGCACTAAACAGCTGGATCAATAGCCACTCAAATTCCACCTCAGGTTGACAGACATGGGGCAGAAATTCCTCTCGAGGACTTCCCACGGGCAAAGCATTAAATAATAGACAGAAAATGTGCACTTACCTGAAGCTGCTGCGCCCGCTCGAAATCCCGATCCACAGGCCTCCTCTCCCTACACATCGCAGCGCATACTCGTCGGGATGTGCGCAGGAAAATGCTGGAATCATATATTAAAGATGTAATAGCAGCGCATTTGGAAAGCAGTGACAGGATTGGTCCAAGTCAGCATGGATTTAAGAAAGGGAAATCATGTTTGACAAATCTAGAATTTTTTGAGGATGTAACTGGTAGAGTGGATAAGGGAGAACCAGTGGATGTGGTGTATTTGGACTTTCAAAAGACTTTCGACAACGTCCCACACAAGAGATTAGTGCGCAAAATTAAGGCACATGGTATTGGGGGTAATGTATTGACGTGGATAGAGAACTGGTTGGCAGACAGGAAGCAAAGAATAAACGGATCTTTTTAAGAATGGTAGGCAGTGACTAGTGGGGTATCGCAAGGTTCAGTGCTGGGACCCCAGCTATTTACATATTAATGATTTAGATGAAGGAATTGAATGTAATATCTCCAAGTTTGCAGATGATACTTAGCTGGGAGGCTGTGTGAGCTGTGAGGAGGGTGCTAAGAGGCTGCAGGGTGACTTGGACAGGTTAGGTGAGTGGAAAAATGCATGACAGATGCAGTATAATGTGGATAAATGTGAGGTTATCCACTTTGGTGGCAAAAGCAGGAAGGCAGATTATTATCTGAATGATGACAGATTAGTAAAAGGGGAGATGCAATGAGACCTGGGTGTCATGGGACATCAGTCATTGAAAGTAGGCATGCAGGTACAGCAGGTAGTAAAGAAAGCAAATGGCATGTTGGCCTTCATAGCAAGAGGACTTGAGTATAGGAGCAGGGAGGTCTTACTGCAGTTGTACAGGGCCTTGGTGAGACCACACCTTGAGTATTGTGTGCAGTTTTGGTCTCCTAATCTGAGGAAGGACATTCTTGCTATTGAGGGAGTGCAGCGAAGGTTCACCAGAATGATTCCCGGGATGGCAGGACTGACATATGAAGAAAGACTGGATCGACTAGGCTTATAGTCACTGGAATTTAGATGAATGAGAGGGGATCTCATAGAAGCATGTAAAATTCTGACAGGATTGGACAGGTTAGATGCAGGAAGAATGTTCCTGATGTTGGGGAAGTCCAGAACCAGGGGTCACTATCTAAGGATAAGGAGTAAGCCATCTAGGACCGAGATGAGGAGAAACTTTTTCACCCAGAGAATTGTGAACCTATGGAATTCTCTTCCACAAAGTTGTTGAGGCCAGTTCGTTGGATATATTCAAAAGGGAGTTAGATGTGGCCCTTACGGCTAAAGGGATCAAGGGGTATGGAGAGAAAGCAGGAGTGGGTACTGAAATTGCATGATCAGCCATGATTATATTGAATGGTGGTGCAGGCTCGAAGGGCCGAATGGCCTGCTCCTACAACTATTTTCTATGTTTCTATGGGCCCAAGTTTCGAGCCACGCCTAGAACGGCGCAGTCCCGACCTGGACGCCCATTTTTCACGCCACAAAGTGTGCCTAAAAAAAACTTCCAGATTCTCCAGCTCCCTGCAGGTCGTTTGCAGCTCGGCGCAGTGCAGCACGAGCTGTAGGGGGTGGAGCCAGGTCCCTGCGCTGTAAACAGTGCCGGAACCTCTGCACATGCTAGCTACAGTGGGCACGCATGTGCAGTAGCTCCAGGCGCCCAAAACTGTGTGGGAGGGGCCGAAGCACGCAGCCCCTAGCCCTGGCCGAATGGCCTCACTGGGGCTGCGTGAATAAGACTCCTTCCATGGCCAGCTCCTGCTTCCTCCCGACCTGACTCGACTCCTGCTTCCCGCCCCTCCGCCTCCGGACCAGACCCGACACCGACCCGACTCCCGCTTCCCCCCCCCTGGACCGGACCCGACCCCTACCCCGACACCGACCCGACTCCCGCTTCCCCCCCCCCCCCCGGCCCCCAGACCGGACCCGACACAACCCCCGGACTGGACCCGACCCGACTCCCGCTTCCCCGCCCACCCCGCCCCTCCGGACCAGACCCGACACCGACCCGACTCCCGCTTCCCTTCCCCTCCCTCCCCCCGACCCGAACCGAACCGAACCGACCTCCCTCCCACCACCCCCCCAACCCGACCCGCGCTCCCGACCCCGACCCGCGCTCCCCCCGACCTGAACCGCGATCCCGACCCGACCCTACGCCACCTACCTGTAAATCTGGTGCTGGGGATGGGCCCTGCCCGAAGTCTTGGGTCCGGCCAGGCCCGGCCCGTTCAGCCTCCCTCCCCCATCTCCTTTCCCCCCATCTCCTTTCCCCCCATCTCCTTTCCCCCCATCTCCTTTCCCCCCTTCTCCTTCCCCCCACTTTTTCTTCCTCCCCCCTTCCCCCTTCTCCTCCTCCCCCTTCTCCTCCTCCCCACTTCTCCTCCTCCCCCCTCCCCCTTCTCCCCCCTCCCCCTTCTCCCCCCTCCCCCTTCTCCCCCCTCCCTCTTCTCCCCCCTCCCCCTTCTCCCCCTTCCCCCCTCCCCCTTCTCCCCCCTCCCCCTTCTCCCCCTTCCCCCCTCTCCTTCTCCCCTCCCCCTTCCCCTTCTCCCCCATCCCTCCCCCTTCCCTCCCTCTGCTCCCTCCCTCTCTCCCTCTACCCCCCTCCTCCCCCTCCCCTCGCTGTCAGAAACACAGACACTGACAGACAGAGAATGAGAGACACACACACACAGACAGACAGAGAAATAGAGACACTGACAGAGACACACTGGGGGGGGGCATCCCAGCACACTGTTGGAGGGCTCCCGGTGCTGCAGTCGGTAAGTAGAAAATGTTTTATTTATTGATTTAAAAAAAAAATTATTTCTTATTAATTTTTTTTGATTGATTTATTGGTTGATTTATTGATGTTTTTATCATTTATTATTGATGATGGCTCTTTATTTGTAAAACTGAAGTGTTTAATGTTTGTAAACTTCCCTTTATACCCACCCCGCCCCATTCCCTACACCTGATTTGTAACCTACGCCTGATTTTCTAAATTGTAGACAAGGTTTTTTCGAGCGTACAAAAATCTTCACTTACTCCATTCTAAGTTAGTTTGGAGTAAGTTTTCACTGACGAAACTTTGAAAAATCAGGAGCAAATCATGGCGAAACTTGGGGCCTATGTATAAACTAGCCAATAATCTGTAGTCTGTAATGAGCGAGTCAAATAAATGTTCAACAGAGAGACTTTATTACAATCATTCTTTATTAATTTGAACGCTGATTAGCCGAATGATCTCAGTTGCTTGCTGAGGACAACAGACACACTAATTGTGTCTGCAAATTTCAGAATATAATTCTTGCTCATCATATAGGCAGTCCCTCGAAATCAAGGAAGACTTGCTTCCACTCCAAAAGTGAGTTCTCAGGTGACTACGGGATTTACAGTTTCTGTCGAAGGTGGGACAGACAGTCGTTGGAGGAAAGGTGAGTGGGGAGTCTGGATTGCCACGTGCTCCTTCCGCTGCCTGCACTTGTCTTCTGCATGCTCTCGGCGACAAAACCGAGGTGTTCAGCGCCCTCCCGGATCCTCTTCCTCCACTTAGGACGGTCTTTGGCCAGAGACTCCCATGTGTCGGTGGGGATGTTGCACTTTATCTAGGAGGCTTTGAGTGTGTCCTTGAAACGTTTCCTTTGCCCACCTGGGCTCGCTTGCTGTGTAGGAGTTCCGAGTAGATCGCTTGCTTAAGGAGTCTTGTGTCGGGCATGCGGACAATGTGGCCCGCCCAATGGAGCTGGTCGAGTGTGGTCAGTGCTTCGATACTGAGGATGTTGGCCTGATCGACAACACTGACGTAGGTGCGTCTGTCCTCCCAGGGGATTTGCAGGATCTTGCGGAGGCATCGCTTGTGGTATTTCTCCAGCGATTTGAGGTATCTGCTGTATATGGTCCACATCTCTGAGCCATACAGGAGGGTGGGTATCACTACAGCCCTGTAGACCATAAGCTTGGTGCCAGATTTGAGGGCCTGATCTTCGAACAGTCTCTTCCTCAAGGGGCCAAAGGCTGCGCTGGCACACTGGAGGCAGTGTTGAACCTCGTTGTCTATGTCTGCCCTTGCTGATAACAGGCTCCCGAGGTATGGAAAGTAGTCCACCTTGTCCAGGACCGAACTGTGGATTTCATGACTGGGGGGCAGTGCTGTGTGGCAGGGTCAGGTTGGTGGAGGACCTTTTTCTTATGGATGTTTAGTGCAAGGCCAATGCTTTCGTACGCCTCGGTGAAGATGTTGACGATGACTTGGAATTTAGCCTCTGAATGTGCGCAGACGCAAGTATCGTCCGCATACTGTAGTTCGACGAAAGAGACTGGGACGGTCTTGGATCTGGCCTGGAGGCGATGAAGGTTGAACAGGTTCCTACTGGTTCTATAGTTTAGTTCCACTGCAGCGGGGAACTTGTTGAGTGTGAGGTGGAGCAATGCAGCGAGGAAGATCGAGCAGAGGGTTGGCACGATGACGCAGCCCTGCTCTAGCCATCTGCTGCCATCCTTCAACTCTCTCTCCCTCAACCCGCCCCTCTCATTGTCTAATTCTTGCTAGGATATGGAAAACACCCTGGTGTGATGTATCTTTGGTTTCAAGCACGGACTGTGAGTGGTTACCTCAGATTGCTCCTGTACACGTCCTGCCACCTGACACGTGCCTTTGGTGGTCTCCTGGCAGGTCTCAAGTCTGTTCTATTGGCTGGGATACCAGAAATGGTTGGTGCTGTGTATGGAGAAAGAGTCAGACTGAACATTGTGAGCTCAAAGTGAACTTAGTCTTTTATTGCAGGTCTCCAGAGTGTCTCTCCAACTTGTGAAGCCTCCTTAAATACCTGTCCAGCGGATGAGATCTTTGGTGGCTATACGGAGTAAATACATGTATACATATATAACAATACTCCTCCCCAAAGTCAATAGTGTAACCATTTACAATGTGAGTCGATCTGTGGCCCTTCTTGCCCCGGTTGATCGTCTCGGTGTAAAAGCTGGTGTTGTTGACTCATTTGTTGGGCCCTCACTGGGCTGCTGTGCAGCTGGCCTTGCTGGGCTGCCTGGTGTCTTGGGCCCTGCTGAGCTGCTGTGGATGATGGGTTCTGCTTTGTGGTCAACCGTGGTGCCGGTTGCCACTGGTGTGTATGTTGAGGGATCAAAGAAGGTAGGGTCCAAGGTGTGCTGCTCAGGATAGTCCGTGAATCTGAGTTTGATTTGATCCAAGTGTTTCCGGTGAATGAGTCCATTTGAAAGTTTGACCTGAAACACCCTGCTTCTCTCTTTGCCCACGATGCCAGGAAGCCACTTGGGACCGTGTCCACAATTTAATACAAATACAGGATCAGTGATTTCAATCTCGCGTGACACATTTGCGCTATCATGGTATGCACTTTGTTGAAGCCGCCTGCTCTATACCTGTTCATATAGATCAGGAAGAACTAACGAGAGCTTTGTCTTCAATGCTCTTTTCATGAGCAGTTCAGCAGGTGGGATCCCAATGAGTGAATGGGGTCTCGTGTGGTAGCCAAGCAGGACTCGGGATAGGCGAGTCTGCAGTGAGCCTTCAGTTACCCTTTTCGAGCTTTGCTTGATGGTTTGCACTGCTCTCTTTGCCTGACCATTGGACGCTGGTTTAAACGGGGCAGATGTGACATGTTTGACCCTGTTACGGATCATGAATTCTTTGAACTCAGCACTGGTAAAACATGGCCCGTTGTCGCTCACCAGGACATCGGGTAGGCCGTGTGTGGCAAACATGGCCCGCAGGCTTTCAGTAGTGGCAGCGGACGTGCTAGCTAACATTATCTCACTTTCAATCCACTTGGAGTACGCATCTACAACCACAAGGAACATTTTACCCAAGAATGGGCCTGCATAGTCGACGTGAACCCTAGACCACGGTTTGGAGAGCCCAAACCATAAACTTAGCGGCGCCTCCCTGGGTACATTGCTTAACTGCGAGCATGTATTACATCTGTGAACGCAGGACTCTAAGTCCACATCGATACCGGACCGGCACATGTGGGATCTGGCTATCGCTTTCATCATTACGATGCCTGGATGGGTACTGTGGAGATCATTGATGAAGGTGTCTCTGCCCTTCTTGGGGACCACTACTCGATTGCACCACAGAAGGCAGTCTGCCTGTATAGACATTTCATCTTTGCGCCGCTGGAATGGCTTTATCTCTTCCTTCATTTGTTGAAGACCTGGGCACACGAAGTGTCATCAGCAGGCGATAGCACTCGGACGTCGTCCCAGTTCCAGCGTATCTTTCCCAGCCAGCTCCTGCCGAGCAGCAGGGGACCATCGCCCGGTACCACCCAGAGTGGGTAGCTTGTGCACCGCTCCATCCTAGGAGACCTTTACAGTAGCACTGCCGATTACAGGAATCAGTTCTTTCGTATACGTTCTTAGTGTCGTGCGAACTGGAGTTAAGACTGGCCTTGGGGCCATGTTGTACCACAACCTTTCAAAAGCCTTTTTGCCCATGATGGACTGGCTCATGCCCTTGTCCAGCTCCATTGACACTGGGAGTCCATTTAGTTCAACATTCAGCATTATCGGTTGACCATTCGTTTTGAATGTGTGCACCCGATGTATCTCTGCCTCCTCGATCTGAAGCTCTGGTTCGTCATGATCCTCGGTGGATCTGTCCTCCTCTGCAACATGGTGGGGTGGTTTGCAGGTTTAACAGGCTTTGCAGCTCGCCTGCACACTCGTTGGAGGTGTCCCTTTGTTCCACAGCCCTTGCAAACGTACTCTTTGAATCAGCATGATTGGAAACGATGATCACCCCCGCAGCACCAACAAAGTGTTAATGGCCTAGCATTCATCACTCTTGATGGTGGACTCTGAGACACCTGCGGACGTGTAACTGCAGATATGTGTGACCTGCCCTACGTTACGATTCGAAAACAACATAATTTTGTTCACGGTACTTGTAGCAGCACTTGTGTGCTGAGAGATTTGCTTCATATTTTCACTGATGGCAATGAACGCTTGGGTTATCGCTGTGGCCTTACTCAAGGTTGGGGTCTCCACAATCAAAAGTTTGCGAAGTATGGTTTCATGGCCAATGCCAAGTACAAAAAAGTCTCTGAGCATGTGCTCCAAATGTCCTTCAAATTCGCAATGTCCTGCAAGGCGTCTTAGCTCGGCGACATAACTCGCCACTTCCTGGCCTTCAGACCTTTTGTAGGTGTAGAACCAATACCTCGCCATCAGAATGCTTTTCTTCGGGTTCAAAATGCTCTCGGACCAGTGTGCACAAATCGTCGTAAGATTTCTCCGTGGGTTTCGCTGGAGTAAGCAGATTCTTCATGAGGCTATACGTTGGTGCCCCACAGATGATGAGAAGGATCGCCCTTCGATGGCCACGAAGTATTGGTTGAGTCGCTCCACAAAAGTTTCCCAATCGTCTCCCTCCGAGAATTTCTCCAGGATGCCCACTGTTCTCTGCATCTTTGGGTTCGCTATCTGTATCTCATCGCCAGTTGTTGTGTATGGAGAAAGAGTCAGACTGAACACTATGAGTTCAAAGTAAAGTGTGACCGTAGTCTTTTATTGCTGGTCTCCAGAGTGCCTCTCCAACCTGTGGAGCCTCCTTAAATACCTGTGCTCCCAAGGGATTATGGGATCCCTTGGGATTCCAGGGGATGAGCCCTCTGGTGGCTGTACAGAGTAAATACAAGTATACATATATAAAAGTTGGGACTCGTCTTCTTATCATCTGACCAAATTGCGGACAGCCTAGAACCTAGCAGAATAAACTGAACTTACAGCACATCCATTAGTAGTCCACATCTTACCTACCTTCACTTTGGCAAGGGAAATTTTGCAGCATGTCCATTATTAGTTATTACTATGTTGTGAGACAAAAGTGGCAAAGAAATTAGTTCAGCGCTTTCCTCAAAAGTAAATTACTAAAAGCGATATCAATGACCATTTGACATCAGATTCAACTTCACCTTCCTTTCAAATGGTCGATGTACAGAACAAACATAGTTTGATTATATATATTTTTTATTCCAACAGATTTCATTTTATGAGGCCAGATTTCTTGCTTCAATCTTTCTACTGCCTGATATCAGATTTGGTTCAATTCATATACATGGCACTCAAACATGTGGTATCATACTGTGGTATCTCACAATATCCAACCTCAGAAATTCATTAAAAAAAACCTTCTGGATGCTGGTTAAAAGCTAAAAAAGAAACTGAAGGAAGTAGTTTAGTTTCATGGAATATCTGCACAGCATAAAATCAAATGGATACAGTATTAGGACCGTAATGGGAGAAAGCCCACTGAACCGTCAGTGGGTTTACAAGATGAAATAGTTTAAAATTAAATATTCATTATTAAACCTGTACCCTTGTTCTTTTCTTGTGCGAGGCAGATGGCAGTATTAATATAATATAGCTCCGATGTTCATTTGACCTGTCCTTGAAAGCTTTAGTAGTCCTGAAGAGAGAAACAAACTGGTGCCAAACCAAGGTACATTTGATGGAATGATAATAAAGTACAGGAAACATGTTGGTTTACATCAAAGACATCTGCCTACATCAGTTTCTGTTAAACCTGTTCAATAAGATTTTATGAACTTTATTCCCTTCTACTTTTGCAGTGAAATCATACTCCTCGTTGTCCTCTCAGGGGTGCAACAATTACTTTCTACCACATTGTTGGAAAGGGAGAATATCATTATGTGACACATGCAGAAAATAGGGAAAGGGAGATGTCGTTGGGGGATATCTGTGACACACGCTTCATCAACTAGGACTGTGGTATAGTGTAAGCTGCATTAACAACAATTGATGTGGATAAATTTATAGAACAGACTCTTACTGCTGGGATCAAATAAAACTCGCATCTCACAAAGTACACATTAGCTTGAGGGAAAATAATTTGGAACACAGTCAAATTCTGCATACATTTGCATTGGACCCTCCATTTCACAGTGGGAACTATGTACAGTGGAACAAGCTCTTCGGTGCCACTTTCTGATTGAGCTCAATAATTTTAACAGCCTGTTCAGTTGGGGAAGAAACAAGAAATGTTCCAAAGGTACCAGAATGGAACAGGTGATCGTGGGCTGGGAAAATGAACTGAAATTGCTCAATCTCTACAAGTTCTGGGCCATCTTTTATGCTCACCTAAACTGCTGTTGCCCAAAATTGGTGATAGCTTTCTTTAAGTAGAGAATGCTGGTAGACAATCATGGACTTAATAGAAGGAGAAAGCTCTATGAACATCCCCATCCTCAACTGTGGCAGAGTCCAGCACGAGTGAAACAGATGAGCCTCAAGTGTTTACAAACATCTTAAACCAAAAGTATCAAGTAGACGACCCCACACAGTTCCCTCCATCATAGATGCCAGTGATCCAGTCGATTTGGTTCACTCCATATGACATTAATAGGTGGCTAATTGCACTGGATCACTGGCATCCCAACTATAATAGGCACTGATGACATCCCAACTATAATAGTGAAGATCTGCACATCGGAACCAGTCTTTCTCCTGGCCAAGCTATCCAATGCAGTTGTGACACTGACATTTCCCCAACAATGTAGAAAATTACCCAGGTATGTCCAATCCACAAAAAGCAATTTGCAGACACATCAGTGTGTCTATTATCCTTAGCTAGCAACTGAGGAGATCATTCAGCTGTTTCAATGACCTTCCCTCCATCATAAGATGACAACATCTAGGTTAGGGCTGATAAGTGGCAAGTAATATTCATACCACACAAGTGCCAGGCAATGACCATCTCCAATAAGAGAGAGTCCAACCTTGACATTCAATGGCATCATCAAAACAAAATTCTCCACTATTAACATTTTGGGGGTCAACATTTACCATAAGCTCAACTGGACCAGCCACATAAATATTGTGGCTACTAGAGCAGGTCAGAGGCTGTATTCTGCAGTGAGTAACTCACATTTTGACTCCTCTAAGCCACTCTAGCCCCTTACAGAGTACAAGTCAGGAGTGTGATGGAATACTCTCCACTTGAGCAAATGGGAGCAGCTGCAATAACACTCAAGAAACTCAACTTGATCGACAGCCCAACCACCATCTCAAACATCGACTCCCTCCACCACCAACACAATATGGCTGCAGTGTGTACTACCTAGCGAATGCACTGCAGCAACTCACCAAGGCTTCTTAGACAGCACCTCCCAAACCCACAACCTCCACCATGTAGAAGAACAAGGACAGTGGGTGCATGGGGACACCATCACCTCCAGGTTACTCTCCAAGTCACTCTCCAAGTCATACACCATTCTTATTTGGACAT
The DNA here is from genome assembly GCF_044704955.1 of Pristiophorus japonicus. Classification (NCBI taxonomy): domain Eukaryota; kingdom Metazoa; phylum Chordata; class Chondrichthyes; family Pristiophoridae; genus Pristiophorus; species Pristiophorus japonicus. The sequence goes on from NC_091984.1 coordinate 93,340,703, forward strand.
TTATCACCATTCCTTCATCATCATTAGGTCAAATTCATGGAACTCCTTACCTAACAGCTCTATGGGAGTACCTTCACCACACGGATTGCAACGGTTCAAGAAGGTGGCTCAGCAGCACCTTCTCAAGGGCAATTAAGGATGGGAAATAAATGCTGATGTTGCTGAGTATGAATAAATTTTGTTTTTATTTAAAAAAATCTGAGATGGAAGCTTGCTGTGCATTGGTAATTAGAACCAACCTCAGGAAATTCCACAAGACCGGCCCAGTGTGATGTTGCCGAGCTTGGCTTCAGTCACTTCAGCATCTGGACAGTTTGCTCAGCAAATGTCTTTGCTGTGTTGATGTGATTTGCTGTCGAATCCAACTGATTATTATCGTGCCATCTTCTTGTAAAGGTCAGTATAAAATGGAACCTCATTCCCTCCCTTTTTGGTGCACTACAACCTCTGATCAAAGCCAAAGCTCTTCCAAATCCTTTGCTAACTGAAGGCCATTAAAAACGACTTTCCTTACAACATGAAATTAAAATCAGAATGTACTGGAATGCATAGCAGGTCAATCAGGTTAAAGTTTCAGAACAGTTCTGAGGCATTGAATTCCCACTGGAAGCTTTCTCTTTCACATGCTGATGGATGTGCTGTGTATTTCCAGCATTAACTTTCAATTTTGCACATCCGGCATCTGTGATTTTCCTTTTATTTCCTTTGAGTACTGCAGCTCCAAAGTAACAGAAGAAAATGTGGAATGGAGAAAAGGCCATTCGGTTCATAAATCCCATTCCCTCCAATGCACCATGTACAATTTATATTATGGCCTCTTAAATTATTTACAATTTCTAAGGGAAACAAACACAGATTAACTTTCCAAAAAACCTGTGAATTTCCTGAAAATAATATTGCCATGTCCTGAATAATATGCTTTTTAGTGCTTTATAAGCCCAAATGTATTGTTAGAACCTTCAATTCCATTTTTAGCCACAGAATCATCCAACCCCTTTTTAAAAGAGTTTATTAATTTAGCAGTAACTTTTGAAGGAATTCTATCTCAGCCTTGTAAAATACAGGATTAAAAAAAATTATTTGTGTGTATGTTTACAATTTAAATATGGGGCCAGTGGTGCTGGAACCACTGCTCGACAGGCATGGCATGTGCTGGGACCACTGCTCTGCAGGCATGACATATACCTGCCTGGCAGTGAGCTGACCTTGCGCCATTTCATTAACATAATCTCATGGAGCTCCTGGCACATAGAGCATGCCATGCCGGGAGTACAATGGGTTGGTGGTGAGATATTGGGCACAGCGCGTTGCTGCTCAGCCTTTCAAGCCTCCTAGGGAGAAATGGCTACATTGTATCATCACAGTTAAACTCATGCAGCTGAATGAAACCCTGCAAAATAGGGCGGTCATTTTTGGAGCTGAAGGCCAACATCCAGTGATGGTCAGCCTTGGAGATGGCAGTAAGAGTCAATGCTCTCCAACCTGGGAGCATGTGCGGAGGAGGTTTGTTAGCTCAGGAAGATTACCAAGATAAGTACTTATAATTTGCTTAATTTTACAGTATTGCCTTACAAGACTTCAGCTGAAGTTTGGGCAGCATTGTAGAGAGAGAGTGCAATGTGGTAACTGTTCATTTGTTTTCCAAAACGCGCAGGCATATTTGTGCTTTTACAGGCCATTGTGTTTTGCTGCCATGGTAATGTGTTTGCCCTGTACCCCACTAAATGTGGCAAGCAGCATGCAATAAATACCAAGCATGCTGTGCACACAAGGTAGCTGCATGTTCACAGACTTAATTAAGGAGGCTGCTCGCCTGGATATTGGGTAACATATATTTGATCTTTTATTCCTTATTCCAACATTTATACCTTTTCTATCTGCTAACAGAAACAGGCCACACATAACACCAGTGCATACGGACCGAGAATGGAGGGATGGGGAAGCTGCGACCCATGACTCCTTTGAGAAGGTGCCCCTGAAGATTCTGAGTATGGAGCAGTAGAAAGAGTGAGAAAGGTGGGTTTGGATGTGTCCCCAAGCTGATGTTTAGTATTAGTCTTTGCTTTTCATTCTTGATCTCCCTATTCACTCACTTATCCATAGCCTCAAATACAAGCATACACTGCAGTACTGCAGCATAACACACAAGAATGCCTTGCTGTGTAAAGGTTTGCTTCAAGGAGTGTCTTACTGCTAGCATTTTAAAATTCTTCTTCAATTCTCTCATGCACAAGGGGAGGATGTGGTTCGGCACAATATGTCACCTCACACTATCTTGTGCCATTCAATTCTACCATCACAGATACCAGCACAGGGAATTGTGGGAAGTCGGCTAATGAGTTGCAAATCGAAACACTAGACAAAGCACGGAATATGAATGAGAAGAAACATGTGCTTGTGGAATTGCAGGAACCACAGCCCGCTGACCAGAGGATTAGCTTGAGGGTTCCAGCAGTTGCTATGTGCAGGGATCTGGAGCTCACATGGGCCTGCCCGACAAGTGCAGTTTGGGAGCCAAGCAGCTTGTACAGTTTTGATGCCGTCTACCAAGAGTGGGGCTTGAGGGATCTTGGGTAAATTCTGTGATTCTTTGGATTCGCTCGTCACAGGTGGTGATGTAAGGGCAGGTCCTAAGTGATCCCCTATGGACTTCTCCCTCTTCCAGAACCTGCAAATTACAGAGGGATACAGATAGATCTTACATATGCAGCACACATGAAATAAGCCTCGTGAAACAGGCACAGATGGCATCCAGATTTAAGAAGTTTTCAATAAATTTGTTCCCGACATGATGACAAAGCAACTGAACAGGTTAACAACAAAAGAGCAAAGCCATAAAATAGTGGAAATAAGTATAGCAATTATTTGCACAATTTGGAAGGAAGAGTCCGTTTTTTCCCACATTACAACAGTGACTACACTTCAAAAGCACTTAATTGGCTGTAAAGCACTTTGAGACGTCCAGTGGTCGTGAAAGGCGCTATATAAATGCAAGTCTTTCTTTCTTTAAAAGAAAGGATCCAACACATGGGGAGGGGCATCTTATGCAGTACCCTTTTTATACGGGCATTGAATATCTGGAGCACTACTCAGGTGCTCCAAAAGCATTATAGGGCTATTCACTAATTCAAATGAAACTCGGGCCCTTAGTGAAAATGGTGGGAGTGCAGGCCTGCAACACCCCACACACTTCTGGACCGAGTGATCATGTGTCAGGTGCTGAGTAAGCCTCAGAATCCTATAATGCGGGACACAGGAGATTGATGCATAGCAATGCTATGGGGGCAAAATGTTGCACTATTGGCACTACATAAAATAATCTGGATAAATTGTATGCTGTATTTGATATTTTTTCAGACTGTTTTAACTCCCTCCCTCCATTTCTCTTCATAGTTTGTGATTTGGTTTCAGTAAAACATGTTTTGTTTTGGAATAAAAAGGTACAACGGTGTGTAAATTCTAATTAACAGGAGAGAATACAATGGGTGGAAAACAGTTTGGGATTTTCAATTGTTATTCCATAATCATTAGGTAGCTATTTAAATATAGATACATTTACTGTAGTTGAGGGTTTGGCAGTTAACTACTGACCTTGAGACTGCAAAAGTGACTGGACGGAGTGCTGTTAATGTCTGACGTCAAAGGTCGAGTTGTTCGTGCACAGGCCGGGTCAGTTTAGTAACATGTGGGGCAGTATTTACTCTGAACCCTGAAAATGGCAGTCACTGTTTTATTCTACTCAAGCACTTAAGTTGAAGTAAAATAATTAGGAAATCTCAGCACCCATTTATATAAGACGTCGCCCTATAATTTGCAACAGCAGCAGCAATTGACTTTTATGGACATGTTATGCTTGATTTAATTTTTTTGTTTCCAATTATCGTTTGATTGTTGAAAGTAATAATGCCTTGGATCAAAAAAGATACAAGAACTGCTTTCTGATAAGGTTTTCTTAACCGACATACTTTAGTTTTCTTAACCAGTATACTTTGGTTTTGGAGGATTCTGCTGCTCCATAGCCTGAAGTTAGCATGACCTTGATCATTCAGATTCCTGTAGCTTAACAAACCACATCTATGAAATTCTTCATAGCTCTCCAAAGAATACCATGTCTCTTTAAACTAGCAATAGAATGAACACATCCACAACATCTCGGTGATAATCACAGGAAAGATGTCAGTTTTTTTATTGCTGCATTGGAGCAAATTTCTGCACATTGGAAGTTTATCCAACAGGAGATTGACAGCTCAAAACCCCCACGCTGTACGAATTGACATGTTCGTCTGCTGGTACTGTGATTTCAATTTCCCCTGTTTCCGTTGGAGGTGGATTGGCAAAACTATCTTGAAAACACTAATTAGGCTGATTGAGGATGAGGTTTAGAACCAATTTAATGGGCCACATTGCAATATGCAGTTTGTGGGGCCTAAATATGTGGCCCTTATGTACATCAAAGGGCTGGCTGGTGCGAAGGAGACACCCTTCCCCAAAATGGGGAACAGCAACATTGAAGTGCCTATTATGGAAACTGTTATGATCCTTTCAGATGATTAGTGACAGGTTTGGAACAATCTGATTGCCACCTAATTCAGTGAATGAATTATACTTAACAAGGCAGTAACAGCATATACTGGCTTGGCTGAAACCAGGTCAGACATACTCACTCATCCAAAGAACTTAGTAACCACTGCAAATATTGCACAGACCTGTACGTTACAGTTACAGGATAATGGTGAGGTCACTCAACGCCTGGTACAACTAGGCAGAGTGTAATGGTGTGCAGGGGTACTGTAGCATAATGGTTAGATTACTGGACTTAGTAATCCAGAGGCCTCGACTAAAGATCTGGTAGGCATGAGTTCAAATCCCACCATGGCAGCTGAAGAATTTAAATTCAATTAGCCGAAATAAATCTGGAATTAAAAAGCTACATGAATTACTGGATTGTAGTAAAAACCCATCTGGTTCACCATTTGTAAGAAACAAGTGAGAGTTGAAAATCTTCCCCATTGTAGCCATATACATAAACACATGTAATAGAGAAGACACAAGCAAAGATGGTGATGTAAACACATTGATTGACTGAAATATGTGCCTACTCTATGTATTGTGCTCTCTTTCTGTGCAAACGATATATTCTGAACCTCTGAATTTGTGCCTCCTGTCCTCCCCCTTCTGGTAGTACCACTGGGGCAAGGTCCATTGTGGACTTTCAAATTCTTCATAATGAATGTTTGAGGGATTGGGAACACCTCTTGATGAAGTATCAGATGAGGAATGCCTGCCTGTGTAGCACTTTAAAAAAATGGCATGCTGTCAGAGACAGGCTGGAGGCTGGAACATCAGTTTCAAAGGGACTGAGTTTGGTCAAACCTAAGTTCCGCCCATTTATCGTCGAAAAGACCGCTAAGATCCTGACAGTACTTTGGGTGGAAGTTTGGTAAAAAAAATGCCCAGCGGAAGAAATAGGCATTACATGCTGATTCTGGGCGGCAAATGCAATCATTGGCAAAGTAACGCCGAGGCTAGAGTCAGGCCCTGGGAGGGGGAATGGAAAAAAAATCTTCAAAATGTCAGCGGACCCTATGAAACAAAATCACTGCAAAAGAAATAAAGCAAACTATTCAAGACATAACAAAGAGTCAGACTAGATACTGCAAGCTCAAAGTAAGGTGTGACCGTAGTCCTTTATTACAGATCTCAGTCTCTCCAGCCTGTGAGGCCTCCTTATATACAGGTACTCCCAAGGGATTGTGAGATCCTGTGGGACTCCAGGTGACAAGCCCTCTGATGTTTAGACATGGTATTTACAGGTTTACATATATAACAACACACACCCCCAGTCAATAGTGTAACTATTTACAATGTGAGTCGATCTGGGGCCTTCCTTTCCCTGGTTGATCGTCTTGGTGCAAATGTTGGTTTTGGTGAGTCGTTTGTTGGGCCTCACTGGGCTGCTGCACAGCTGGCCTTGCAGGGCTGCTGGGGGTGGTGAGTCCTGCTGGGCTGCTGCGGGTGATGGGTTCTGCTTCGTGGCCAACCGCTGGGTCGGTTGCCACTTGTGTGTGAGTTGGAGGGTCGGAAAAGATGGAGTCCATTGTGGATTGTTCTGGATAGTCCGTAAATCTGAGTTTGGTTTGGTCCAAGTGTTTCCTGCAGGTGAGTCCATATGAGAGTTTGACCACAAACATCCTACTCCCCTCTTTGGCCAAAACAGTGCCAGGAAGCCACTTGGGACCTTGTCCATAGTTCAACACAAATACAGGATCATTTATCTCAATTTCGCGAGACATATTTGCGCGATCATGATATGTATTCTGTTGAAGCCACCTGCTCTCTACCTGTTCGCTTAGATCAAGGTGTATTAACGAGAGCCTTGTCTTAAGTGCCCTTTTCATGAGCAGTTCAGTGGGAGGGAGCCCAGTGAGTGAGTGGGGTCTTGTGCGGTAACTAAGCAGGACTCGGGATAAGCGAGTCTGCAGTGAGCCTTCAGTTACCCTTTTCAAGCTCTGCTTGATTGCTTGAACTGCTCGTTCTGCCTGACCGTTGGACGCTGGTTTAAATGGGGCAGATGTGACATGTTTGATCCCATTGCGGGTCATGAACTCCTTGAACTCGGCACTGATAAAGCACGGCCCATTGTCACTTACAAGGACATCAGGCAGGCCGTGCATGGCAAACATGGCTCGTAGGCTTTCAATGGTGGCAGCGGACGTGCTTGCCGATATTATCACACATTCAATCCACTTGGAGTACGCATCTACAACCACTAAGAACATTTTTCCCAAGAATGGGCCTGCATAGTCGACATGGACCCTGGACCACGGTTTGGAGGGACCATAAACTTAGTGGCGCATCCCTGGGTGCATTGCTCAACTGTGAACATGTATTACATTTGTGCACACAGGACTCTAAGTCTGCATCGATACCGGGCCACCACACGAGGGATCTGGCTATCACTTTCATCATTACGATGCCTGGGTGGGTGCTGTGGAGATAACTGATGAAAGCGCCTCTGCCCTTTTTTGGCACCACAACCCGATTACCCCATAAGAGGCAATCTGCCTTTATAGACATTTCATCTTTGCACCGCTGGTGCTTTATTTCTTCCTGCATCTCTAACGGGACACTGGACCAACTCCCGTGGAGCACACAGTTTTTTACTAAAAACCGTAAGGGGTCCTGGCTCGTCCAGGTTCTCATCTGTCGGGTGGTAACAGGTGACTGCTCACTCTTGAATGCTTCCATTACCATGACTAAATCTGCAGGCTGTGCCATCTCCACCCGTGGTGGGCAATAGCAGCCTACTGAGAGCATCGGCACAGTTTTCCGTGCCTGGCCTGTGGTGGATGGCGTAGTTGAATGCGGACAACGTGACCGCCCATCTCTGGATGCGGGCCGATGCATTCGTATTTATCCCTTGCTTTCAGAAAAGAGGGATATAAGCGGCTTATGGTCGGTTTCCAATTTAAATTTGAGCCCAAATAGATATTGATGCATTTTCTTTACCCCATAAACACACGTTAACGCTTCTTTTTTGATCATACTGTAGGCCCTCTCGGCCTTAGACAGACTTCTGAATGTGTAAGCAACCGGTTGCAATTTCCCAAATTCATTAGCTTGATGCAATACACACCCGATCCCATACGACAATGTATCACTTGCTAGTACCAAACGCTTACCTGGATCGTACAACACAAGCAATTTGTTTGAACATAACAGCTTCCTAGCTTTCTTAAAGGCATTTTCTTGGCTTCTACCCCATACCCATTCATCTCCTTTACACAGTAAAAAGTGCAGGGGTTCTAACAATGTGCTAAGACCCGGTAAGAAGTTACCAAAATAGTTCAGGAGTCCTAGAAACGACAGCAGCTCCATCACGGTCTGCGGTCTTGGGGGAGTTCTTGATTGCCTCCATCTTCGAATCGGTGGGCCTGATGCCATCCGCCGCGATTCTTTTCCCCAGGAACTCCAGGCACCAGGAAAATGCACTTCGAGCATTTTAGTCTGAGACTCATATGATTAAGCAGACTAAGAACCTCCTCCAGGTTCTGCAGGTGCACGACAGTGTCACGACCTGTAACCAAGATGTCATTCTGCAAGACCACTTCAGCAAGCTTTCCATGCTCCTCTGGAATATCGCCGTGCCAATCGAATCCCAAACGGGCATCTGTTGTAAATGAAGAGATCTTTGTGCGTGTTGATGCAGGTGAGGCCTTTCGATGATTCCTCCAGCTCCTGCATCATGTAGGCCAAGGTCAAGTCCAGCTTCGTGAACATTTTCCCTCCCGCCAGCATTGCAAATAGGTCGTCTGCCTTCGGTAGGGGGTATTGATCCTGCAGTGAGAAACGATTGATAGTTACTTTGTAATCACCACAGATTCTGACAGCGCCGTCTCCCTTGAGGACTGGAACAATCGGACTGGCCCACTCATTGAATTTGATCGGCGAAATGATGCCCTCTCGTTGCAGCCTGTCCAGTTCGATCTCCACCCTCTCTCTCATCATGTAGGGTACCGCTCTCGCCTTGTGATTGATGGGTTGTGCCCCCGGAATCAAATGGATCTGCACTTTTGCTCCTTGGAACTTCCTGATGCCGCGAGGGGAACTTGTTTAGGACCTGGGCACATGAGGTGTCGTCGATCGACGAAAGCGCTCGGATGTCATCCCAGTTCCAGCGTATCTTTCCCAACCAGCTCCTACCGAACAGCGTGGGGCCATCGCCCGGTACCACCCAGAGTGGTAACTTATGCACCGCTCCATCGTAGGAGACCTTTACGGTAGCACTGCTGATTACAGGAATCAGTTCCTTTGTGTACGTTCTCAGTTTAGTACGAATGGGAGTCAGGACTGGCCTTGAGGCCTTGCTGCACCACAATTTATCTCAAATCTTTTTGCTCATTATGGACTGGCTTGTGCCCGTGTCCAGCTCCATGGACACCGGGAGTCCATTTAATTCAACCTTCAGCATTATCGGGGGATACTTTGTGGTAAATGTGTGCACCCCATATACCTCTGCCTCCTGAGACTCTGGTTCGTCGTGATCCACCATGTCGTCCTCTGCAACATGGTGGCTTGCAGGATTAGCAGGGTTTGCAGCTCGCTTGCACATGCTTTGGAGGTGTCCCATTGTTCCACAGCCTTTGCAAACGTATCCTTTGAAGCGGCATGAATGGAATCGATGATCATCCCCGCAGCGCCAACAAAGTGTTAAATGGCCTTGTATTCACCACCCTTGATGATGGATTCTGAGTCATCTGCGGACGTGCAGCTGCAGGCTTGTAAGTCCTGCCCTGTACATTTCGGTTCGAAAGCAACGTTACTTTGTTCACAATACTTGCAGCAGCACTCGTGTGCTGAGAAATTTGTTTGGTATTGTCACTGGTGGTGATAAACGCCTAGGCTTTTGCTATGCCTTTACTCAAGGTTGGGCTCTCTACAGTCAAAAGTTTGTGAAGTATTACTTCATGGACAATGCCAAGTACAAAGAAGTCCATGAGTATGTGCTCCAAGTATCCTTCAAATTCGCAATGTCCTGCAAGGCGCCTAAGCTCGGCGACATAGCTCGCCACTTCCTGGTCTTCAGACCACTTGTACGTGTAGAACCGATACCTCATCATCAGAACGCTTTCCTTCGGGTTTAGATGCTCCCAGACCAGTGTGCACAACTCATCGTTTAACTTGTGGGTTTCGCTGGAACAAGCAGATTTTTCCATGAGGCCATACGTTGGTCCCCCGCAAACGGTGAGGAGGATTGCCGCCCTTTTGGCAGCGTTCGCTTCTCCTTCCAGCTCGTTGGCCACAAATTATTGGTCGAGTCGCTCCACAAAGGTTTCCCAATCATCTCCCTCCGAAAATTTCTCCAGGATGCCCACGGTTCTCAGCATTGTTGCGGTGGGATTCGTCATTTGTATCTCGTCGCCAGTTGTTATGTCATGAATAAAGAGTCAGACTAGATACTGCAAGCTCAAAGTAAGGTGTGACCGTAGTCATTTATTACAGATCTCAGAGTGCCTCTTCAGCCTGTGAGGCCTCCTTATATACAGGTGCTCCCAAGGGATTGTGAGATCCTGTGGGACTCCAGGTGATAAACCCTCTGGTGGTTAGACATGGTATTTACAGGTTTACAATCATAACACAAACCATCTCACTAATCTTTTCTTGCAGGTCTTCATATCTACCGTTCAGGTAAGACCTACTTCCACACAGCGGTCTTTTCTGCTGCTGGAGTGGAGGACCGCCCGGACCAATCTGGGGAGGGAGTGGGCGGGAGGACTTTTTTCGATGTTGGACGCCGGCGCAGGTCAGCGGTTGGGTGGGCAGGGCTAGGATTTGGAATGGGGAGCTTGCAGAATGGTTTGCAGAGCAGAAAGTCTTGCCCTAAGAGTGCAGAGTACTGTTAGGATGGTTCTACATAGAGAAGATTAATCCTGCACACTAAGAAAGCCAGCTCTGATTGCCAACTACTCTTCTTAACCAGTAAAGTTCATGGGAAAGCCTAAGACAAGAAAAAAAAAGTACCTTTTAGGGTAACCGGGAAAGAGAGTTCAGTTTCTGACATGGCTCTGTACTTTACAAACCAAACAGTTTCACAGTAGTTTCTTGGTAAAGGCAACACTGTTTTCTCCGTAGCCCAGTACCATCTTGTGTGCCTGTGTTAAAAGTGAGATTTTGATTGATTTTCTTCTTGATGTCATGGACTCTCTGATCCCCTGTCATATCCCATGGATGGTGTATGTGAAGTTGACACAGCTGGAGATCTCCTTCCAGGGTTGCTTTCTTGCTTGTGGATTTGGGGTGCGTGCCAGGGTAACTATTGCTTCTTCCTGGCCAATGCCTCTTGTTCAGTGAAACTCCCAACTGCATCGATAAAACATGCTTTGCTGGTTGATTTTTCCATTCTGGTTACAAAGTTTCCAGTCAGCACATCTGTGTTGGCAAAGAGCTTGTTTTATCTAGGGGTAAGGTAGCTCCGTTCCTACTTGTTAAGGTGCTAATTTGTGATAATAGCTGTGATTGGTTGAAAACTGTTTGCTAAACTTGATAAAAAGTGGGCAGCATAGGGGGCATGACAGGAAACTTCCGAATTTCCACCTGTTTGTAAATTATTTATGTTGACTTACAAATAGGTGCATTAGAAGCCCAACGACAAATATTGATCTCCATGTTGATACCAAAGCTTTTCAGGGGTTGAATCATTGCACCACATGTTTCAACACGTTATTCCTGTGTAACGCACATGGCTCTTGCACGTCAAAATTAACAGAATCCCAGTAGCTTCAGATGGCAAAATATTATGGCCTAGAATTTCCTCAAAATCAGTCATGCTGCTTTTGTCCCTTTAACAAAATGATGTTTGAGGAACATCATATCTCTGCAGGCTCTGTGAGTGTGAGCTTTGGCTCAGTCGTGGCACTCTCACACCTGAGTTCAAGCACCACTCCAGAGACGAGAGCACAGAATTAATACTAGCACTTTACTGCGGTCCTGAGGGAATGTTGCACTGCCATCTTTTGAATGAAATGTTGTAGAAGGCCAATCTGCTCTCTCAGGTGAATGTAAAATGTCCCATGATACTATTGCGGGGGATGGGGGTGGTCTACTCTCAGTGCCCTGGTCAATATTTATCCCTTAACCAACTTCACTAAAACAGCTTATCAAGTCATTTAGCTCATTGCTGTTTATGGGACCTTGCTGAGTGCAAATTTTCTGTCACATTTGCCTACATTACAACAGTGACCACAATGAAGTACAAGAGTATTTAATTGGCAATGATGCACTTTGGGGAATCCTGAGAATATGAAAGATGATACATGAATGCAAGTTTTTTCTTTCCAGGTTGATCTCCGACAGGTGGGACTCTCGAGACTGTAGATGTCCTTTGTGGCAACAACAGGAAAGCTTTGTTTTTGTTGCAGCCACCAATGGAGCGAGTGGGAGCCTTATTGGAATCTGCAGCAGATCCCCAGCTAAGGAACAGCCAGAGACTAGTTGGTGGCTCCACCCCCACTGAAACACAGACTGCAGCTTTGCAGGCAGATTGAAACACAACATGAATTGCAGCTTCCAAACCGTGACAGCTGCTGTGTCTCAGGGCTTTCAGAATCTGATAGTTGCCATTAGACCAACCATGCAGCTAATCCTTGGGGTCGCAGTTCCAGGGCCCAGTGAAATGGTGATGGTTGGAGTCCACCTGCCGGACACTGAAGTCTCACACAACAGCAAGAAATATCAGACCCTGGGAATCCCTCCTCAAAGCACTTTACCAGTGGAACGTGGGAGGTGAGACCAGGCTGCCCAGGAGCACCCTCCAGAGATGCAATCAACAGTGACTTCCTGCCAGGAGTCAGCAGCCATGAGACAAGGGACTCCCTCAGTCTCATGACTCTTCTGTATAGAAGCCAACCACCTCTCACAATCCAGGCCCACAGGTGACACTTAGAAGAAACACTAGAATCGGTGATAGACCTTGTAGACCATGGGGAAGCATCGTGTTAGGAAAGAGTGGGTTGATTGTTTGCGCATTGCAATTATTGTATTAAAATAGATTGTGTACTGATTTAATGCTATGTTATTCATTGAGATTACAGCCATACAAGAAAGGTGCACTCAGATGGTGCTGAATTATTCACTCAGGTGATGGTTACTGACACGGGCATGTTGGGGTAAAGTGGGCTTAATACGTTGTCTTGTGGTAAAATGGATAGTGGATTGAGGGAATGTCTCTCTATTTGCAAGTGGGGAAAAGGACATCAGGCTGTGATATCCAAGGTAAACTGTGTAATGCAGAAGAGGGGACCTCTGAGAGGATCTGTCCTTTGGTTCTTGCAGTATTCTGCAAGCACTCTGAGTGCAAATCATCCTGATGGTATCCTCCATGTAGTTCTGAATCCACTGGAGCCTGGGCCTCCTCCTCAGCCGTGTCGAAGTGTTGTGTTTTCTGAATGGCAAAGTTGTAAAGGGCACAGAAGGCTCTCATTATTCTGGACACCATTATTCTGGACACCAGATCCTCACCCGATTTGTTCAGGCAGCAAAACGGTGCTCTCAAAACCTGGAGCTGGATTTTCAGTCCGTTGTTGATTCTGTTCTTGCCCCGGAGGGGCAGTAATGGCGACGAAGGGCATTTCCGGGTGGGCAGTCAGCTTCCAGCGCCTCGCCGGGACATTCGGTGCTGGGTTTGCAGGGGCAGTACCACCCGGGAGAGGCAAGCCCATGTGCAACGTCTCTGGTTGTGATAGAACAAATCCAAGGAACTGTAGACCAATTAGCTCAAAGATGTAATAGAAAAGCATCTAGAAACTGACAATATATTAAACAGTAGTCAGCACAGATTTCAAAAGGGTTGGTCATGCTTGACCAATTTTATTAAATTCTTTGAAGAAGTAACCGAAAGAGAAGACAAGGACTTTGAAAAGGCCTTCTATAAGGTACCGCATGGGAGACTCATGACTAAGGTCAGAGAATGCAGGGGACAAGTAGTAGAATAGATAGCAAACTGGCTACAAAACAGAAACAGCCTAAGGGTTGGAGGTGGTTACTCAGACCGGCGGAAGGTGGGAAGTGGTGCTCCGTCTAAGGCCGTGCAGCAATGGGAAAGATCCGGTCCGGCCCAGGCTGCTCACCGGCTTCTCCGTTGTAAAGCCCGTGCAAGCATGGAAATTTAAAGGGACTATGTACTAAAAGAAACAGGCCGCAAAGAGCAAAGTGCAGCTCACAGGGAACATCGCTTGAGACTCGGAACTATTATATCAGAATTTGCAGATGACACCAAATTGAGGAGTATAGTTAATACTCAGGAAGACTGCGACAAAATTCAAGAAGACGTTCATAAACTTACAGATTGGGCATGTATAGAACCTTGGTTAGACCATACAGAGTATCCACAGTTCTGGTTGCCATATTATAAAAAGGATATAGAAGCACAACAAAGATTTACAAGGATGATACCAGAACTGAAAGGCTATACTTATCAGGAAGGATTGAACAGACTGGGGCTCTTTCCTCCAGAAAAGAACTATGGATTGGAAATTCATGAACACCGGTTTGCCGCCAAAAAAACCCACTATCTCTCCGCTATGATTTCGAGGCGGAAGATTCATGAAAAAAATGGGGAAAAATCCACCTGGCGGGAAAAATCGGCGTTGCACGAGGATTCGCAATGGAAACCGCAATACTCGCCAACTTTAGTCCGAGGCCGATTACTGCTGCATTAGGTCTCGGGAGGAGGGAAAACACAAAAAATATTTTTCCAAAAAACAAATAATAAAAAAATCGCAAAACATTCACAAAACCCTTTTCTAATGAATCGCTGCAAAAGAATTTAAAAATAAACTTTAACTTACCTTTTTTGCAGGTTTGATATCATTCAAAGGGCTGCACTACCAGGTTTTCCTCAGCATTTTTTTTTGACCCTATCTACGGGTCACCGCTGTGACCAAACTCGGGCAAAAGCATTTTTTCCAATCTTGCATGCCAGCAGATACTCCCTAGCGGTATTTCAAAAACCGCTGGCAGAAGACTTCAGTGAATTTCCCGCCGCACCGTTTTCCACCCAAAACGATGAAATACCGCCGAGAAATGCGACAGAAGTCTGATGACTTTCCAGCCGATAAGAACATAAGAAATAGGAGCAGAAGCAGGCCATTTGGCCCTTTGAACCTGCTCCGCTATTCAATAAGATCATGGCTGATCTGCTACCTCACTCCACTTCCCACACTAGCCCCTTATCCCTTAATTCTACAGGGCAGTAGTGATACCCGGCCTCCTATATTGCTAAGAGACATGGACAATTATATACAGCAGACACCTCAAAGCACTGGAGATGTACCGCCAACGCTGCCTCCGCAAGATCCTGCAAATCCACTGGGAGGCTAGATGCACCAACATCAGTGTTCTCACCTCGGCCAACATCCCCAGCATCGAAGCACTGATCACGCTCGACCAACTCCGTTGGGCGGGCCACATCGTCCGCATGCCCGACACAAGACTCCCTAAGCAAGAGCTCTACTCGGAACTCCTACACGGCAAGCGAGCCCCAGTTGGGCAGAGGAAACATTTCAAGGACACACTCAAAGCCTCCTTGGTAAAGTGCAACATCCGGCACCTGGGAATCCCTGGCCCAAGATCGCCCAAAGTGGAGGAAGAGCATCCGGGAGGGCACTGAGCACCTCGAGTCTCGTCGCCGAGGGCGTGCAGAAACCAAGCGCAGACAGAGGAAGGAGTGTGCAGCAAACCAGGCTCCCCACCCACCTTTTCCTTCAGCCACTGTCTGTTCTACTTGTTACAGAGACTGTAATTCCCGCATTGGACTGTACAGCCATCTGAGAACTCACTTTAGAGTTTAAGCAAGTCTTCCTCGATTTCGAGGGATTGCCTATGATGATGATGAATTCCCTTAGTACCCAAAAATTTATTGATCTCTGTCCTGAATATACTCGATGACTGAGCATCCACTGCTCTCTGGGGTAGAGAATTCCAAAGATTTACAACCCTTTGAGTGAAGAAATTTCTCCTCACCTCAGTCCTAAATGGCCTACCCCTTATTTTGAAACTGTGACCCTGTGTTCCAGATTCTCCAGCCAGGGCAGGGAAGGGAAAGAGAAAGGGAAAGGGAAGGGAGAAAGACTGACTGACTTGCATTTATATAGCGCCTTTCATGACCACCGGACATCTCAAAGTGCTTTACAGCCAAATGAAGTACTTTTTGGAGTTATGTCACTTGTAATTAACCCTGTCAAGCCCCTTAAGAATTTTATGTTTCAATTAAATCACCTCTCATCTAAACTCAAGGGAATATAGGCCTAGTCTACTCAATCTCTCCTCATAGGGTAATCCCCTCATCCCAGGAGCCAGTCTAGTGAATCTTCATTGCACTCCCTCTAAGGCAAGTTTATGTTTCCTTAGTTAAGAAGACCAGAACTGTACACAGCACTCCAGGTGTGGCCTCCCCAATGCCAGTATAATTGTACAGATGCAGCGTAACTAATCCGGAACCCTCGGGACCGAGGCCCTTCCGGATTCCGGGCTTTTCTGGACTTTCGATCGTCTTTCTTACATCACGAATCTGGAAACACCCGAGCCGAGGTTTGGGTATTTCTGGATTTTGGAAGGTCAGAAAGCGGGGGGGGGGGGGGCTGAGGAGAGAGGGTTCAGGTCCCGCCGAGGAGAGAAGGTCCGGGGCCCGCCAAGGACGAAGGGTCAGGGCCCCACTGAGGAGATGTTCAAGTGGGTCCTGCCGAGGAGGTGTTCGGGCAAGGGTTCCGCCGAGGAGGTGTTCGGAAGGGGCCCCGCTGAGGAGGTGTTCGGGCAAGGGTCCCACCGAGAAGGTATTCTGGCGGGCCGTCGAGAAGGCTCCGTGGTAAGGGAAGCGGTGGTGAGACGAAGGGTGGTGAGGCGAGGCCCGAGGTCGGCGGGTCCAGATTGCGGAACAATTTACAGATTCCGGACAACCCTGCCACCGATCGTTCCGGAATCTGGATTCCGGAACACTCCGGGTTATTCCGGGTTATTCCGGAACACTCCGGGTTATTCCGGAACTCCGGATTTTCGACGCTGCACCTGTAGTAAGATTTATTTACTCATACTCTAATCCCTTTGTAACAAAAGCTAACAAATGCTTGCTGTACCTGCTTGTTAATTTTCTGTAATTCATGTACAAGGACACCCAGGTCCCTCTGAATGCAAACATTTCCCAGTCTCTCACCATTCAAAAAATATTCTGCTTTTTTGTTATTCCTACTAAAGTGGATAACTTCACACTTCCCCACATTGTATTCCATTTGCCATGTTCTTGCCCACTCTGTCTATATCTCTCTGCAGTCTCTTTGTGTCCTCCTCACAGCTTACTTTCCCACCTAACTTTGTATCATCAGCACTCAGCACTTGAATACATTACACTCAGTTCCTTCATCTAAGTCATTAATATATATTGTGAATAGCTGAGGCCCAAGCACTGATCCTTGCAGTAGCTCGCTAATTACAGCCTGCCAATTCGAAAAAGTCCCTTTTACCCCTACTCTGTTTTCTGTCCATTAAGCAATCCTCAATCCAAGTTAATATATTACAGGTGCAACATCCTGAATACGGAACTCCAAAAACCGTAATTGTCCAAACAATGGACATTTTGCTCATAGCTGATGGTGTCATCCGGCGTCCAGAATTATTGTCCGAAAACCAAAATTTTTGAGGCAAAACCCGAAATCCGGCATGGATTTGGTCGAGGATTCAGGTTTTCAGACAAGAAAATCAAGCCTGAAATCTGGAATCCTCGACCTAATCCATGCCTGTTTCGGGTTTTGATGGATTTCAGACCTCGCCGCTTAAAACCCGGCATGGATTTGGTCGAGGATTCCAGATTTCAGATTATTAATTTTCTTGTCTGAAATCCGGAAAAACCCAAAAACTGGAACGGACTCGGTCCCGAGGATTCCAGATTTCGGACGTTAATCCTGTACCTCCAATCCCATGAGTCCTAATTTGATGTAATAACCTCTTGTGTGGCACTTTATTGAATGCTTTTTAAAAAATCCAAATATACTATATCTACTTGTAACCCCATATCTATCCTACTAGTTACATCTTCAAAAACTCTGCAACAGACTTGGGATTTCGGGCAAAATCAGGCAAGGTGTATCATGGACAGCCGATCTGATGTTAGGAGTGCAATAGCAGTGCAAACCCAGGAAACGCAGAGATGCTATGCCACTGTCACTGTGATATATGCAAATGAGGCCAGTGGCAATAGCAGGAGGGCTGAAAAAGTGCAAGGAAGCATGTTAAAGGTGCACAAGCGGCGGAAATGCCTTCCACTAACATTTCCTCATTAAAAAGTTTCCTGTGTTGTTCATGCGTGGTCCGCACGCCAAAAACAACGAGGAAATTCACCCCCTATATTTTAGATGTTAGGAGCTCATTTGGTTGCTTATGCTTAATATGTAGAGATCCTAACTGTGATTGCAAATATTTCATCCTCTCTGTATATAATAAAGAAATAGCTTGCATTACTGAATCACCTTAACATGTCCTCCACACATCCCGAACTGCTTAATGGATAACTTTTGATCGCAGGCACTGTTCTTATGTAGGCAAACATGGCAGTCAATGTGTGTGAAGCAAAATCTTTACAAACAGTAACTGAGATGAAAGATGAATCTGTTTTTGGTGGTGTTGAGTGAGTGCAGAAATAAGTCCTATTTTTCCACATCAACTTCACTCCTGACTTTGGAGGTATATTGCCAGGATCAGCACATAGTCTGAATAGATTTATTTATGGTCACATGACTTGGGCCTCAAAAATATGTCCTGAAGTACCAAATTTGACATCCAGAAAATTTGGGTGGTTACCAAAGAAAATAAATAACTTTGACCCACTTCTTCTTGATACTATATGTATTATATGTATATAAATATTTCCTATCAATGAGTCGATAGGATGTAATAAACAATGAGAAACATGTTGCAATTTTGAATTTATTCTGTTCATTTTAAGTTAAGTGTGTCAGTCTTATAGTGGTCATAAGCCTAATTGCCTTCAAGGTTAGGTGGCTGGATAACTTTCACATTTGCACTTACCAACTGCACTTTTCCTACATATCTGTGCCATTCTGATGACAGTGGATAAAAATAACTCTTTCCTTGTCAGCATTTGCAATAGAAAGGGAGTTGACAGAAGCTGAAGTCATTTATTTATATTAAACACTATTACCTTTCAGTTTCCTGCTTTCTTTTTTACTGGCAGTTGACAGTACTGTAATGTTAAAGCGGCAGCTTTTTTTAATGCTGTAGGCTTACAAAGACTCGGTCTGCAGTTTTCTACCCCTCCACATTTTCTTCTCCCCTTTCCTAAAGACAGTGGGGGTAATTTTGACTTTGTGCAATAGTATAAAATGCATGATAGTGAAACGGCAACCCGTTTTACACTGCCCCGATATTTATTTCCATTGTAGTCAAAATTAACCCCAATGACTCATGATGATGGGTCCAGTTCCACAGGCACTGGTAGCCTTCTGGCATGTTGTCCAAGTGGTTGAGCAAAGCTAACCGTGAGTGTTGTCAGACTCTGCAGACATGGAGGGTGGGGGCGGGGGAAGCGGTGGCCCAACCAAGCCTGATGCTGTTCCCTCCCAAGTCCATGAATGCATGTTGTTGCAAGAGTCATTAAATAAGCCTGAGGCATGGAAACCTTAGCTGAATTTTACCCTCCCTTGTCAGGGACACTGCAGCCATTCCAGCTGAGGTCCAGCATATGTTACAGTATAATACACTTGACTTACAATTGATGTAATTAATGTTTTATCATAACACTGAAGAGAACTATTTGATGGAAATGTAGTTATGTAATTTCCACAAAGCCTTATATTGGATCTAATGTCTTGAGAGTTACTGTGATTATTCAGAAAATAGTGTCTAATATTTGTAAAACAGGAATTTAATGTTCAATATAATCTTATGATTAGGAACTTTGTGGAGGGAAGCAATTTATGAGCTGAAAATTGATCAAAGGCTGCCACCGCCCGTTTACTGCCCAAAAAACTGCTAAGATTCTGCAATTAACGCCGGCGGAAAATTGATCAAATAAAGAAAAAAATGCCCAGCGGGAAAAATGGGCATTGCACGTGGATTCTCAGCGGTCCTGGTCAAATTAAGACCATGGCTAGAGTCGACCTAGGGAGGGGAGAAAACACACAAAAAATATATTTTTTACATTAAAAATAAAACATCGGAAAACATTCAGATGATCTTTTCCACTGAATCGCTGCAAAAGAATTTTTAAAAAACCGTTCGCTTACCTTTTTTTGCAGGGTTTCATACCTACCGTCCATCGAAAGGCTGGTCCAACTGGGCGCTTTTTTTGGAAGTACGGATCACCGCTCCCACTAAACTTAGGCGGGAGCAGTTTTCCCAGCGTTGCGCGCCAACGGTCCGCTCCCCAGTGGTATTTCAAAACGGCCTTCGGAAGCCTGCAATGAATTTCCCACCGATCCGTTTTCAGCCCAAAACGACAAAATATCGCCGAAAAATCTGGTGGTAGGCTGATCAATTTCTAGCCTTATATTTTTAAATTGCTAAATATGTGTAATTTTTTCTCAATAATTCCCCACGCCATCATAACTTTTCTAATGAATATTCATGGTTTTCTACCCTTCATTCAATTTCTTATCCACTCCCAGGATTTACTCTGAATCCCCAGGGGCCAAAATTGCCCTTCACCCCAATCGGGCAGATAATGCGAATTAAATGAAGAACAGAAGGAAATTGCCCTCTTTCTGTGGTTTAATTCGTTGTGGTGGTGTTTGGGGCAGTTGAGTGGCGGAAGTGCATCAGGAGTGGGGCAGAAGGTGGGCGGTGTTATTAGCGTTGTGCTGACGCGTAGCATCATCCCTCCCCTTCAGTTAAAGAGAAGGGCCGCTGCAAGCTCTGCAGCCACTTTAGTGGTGCTCACTGGGCCACCAGGGAGGGCTTTAGCTTCTTTCACTCTACCCTTCTTCTGCTCACAGTGTGAGTATTACATAGGATTACATCGGAAATATGGCACAGAAACGGGCCATTTGGACCAACCAGTTCATGCCGCCGTTTATGCTCCACTCGAGTTTATGCTCCTCCTGTCTTTCCTCATCTAAATCTATCAGCATAACCCTCCATTCCCAATGCCCTCGTATGCTTGTTTAGCTTCCCCTTAAATGCATCTATACTATTTGCTTCAATCACTTCCTGTGGTAGTGAGTTCCACATTCTCACCACTCTTTGGGGAAAGAAGTTTCTTCTGAATTCCCTATTGGATTTCTTGGTGACTATTTTATATTGATTGCCTCTAGTAATGCATTTCCCCACAAGTGGAAACATTCTCTCTGGGCTAGAAATTCGGCGACTTTGCAACGGGTTTTTGGTGCTATTTCACCCTTTTTAGTGAAAACCCGGTCGGCTGGAAATTCAGTGACCTTTGTGTGATGGCGCATCCACGTACCGCTGGGAGAGGAGTGCCACGTACAACAGTTGAAATAGCGTTTTTGCCAGAAATTTGGCTCACGCCGCATCCAAATTCTGCGCTCAGAATACCGACAGGGAAAAACCTGTCGTTGCAGCCCTGCCAGCAGCGGTAAATATGAAGACCTACAAAAAAGGTAAGTTAAAGTTTTTATTTTTTAATTCTTTTTCAGCGATTCGATAGCTAAGTGTCTTGTAAATGTTTCGTGGCTGACAACAAGGAGATTCCTCTTTGGGAAAGTCATCGCTAGAATCCTCTTCAACTGTCTTCTCCCAGTGGCTGAGGAGTTGCTCCTGGAGTCACAGTGCGGATTCCGTCCACTACGGGGTACAATGGACATGATCTTTACGGTGTGACAACTGCAAGAGAAATGCAGGGAACAGCACCAACCTTTGTACATGGCCTTCTTTGACCTTATAAAGACCTTTGACATTGTTAACCGTGAGGGACAAAGGAGTATCCTGCTCCGTTTCGGCTTCCCCCAAAAGTTTGTCGCCATTCTCCTCCTGCTCCATGATGGCATGCAAGCCTTGATTCTGATCAATGGATCCACCACAGACCCAATCAATGTCCGAACCAGGGTCAAGCAGGGCTGCGTCATCATGCCAACCCTCTTCTCGATCTTCCTCGCTGCAATGCTCCACCTCACACTCAATAAGCTCCCTGCTGGAGTGGAACTATAGAACCAGAGAGAACCTGTTCAACCTTCGTCGCCTCCAGGCCAGATCCAAGACCGTCCCATCCTCTGTCGTCGAACTACAGTACACAAACGATGCTTGCGTCTGCGCACATTCAGGGGCTGAACTCCAAGTCATCGTCAACATCTTCACCAAGGCGTATGAAAGCATGGGCCTTACACTAAACATCCATAAGACAAAGGTCCTCCACCAACCTGACCCCGCCACACAGCACTGCCCCCCAGTCATCAAGATCCACGGCGCGGCCCTGGATAACGTGGACCACTTTCCATACCTCGGGAGCCTATTATCAGCAAGACATCGACGACCAGGTTCAACACTGCCTCCGGTGTGCCAGCACAGTCTTCGGCTGCCTGAGGATGAGAGCGTTCGAAGATCAGGCCCTCAAATCTGGCACCAAGATTATAGTCTACAGATCTGTAGTGATACCCGCCCTCCTGTATGGCTCAGAGACATGGACCATATACAGTAGATAATTCAAATCGCTGGAGAAATACCACCAACGATGTCTCCGCAAGATCTTGCAAATCCCCTGGGAGGACAGACGTACCAATGTCAGTGTTCTCGATCAGGCCAACATCCCCAGTATCAAAGCACTGACCACATTCGACCAGCTCCGTTGGGCGGGCCACATTGTTCGCATGCCGGACACAAGTCTCCCAAAGCAAGGGCTCTACTCGGAACTCCAACACGGCAAGCGAGCCCCAGGTGGGCAGAGGAAACATTTCAAAGGCACCCTCAAAGCCTCCTTGATAAAGTGCAACTTCCCCACCGACACCTGGGAGTCCCTGGCCAAAGATTGCCCTAAGTGGAGGAAGAGCATCCGGGAGGGTGCTGAGCACCTCGAGTATCGTCGCCGAGAGCATGCAGAAAGCAAGCGCAGGCAGCGGAAGGAGCTTGCGGCAAGCCAGATTCCCCACCCATCCTTTCCTCCAACGACTGCCTGTCCCACCTGCGACAGAGACTGTAATTCCTGTATTGGACTGTTCAATCACCTGAGAACTCACTTTTGGAGTGGAAGCAAGTCTTCCTTGATTTCGAGTGACTGCCTATGATGATAAAATGTTTAGTGAAGTTTTAAAATTTTTTTCTCAATTTTTTGGGGTGTTTTCCCCTCTCCCAAGGCTCTCTCGCAGCGGTATCAGCCTCGGACTAAAGTTGCCGAAATTTGCGGTTTGCACCGCGAATCCTCATGCAACACCGATTTTTACCGATGCGTAAATTAAGGCCTGAATATCGGGCCTGATAGCGAAACGGTAATTTTGGCAAAAAAATGCCTTATCGCAAAAATGAATTTCTAGTCCTCTGTATCCACTCTATCAAACCTTTCATAATTTTAAAGACCTCTTTTAGGTCACCCCTCAGCCTTCCTTTTTCAAGAGAAAAATGACCCAGCCTGTTCCTCCTTTCCTGATATGTATACCCTCGCATTTCTGATATCATCTTTGTAAATCTTCTCTGCACCCTCTCCAGTGCCTCTATATCCTTTTTATAACATGGTAACCAAACTGTACGCAGTACTCTAAGTGTGGTCTAACCAAGGTTCAATACAGGTTAGCATAGCTTCCATACTTTTCAATTCTATACCTCTAGAAATAAACCCTAGTGCTTGGTTTAATTTTTAAGGCCTTGCTAACCTGTATCGCAACTTTTAGTGATTTGTATATTTGTACTCCTAGATCCCTTTGTTCCTCTACCCCACCTAGACTCGCACCCTCCAAGTAATAAGTGACATCCCTATTTTTCCTACCAAAATGTAATACCACACATTTATCTGTTTTGAACTTCATTTGACAATTATATGCCCATTCTGCAAGTTTATTAATGTCTTCATGGAATCATAGAATGGTTACAGCACGGAAGAAGGCTATTCGGTCCGTCGAGCCTGTGCCGACTCTCAGCTAATCCCACTCCCCTGCCCTTTCGTTCAGATACTTATCCAACTCCCTTTTGAAAGATAAAATTGAGTCTGCCTCCACCACCCTTTCCGGCAGTGTGTTCCAGATCTTAACCACTTGCTGTGTTAAAAAGATTTTTCTTGCACACCTTTGGTTCTTTGGCTAATCACTTTAAATCTGTGTCCTCTGGTTCTCGACCCTTCTGCCAATGGAAACAGTTTCTCTCTAGTTACTCTGTCCAGACCCCTCAAGATTTTGAACACCTCCTTCAAATCTCCTCTCAATCTTTTCTGCTCCAAAGAGAACAACCCCAGCTTCTCCAGTCTATCAACGTAACTGAAGTCCTTCATTCCTGGAATCAGGAACGTAATTTCTGTAATTTGTTGCAGTCCTCCTCAGTATTGACTGTCCCCCCACCCCCCGCCCCAATTTGGTGTCATCCACAAATTTAGAAATTGGGTTTTGATTCCAAAGTCTAAATCGTTAATATAAATTGTGAACAACAGTGGTCCCTGCATTGATCCTTGTGGAACACCACAAAGCCCCCCTTCTGTCACTGTGAATAGCTACCTTTTACCCCTACTCTCTAGTTTCTGTCTTGAAGCCAGATAGTTATCCATTCTGCTACTTGTCCCCTGACTCTGCATTCTCTAACCTTGTTCATCAGTCTATTATGGGGTTCCTTATCAAAGGCCTACATCTACTGCATTACCATTTTCTACTCTCTCTGTTACTTCTTCAAAAAATTCAATGAGGTTGGTCAAGCAAGATTTTTTCTTTTAAAATCCATGCTGACTATTCATTACTATATTTTTGATTTCTAGATATTCTTCTATTTTCTCCTTTAGTAGGGATTCCATTATTTTTCCTACCACTGATGTTAAGCTGACTGCTCTCTAATTCCCTGGACATGTTCTATCCCCCTTCTTAAATATATGCATTACCTTAGCTTTCTGCCAGTCCTCTGGCACTATACCTATTTCTCATGAATGATTAAATAAAAGAAAGAAAGAAAGACTTGGATTTATATAATGCATTCCATGATCACCGGATGTCTCAAAGCACTTTACAGCCAATGAAGTACTTTTGGAGTGTAGTCACTGTTGTAATGTAATAAATGTGGAAGCCAATTTGCTCACAAGCAAGCTCCCACAAACAGCAATGTGATAATGACCAGATAATCTGTTTTTGTTATGTTGATTGAGGGATAAATATTGGCCAGGACACCGGGAATAACTTCCTTGCTCTTCTTCGAAATAGTGCCATGGGATCTTATACATCCACTTGAGAGAACAGACGGGACCTCAGTTTAACATCTCATCTGAAAGATGGCACCTCCAACAGTGTAGCACTCCCTCAACACTGGTCTGGAGTGTCAGCCTAGATTTTTTGTGCTCAAATCCCTGGGGTGGGACTTGAGCCCACAACCTTCTGACAGAGGCAAGAATGCTACCCACTTAGCTACAGCTAACACTATGGCATATGTGTAGTAATGCCTCTGCTATCTCTTCCCTAGATTCTTTTAAAATGCATGGATGTAATCCATCCGGACCAGGGGTTTTATCTTCGTTGAGTTTGATTACTTTATTTAATATGTCCCCTCTTTTTATTTTAAATGCACTTATCTCATTGCTAATCTCTTCATCCAATGTCATGTCCACCTGTTCTATCTCCTTGGTAAATACTGAAGGAAAATAATTATTTAATATTTCTGCCATCTCTCTATTGTTACCTGTGGTATTATTCTGTCTATTCCCATCCCAACCTTCCTTTTTTATTGATGTACCTGTAAAATATTTTACTATTTTGTTTTATGTTCCATGATCATTTAATTTCATAGTTTCTCTTTGCCTTCCTAAATGTTTTTTTTGACTTCTCTCCTAATCTTTTCATATTCTTCCCTTTTATGCTCTCCCCTGCTGTCTACGTACTTAATGTATGCCTCGTTCCTTACCCTCCATTGTTCCCTTTTGGCTTTATTCAACCATGGAGTCTCATTAGTGTTTAGTTTGCTCTTTTCTTTCTGCGGAATATATTGTTCTTGCACTCTGTTGAACACTGTTTTAAATGTTTCCCATTGCTTTTACATAAGATATAAGGCACAGAAACAGGCCATTCAGTCCAACCAGTCCATGCCAGCTATTCTACATCATTGTTTGCCAATATTATTGCCCATTTTATTTTCCCAAGTTCTATTTTCGGCCCCTTAAATTCAACTTTTCTCCAATCTATTACCCTGGTTTTCGTCATACTTATGTCCTTCTAAATTATCATCTTAATGTGTATTATATTATGGTCACTATTCCAATCTGCGGGAACCGTTCTAGAATCTATGGAATAATGGAAGATGACAACCAATGCATCCACTATCTCTGTAGCCACCTCTTTCAAAACCCTTGGATGTAGACCATCAGATCCAGGGGATTTATCGGCTTTTAGTTCCATTAATTTCTCCAGTACTATTTTTTTACTAGTACTAATTTCTTTCAGTTCCTCATTCTCGCTAGACCCTTGGCTCTCCACTATTTCCGGGAGGTTTCTTGTGCAACTTCCGTAAAGACAGACACAAAGTATTTGTTTAATTTCTCTGCCATTTCCTTATTCCCCATTATAATTTATCCTGTCTCAACCTGTAAGGGACCCACATTTACTTTTGGTAATCTTTTCCGTTTTACATACTAATAAAAACTTTTACAGCCTGATTTTATGTCTCGCCCTAGATTACTCTTATATTCTTTTTTTCCTTTCTTTATCAATTACTAGGTCCTCCTTTGCTGAATTCTAAAATCCTCCCAATCCACAGGCTTGCTGGTCTTTTTGGCAACATTATAAGCCTCTTCCTTTGATCTAATACTATATTTAACTTCTCTTGTTAGCCATGGTTGGACCACTTTTCATGTGGGTTTTTTGTGCCTTAAAGGAATGTAGTTTCCCAATCTACCTTAGCCAATTCTTCCCTCATACCGTCATAGTTTGCTTTGTTTAGATTTAAGGCCCTGGTTTTGGATTTAACTAAATCATTTTCAAATTTAATATGAAATTACATTATATTATGGTCACTTTTCCCTAAGGGCTCCTTTAATACTATGTTATTAATTAATCCTTTCTCATTGCACAATACTAGATTTAAAATAGCCTGTTCCTTAGTTGGTTCCTCAACATACTGATCTGGAAAACTATCTTGTATACATTCCATGATTCCATCCTCCACACTATTGCTGCAAATTTGGTTTGCCCAGTCTATATGTAGATTAAGGTACCCATGATTATGTTTGCACTCCTCTGCTATCTATGGGCCCAAATTTCCCCAGGAGGTGCCCCGCTTTTTTTTGGAGCAAGTAGCTTTTTTTGGAGTAACTTAAAAATCGCAAATTTCCCCATTTAACTTGCTCCAGTGTAAGTCAGTTAGTTAGGTTTTTTTTTTAGTTTAGTTTTTGTTCTCCAAAAGGGGGCGTGACCAGCCACTTAGGCCTCTTTTGGCCATAGAAGCAAATTTGGCCAGCTAAAAGTTACTCCAAACTAACTTAGGCCAGTGTATGTGGCCATTTTGGTAGGCACAGAAAAACCTTACCTACATTTAAGAAATCAGCGCAGGTAGCCAGAAATAGGGAGGGGGAGAAGGTGAGTTTGAGGATTCTAAAGCACTGAACACCTTCACAGCATCAGCACAACATCAAAACAACTTCCATACAACATCTTCACAACTAAATGAAAGATAAATCAGCTACTGAAAATAGAGCAGTCCTGCGTTGCCGACTGCAGAACGCACTGGCTAGCCCTTCAGCCAGGGCTCGGGGCGACAGACACGCATGACTGTAGGGGTGAGAGATGTTTTTTTTTTTTAAACAGTTGTTCCTAAATGTTGTGTGGTGATAATGGAACGTGATTCAGTTTTGATGCAAAAAATCTTTTATTGGAAAGTTTACAATGCACTTCCACAACAACAAGAACACCAGCAAAGAAAGGCTGCGCCTATCTCTCACCCACATCTCGGAGAAAGTGCACTTCCTCATAGGGTCGGTGATGGTGGTGGAGGGGGTTGGGGGCCCGGCTTGGGTCTGACCGGTGGCTGGTGCATGGATTGAAATGGGAGTGGCATTTGAGTATCCGGCCTTTGTGCCCTTATTGCAGCAGCTAGCTCCCTCATGGCATCTGCCATCGTTTGCACACCCTCTGAAATGCCCACCCTCAGTTCCCGTCTCAGTGCTGATATTTCTCCCGACAGTGTCGCCACCTCATCACGCACCCCACTGACGGTTGCCACGAGTGATCTTGTAAGGGCATTGGTCTCCTCACCCAATGACATAACCTGATTAACATCTGATGAAGGCTGCATCTCAGGAGAGACTGCTGGTAGGCTTCTCCTTCCCCTCACCATGAGTCTGCCTAGTGGCACCCCTCCAGTGTGAGGTGCAGGCTCGAATGGTGGGGCACTGGGTGTTCCAACATGCATTTTACCACCGCCACTGGGACCCGCAACCTCAGAAGGTGTGAAACCATGGAATGTCGCCGCAGAGCTCATAGAGGTTTCTGGCAGTGTGATGCCCTGTACGATGGCCAGTAAAAGCAACAAACCTGAGGACTGGGAGAAATTTAGAATTCAGCAGAGGAGGACAAAGGGTTTAATTAAGAGGGGGGAAAATAGAGTACGAGAAGAAGCTTGCCAGGAACATAAAAACTGACTGCAAAAGCTTCTATAAATATGTGAAGAGAAAAAGATTAGTGAAGACAAACGTAGGTCCCTTGCAGTCGGATTCAGGTGAATTTATAATGGGGAACAAAGAAATGGCAGACCAATTGAACAAATACTTTGGTTCTGTGTTCACGAAGGAAGACACAAATAACCTTCTGGAAGTACTACGGGACCGAGTGTCGAGTGAGAAGAAGGAACTGAAGGATATCTTTATTAGATGGGAAATTGTGTTTGGGAAATTGATGGGATTGAAGGCCGATAAATCCTCCGGGCCTGATAGTTTGCATCCCAGAGTACTTAAGGAAGTAACCCTAGAAATAGTGGATGCATTGGTGATCATTTTCCAACAGTCTATCGACTCTGGATCAGTTCCTATGGACTGGAGGGTAGCTAATGTAACACCACTTATTAAAAAGGGAGGGAGAGAGAAAGCGGGTAATTATGTAACGGTTAGCTTGACATCAGTAGTGGGGAAAATGTTGGAATCAATTATTAAAGATGAAATAGCAGCGCATTTGGAAAGCAGTGACAGGATCGGTCCAAGTCAGCATGGATTTATGAAGGGGAAATCATGCTTGACAAATCTTCTGGATTTTTTTGAGGATGTAACTAGTCGAGTGGACAAGGGAGAACCAGTGGATGTGGTGTATTTGGACTTTCAAAAGGCTTTTGACAAGGTCCCACACAAGAGATAGGTGTGCAAAATCAAAGCACATGGTATTGGGGGTAATATACTGATGTGGATAGAGAACTGGTTGGCAGACAGGAAGCAGAGAGTTGGGAAAAGCTGGTCCTTTTTAAAATGGCAAGCAGTGACTAGTGGAGTGCCGCAGGGCTCAGTGCTGGGACCCCAGCTCTTTACAATATACATCAATGATTTGGATGAAGGAATTGAGTGTAATATCTCCAAGTTTTCAGATGACACTAAACTGGGTGGCGGTGTGAGCTGAGAGGGGGAAGTTCGGAGACTGCAGGGTGACTTGGACAGATTAGGTGAGTGGGCAAATGCATGGCAGATGCAGTATAATGTGGATAAATGTGAGGTTTTCCGCTTTGGTGGCAAAAACATGAAGGCAGAATATTATCTGAATGGCGGCAGATTAGGAAAAGGGGGGTGCAACAAGACCTGGGTGTCATGGTTCATCAGTCATTGAAAGTTGGCATACAGGTACAGCAGGCGGTGAAGAAGGCAAATGGTATGTTGACCTTCATAGCTAGGGGATTTGAGTATAGGAGCAGGGAGGTCTTACTGCAGTTGTACAGGGCTTTGGTGAGGCCTCACCTGGAATATTGTGTTCAGTTTTGGTCTCCTAATCTGAGGAAGGACTTTCTTGCTATTGAGGGAGTGCAGCGCAGGTTCACCAGACTGATTCCTGGGATGGCAGGACTGACATATTAGGAGAGACTGGATCAACTGGGCCTTTATACATTAGAGTTTAGAAGGATGAGAGGGGATCTCATAGAAACATATAAGATTCTGACGGGATGGGACAGGTTAGATGCGGGTAGAATGTTCCCGATGTTGGGGAAGGCCAGAACCAGGGGACACAGACTTAGGATAAGGGGTAGGCCATTTAGGACTGAAATGAGGAGAAACTTCTTCACTCAGAGAGTTGTTAACCTGTGGAATTCCCTGCCGCAGAGAGTTGTTGATGCCAGTTCATTGGATATATTCAAGAGGGAGTTAGATATGGCCCTTACGGTTAAGGGGATCAAGGGGTATGGAAAAAAAGCAGGAAAGGGGTACTGAGGGAATGATCAGCCATGATCTTATTGAATGGTGGTGCAGGCTCAAAGGGCCGAATGGCCTACTCCTGCACCTATTTTCTATGTTTCTATGTTTCCTCATGGAGGAATTTCTTTGTTCTTGTTGCACGCTCTTGTGTCATTGGTGTATTGGACTTACACTCAGGTAATCTTGAAAAATAATAGTTCTCACCTTTCTTCCACCTATGCAGCACTCTTTTCCATTCCCTCAGCCACCCAAAAATCACTATTCACACCTTACCTTTATATATGGTCCATTGCCAATAATACTGAGGATGCTCTCCCTTTAATTGACGGATTGCCAAGCTTCCTGCTCCATTGCGCATGTGCGCAAGCTGAAACGGACATGCGTCCCCCTGCCGGCACTCAAGGAGACGCTGGGCCCAAGCCCCGCTCCTCTGCCGACTGCGCTGAGCAAGTGCGGCCGATGCTCTGCACCCCGCAGACCCTGCAGCGCCACACCACGGGAACAGAATGAAGAAGGAGCGGCCAAAGTAAGAGGTAAATTTTCGGCGCATTTCTTGCCCCACAGAGTCGCGTACCAAGGCTAACTATACCGCTCTAAGCGGCTGGGGAAATTTGGGCCCTATGTATTTAATGTATGCCTCTCTTCTTAACCTCAATTGTTCCCTTATGGCTTTATTCAACCATGGAGTCTCATTTGTGGTTAGTTTGTTCTTTCCTTTTAGTGAAATATATTGTTCCTGCACTCTCTTGAACACCGTTTTAAATATTTCCCATTGCTCTTCTACATCGTTGTTTGCCAATATTGTTGCTCATTTTATTTTCCCAAGTTCTATTCTCAGCCCTTCAAATCAGCTTTTCTCCAATCTTCTACCTGAATGTCATCATATTTATGTCCTTCTCAATTATCATCTTAAAGCGTATTATATTATGGTCATTATTGCCTAGATGTTCCCCTACTTTTACTTCTCTTATCTTCTCTGGTTCATTTCCCAGTATGAGATCCAATATTGAATCCTCCCTTGTTGGGCTTTTTACACATTGGTTTAGAAAGGAGTCCTGTACACATTGTAGGAACTCCATTCCCTTATCCTCTTTACCTCCCTCTTCTATCCAATTAATATCGGGGTAGTTGAAATCCCCCATAATTATAATTCTATGTTTTTTACTTATTTCCCTAATTTGTCTGCATATTTCTTCCTCCATCACCCATCCACTATAAGGTGGTTTGTAGACGATACCTATTAGTGTGATTGATCCTTTATTATCTTTTATCTCTATCCATATGGATTCTATTTTTGTCTTGCTGATAGCTGCATCCCCTTTTTCCACTGCCATTTTATTATCTATAATAAGTACAGCTACACCATCTCCCGTTTTCCCCTCTCTATCTTTTCTAAATATGTTATACCCTGCAATGTTGAATTCCCAGTCCTGATTTTTCTGTAGCTATACTTCAGTAATCCCTACTATGTCTGGTACCTCACAACGCATGATTGCCTCCAGCTCCCCTGTTTTATTACAGACACTGTGTGCATTGCTGTACAGACAGTTGAACTCATTCTGAATAGGATTTCCTCTCACTTTATATTTTGCTATCGTTTTAGAATCCTGTTACAATAACCCTTGCCATCAATGTCCTCCCTTACTTTATTCTTTTCTGTACTCTCCTTTCCTGTTGTGTGTTTATACTTAGGCTGGTTACGTTTTTTGTAGATCCCTCCCCCCATCTTTCTAGTTTAAAGCCTTTGCCACTTCTCTAATTACCCTTTCCACTAGGACACGGGTCTCATCCCGGTTCAGGTGGAGCCCGTCCCATTGGCACAGCTCCTTCCTGTCCCAGGACAGTCAGCATGGATTTGTTAAGGGGAGGTTGTGTTTGACTAACTTGATTGAATTTTTCGAGGAGCTAACCAGGAGAGTCGATGAAGGCAAAACGTATGATGTAGTTGTAAAGTCCTGTCCCCTCAGTACAGATTCACACGAGGCATGTAGTGACGTCAAGGTCACTCTGGACCTGCATCTTTATTTCACAGTTCTGGAATGCTGCACTTGCCTGAGACCTGTCCTTGTATACCTGTCTCTTGCAAGTGCACCCCTGGTGGTAAGGTATGCTGGTGGTTACAGGTCATATCTTATTACAGTCATGTATAGCATGTTAGGGTATATAATAATGTAAGATAAATGACATCACCCTCCCCCAAGGTCTTATTGTCTTTATAGGTTCAATCTCTCAGGTGGTCTACGCTCTCGCGTGGAGCGTCTGAGTTGTGGTTCAGTTGTTTGCCTTGGTGTCTGTTTTTCTTTGGGTGTGGTTGCTGGTATCTCGCCTGGGCTGTCTGTTTTGATTGGTGTGATTGTTGTTGACTCGCCTGGGCTGTCTGTTGGGATTGCCCTGTCCTCAGGTTGTTCCCTCTGTCTGTCCACCAGATGTGGTGCGAGTTCCACATTGTAGTCTGCCTCTGGTTTCGCAGTGTTGTTGGTAAATCTGCTTTTGACTTGGTCTACATGCCTCCGGCAGGTTTTGCCATTGTCCATTTGTACTACCAGTAGCCTGTTTCCTTCCTTGCCTGTTTCCTGGAGGCATAAGCTATGTATTGTAATTTGCTCGCACTATTGACATGTTGCAAAACGCACCCGACCCTATACGCTGACGCATCGCATGTGAGAATTAGCTTTTTACCTGGATCAAAGAAAGTCAAAACACTGTTGAAACACAGAAGGTTGCGTGCCTTATTGAAGGCGCGTTCCTGGGCGTCCCCCCAAAACCAATCGCACCCCTTCCTGAGTAGCACGTGGAGAGGCTCCAGCAGCGTGCTTAAGCTCTGCATAAAGTTCCCAAAGTAATTGAGTAGCCCAAGAAAGGCGCGCAGTTCTGAGACATTCTGGGGCCTGGGTGCCAGGCGAATTGCTTCTGTTTTGGACTTTGTTGGGCGGATTCCATCAGCGGCAATCCTTCTGCCCAAAAATTCAACCTCGGGTGCGAGAAACAGGCACTTGGATTTCTTGACTCGTAGGCCCACCCGATCCAACCGCTTTAGTACTTCCTCCAAATTACGGAGATGGGAGTCGGTGGCCCTGCCCGTGATAAGTATGTCGTCTTGAAATACAACCGTCCCCGGGATGGACTTGAGCAGACTTTCCATGTTGCGCTGGAATATAGCAGCTGCCGACCTGATGCTGAATGGGCATCGATTGTACATGAAAAGGCCTCGATGTGTGTTGATGGTGGTGAGTAGCTTGGATTCCTCGGTCAATTCTTGCGTCATATACGCAGATGTAAGGTCTAGTTTTGAGAAAAGTTTACCTCCAGCCAATGTGGCAAGTAAGTCCTCTGCTCTGGGCAGCGGGTACTGGTCCTGTAGGGAGAATCTGTTTATGGTAGATTTGTAGTGCCCACAGATTCGTACGGATCCATCAGGCTTCATGACTGGGACGATGGAACTTGCCCAGTCGCTAAATTCCACAGGTGATATAATGCCTTCCCGCAGAAGCCTGTCTAGTTCGTGTTCAATCTTTTCCCTCATCACATAGGGTACAGCTCAGGCCTTGTGATGGACCAGTCTAGCATCCTGTGTGATGTAGATTTTGACTTTAGCCCCTTTGAAAGTGCCCACACCTGGCTGAAAGAGATGTTCAAATCGCTTTATAACTGTTGAGCAGGAGGTCCGTTCCTCTAATGACATGGCATGGACATCATCCCATTTCCAGTTTAGTTTTGCCAGTCAGCTTCTCCCCAGCAGTGCTGGGGGGTCTCCAGGGACAATCCACAGGGGAAGTCGGTTCACTGTCCCTTTGTGTGTAACAGAGAGCATGGCGCTGCCGAGGACTGGTACGATTTCTTTGGTATAGGTCCTTAGTTTGGTGTCGACCCTTGTGAGTTTTGGTCTGTCTATTTTATGCGGCCACAGTTGTTCAAATTGTTGAGCACCCATGAGGGATTGACTCGCTCCCATATCCAGCTCCATGTTGACAGGTATCCCATTGAGTAGGACCCTCATCATTATAGGAGGCATCCTGTTGTAGGAGCAGCGGCCATTGATCATGTTGACCCGCTGTACATAGCTGTCCCGGGTACTGACCCTACCATCTTCTGGTCCGCTTTCCGACCCATCCGATTTGTATTCCAGCCGAGCTGCCGTTTTTTTTTTTGCACATGCAGGCCAAATGCCCTGTATATTCACAGTTCCTACAAACAGCCTGCTGAAATCGACATCCCCTTGATGAGTGCCCACCCCAATACCTCCAGCACAGACTGCTTCTATTGTTCCCAAAGAATGAGCTGCGTCTGGCTGATCTCTCTTGAGCTTCTCTCAGTTTGTAGTTGATTGCTTGCATTGTGGGTTGATGAGGTGTGAACGGCCGTTCCTGTGGCCCTTGATGGCTTCTGGCGCCACTGCCTGCTGTCGAGAGCCTGTTCTCCCGGTTTTGTCTGTGTGGGGGTAGCAGCTTGTTTGATGCTGTGAACTTCTTTTTCCGATATTTCGTTAGTTGTCGTTACCTGCATTGTAAATCAACCTCGTTTCTTCTTCCCCTACCAAGAATGTCTGTGCAACCAGTGCTGCTGCCTCTAAGGTCAGGTTCTTGGACTCTATGAGCTTTCGGAATATGTCTGCGTGGCCTATTCCTTCAATGAAAAAGTCTCTCAGCATTTCTCTCCTCAGTTCATCGGAGAACTCACATAAACTAGCCAACCTCCGAAGTTCCACCACAAAGTCGGGTATGCTCTGGCCCACACAGCATCTGTAGTTGTAGAACCTGTGTCTGGCCATGTGTAGGCTGCTCACTGGCTTCAGGTGGTCTCTTACCAGTGTGCTCAATTCTTCAAACGACTTGCTTGCTGGTTTCTCGGGTGCCAGCAGATCCTTCATTAAAGCGTATGTTTTCGAGCCACGGCTGGTCAAGAGATGGGCTCTTCTCTTGTCTGCCTTATCGTCACCTAACCAGTCTTTGGTTACAAAGCTTTGCTGGAGCCTTTCTATAAAGTCCTCCCAATTGTCTCCAGCATTGTACTTTTCATCTGATCCGTTGTTCGCCATTCTGTGGATTCTGTAATCCCGTAACTCGTCGCCACTGTAAAGTCCTGTCCCCTCAGTACAGAGTCACACGAGGCATGTAGTGAAGTCAAGGTCACTCTGGACCTGCACCTTTATTTCACAGCTCTGGAATGCTGCACTTGCCTGAGACCTGTCCTTATATACCTGTCTCTTGCAAGTGCACCCCTGGTGGTAAGGTATGCTGGTGGTTATAGGTCATATCTTATTACAGTCATGTATAGCATGTTAGGATACAGTTATATATAACAATGTAAGATACATGACAGTAGTGTATATGGATTTTAGCAAAGCTTTTGATGTCCCACATGGCAGACTGGTCACAAAAGTAAAAGTCCAGGGGATCCAGGGCAAAGCAGGGCAAAGCAGCAAAATGGATCAGAGGCAGGAAGCGAAGGGTAATGGTTGATTGTTTTTGCGACTGGAAAGATGCTTCCAGTGGGGTTCCGCAGGGCTTAGTACTATGTCCGTTGCTTTTTGTGATATACATCAATGATCTAAACTTGAATATAGCGGGTATGATTAAGAAATTTGCAGATGATACCAAAATTGGCTGCGGGGTTGATAATGAAGAAGAAAGCTGTGGACTGCAGGAAGATATCAACCAACTGGTCAGGTGGGCAGACCAGTGGCAAATGGAATTTAATCCAGAGAAGTGTGAGGTAATGCATTTGGGGAGCGCTAACAAGGAAAGGGAATACACATTAAATGGTAGGATACTGAGAAGTATAGAGGAATAAAGAGACCTTGGAGTGCATGTCCACAGATCCCTGAAGTAACAGGCCAGGTAGCTAAGGTGGTTAAGAAGACATACGGAATGCTTGCCTTTATTAGCCGAGGCATAGATAACAAGAACAGGGCGGGGTTATGCTTAAACTGTATAAAACACTGGTTATGCCATGGCTGGAGTACTGCGCGCAGTTCTGGTCATTGCATTACAGGAAGTACGTGATTGTACTGGAGAGGGTACAGAGGAGATTCACGAGGATGTTGTCGGGAGTGGAGAACCTAAGTTATGAAGACAGATTAGATAGGCTGGATTTGTTTTCATTGGAACAGAGGAGGCTGAGGGAGACCTCATTGAGATGTATAAAATTATGAGGGGCCTAGATATAGTGGATAGAAAGGACCTATTTCCCTTAGCAGAGGGGTCAACAACCAGGGGACATAAATTTAAAGTAATTGGTAGAAGGTTTAGAGGGGATTTGAGGGGAAATTTCTTCACGTAGAGGGTTGTGCGGGTCTGGAACTCACTGCCTGAAAGGGCGGTAGATGCAGAAACCCTCACCACATTTAAAAAGTACTTGGATGTGCACCTGAAGTGTCGTAATCTGCAGGGTTATGGACCTAGAGCTTGAAAGTGGGATTAGACTGGCTAGCCTCTAGTTGGCCAGCATGGCATGATGGGCTGAAATGGCCTCCTTCCGTACTGTAAACTTCTATGATTCTATGGTTCCAGTGTCTCATAATAAGGAAACCAGCTTTCCCACACCAGCCCTTTAGCCACTTGTTAATTCTCCTGCTTTGTCTGTTTCTATGCCAATTTGCATGTGGCTCAGGCAATAATCCAGAGATTATTACCCTTGAGGTCCTACCTTTTAACATAAGAACATAAAAACATAAGAAATAGGAGTAGGAGTAGACCATATGGCCCCTTGAGCCTGCTTGCCATTTAAGACGATCATGGCTGATCTGATCATGGACTCAGGTCCAATTTCCTGCCCGCTCTCCACAGATCCCTGAAAGTAACAGACCAGGTGGATTAAGTGGTTAAGAAGGCATACAGAATACTTGCCTTTATTAGCTGAGGCATAGAATACAAGAGCAGTGGGGGTTATGCTTATACTGTATAAAACACTGGTTAGGTCACGGCTGGGGTACTGCATGCAGTTCTGGTCACCGCATTACAGGAAGGACGTGATTGCACTGAAGAGGGCACAGAGGAGATTTACGCAGATGTTGCCGGGAGTGGAGAATCTAAGTTATGAGGACAGATTAGATAGGCTGTATTTGTTTTCATTGGAACCCCTTATATCCTTATCGTTTAAGAAACTGTCTATTTCTGTCTTAAATTTATTCAATGTCCCAGCTTCCACAGCTCTCTGAGGCAGCGAATTCCACATATCCACAACCATCTGAGAGAAGAAATTTCTCCTCATCTCAGTTTTAAATAGGCGGCCCCTTATTCTGTGATTATGCCCTATAGTTCTAGTCTCCCCTATCAGTGGAAACATCCTCTTTGCATCCACCCAATCAAGCCCCTCATAATGTTATACGTTTCGATAATTTTCACTTCTCATTCTTCTGAATTCCAATGAGTAGAGGCCCAACCTACTCAACCTTTCCTCATACGTCAACCCCCTCATCTCCGGAATCAACCTTGTGAACCTTCTCTGAACTGCCTCCAAAGCAAGTATATCCTTTTGTAAATATGGAAACCAAAACTGCACGCAGTATTCCAGGTGTGGCCTCACCAATATCCTGTATAACTGTAGCAAGACTTCCCTGCTTTTATACTCCAGCCCCTTTGCAATAAAGGCCAAGATTCTATTGGCCTTACTGATCACTTGCTGTACCTGCATACTAACCTTTTGTGTTTCATGCACAAGTACCCCCAGGTCCTGCTGTACTGCAGCACTTTGCAATCTTTCTCCATTTAAATAATAACTTGCTCTTTGATTTTTTTTCCAGCAAAGTACTTGACCTCACACTTTCCAACATTATACTCCGTCTGCCAAATTTTTGCTCACTCACTTAGCCTGTCTATGTCCTTTTGCAGATTTTGTGTGTCCTCCTCACACATTGCTTTTCCTCCCATCTTTGTATCGTCAGCAAACTTGACTACGTTACACTCAGTCCCTTCTTCCAAGTTGTTAATATAGATTGTAAATAGTTGAGGTCCCAGCACTGATCCCTGCGGCACCCCACTGGTTACTGATTGCCAACCCGAGAATGAACCATTTATCCCAACTCTCTGTTTTCTGTTCGTTAGCCAATCCTCTATCCATGCTAATATATTACCCCCAACCCCATGAACTTTTATCTTGTGCAGTAACCTTTTATGTGGCACCTTGTTAAATGCCTTTCTGGAAGTCCAAATATACCACATCTACTGGTTCCCCTTACCCACTCTGTTCGTTACATCCTCAGAGAATTCTAGCAAATTTGTCAAACATGACTTCCCTTTCATAAATCCCTGCTGACTCTGCCTGACCGAATTTTGCATTTCCAAATGTCCTGCTACTGCTTCTTTAATAATGGACTCCAACATCTTCCCAACCACAGATGTTAGGCTAACTGGTCTATAGTTTCCTGTTTTAAGTTAGAGCCTAACTCCTTACTCTTTCAGCAGGACCTCCTCCCTGTTCCTACCTATGTTGTTTGTTCCAACATGGACCACGACAACTGGATTCACCCCCTCCCTTTCCAAGTTCCTCTCCAGCTGCCATGAGATATCCCTTACCCTGGCACCAGGTAGGCAACTCGCCCTTCGGGATTCACATTCTTGGCTGCAGAGGTTCTATCGATCCTTCTAATTATAGAGTCCCTTATCACTACCACATTTCTATTCTGCTCTCCCCCGCCTCCCCCCCACCCCACCCCTCCTTGGACGGCCTTCTGAGCCATGGTGTATGTTCTGCATTGTGGCTGTCCTCCCTGCAGTCTTTCTCCTTGCCCTCACAGGTAGCGAGTACATTGTACCTGTTGGACAGGACCAGTATCTGTGGGACCTCCTTCTCAACCTCTCCAAAATCCCTGCTACCTGGCTCCCTGACAGTCACACCCTCCCTTTCTTGAATCTGTGTTTTCCTCTGGGGTGTGACTGTATGCTGGATAAAATTGTCAAGAAATTCCTCCCTCTCCCTTATGTATCAAAGTTGTCTCCAATTTGCACTCCAGCTCAATGACTCTGAGCCGGAGAGATTCGAGATGGAGACATCTCCTGCAGCCGTGTTTGCTCGGGACAGTCTCGCTGTCCACAAACTCCCACATACTGCAGTCCAGAGACACAACCTGCCCTGCCATATCTTAATCTAGCCTTATTTTATTTATTTAATTAGTTAAAGTCTTTATTCAATGATTATTTATAGTTATATTTATTAGTTTAACTAGTTAAACGAAAAATTTACGTTATAGTTTCTAGTTTAAACTACTGTCCTAGGTTAGAGAAAAAAGAGAGGGAAAAAACCCTTAATACTCACCAACCAATCACCTACCTGCTGTCCTGTGACATCACGCCTTGTTTTTTTAGAAATTGTCGAAAATTCCGCCACCGCTGACATTGTCTCCAACTAGATCCGCGCTGCCTGGGCTCCCACTGTTTTTAGTACTACCGCCATTGACATCGCCTCCAATTAGGTCTATGCCACCGTGAGTATGTTCTGTCCTCAAGTGACCGCCACCGAGATCACACGAAAAAACAAACAACTTTGACTGGGCCTAAATAATCTAACTTTTCATATTCAAATAAATTGCCTCCTTCTGTTACCGTAGCTGACCTTAATCCTACGCTTAGGAAGAACTCCAATGAGCAGCTTAGCATTACATGGTGTTGATTTGAGTGCACAGCACCAGTGAAGTGAACATTTTAACAACTTTTAATTACTTGTCAGCAGTATGCTGCTAACTGATTGCAGTCAGATGTGAGCTTTAACTGTCAGTCTTGTAAATACTTCACACAAAGTAACCTTGTTTTAGAAAAAAAATACTCCATTTTATAGTGTAATTTGAAATTACCTTAAGCCTTTGCAGGCTTCTGAGAATGGTAGCATGAGCTTTAGAAACCCTTTAATAATATTGTCCTATTTGTTCAAGATTGAAGCTGGAGCAATAAGGAAACACAAATGATGCTAATTCCTCACTTGACACCCGTGCTATGCTCCTCAGACAAGGAGGATGAGACAATCCAGCTGTGGTTATCTTGAATGGTGCCAGTACTGTTCCTTGATAAACCCAGCACTTTTCTCACATTCCTGGTTAGAATACAAGGAAAAGCTTGCTGTCTGATGATCCTTCTCTCCATTGCAGCCTTTCTTGTCTTTCTTTATTTTATTAATACATTAGTCCTCTTAACTCTTTATCTAAACTGCAAATGTGACTGGCTTTTAAAGCCTAATCTGGCCTTCTCTCCTTTTCTCACCCTTGGTGGTGTCCTGCTCTGCCTTGGCCCTTCATCTAGACTGCAATAATAGCAGTGTATTTTGGCAGTGGGGAAAGGTCTTCTTTTCCCTGTACGCTAACCTGTCAGTGTCTCCTTTTTCCAGGTGACTAGGTACATACTGGAGCCAACCTAAGCTTGGAAATCAATCAAGACTGTCATAAATGACCATTAAAAAAATTAGCAAGAGCTGACTGACAGGTTCAAAAAGCAGACACAGCCTTCAAAAAGCTGACAACTCGATAATGGCCTTGATTATAAATCTATTACATGTGAAAATAAGTAGTTACATGGGTTTTCTAACTTACACTCACATATACTCAACATTCCTTCACTTGTATTGGAGGATAAACTAATGACTTGAAAGCCTGAAGGGGAAACCCAAATGCTGATGGCATAAAATTGGTGGTACGTTTTGGGGGGAAAGTGTCCACTAGGAAATTTTGAATAATTTCCTTTAAAATGATGCATTCTAGTTCATTTCAAATCTTTTTGTACTTCATAATTGATACATTTTTAATAAAAAAATGGAAAACAAAGCAAAATTTGGATTTAGAACAGAACAACTCGACCATCACTTCCCCAAACATTATCTCAACATTCACTCAAATTCAACCTGCACCCCCACCCGCGCACCACACCTCACCTGCCCTAGCCACTGTACCCCCTCTACAACTAGACCAAGTTCACAGATACACTATAGTTTATCCAACCCTCCAACATTTCACAAAGATGCTGTCCTCCTACTCCAACCCCCTCAGTTCATATTGGTTCTTCTCTTCTCCCTTAACTAAACCCAGGACATTTTGACCCCTCAATTCAACTTAGCATTATTCTTTTTACCCCTATTCAAGATGGCACTCTTCTTTCTCACCTCAACACAACTTGATACTCTTTCCCCCTCCCCTCACCCCCCACCCCCCGCCCCTCTCCTATCCCGCTGGCATATGGAACTTGGTTAATTTAGCTTCTGAAAGGTGTTCATGTTTAGTTCATTCAATATTGGGAAAAAATGTGTTTGGTATAAATGGAGAGAGAGATACAGATTTCATTGAGCAACAGCTGGTGTTCACAACCAACTGGCCTTGGATATTTTCATAATAGAATGTTTACATTAGAAATGTTGGGCTGAAAATTCGGGTTGGAGGCTTCCCCCAGGCGTTCGCCTCCAACCACCGGATGCGATCCGCACCTACCTTTAGGTGCTGCGCCTTCCTGGGATTGCGGTTTTCTCCAGGAGGCTCCTGGCCAGCAGGTGACATCATGTCGCCCAGGAACACTGTGACACGAAGCAAGTGGCTTCCTTTGTAAAATAGTCCCACCCATAAGACCTGTCAAAAAAATGAATTTAAATAGGCCACACCCCTGTTTATTTTTAGCACTTCACAGTCTTCAGCTTTGAAAGTCGCTGGAAAACCCTTCAACGTAAGATCTTTAAAGACTTTATTAATCTTTAAGTAAATTTAAAAGACTTAAATTGATTTGAAACATTTTAAATAGTTTTAAAGACTTTCAAAGAGATTGGAAGCAATTTAAAGACTTTTAAAAACCTTGAAATAATTTGCATTAATTATAATTAAACAGATGAATGAAATGGAAATATCAAACATTGTGCTCATGAAAAGAGCTCAGAATTTCATCGATGGTGATCTGATCACACTCCTCAATGAGTTTGAGGCAAAATGCCTACGGTTAATTGGGACCGCGAAGTCGAAAGCACTGCGGAAAGGACAAATGGCAGCATGGAATGAAGTTGCGATGGTTGTTAGCGCCAACTCCACCGTTCCACGGACAGCGGAACAATGCCGCAAAAGATTACATGATTTGATGAGATCTGCCAGTGTTTCTATTGTTATAAGAAATCTCAAATGTTTCTAACCTATTGTTAACTGACTTAATCACCTTGTTACATGAGCTCATTGTGTAGTTTTATGGCTGGTTCATTGGGCCCAAATTTAGCCAGTATAGATTTCTGGTGCACTCACCAGAGGTACGCCACTTTTGTAGAATTGCAAAGGCACCAAAAATCTTCAGGCCGAGTTTGGCTGCTCCCCAGCCTCTCATCAATGGTGGCATAGCGTGACAACTGGATTCGGGGGCGGAGCCGGGTCCCGGCGCTAAAAGCAGTGCCGGGACCTCTGCACATGCGCACTAGAGTGTGCGCTCATGCACAGTAGCTCCTTGCCCCCAGAATCTGAGAGTGTGATGCAGGCTCTGTGGGAGGGGCTGACGCTCACCGCCCCTATCTCGGGCCGAATGGCCTGCCACACAGGCCAGCTGCTGCCTTCCTGCACTGAGGGCTACAAGAGACAGGTTGGTGGGGGGAAGAGTTTTTATGGGGGGGGAGGGGAAGAGTTTTTTTGGGGGGGAGGGTAAGAGTTTTAATGGGGGGGGAGGGGAAGAGTTTTGATTCGGCGGGTGGAGGGGGGGGCGGAGGTGGGGGGGGGTAAAAGAATCTTCAAAGATTTTCCAGTACTTTAATATCTAGCTATCTTTACTAAAAATATACCCAGTTTAATCAGGCTGATAGCACCTTCACCTCCAGTCTCGCTGCTTGGGATTTTAAAAAAAGCTAGCATTCCTATCACAATACTGTCATTTGGAGGCTACCTGCGCTGATCTCTTAATTCCCCGCAGGGTTTTTCAGAAAGTACAAAAGTGGCCACTTACTCTGGCCTAACTTAGTTTGGAGTAAGTTTTAGCTGGCTAAACTTGCTTAAATGGCCAAAACAGGCGTAAGTGGCTGGTAACGCCCCCTTTTGAAAAAAAAAACAACTTAAAAAAAACCTAACTAACTCACTTGCACTGGAGCAACTTAAATGGGGAGAATTGCGATTTTTAAGTGACGCCAAAAAAATCTAGTCGCTCCAAAAAAAACGAAGCAACTCCTGGGGAAACTTGGGCCCATATGAAAGGGTGTGTTTACATTTATCTTTGATGAACTGCTTGTAAGTTGTAAAAGCTCA
Source organism: Pristiophorus japonicus (assembly GCF_044704955.1). Lineage (NCBI taxonomy): Eukaryota > Metazoa > Chordata > Chondrichthyes > Pristiophoridae > Pristiophorus > Pristiophorus japonicus. Next base: position 93,383,887 of record NC_091984.1, read on the forward strand.
ATTAGTCAACATTTGTGTGTCTCCAACAGGCAGGTGCTTGTCTGACCTTAAAACACCCACATTTTAATTTTCCTTTCTGTTTTCAATTTAGAGCAAGCTCGCACATTATGCGAGGGAGCGTGCAATGACAGGGGGGGCATTGCCACTCTCAGGCAGTTATTGGACCTAGAGGAAAGGGTCGCACAGTTGTTGGGCCTCCTACCTGGCGGTTCTGCGTTTGCTGCCCAAGCAGACATTGAATAACGAAAGATGAGTGGCTCTATCCAGTTGCTTGTTTAAAACTGCTAGGTGTGCACAGAATATCAGCTTGTGTGATGTGGCAAATCATGCGTCACCCTTTTAAATGTTACTGTTTACTTCCCACAGGTGGACAACTGTCCTCGTGCACATGGGGCCAACATATTGGAGAGACAGTGGTTTCAGAGGACGTTGTGGAAGGGGTTTCAGATACGGTGCCAGCAGTAAGTGAGGGGGCGCAGGAGCAATGGGTGGAGTTTGAGCCAGTGGAAGGGGTGGGTAGCGACCCTGGGTCTCTGCACCCCACCTCTCCATCTCCTGGCCACTCTGTCTCTGTGAGGGGCACTGATGACTGTGATTCCAGAGCCACACACCAACCTGATACTGCACAGCAGGTGGGAGAAGTAGGACATCTACTAACTGAGTTAGAAGATGAGACGCAACAAATTGCACATTTGAGGCAAGAGATGCTTGGTTATCATACTTATTTAATAAGATTTCTTACCTCTATTGTTCGGGCGATTGATGGTGTGGGGAGCAAGGTGGACATGGCTTCACAAAGCTGTTCACTTCCGACGGGCCAGATTATCGAGGCTCTCATTCCACTGTTGTAGTTGGCGCAGTTGATTCTTACTCTTATTCAGTTTAGCGACACTCATACTCAACTATTGCAGTTTATTCCTGCTGCGCTTAATCAGATTCACCACACTCAAACTCAACCATTGCAGTCGAATACTGCTGCGCATAATCAAATTAGCAATATTCTCATTCAACTAGCGAATTTGAAGACCACAGGCTCTGATCTCATTATTTTGACTACTGCGGATAACACCTTCCCTGATCCCAACGAAGGCACAGTGCAGGGCCATGAGATAGGAGCTGCACTAGCGATGTTGGAAGGGAATGTTGCCCTTCAGCAGCAGCAACAGGAAGAGCAAACCGCTAATGAGCCAACTGCAGAAGGGCAACAATTGGACAGGAAAGTGGTCCTGTGACAGGGAAGGGGAAGGAGAAAGCACAGGAGACAGTCAGGTGCCACGCTGTACACAAGTCGCCTCTTTAGACCCTAAGGTACAGATACTCTTTAATATTGTATTTGAATGTTGGTATTGTGTTATTATTTAAAATTATATTGTATTTCACCATTTTATTTAATATTTATAGCCTGTAGTCACTTGAAATTTTGATTCAACTTTTTTATTAACAAACGTTGCACCTGTTTGAAAAGTAGAAAATAATTAGTTTACATCTTGATTGTTAAGTCTTTATTACATTACGAAACCAAAAAAATCATTTAAAATTGTTTACATGTTTTTATCAAATACTTTATAATTGAAAATGTTTACAAAGTAGCAAATAGGTATCTAACAATTTGTAACTTTGCTGCAATAAAAGTTCACTGTTTCACTTTAACTTGCGTGTGATCTTTCTGTGCCTTGCTGGGGTAGGGGGAGGGAGGAGGCAACATTATCATCATCGCCCTGTGAACGTGTTGGCTACTAGCTGTTCCCTTGCAGCTCTGCTTTCGGCACCAGTTGGCTCCTCCCCTTTGTGCCTCGCCACAGGGACATTGGGATCTTCAAAATCTTCCATTTCAGCAGGGAACTCATCTGCAGGGTTAAGAGTTAGCCCTTCTGCAAGGCAAAGTTGTGCAAAGCGCAACAGGCCACCACAATCCTTGACACTTTCACAGGACTGTACTGCAATGTCCACCCTGACCTGTCCAGGCACCAGAAGCGTGATTTCAAAAGCCCGATTGTCCTCTTGACCACTTGCCGTGTTCCCACATGTGCTTGGTTGTATTTCTCTTGTGCCTCATTATTGGTCCTGCAGTATGGTTTTAGCGGGTAGCCCTTGTTGCCCAATATCCATGAGGATCCTGGAGGCAACTCATTCAGAGAGTCATATAAGTTGGAGTGACAGAGGACAAAGGAGTCATGAGCACTTCCACAGTGACCTGCATTCACGCTTAGGATCCTGAGTTGTGCATCACAGACGATCATTACATTTAATAAATGATAGCCCTTCCTATTGATGTATCCCACAGGTGTATCAATTAGTGCCTTCAATGCAACATGGGTTCCATCAACGGCCCCAATCACTTTTGGGAAGCCAGCAATTTTATAAAAGGCAAGGGCACTCTCCTTTTTCGGCCGAGTGGACAAATCAAAGTGTTAAGTATCGAATAACTCCACGAGACAAAGTACGGTGAGTTAGTTCAGGCATGACCTTACTCCAGTTTATTTATTCTCAAAGTGAGGATTCAAAATGCCTGCCAACATTATATACACAATTTGCACGTGTCTGCCAGTGACCACTAGGACTCCGACAGTTGCACTACGGTTGCGGGTAATATCCAGTTAACATACATAACAACATTCCCCCCAAAGTCCTTGGTACAGGTTATATTTACAAGTTGAGACGGTCCGGGGCCTTCCGCTCCCTGGTTGATCTTCTCAGTTCAAACCCAAACTTGGGTGAGTTGGTAGGACCATTGCTGCATTGCGGAGCAGTCAGTCTGACAGGACTGTCGGGGATGATAGGTTTGTCTTCGTGAATGACACAAGGGTCAACTGATGGTTGGATGTGTGTTGGTTGGTCGATGATGATGTCATCTTCAATTTGTTCTGGGTTGTCTATGAATCGCAGTTCGGTTTGGTCGATGTGCCTCTTGCACGTTTGGCCATTTAACAGTTTGACTACAAACACCTGTTCCCCTCCTTGGCCAAAACCGTGCCAACAACCCACTTTGGACCATGACCATAATTCAGGACAAACACAGGGTCATGAACAGCAATGTCACGTGATACGGCCGCGCGATGGTGGTACCATTGCTACCGTTGCCTTCTGGTTTCAACATGATCATTGAGATCCGGGTGTACAAGGGAGAGCCTGGTTTTAGAAACACAGAAACATAGAAAATAGGTGCAGGAGTAGGCCATTCGGCCCTTCTAGCCTGCACCGCCATTCAATGAGTTCATGGCTGAACATGCAACTTCAGTACCCCATTCCTGCTTTCTCACCATACCCCTTGATTCCCCTAGTAGTAAGGACTTCATCTAACTCCTTTTTGAATATATTTAGTGAATTGGCCTCAACAACTTTCTGTGGTAGAGAATTCCACAGGTTCACCACTCTCTGGGTGAAGAAATTCCTCCTCATCTCGGTCCTAAATGGCTTCCCCCTTATCCTTAGACTGTGTCCCCTGGTTCTGGACTTCCCCAACATTGGGAACATTCTTCCTGCATCTAACCTGTCTAACCCCGTCAGAATTTTAAACGTTTCTATGAGGTCGCCTCTCACTCTTCTGAACTCCAGTGAATACAAGCCCAGTTGATCCAGTCTTTCTTGATAGGTCAGTCCCGCCATCCCGGGAATCAGTCTGGTGAACCTTCGCTGCACTCCCTCAATACCAAGAATGTCCTTCCTCAGGTTAGGAGACCAAAACTGTACACAATACTCCAGGTGTGGCCTCACCAAGGCCCTGTACAATTGTAGCAACACCTCCCTGCCCTTGTACTCAAATCCCCTCGCTATGAAGGCCAACATGCCATTTGCTTTCTTAACCGCCTGCTGTACCTGCATGCCAACCTTCAATGACTGATGTACCATGACACCCAGGTCTCTTTGCACCTCCCCTTTTCCTAATCTGTCATCATTCAGATAATAGTCTGTCTCTCTGTTTTTACCACCAAAGTGGATAACCTCACATTTATCCACATTATACTTCATCTGCCATGCATTTGCCCACTCACCTAACCTATCCAAGTCGCTCTGCAGCCTCATAGAATCCTCCTTGCAGCTCACACTGCCACCCAACTTAGTGTCATCCGCAAATTTGGAGATACTACATTTAATCCCCTCGTCTAAATCATTAATGTACAGTGTAAACAGCTGGGGCCCCAGCACAGAATCTTGCGGTACCCCACTAGTCACTGCCTGCCATTCTGAAAAGTCCCCATTTACTCCTACTCTTTGCTTCCTGTCTGAACCAGTTCTCAATCCATGTCAGCACACTACCCCCAATCCCATGTGCTTTAACTTTGCACATTAATCTCTTGTGTGGGACCTTGTCGAAAGCCTTCTGAAAGTCCAAATATACCACATCAACTGGTTCTCCCTTGTCCACTCTACTGGAAACATCCTCAAAAAATTCCAGAAGATTTGTCAAGCATGATTTCCCTTTCACAAATCCATGCTGACTTGGACCTATCATATTACCTCTTTCCAAATGCACTGCGATGACATCCTTCATAATTGATTCCATCATTTTACCCACTACCGATGTCGGGCTGACCGGTCTGTAATTCCCTGTTTTCTCTCTCCCTCCTTTTTTAAAAAGTGGGGTTACATTGGCTACCCTCCACTCCATAGGAACTGATCCAGAGTCAATGGAATGTTGGAAAATGACTGTCAATGCATCCACTATTTCCAAGGCCACCTCCTTAAGTACTCTGGGATGCAGTCCATCAGGCCCTGGGGATTTATCGGTCTTCAATCCCATCAATTTCCCCAACACAATTTCCCGACTAATAAAGATTTCCCTCAGTTCCTCCTCCTTACTAGACCCTCCGACCCCTTTTATATCCGGAAGGTTGTTTGTGTCCTCCTCAGTGAATACCGAACCAAAGTACTTGTTCAATTGGTCCGCCATTTCTTTGTTCCCCGTTATGACTTCCCCTGATTCTGACTGCAGGGGACCTACGTTTGTCTTTACTAACCTTTTTCTCTTTACATATCTATAGAAACTTTTGCAATCCGTCTTAATGTTCCCTGCAAGCTTCTTCTCGTACTCCATTTTCCCTGCCCTAATCAAACCCTTTGTCCTCCTCTGCTGAGTTCTAAATTTCTCCCAGTCCCCGGGTTCTCTGCTATTTCTGGCCAATTTGTATGCCACTTCCTTGGCTTTAATGCTATCCCTGATTTCCCTTGATAGCCACGGTTGAGCCACCTTCCCTTTTTTATTTTTACGACAGACAGGAATGTACAATTGTTTTAGTTCATCCATGCGGTCTCTAAATGTCTGCCATTGCCCATCCACAGTCAACCCCTTCAGTATCATTCGTCAATCTATCCTAGCCAATTCACGCCTCATACCTTCAAAGTTACCCTTCTTTAAGTTCTGGACCATGGTCTCTGAATTAACTGTTTCATTCTCCATCCTAATGCAGAATTCCACCATATTATGGTCACCCTTCCCCAAGGGGCCTCGCACAACGAGATTGCTAATTAATCCTCTCTCATTACACAACACCCAGTCTAAGATGGCCTCCCCCCTAGTTGGTTCCTCGACATATTGGTCTAAAAAACCATCCCTTATGCACTCCAGGAAATCCTCCTCTACCGTATTGCTTCCAGTTTGGTTAACCCAATCTATGTGCATATTAAAGTCACCCATTATAACTGCTGCACCTTTATTGCACGCACCCCTAATTTCATGTTTGATGCCCTCCCCAACATCACTACTACTGTTTGGAGATCTGTACACAACTCCCACTAACGTTTTTTGTCCTTTGGTATTCTGCAGCTCTACCCATATAGATTCCACATCATCCAAGCTAATGTCCTTCCGAACTATTGCCTTAATTTGCTCCTTAACCAGCAATGCTACCCCACCTCCTTTTCCTTTTATTCTATCTTTCCAGAATGTTGAATACCCCTGGATGTTGAGTTCCCAGCCCTGATCATCCTGGAGCCACGTCTCCGTAATCCCAATCGCATCATATTTGTTAACATCTATTTGCACAGTTAATTCATTCACTTTATTGCGGATACTCCTTGCATTAAGACACAAAGCCTTCAGGCTTGTTCTTTTAACACCCTTTGTCCTTTTAGAATTTTGCTGTACAGTGGCCCTTTTTGTTCTTTGCCTTGGGTTTCTCTGCCCTCCACTTTTCCTCATCTCCTTTCTGTCTTTTGCTTTTGCCTCCTTTTTGTTTCCCTCTGTCTCCCTGCATTGGTTCCCATCCCCCTGCCATATCAGTTTAAATCCTCCCCAACAGCACTAGCAAACACTCCCCCTAGGACATTGGTTCCGGTCCTGCCCAGGTGCAGACCGTCCGGTTTGTACTGGTCCCACCTCCCCCAGAACCGGTTCCAATGCCCCAGGAATTTGAATCCCTCCCTGTTGCACCACTGCTCAAGCCACATATTCATCTGCGCTATCCTGCGATTCCTACTCTGACTATCACGTGGCACTGGTAGCAATCCCGAGATTACTACTTTTGAGGTCCTACTTTTTAATTTAGCTCCTAGCTCCTTAAATTCGTTTCGTAGGACCTCATCCCTCTTTTTACCTATGTCGTTGGTACCAATGTGCACCACGACAACTGGCTGTTCCCCCTCCCTTTTTAGAATGTCCTGCACCCGCTCCGAGACATCCTTGACCCTTGCACCAGGGAGGCAACATACCATCCTGGAGTCTCGGTTGCGGCCGCAGATACGCCTATCTATTCCCCTCACCATTGAATCCCCAATCACTATTGCTCTCCCACTCTTTTTCCTGCCCTCCTGTGCAGCAGAGCCAGCCACGGTGCCATGAACTTGGCTGCTGCTGCCCTCCCCTGATGAGTCATCCCCCTCAACAGTACCCAAAGCAGTGTATCTGTTTTGCAGGGGGATGACCACAGGGGACCCCTGCACTACCTTTTGAGGCCTCTCTTCATTAACAGCTCGGCAGGAGGGACCCTGGTGAGCGAATGGGGTCTCGTCCGGTAACTGAGCAGAATGCAGGACAAGCAGGTCTGTAGGGAGCCATGAGTCATGCGTTTTAGGCTCCGCTTAATGGTTTGGACAGCCCGCTCCGCTTGACCGTTAGACGCGGGTTTGAAAGGGGCGGACCTGACATGCTTGATGCCATTACAAGTCATAAACTCGTCGAACTCCGAACTGGTGAAACACAGTCCGTTGTCGCTGACAGGGACGTCGGGCAAGCCATGGATGGCGAACATGGCCCAGAGGCTTTCAATAGTGGCTGTGGCCATGCTGGATGACATGATTACGCATTCAATCCATTTGGAGTTAGCATCCACTACCACTAAAAACATTTTGCTGAGAAAGAGGCCGGCAAAGTCTATGTGGATCCTTGACCACGGTTTGGATGGCCATGACCACAGATTTAGCGGAGCCTCCACAGGTGCGTTACTCAGTTGCATGCAAGTGTTGCACTGATGCACACATGACTCCAAGTCCGAGTCAATGCCGGGCCACCAAACGTGAGATCTGGCATTTGGCCTTCATCATGACAATGCCTGGGTGGGTACTGTGTAAATCTCGCACAAAAGTTTCCCTGCCGTTTTTTGGCATAACAACACGATTACCCCATAACAGACAATCAGACTGAATAGACAATTCATCTTTGCGGTGGCTATAAGACTTAATTTCATCCTGCGTTTCCCTGGGAATGGCAGACCAATTTCCATTTAGGATACACCTTTTTACGCTTGACAGTACAGGATCGTGGCTGGTCCAGGTCTTAATTTGGCGAGCCGTGACGGGTGACCCCTCGCTCTCGAAGGCATCCATGACCAGCAGCAAGTCTGCGGTCTGCGGCATTTCCACCCTGGTTGTGGGCAATGCTAGCTGGCTAAGCGCGTCAGCATAGTTTTCAGTGCGTGGTCTGTGGCGGATGACATAATCATAGGCGGATGATGTCAGTGCCCATCCTTGGATGCAGGACGAGGCATTGGTGTTTATACCTTTGCTCTCAGAAAATAATGAAATGAGTGGCTTGTGGTCTGTTTCAAGCTCAAACCGAAGCCCAACCAGGTATTGGTGCATTTTCCTAATCCCATATACGCATGCTAAAGCCTCTTTCTCTACCATACTATAGGCTGTTTCAGCCTTAGACAGACTTCTGGACGTGTATGCAACTGGTTGGAGTTTGCCTGATACATTGGCTTGCTGGAGCACACAACCGACCCCATATGATGAGGCGTCGCAGGCCAGCACTAACCGCTTACATGGGTCATAGTGTACCAGTAATTTATTGGAACATAGCAGGTTCCTGGCCTTCTCAAAGGTTCTGTCTTGAGATTTTCCCCAAACCCAGTCATTAACCTTTCTCAGCAACATGTGCAAGGGCTCTAACAATGTGCTCAAACTAGGTAGAAAGTTTCCGAAATAGTTGAGAAGACCCAGGAACGAACGAGTTCCGTCACACTCTGGGGTCTGGGTGCATTATTGATGGCCTCTGTCTTCGAGTCCGTAGGCCTGATGCCGTCTCCTGCAATCTTTCTCCCCAGGAATTCGACTTTTGGTGCCATGAAAACGCATTTGGAGCGTTTTAGTCTGAGTCCCACTCTGTCCAGACGATGTAAAACCTCGTCCAGGTTGTGCAGGTGTTCGGTGGCGTCGCGACCGGTGATCAGGATGTCATCTTGGAACACAACAGTGCTCGGACCGGACTTCAGCAAACTCTCCATGTTTCTCTGAAATATGGCTGCCACCGAGCGAATTCTGAAAGGGCATCTGTGGTATATAAACAGTCCTTTGTGCGTGTTGATTCTGTGGTATATAAACAGTCCTTTGTGTGTGTTGATTCTGTGGTATATAAACAGCCCTTTGTGCGAGTTGATTCTGTGGTATATAAACAGTCCTTTGTGCGTGTTGATTCTGTGGTATATAAACAGTCCTCTGTGCGTGTTGATTCTGTGGTATATAAACAGCCCTTTGTGTGTGTTGATTCTGTGGTATATAAACAGACCTTTGTGCGTGTTGATTCTGTGGTATATAAACAGTCCTTTGTGTGTGTTGATTCTGTGGTATATAAACAGCCCTTTGTGTGTGTTGATTCTGTGGTATATAAACAGCCCTTTGTGTGTGTTGATTCTGTGGTATATAAACAGACCTTTGTGCGTGTTGATTCTGTGGTATATAAACAGCCCTTTGTGTGTGTTGATTCTGTGATATATAAACAGACCTTTGTGCGTGTTGATTCTGTGGTATATAAACAGTCCTTTGTGCGTGTTGATTCTGTGGTATATAAACAGTCCTTTGTGCGTGTTGATTCTGTGGTATATAAACAGTCCTTTGTGCGTGTTGATTCTGTGGTATATAAACAGTCCTTTGTGCGTGTTGATTCTGTGGTATATAAACAGCCCTTTGTGCGTGTTGATTCTGTGGTATATAAACAGCCCTTTGTGCGTGTTGATTCTGTGGTATATAAACAGACCTTTGTGCGTGTTGATTCTGTGGTATATAAACAGCCCTTTGTGCGAGTTGATTCTGTGGTATATAAACAGACCTTTGTGCGTGTTGATTCTGTGGTATATAAACAGTCCTTTGTGCGTGTTGATTCTGTGGTATATAAACAGTCCTTTGTGCGTGTTGATTCTGTGGTATATAAACAGTCCTTTGTGCGTGTTGATTCTGTGGTATATAAACAGTCCTTTGTGCGTGTTGATTCTGTGGTATATAAACAGCCCTTTGTGCGTGTTGATTCTGTGGTATATAAACAGCCCTTTGTGCGTGTTGATTCTGTGGTATATAAACAGTCCTTTGTGCGTGTTGATTCTGTGGTATATAAACAGCCCTTTGTGCGTGTTGATTCTGTGGTATATAAACAGTCCTTTGTGCGTGTTGATTCTGTGGTAAATAAACAGACCTTTGTGCGTGTTGATTCTGTGGTATATAAACAGTCCTTTGTGCGAGTTGATGCACGTCAGTTTTTTTGAAGATTTGACCAGCTCCTGTGTCATGTAAGCGGAGGTCAGGTCCAATTTGGTGAATGACTTCCCCCCCACTAGCATTGCAAACAGGTCGTCAGCCTTGGGTAACGGGTACTGATCCTGTATCGAGACTCAATTGATCGTTACCTTGTAGTCGCCGCAGATCCTGACCGTGCCATCACTTTCAACACCGGGACAATTGGACTGGCCCATTCGCTGAACTCGACTGGTGATATGATTCCTTCCCGTTGAAGTCTGTCCAGTTCGATCGCGACCTTCTCCCTCATTATGTATGGAACCGCCCGAGCCTTGTGATGGACGGGTCTTGCATCAAGGCCGAGGTGGATCTGCACCTTGGCTCCTGTGAAGTTGCCAATGCCTGGTTCGAGCAACGAGGGAAACTTGCTCAGCACTTGAGCACACGAAGTGTCATCTACTGATGATAATGCTTTAATATCGTTCCAGTTCCATTTAATTTTCTCAAGCCAACTCCTGCCGAACAGCGTTGGGCCATTGCCTGGAATGATCCACAACGATAAATCATGCACAGCTCCATCGTACAATACCTTTACTGCCGCGCTGCCAATGACTGGTATGAGCTCTTTGGTTTAGGTACGCAGCTTCGCATTAATTGGGCTCAGTTTGGGTCTTTTTGCCTTAGTGTCCCACAGCTTTTCGAAAGTCCTCTGGCTCATTATTGAGTGACTTGCACCCGTGTCCAATTTCATGGACACTGGAACCCCATTTAATTTAACTTCCAACATTATCGGAGGACTTTTGGTAAAAGAATGTACCCTATGCACTTCTTCATCCTGTACCTCGGGTTGAGTTGCCTGTGCCGCTTGATCCACGCTGGATCAATGATCCACACTGGATCAATCATCCTCAGCCATGTGGTGTGTCGTAGCATGCTTGCTCGGTTGCGGACACATTCGCTGAAGGTGCACATTGTTGCACAGCCTTTGCACACGTATTGCTTGAATCGGCATTGATGGGCCCGATGATAGCCCCCACAACGCCAACAAGGCGAGATTTGATTCACCCTCTGTAGTATATGTAGTCACCTTTAGTAATGACTCCATGAGGCAAGGTATGATATTTAAACTGTGTAGACCTGTAGTCCTTTATTTGTAGCTCCTGAGTGAGGACAACAAGCTGTGAGTTCCTTTTTATACTGGGTTACCTGCAGGAAACCCTTCTGTCTCCAGCAGCAGCACCCTCTGGTGTACAGGTAAGGTGTGTACAGTGTAATGGTACATTCAGTGTTGCATAACAGTGTTACAGACATCACACAGGACACAGGCATGCATACACGACAACACTCCCCACTAAGCATTTTTCATATCCTTCTTGTCATGACCAGGGGAGGTGATCAGTGGTGGGCTATGGGAGGTTGTGGTGAGGGTTGTGTGGTTGCCAGGTGTGACCCCTGTGCTTGAGGCTGGCCTCATACATTTCCCCTCCCTCACATACAGACCAAGTGGGTGTCACTGTTGTGGGATCCCTCAGGGGGGTACCACGGCAGCAGTGGGTGGTGTGTATACTCTGTGATGTGGGTAGTTGTGGGGTGGTGGGCAGGGCCACAAGCCTGGGTGGGCTCCTTGTCCATTAATTGGGATGAGGGTCAGGTCATCCCAGGTTTTGCCAGGGAAGCTGGAGGGTATTGGCCTCATGCTCCTGGTGTTGGCCCTGGTGGCCAGGGGTTGTAGGGCTGGTCTAGTGCAGGTTGCCATTGGTGGTGGCTGGGCTGCCCATTGACCACTGTGCCTGTAGTGGGTCTGCTCCCACAGGCTGTGAGTGTGTCCTGCAAGGGGCATCACATTCGTTCCAAAGATCCAGGCTACATGGTCGGGTAGCCTGCTGGATCTGGGGGTCTCCCACAGGGGGATTCCATTGGCATCAGCATGGTCCCTTGGGACCCAATGTCCTTTGGCAGTGTCCTACCGGTATACATGACACCTTGGCTCTGATCACACATAGTCGAGCCTGCATTATACATTCTAGCATTTGCATCACTTTTGGGTGTCCTGGTTTCAACAGACATGCTAACATTAGGCATTTCACATTCTCTACCGTTATTGTTACACATAATAAACTTGTTCTTAACCTTACTGACACCTGCATTCATCTCATTAGTCACATTAGTTAAACCAGCATCACAATTCATGGTTACATTGCATACATTTTCATACTTGCACCCTTTAATCGCATCTTTAGCTTTAAAGTCCGTGTACTCAAAAATAGTTGAAACTTCCCCTTTAAATTTCCTTGGTTACCGGTCTCCTTTAAGGGAGCCTTCAAATCCAATTGGCCGCTCGGTGTCACGTGATGCTCCTCCATGCTCTCTCGTGGCATGGTGGCAGCCATTTTGATTACAAGTTTTTCTCCTCGTGGTGCTGCAGCCATTTCCTGCAGGTGGGCTGTGGCGGTCTTTTCTTCCACAGCGCCACTTCGCCTGATGTGGACCCGGTTCATCCAATTCCTGCCCAGCAGCGTGGGACCATCACCGGCTACAATCCACAGCGGGAGTTTGTTCAACACGCCGCCCTGGGAGACCTGGACGTCTATGCTGCCAACGATTTGGATTTTACCTTTGGTATAGGTGAGCAGCTTTGCCTGAACAGGAGACAGTTTTGATCGAGTGGCAGGATTCATCCAAATTTTTTGAAGGGTCATTTGGCTCATCACAGACTGGCTCGTCCCTGTGTCGATCTCCATGAAAACTGGGACCCCGTCGATGTCTACTTTCATCGTCCACAGAGAACTTTCGGTGGAGCAGGTATGAGTTCCATACTCTTCTTCCAGGGGTTGAGCAACTTCGCCTTGATCTGTGTCGGAGCCCCGGTGATCAGTCAACTCATCAGAGACGCGTTGAGTAAAGCTTTTTCTGCACATCCTTTGAAGGTGCCTTTTCTCTTTGCATGCTTAGTCTTTGTACTGTCACTGCTGGGCCCTGTGGTTTCCTCCACAGCGCCAGCACGGGACTAGCCCGTTTGCCCCATGTGGCGGACTCAGGTTTGCGGGACTCGGGGCAGTGATTTTGTCCTTAGAAGTATCCATGCGGTGCACTGCTCTCGTCGGTTTAGAGTCCCTTAGTGCTTCATTTAGGTGTTCGCCAAAGTCGCACGGTGCAGCCAGTCTCCTTAAGTGTTCCAATCTTTCTACAAAAGCCTACCAATCTTCCCCATCAGTAAATTGCTGAAAGATGCTGAGATTCAACATGCTGAGTGTGTGGTTCGTGACCTCGTATTCCCGTCACCAGTTGTAGTGTACGTAGGCACCTTTAGTAATGACTCCACGAGGCAAGGTATGATACTTAAACTGTGTAGACCTGTAGTCCTTTATTTGTAGCTCCTGAGTGAGGACAACAAGCTGTGAGTTCCTTTTTATACTGGGTTACCTGCAGATAACCCTTTGGTCTCCAGCAGCAGCACCCTCTGGTGTACAGGTAAGGTGTGTACTGTGTAAGGGTACATTCAGTGTTGCATAACAGTAGTACAGACATCACACAGTAAACAGGCATGCATACACAACACCCCCGATGGCGGACTTTGAGCAGTTACAGGTCGTACGAACGCGTATGAGTAGGCCCTGCCTTGTGCAGCTCTGCCTGCCGACGATATTATTTTATGCACAGTACTTGCCGGTGAGTTTCGATGCTGGGAAGATATCTGTTTCGAGTTTTCGTCCGTGGACATGCATGCCTGGGCGATCATGATGGCCCTGCTCAGGTCTAGAGATTCAGCAGCTTACGAAGGATAACCTCGTGGCCAATGCCAAGCACGAAAAAGTCCCGCAGCATTTCCTCCAATGCAGCACCGAAGTTGCATGGCCCAGCAAGACGTCTCAGGTCGGCGACAAATTCCACCACGTCCTGGCTCTCGGAGCAATTGTGCGTATAGAAACGATACCTCGCCATGATGATGCTTTCCTTCGGTTTAAAGTGGTTCCAAACCAGCGTACACAATTCATCGTTGGTCGAGTCGGTGAGAGTAGATTCTTGATAAGGCCATACATTTTTGACCCACAAACGGTGAGGAGAGCCGCCTGCGCTTAATTGCATTATCGGTTCCTTCCAATCCGTTGGCTACGAAATACTGGTCGAGGCTGTTGTGTATGGAGAATGAGTCAGACTGAACACTGTGAGCTCAAAGTAAAGTGTGACCTGAGTCTTTTATTGCAGGTCTCCAGAGTGCCTCTCCAACCTGTGAAACCTCCTTAAATTCCTGTGCGCCCAAGGGATTATGGGATCCCTTGGGACTCCAGGGGAGGACCCTCTGGTGGCTGTACAGAGTAAATACAAGTCCACATATATAACAACACTCCCCCACCAAAGTCAATAGTGTAACTATTTACAATGTGAGTCGATCTGGGGTCCTTCTTGCCCCTGGTTGATCGTCTCGATGTGAAAGCTGGTGTTGCTGAATCATTTGTTGGGCCCTCGCTGGGCTGCTGTGCAGCTGGCCTTGCTGGGCTGCCTGGTGTGTTGGGCCCTGCAGGGCTGCTGTGGATGATGGGTTCTGCTTCGTGGTCAACTGTGGTGCCGGTTGCCACTGGTGTGTATGTTGGGGGATCAAAAAAGGTAGGGTCCAAGGTGGTTTCCTCAGGATAGTCCGTGAATCTGAGTTTGATTTGGTCCAAGTGTTTCCGGTGAATGAGTCCATTTGAAAGTTTGACCCGAAATACCCTGCTCCCCTCTTTGGCCACAACAGTGCCGGGAAGCCACTTGGGACCTTATCCATAATTTAATACAAATACAGGATCATTGATTTCAATCTCGCGTGACACATTTGCGCTATCATGGTATGCACTTTGTTGAAGCCGCCTGCTCGATACCTGTTCATGTAGATCAGGGTGAACTAACGAGAGCCTTGTCTTAAGTGCTCTTTTCATGAGCAGTTCAGCAGGTGGGATCCCAGTGAGTGAGTGTGGTCTTGTGTGGTAGCTAAGCAGGACTCGGGATAGACGAGTCTGCAGTGAGCCTTCAGTAATCCTCTTCAAGCCTTGCTTGATGGTTTGCACTGCTCTCTCTGCCTAACCATTGGATGCTGGTTTAAACGGGACAGATGTGATATGTTTGATCCCGTTACGGGTCATGAATACTTTGAACTCAGCACTGGTAAAATGTGGCCCGTTGTCGCTCACCAGGACATCGGGTAAGCCGTGAATGGCAAACATGGCCCGCAGACTTTCAGTAGTGGACGTGCTAGCCAACATTATCTCACATTCAATCCACTTGGAGTACGCGTCTACAACCACAAGGAACATTTTACCCAAGAATGGGCCTGCATAGTCGACATGTACCCTAGACCACGGTTTGGAGGGCCAAGACCATAAACTTAGCGGCGCCTCCCTGGGTACCTTACTTAACTGCGAGCATGTATTACATCTGTGAATGCAGGACTCTAAGTCCGCATCGATAACGGGGCAACACACGTGGGATCTGGCTATCGCTTTCATCATTACGATGCCTGGGTGGGAACTGTGGAGGTCATTGATGAAGGTGTCTCTGCCCTTCTTGGGGACCACTACTCGATTGCCCCACAGAAGGTAGTCTGCCTGTATAGACATTTCATCTTTGCGCCGCTGGAACGGCTTTATCTCTTCCTGCATTTCCACTGGGACACTGGACCAGCTCCCGTGAAGCACACAGCTTTTGACTAGAGATAATAAGGAGTCGTGGCTTGTCCAGGTTTTGATCTGCCGGGCAGTGACGGGTGATTGCTCACTCTCAAATGCTTCCATAACCATGGCTAGATCTGCGGACTGCGTCATTTCCACCTCCGTGGTGGGCAATGGCAGCCTACTGAGAGCATCGGCACAGTTTTCTGTGCCTGGCCTGTGGCGGATGGCGTAGTTGTATGCGGACAACATGAGCGCCCATCTCTGGATGCGGGCCGGTGCGTTGGTATTTATCCCTTTACTCTCGGAAAACAGGGATATGTGACTTATGGTCAGTTTCCAATTCGAATTTTAGCCCAAACAGGTATTGATGCATTTTCTTTACCCCATAGACACACGCTAACGCTTCTTTTTCAATTATGCTGTAGGCTCTCTCAGCCTTAGACAGACTCCTGGATGCATAAGCAACCGGTTGCAGTTTCCCAAAATCATTAGCTTGTTGCAATACACACCCGACGCCATATGACGACGCATCACATGCTAGTACCAAACGCTTTCATGGATCATACAACACAAGGAATTTGTTTGAGCATAACAATTTTCTCACTTTTACAAAGGCATTTTCTTGGCTTTTGCCCCAAATCCATTCTTCGCCTTTTCGTAGCAAGACATGTAGTGGTTCTAGCAGTGTGCTGAGACCCGGTTAGAAGTTACCAAAGTAGTTCAAGAATCCCAGAAACGACTGCAGCTCCATCACATTTTGAGGCCTCAGTGCGTTCTCGATTGCCTCCGTCTTCGCATCGGTGGGCCTGATGCCGTCCGCTGCAATCCTCCTTCCCAAGAACTCCACTTCAGGCGCCAGAAAAACGCACTTCGAGCGTTTTAACCTGAGCCCCACACGGCTGAGTCGACTAAGAACCTCCTCCAGGTTCTGCAGGTGCTCGACTGTGTTCCAACCTGTGACCAAGATGTCATCCTGGAAGACCACAGTGTGTGGGACCGATTTCAGTAAACTTTCCATGTTTCTCTGGAATATCGCCGCTGCTGATCGGATTCCAAACGGGCATCTGTTATAAACAAAAAAACCTTTGTGCGTGTTGATGCAGGTGAGGGCCTTCAATGATTCCTCCAGTTCCTGCGTCATGTAGGCTGAAGTCAATATCTTTCCTCCCGCCAGCGTTGCAAAGAGGTCGTCGGCCTTTGGTAGTAGGTATTGGTCCTGCAATGAGAAATGATTGATAGTTACTTTGTAATTGCCACAGATTCTGATGGTTCCGTCTTCCTTGAGGACTGGGACAACACGACTGGCCCACTCTTTGAACTCGATCAGTGAAATGATGCCCTCTCTTTGCAGCCGGTCGAGCTCGATCTCTACCTTTTCTCTCATCATATACGGTGCTGCTCTCGCCTTGTGATGGATGGGTCGCGCCCCCGGAATTAGGTGGATCTGCACTTTTGCTCCTTGGAATTTCCCGCTGCCTGGTGCGAACAGCGAAGGGAACTTGTTTAAGACTTGGGCACACAAATTGTTGTCAGCATGCAATAGCGCTCGGAGGTCGTCCCAGTTCCAGCGTATCTTTCCGAGCCAGCTCCTGCCGAGCAGTGTGGGACCATCACCCGGTACCACCCAGAGTGGTAGCTTGTGCACTGCTCCATCGTAGGAGACCTTTATGGTAGCACTGCCAATTACAGGTATCAGTTCTTTAGTGTAAGTTGTTAGTTTTGTGCGAACTGGAGTTAAGACTGGCCTTGAGGCCTTGTTGCACCACAACCTTTCGAAAGTCTTTTTGCCCATGATGGACAGGCTCGCGCCCATGTCCAGCTCCATTGACACTGAGAATCCATTTAGTTCAACATTCAGCATTATCGGGGGACAATTCGTGGTGAATGTGTACACCCCATGTACTTCTGCCTCCTCTATCTGAGGCTCTAGTTCATCGTGATCCTCCGTGGATCTGTCCTCCTCTGCAACATGGTGGTTTGCAGGTTCAACAGGCTTTGCAGCTCACCTGCACACTCGTTGGAGGTGTCCCATTGTTCCACAGCCCTTGCAAACGTACTCTTTGAATCAGCATGAATGGAAACGATGACCACCCCTGCAGCACCAACAAGGTGTTAATGGCCTTGAATTCATCACCCTTGATGGTGGACTCTGAGTCATCTGCGGATGTGCAGCTGCAGGTATGTGTGACCTGCCCTGTACGTTACGATTCGAAAACACCATCACTTTGTTCACAGTACTTGTAGCAGCACTTGTGTGCTGAGAGATTTGCTTCATATTTTAACTGGTGGCAATGAACGGCTGGGCTATCTCTATGGCCTTACTCAAGGTTGTGGTCTCGACAGTCAAAAGTTTGCGAAGTATGGTTTCGTGGCCAATACCAAGTATGAAAAAGTCTTTGAGCATGTGCTCCAAATGTCCTTCAAATTCGCAATGTCCTACAAGGCGTCTTAGCTCGGCGACATAACTCGCCACTTCCTGGCCTTTAGACCTTTTGAAGATGTAGAACTGGTACCTCGCCATCAGAACGCTTTCTTTCAGGTTCAAATGCTCTCGGACCAGTGTGCACAAATTGTCGTACGATTTCTCCGTGGGTTTCGCTGGAGTGAGCAGATTCTTCATGAGGCCATACGTTGGTGCCCCACAGAGAGTGAGGAGAATCACCCTTCGTTTGGCAGCGCTCTCTTCCCCATCTAGTTCATTAGCCATGAAGTATTGGTCGAGTCGCTCCACAAAAATTTCCCAATCATCTCCCTCCGAAAATTTCTCCAGGATACCCACTGTTCTCTGCATCTTTGGGTTCGCTATCTGTATCTCGTCGCCAGTTGTTGTGTATGGAGAAAGAGTCAGATTGAACATTGTGAGCTCAAAGTAAACTGTGACCGTAGTCTTTTATTGCAGGTCTCCAGAGTGCCTCTCCAACCTGTGAAGCCTCCTTAAATACCTGTGCTCCCAAGGGATTATGGGATCCCTTGGGACTCCAGGGGATGAGCCCTCTGGTGGCTGTACAGAGTAAATACAAGTCCACATATATAACAGAGGCGATCAGTGAAATCCTCCCAGTCTTCCCCTTCCACGAATCTCTCCAAAATTCCAACAGACATGGTTGCGTGAAAGTTCGTATTTTTAACTCATCGCCAATTATTAAGTATCGAAAACCTCCACGAGGCTAAGTACGGTGAGCTAGTTCAGGCATGACCTTACTCCAGTTTATTTATTCTCAAAGTGAGGATTCAACATGGCTGCCAACATTATATACACATCTTGCACGTGTCTGCCAGTGACCATTAGGACTCTGACAGTCGTGCCCTCTGGTGGCAGGTAAAACCCAGTTAACATACATAACACAAAGTGTATGAACTCAGAGGCCCTACGGAATATGGTATCCATGACCTGGTGAATGCAGGACCTCGCAGCATACTGGCTGATATTTGAAATGTCACCAGTACCTGTCTGAAATGACACTGATGCAAAAAAGTTCAATGTGGTGGTTACCTTCATGGACACAGACCAGGCAGTGCGGGTCTTTGAGCATGTTTAAAAGGTCATCCTTTAACATGTCACACAGTTGTTCAATTGCCTCTTTGCTGAAGCACAGCCTCTTCACATGCAACTCCTCCGACATCATTTCAAAAGATAACCTCTCCCTGTACACACTCTGTGGTGGGTAGTACTTCCTTCTGATGATGCAGCAGTCATGGTTCCTCAATCTTCTTAGTTGTTCCCTGTGGGGTTTCATTCTCTGTAGCCAGAATCACACAGAGGATCGGGATAAAATCGTAAACAGGCATATTTCTCCCTCGCAGGCTTCCTCTGTAGATAGATGCTGTGCACGTAGGAGAAAAGATGAAAAGACTTGTAAAAGTCATTTTTAAAGTGAGTCGGTAGAAATTGATGTTGGGTGGTGGAGCGAAACGATGGGTAACTGATTGGCACTCGTCATACCCGTCTGATAAATATCACGCCCTAAATTAATTTTTAAGTGCCAGACTTTAGGCTTCATTGTTGCCGATTTTCTCGGCGTTACAGCTGGTTTTTCGCCCGGCGAGAGTTTCCAGGTAAGTTTTTGAATGTTATCGTCCGCATCTGAAGTCGCCCGCTGGGACCAGACCACTCACATGCAACACCAAGAACAACCACGTAAGTTTGGGCTCAACCACCGACATCCAGATTGTCGAGAGACCCGCCCTGTAAAAGCTGCTTTTGCAGGGCGGTAAGGGTGGGAGCCTGCAAAGAAAGGTAAGTTAAAGGTTATTTAATTATTTTGTTAAAATCTTACCACAGCAATTAGGGTTGAAACTGTATTGGGAATGCTTTATATGTGTATTTTTTAATGATTTTTTCTTTACGTTTCCCCCCTCCGTAGGCCCAAACGCAACCACGGCCTAAATTTTTCTACTTATCATCCATTCCGGTAACGACCACTCATTTGGCTAACTTTGCAGTTACCAGCCGAGAAAACCACTGAGAATGAGTGTGCAATGCCCATTTTTTCGCTGGGTGATCAGTTCTACTTCCCCTCAAAATGGAAATTCTCGGACGCTTTTTTTGCCGAGCGTTAGCGATCCTTCTCAGCAGGCAATCCGGTGTTGAGGACCTTTATGGAAAGTCTGGCCGTAACACTTTTCATAAATTCAGACATAAAAATTTTTAATAGCATAAAAAAAAATTACATTTAAAACATTCATATATTATGGGATAATTCTTTTAAACTGCAGTAACTATAAGAAAAATCATTTTGAAACAGTCATTTTCAGGTTAAAAACAAATGCAATCAAATTGAATACACAGCTGAAATTATAAGAACATAAGAAATAAGAGCAGGAGGAGGCCATACAGCCCCTCGAGCCTGCTCCGCCATTCAATAAGATCATGGCTGATCTGATCATGGATTCAGCTCCACTTCCCTGCCCACTCCCCATAACCCTTAACTGCATGCTTTAACCTCTAAAGAGGAACTATACGGTAGGAATGTCCAACCATTTGGAGCTGGGGCTAGATATACATGTCACAATGAGTGATTGAGTCACATATGATTATGCAGAAATGTATGCCACTATTTTTCCTTCTCTCTCGTCCGACTTCCACCTCATAAGAACATAAGAACATAAGAAATAGGATAGGAGAAGGCCAGACGGCCCCTCGAGCCTGCTCCGCCATTTAATACGATCATGGTTGATCCGATCATGGACTCAGGTCCACTTCCTTGCCCGCTCTCCATAATCCCTTATTCCCTTATCGTTTAAGAAACTGTCTATTTGTGTCTTAAATTTATTCACTGTCCCAGCTGCCACAGCTCTCTGAGGCAGCGAATTCCATAGATCCACAACCCTCAGAGAAGAAATATCTTCTCATTTCAGTTTTAAATGGGCAGCCCCTTATTCTAAAATTATGCCCTCTAGTTCTAGTCTCCCCTATCAGTGGAAACATCCTTTCTACATCCACTGTGTCAAATCCCCTCATAATCTTATACGTTTCGATAAGATCACCTCTCATTCTTCTGAATTCCAATGAGTAGAGGCTCAACCGACTCAACCTTTCCTCATAAGTCAACTCCCTCATCCCCGGAACCAACCTTGTGAACCTTCTCTGAACTGCCTCCAAAGCAAGTATATCCTTTCGTAAATATGGAATCCAAAACTGCACGCAGTATTCCAGGTGTGATCTCACCAATATCCTGTACAACTGTAGCAAGACTTCCTTGCTTTTATACTCCATCCCCTTTACAATAAAGGCCAAGATTCCATTGGCCTTCCTGATCACTTGCTGTACCTGCATACAAACCTTTTGTGTTTCATGCACAAGTACCCCCAGCTCCCGCTGTACTGCAGCACTTTGCAATCTTTCTCCATTTAAATAATAACTTGCTCTTTGATTTTTTCTGCCAAAGTGCATGACCTCACACTTTCCAACATTATACTCCATCTGCCAAATTTTTGCCCATTCACTTAGCCTATGTCCTTTTGCAGATTTTGTGTGTCCTCCTCACACATTGCTTTTCCTCCCATCTTTGTATCGTCAGCAAACTTGGCTACGTTACACTCAGTCCCTTCCTCCAAGTCGTTAATATAGATTGTAAATAATTGGGGACCCAGCACTGATCCCTGCGGCACCCCACTGGTTACTGATTGCCAACCCGAGAATGAACCATTTATCCCTACTCTCTGTTTTCTGTTCGTTAGCCAATCCTCTATCCATGCTAATATATTACCCCCAACCCCGTGAACTTTTATCTTGTGCAGTAACCTTTTATGTGGCACCTCGTCAAATGCCTTCCGAAGTTACTCTTCAAATTAACTGCACTGCTCAGAAAAAGATACAAAACCAATGAAATATCTATAAAATTTCATTTTTAAAGGCTTAAATTAGCTTTTCAAAAACTGCTTTCTCAAATTTAAAAGTTATAGGGCTAGAACCTCCACTTTTGTGCTTATCGCCCCAAAATGGTTGTTATTTCCAGCGTGGGCATTAAAAAAATGGTTTTCAGATCATCGGCTTCTTGCCCATTCTCAAAACACCTAGTTTCCATTTTTGAAAATGGGCGTTACCACGAGCAATATCAAATGGGTAGGAGCGTTAAATTTTTTTGACCTTCTGCCGTAAAGTGTGGCCGTCCTTAGCAACGGCATGGCAACGCTCAATTCCCGCGATTAAGGAGGTCAAGGGTCATCATGACATGCGCAGAAGAGGAGACAGAGAGAGAGGAAGCTCAGAGGCACTGAAAGCGTGTGTGGCTGTGGTGTATGCTTTTCTGGCTGTTGTGGGAGGCACAACAGAGATTCACCAGTAGCAAAAAGCCTATTAAGTACCAAGAACATAGTTGGCACCGAGTTTTTGTCCAACAAATAAGATATAATATGGAAGGGATGGAGGAGGCCCTGGAACTGGTAGCCAGGAACACTAGTGGCAGAGGGCTCCTAGTGGTCCCGGAGCACCGCGCTGCACCCCAAGGTGCCGCACCTCCATTGCCAACCACACATGAGAGCCAGCAGCAATGTCTTGCTTTTGGCTTGGAGCACGTTCCCACCTCGGGACCATCCTCTCGCATATCAGTCCAAGCAGCGCCCCCCCCCCCCCCCCTCCACAATGAAGCATCGCCTGAGGACCTCCTCGACCAGGTGGCTTGGAGTCAGGAGGGGAAGGGGAAGGGGTAGAGATGGGGAGGAGAAGTGGGGGGGAGGGAGGGAGGGGAAAGGGTTGGATTGTACAGAAATACTGATGATTTCAGACTAATGTTCAGTTTAAATGTTTTTTATTTAACAAAACCTTGCAACACATTGGCTCAGATAGCTGCACCATTACACGCTGGTGATTCCTTAACATCAAAGAGTATAATCACACTTAACTTCAATCAACTTAAATTTTAACTGTCAACGTGGTGATGCCCACCATTGATATATGTCCTGCACACCCAGCAATGTGTCAGCCTTATAAATACTATCAACGTTCTTTCAGGCAAAGCGATCATTGATGAGCTCCTGATGTAAGGCTCTTGTAGCTATCATGTCACCATGGGTCCTTTCATGCGGGAGGGGGGGTGGGGGCATGGCTTCAGTGTCAGCCTGATTGTCTGGGCCGATGTCAGCATCCGCCTCCTCATCCTCCTCTTCCTCTCATTGGTGAGGTGGACTGTCAGACTCATCAGGCAAATCTTGTCCCCTCCTGATAGCCAAGTTGAGTAGCATGGAGCACACCACCATGAATTGAGCTACCTGCTCAGGGTGGTATTGGAGCTCGCCTCCTGAGTGGTCCAGGCATCTAAAGCGCTGCTTCAGCACTCCAATGGTTTTCTCCACGATATTGTGAGTTGCTCTATGGCTCTCATTTTATCGCCTCTCGGATTCAGTGTGGGTGTCACGCAGCGGGGGCATCAGCCAGATGGTGAGGCCATATCCTTTGTCTCCAAGCATCCAGCATTGACCTTGTGGCTCATTGTTAAACAAGTCAGATACAGTGCTCTCATGCAGGATGTGAGCATCATGGATGCTGCCCAGAAATTGAGTATTCACTGCCAGTATAATTTGCTGGTGGTCGACAACCAGTTGGACATTCAGGGAGTGGAATTCCTTGCGGTTCCTGTAAACCTCAGCATCCTGAAAAGGTGCCCGCATCGCGATGTGCATGCAATCTATTGCTCCCTGCACCTTGGGGAAGTTTGCAATTCTGGAGAATCCTAGAGCCCTGTCAGTCTGTGCCTCGCTGGTCATAGGGAAGCTGATCAAGTCCCTCCTGCATGTGCACAGGGCTTCAGTGACCTGTCTAATGCAGTGATGTGTGGCATGCTGAGAAAGTCCGCAAATGTTGCCAGCTTTGGCCTGAAAAGAACCCGAGGCATAGAACGACAATGTCGCGGTGACTTTGACCTCGACAAACAGTGCAGTACTGATGGTGCTGGCAGGCTGCAGATCTGCCTTTATCAGCTGGCACACCTCAGTGATAACCTCTTTGTGGAACTGCAGTCTCCGAAGGCAGGTGGTGTTGGGCAAGTAGAGGTAAGAATGCTTCTCCTTGCACTTGTGGGGGGGTGTAATGTCTGGTCCTCCTCATCTGTCTCTCACTTCGTTCATTGGGCACATAATGCAGTGGAGCGTTCCTTCGGCGATGTCAGTCTGCTGCATGTATTTGGTCACCAAACGACGGTGAAAAAGGACAGGCCCCATTGCAGTAGCTCTCTGTTTTCCACCGATTGGTCACAAACAAGGAGTGTCCCGACAAAGATAACTCTTCAATTCCAATCGGTCACAGTATGGCCAAGATGTTTTTACAGATGTTCACGTCAACTCCAACAACCTGCAGAGTACATCCGAATTCTGCCGAAGTTGAAGCACAGCAGCCTTTTAAAAGACGTGGCATGTGATCAAGAACATGGCGTCCATAACGCTGAGATTAGTTCTGGTTAGTTCCACTTTTTGTGGGAATTTTTTTGGGCGAGCGATATTGTGGGTGATATGTTTGCGAGGTGGTGAAATTGATGCTGGGCGATCTCATGGCCGCTTGTTTGGGGAAATATGCTCTTTACGACAAAAAAAAGTGGGCTGGTGTAAATATTGAATCTCGGAGTTAAATCCGTGCGGAATGTAACGCTGGCTGATATTATGGGCGTTGAATTCGCCCATTCTGCTGATTCCACCCAAAAAAAGTGGGCGGACAGTAATATTTTTTCTTGGCGTTAAGCACATGGGGAAAGTAACACTCGGCGAAAAGTTTCCGAAAAATGCCTGCCAGTTTCCATTTTAGAAACATAGAAACATAGAAAATAGATGCAGGAGTAGGCCATTCGGCCCTTCGAGTCTGCACCGCCATTCAATGAGTTCATGGCTGAACATGCAACTTCAGTACCCCATTCCTGCTTTCTCGCCATACCCCTTGATCCCCCGAGTAATAAGGACTACATCTAACTCCTTTTTGAATATATTTAGTGAATTGGCCTCAACTACTTTCTGTGGTAGAGAATTCCACAGGTTCACCATTCTCTGGGTGAAGAAGTTTCTCCTCATCTCAGTCCTAAATGGCTTACCCCTTATCCTTACACTGTGACCCCTGGTTCTGGACTTCCCCAACATTGGGAACATTCTTCCTGCATCTAACCCCGTCAGAATTTTAAACGTTTCTATGAGATCCCCTCTCATTCTTCTGAACTCCAGTGAATACAAGCCCAGTTGATCCAGTCTTTCTTGATATGTCAGTCCCGCCATCCCCAGAATCAGTCTGGTGAACCTTCGCTGTAATCCCTCAATAGCAAGAATGTCCTTCCTCAAGTTAGGAGACCAAAACTGTACACAATACTCCAGGTGTGGCCTCACCAAGGCCCTGTACAACTGTAGCAACACCTCCCTGTCCCTGTACTCAAATCCCCTCGCTATGAAGGCCAACATGCCATTTGCTTTCTTAACCGCCTGCTGTACCTACATGCCAACCTTCAATGACTGATGTACCATGACACCCAGGTCTCGTTGCACCTCCCCTTTTCCTAATCTGTCATCATTCAGATAATAGTCTGTCTCTCTGTTTTTACCACCAAAGTGGATAACCTCACATTTATCCACATTATACTTCATCTGCCATGCATTTGCCCACTCACCTAACCTATCCAAGTCACTCTGCAGCCTCATAGCATCCTTCTCGCAGCTCACACTGCCACCCAACTTAATGTCATCTGCAAATTTGGAGATACTACATTTAATCCCATCATCTAAATCATTAATGTACAGTGTAAACAGCTGGGGCCCCAGCACAGAACCTTGTGGTACCCCACTAGTCGCTGCCTGCCATTCTGAAAAGTACCCATTTACTCATACTCTTTGCTTCCTGTCTGCCAACCAGTTCTCAATCCACATCAGCACACTACCCCCAATCCCATGTGCTTTAACTTTGCACATTAATTTCTTGTGTGGGACCTTGTCGAAAATCTTCTGAAAGTCCAAATACACCACATCAACTGGTTCTCCCTTGTCCACTCTACTGGAAACATCCTCAAAAAATTCCAGAAGATTTGTCAAGCATGATTTCCCTTTCACAAATCCATGCTGACTTGGACCTATCATGTCACCTCTTTCCAAATGCGCTGCTATGACATCCTTCATAATTTATTCCATCATTTTACCCACTACCGATGTCAGGCTGACCGGTCTATAATTCCATGTTTTCTCTCTCCCTCCTTTTTTAAAAAGTGGGGTTACGTTGGCTACCCTCCACTCCATAGGAACTGATCCAGAGTCTATGGAATGTTGGAAAATTACTGTCAATGCATCCGCTATTTCCAAGGCCACCTCCTTAAGTACTCTGGGATACAGTCCATCAGGCCCTGGGGATTTATCGGCCTTCAACCCCATCAATTTCCCCAACAGAATTTCCCGACTAATAAGGATTTGCCTCAATTCCTCCTTCTTACTAGACCCTCTGACCCTTTTACATCCGGAAGGTTGTTTGTGTCCTCCTTAGTGAATACCGAACCAAAGTACTTGTTCAATTGGTCTGCCATTTCTTTGTTCCCTGTTATGACTTCCCCTGATTCTGACTGCAGGGGACCTACGTTTGTCTTTACTAACTTTTTTGTCTTTACATATCTATCGAAACTTTTGCAGTCTGTCTTAATGTTCTCTGCAAGCTTCCTCTCATACTCTAGTTTCCCTGTCCTAATCAAACCCTTTGTCCTCCTCTGCTGAGTTCTAAATTTCTCCCAGTCCCCTGGTTCACTGCTATTTCTGGCCAATTTGTATGCCACTTCCTTGGCTTTAATACTATCCCTGATTTCCCTTGATAGCCACGGTTGAGCCACCTTCCCTTTTTTATTTTTACGCCAGACAAGGATGTACAATTGTTGTAGTTCATCCATGCGGTCTCTAAATGTCTGCCATTGCCCATCCACTGTCAACCCCTTAAGTATCATTCGCCAATCTATCCAAGCCAATTCACGCCTCATACCTTCAAAGTTACCCTTCTTTAAGTTCTGGACCATGGTCTCTGAATTAACTGTTTCATTCTCCATCCTAATGTAGAATTCCACCATATTATGGTCACTCTTTCCCAAGGGGCCTCGCATAACGAGATTGCTAATTAATCCTCTCTCATTACACAACACCCAGTCTAAGATGGCCTCCCCCCTCGTTGGTTCCTCAACATATTGGTCTAGAAAACCATCCCTTATGCACTCCAGGAAATCCTCCTCCACCGTATTGCTTCCAGTTTGGTTAGCCCAATCTATATGCATGTTAAAGTCACCCATGATAACTGCTGCACCTTTATTGCATGCACCCCTAATTTCCTGTTTGATGCCCTCCCTAACATCACTACGACTGTTTGGAGATCTGTACACAACTCTCACTAACATTTTTTGCCCTTTGGTGTTCTGCAGCTCTACCCATATAGATTCCACATCATCCAAGCTAATGTCCTTCCTAACTATTGCATTAATCTCCTCTTTAACCAGAAATGCTACCCCACCTCCTTTTCCTTTTATTCTATCCTTCCTGAATGTTGAACACCCATGGATGTTGAGTTCCCAGCCCTGATCATCCTGGAGCCACGTCTTCGTAATCCCAATCACATCATGTTTGTTAACATCACTTTGCACAGTTAATTCATCCACCTTATTACGGATACTCCTTGCATTAAGACACAAAGCCTTCAGGCTTGTTTTTTTAACACCCTTTGTCCTTTTAGAATTATGATGTAGTGTGGCCCTTTTTGTTTCTTGCCTTTGTTTACTCGGCCTTCCACTATTGCTTTTTACCTTTCTACCATCTGTTTTTAACTCCATATTACTTCGCCCTATCTCGCATAGGTTCCCATCCCCCTGCCATATTAGTTTAAACACTCCCAAACTGCATTAGCAAATGTTACCCCGAGGACATCAGTTCCAGTCCTGCCCAAGTGCAGACCTTTTGTACAGGTCCCACTTCCCCCAGAACTGGTTCCAATGTCTCAGGAATTTGAATCCCTCCCTCTTGCACCACTGCCCAAGCCACGTATTTATTCTAACTATCCTGCTCCCTCTACTCTGATTAGCATGTGGCACTCGTAGCAATCCAGAGATTACTACCTTTGAGGTCCTACTTTTTAATTTAACTCCTAGCTCCCTAAATTCAGCTTGTAGGACCTCTTCCCACTTCTTACCTATATCGTTGGTACCTACATGTGCCACAACAACTGGCTGTTCGCCCCCCCCCCTCCAGAATGCTCTGCAGCCGCTCCGAGACATTCTTGACCCTTGCACCAGGGAGGCAACTTACCATCCTGGAGTCTCGGTTGCGGCCGCAGAAACTCCTATCTATTCCCCTTACAATAGTGTCCTCTATCACTATAGCTCTCCCACTCTTTTTCCCACCCTTCTGAGCAGCAGAGCCACCCATGGTGCCGTGAACCTGGCTGCTGGTGCCTTCCCCTGGTAA
Source organism: Pristiophorus japonicus (assembly GCF_044704955.1). Classification (NCBI taxonomy): domain Eukaryota; kingdom Metazoa; phylum Chordata; class Chondrichthyes; family Pristiophoridae; genus Pristiophorus; species Pristiophorus japonicus. Next base: position 93,412,305 of record NC_091984.1, read on the forward strand.
ATAATCTCCCCCAACAGTATCCAAAACGGTATATCTGTTTTGGAGGGAGATGACCGCAGGGGACTCCTGCACTACCTTCCTGCTCTTGCCTTGCCTCTTGGTCACCCATTCACTATCTGTCCTAACCCTTACCTGCGGTGTGACCAACTGACTAAATGTGCTATCCACAACATTCTCAGCATCGCGCATGCTCCAGAGTGAGTCCATCTGCAGCTCCAGTGCCATCATGCGGTCTGTCAGGAGCTGCAGCTGGACTCACTTCCAGCACACATAGTAGTCAAGGACACTGGAAGCATCCCTGACTTCCCACATAGCACAGGAGGAGCATGACACGGGTCCGAGCTCTACTGCCATGACATAACCCTGAAATTAATTTACTTACTAAAATTTACTAAAACACCAAACAGCTACTTAGTAGTTCGCTGCCAATTAAACCAATCTGAAAGTCAGTCTAAAAGAGAGTTATACTTAACAGTCGAACAGTCAACCACTTACCAGCTTGGCTGTGACATCACCTCTCGATTTCGCACCCCTCTATCTTTGTCTGCAGCTGGTTGGACTGGTCTCTGGGCCTCCATCTCCCACTCTCGCACTTCTTTTTCAGCTGCTCCAGTGTCAGCACTGGTAGGAAAAACAAGACAAAACAGCACCTGCCACCCCCGCTTGCCCGAACTCACCCACTTACCAAACTCACAAATGCCACTCTATGCTGTTGCACTCCATGCTCTGCACGAGCTGCCTCTTTTTATGCCAAAATGGGTGATATATGGCCGTTATACATCATTTCAGCGGTAAAATGGGTGTTAAGTGGGCATTAAGCATGCACAAAAAGTGGAGGCTTTAGCCCATAAAAACTTCCTATTTTGAAAACTCCCCTCCTGCTTATACCTGCTTCTTCCTGCTGCTGTTCTCCAGATCGAATGCAGGCTGTACATCTGCATCTAGGTGCTGCAGAAGTTTTGTGGGCAGTTGCTGGCCAGCAGATGGACAAACTGCCCAATCCTGTGCCAGAACTGCTACTTCTCCAGCGCATATGGAGCATCTGTCATCTTCTTGTTTGACAGATCGCAAAAGCCAGTTTAAGGCACATGCTAATCGCATGCCGAGGGCTCAATTTTTCACAAGCCCGTTTTCTGGTGTATTGCCAGAGTTACACCCGTTTTTCTAGGCCAGGAATGCGGCAGAAATATTTTGCCAACGTTTCCCCGATGTATAATTTGAATTTGACACCGCTCAGCGTGTCCAGTCACCTTGAGATGTGGAGCCTGCTGTCTGCGCCGAGAACGAAGCAGTGTGTTCTGCGCATGCGCGGAAAAAAAGTTACGTTTTTGACGTTGTTCCAATGGAGACACATGCTCAGTACAGCTCGGATTTGGCAATTGGCCATTTTTAAAGAACTAGTTGTGTGTGTGAGAAGGAGTGCTGCATCAGAGCATTGGAAAAATCACAGCTGGAGCAATACAAGATGCAACGCGGTTCAAGGACCAAGAATTTCTTACAGGAAGAAGTGGAGGCACGAATTACTGTGATTGAGAACAGATGGCAGGAGCTGGACACCAACAGAGGTCACATAAAAGTTCCACACACAAGCTGCACATTAATGGAGTGGAAGCCTTTTCTGTGTCTGTACATAAGACATAAAACATAAGAAATAGAAGCAGGAGTAGGCCATTTGACCCTTCAAGCCTGCTCCGCCATTAAATAAGATCATGGCTGATCTGATCATGGACTCAACTCCGCTTCCCCACTCACTCCCCATAACCCTTTATTCCCTTATTGCTCAAAAATCTGTCTATCTCTGCCTTAAATATATTCAATGACCCAGTCTCTACAGCTCTCTGGGGCAGAGAGTTCCACAGATTTACAACCGTTTGAGAGACACTGAAATCCAAAATGGCAGGCAGCGATTTAATTTTTTTAACCTGTGAGTGTTAGTGAGAGCAGTAAGAAGAGAGAGTGACGGAAGCAATATTGCTGAGTTGGGAGTCTCCTCCAATATGAAAATGTATGGACCTTTCTTTTGAAAAGGTAAAGGTATTTTTTGCTGTCCCTTCTCTCGTTTGCCATTCGGAAATGTCTGCCAAGAGACCTAGAAATCATGTAATCATCTCGGAATCCTTCAAAGTTGCTCGTAAGGCGATGTGGGTACAATCAATGCAGCCCTGTACCTTTGGGAAGTCGGCCTGGAGAAGCCCACAGCCCTGTCATGGATTGCTTGGATAGTCATAGAAACATAGAAAATAGGTGCAGGAGTAGGCCATTCGAGCCTGCACCACCATTCAATAAGATCATGGCTGCTCATTCCCTCAGTACCCCTTTCCTGCTTTCTCTCCATACCCCTTGATCCCCCTAGCCGTAAGGGTCATATCTAACTCCCTCTTAAATATATCCAATGAACTGGCATCAACAACTTTCTGCGACAGGGAATTCCACAGGTTAACAACTCTCTGAGTGAAGAAGTTTCTCCTCATCTCCGTCCTAAATGGCCTACCCCTTATCCTAAGACTGTGTCCCCTGGTTCTGGACAACTAACAACGGGAACATTCTTCCCGCATCTAACTTGTCCAGTCCCGTCAGAATCTTATATGTTTCTATGAGATCCCCTCTCATCCTTCTAAACTCCTGTGTATAAAGGCCCAGTTGACCCAGTCTCTTCTCATATATCAGTCCAGTCATCCCGGGAATCAGTCTGGTGAACCTTGGCTGCACTCCCTCAATAGCAAGAATGTCCTTCCTCAGATTAGGAGACCAAAACTGAACACAATATTCCAGGTGAGGCCTCACCAAGGCCCTGTACAACTGCAGTAAGACCTCCCTGCTCCTATACTCAAATCCCCTAGCTATGAAGGCCAACATGCCATTTGCCTTCTTCACCGCCTGCTGCACCTGCATGCCAACTTTCAATGACTGATGTGCCATGACACCCAGGTCTCGTTGCACCTCCTCTTTTCCTAATCTGTCACCATTCAGATAATATTCTGCCTTCCTGTTTTTGCCACCAAAGTGGATAACCTCACAGTTATCTACATTATACTGCATCTGCCATGTATTTGCCCACTCACCTAACCTGTCCAAGTCACCCTGCAGCCTCTTAGCATCCTCCTCACAGCTCACTACGCCACCCAGTTTAGTGCCATCTGCAGACTTGGAGATATTACACTCAATTCCTTCATCTAAATCATTAATGTTGTAAAGAGCTGGGGTCCCAGCACTGAGCCCTGCGGCACTCCACTAGTCACTGTCTGCCATTCTGAAAAGGACACATTTATCCCGACTCTCTGCTTCTGTCTGCCAACCAGTTCTCTATTCACGTCAGTACATTACCCCCAATACCATGTGTTTTGATTTTGCACACCAGTCTCTTGTGTGGGACCTTGTCAAAAGCCTTTTGAAAGTCCAAATACACCACATCCACCGGTTCTCCCTTGTCCACGCTACTAGTTACATCCTCAAAAAATTCCAGATTTGTCAAGCAAGATTTCCCTTTCATAAATCCATGCTGACTTGGACCGATCCTGTCACTGCTTTCCAGATGCGCTGCTATTTCATCCTTAATAATTGATTCCAACATTTTCCCCACTACTGATGTCAGGCTAACTGGTCTATAATTACCCATTTTCTCTCTCCCTCCCTTTTTAAAAAGTGGTGTTACATTAGCTACCCTCTAGTCCAAAGGAACTGATCCAGAGTTGATAGACTGTTGGAAAATGATCACCAATGCATCCAATATTTCTACTGCCACTTCCTTAAGTACTCTGGGATGTCGACTATCAGGCCCCGGGGATTTATCGGCCTTCAATCCCATCAATTTCCCGAACACAATTTCCCACCTAATAAGGATAGCCTTCAGTTCCTCCTTCTCACTAGACACTCGGTCTCCTTCTACTTCCGGAAGGTTATTTGTGTCTTCCTTCGTGAAGACAGAACCAAAGTATTTGTTCAATTGGTCTGCCATTTCTTTGTTCCCCATCATAAATTCACCTGAATCCGACTGCAAGGGACCTATGTTTGTCTTTACTAATCTATTTTTCTTCACATATCTATAAAAGCTTTTGCAGTCAGTTTTTATGTTCCCAGCAAGCTTCCTCTCGTACTCTATTTTCCCCTTCTTAATTAAACTCTTTGTCCTCCTCTGCTGAATTCTACATTCTCCCAGTCCTCAGGTTTGCTGCTTTTTCTGGCCAATTTATATGCCTCTTCCTTGGATTTAACACTATTCTTAATTTCTCTTGTTAGCCACGGTTGAGCCACTTTCCCTGTTTTATTTTTTACACCAGACAGGGATGTACAATTGTTGAAGTTCATCCAAGTGATCTTTAAATGTTTGCCATTGCCTATCCACCATCAACCCTTTAAGTATCATTTGCCAGTCAATTCTGGCCAATTCACACCTCATACCATTGAAGTTACCTTTCCTTAAGTTCAGGACCCTAGTTTCTGAATTAACTGTGTCACTCTCCATCTTAATAAAGAATTCAACCCTATTATGGTCAGTCTTCCCCAAAAGGTCTCACACAACAAGATTGCTAATTAGTCTTTCTCATTATACATTACCTAGTCTAGGATGGCCAGCTCTCTAGTTGGTTCCTCGACATATTGGTCGAGAAAACCATCCCTAATACACTCCAGGAAATCCTCCTCCACCGTATTGCTACCAGTTTGGTTAGCCCAATCAATATGTAGATTAAAGTCACCCATGATAACTGCTATACCTTTATTGCATGCATCCCTTATTTCTTGTTTGATGCTGTCCGCAACCCAGCTGTTTACATTGTACATTAATGATTTAGACGATGGGATTAAATGTAGTATCTCCAAATTTGCGGATGACACTAAGTTGGGTGGCAGTGTGAGCTGCGAGGAGGATGCTATAAGGCTGCAGAGTGACTTGGATAGGTTAGATGAGTGGGCAAATACATGGCAGATGAAGTATAATGTGGATAAATGTGAGGTTATCCACTTTGGTGGTAAAAACAGAGAGACAGACTATTATCTGAATGGTGACAAATTAGGAAAAGGGGAAGTGCAACGAGACCTGGGTGTCATGGTACCTCAGTCATTGAAGGTTGGCATGCAGGTACAGCAGGCGGTTAAGAAAGCAAATGGCATGTTAGCCTTCATAGCGAGGGGATTTGAGTACAGGGGCAGGGAGGTGTTGCTACAGTTGTACAGGGCCTTGGTAAGGCCACACCTGGAGTATTGTGTACAGTTTTGGTCTCCTAACTTGAGGAAGGACATTCTTGCTATTGAGGGAGTGCAGCGAAGGCTCACCAGACTGATTCTCGGGATGGCGGGACTAACATATCAAGAAAGACTGGATCAACTGGGCTTGTATTCACTGGAGTTCAGAAGAATGAAAGGGGATCTCATAGAAATGTTTAAAATTCTGATGGGTTTAGACAGGTTAGATGCAGGAAGAATGTTCCCAATGTTGGGGAAGTCCAGAACCAGGGGTCACAGTCTAAGGATAAGGGGTAAGCCATTTAGGGGCGAGATGAGGAGAAACTTCTTCACCCAGAGAGTGGTGAACCTGTGGAATTCTCTACCACAGAAAGTTGTTGAAGCCAATTCACCAAATATATTCAAAAAGGAGTTAGATGTAGTCCTTACTATTCGGGGGATCAAGGGGTATGGCGAGAAAGCAGGAATGGGGTACTGAAGTTGCATGTTCAGCCATGAACACATTGAATGGTGGTACAGGCTCAAAGGGCCGAATGGCTTACTCCTGCACCTATTTTCTATGTTTCTATGTTTCTATACTACTGTTTGGTGGTTTGTGCACAACTCCCACTAGCGTTTTCTGCCCTTTGGTATTCCGCAGCTCCACCCATACCGATTCCACATCATCCAAGCTAATGTCCTTCTTTACTATTGCATTAATTTCCTCTTTAACCAGCAATGCCACCCCGCCTCCTTTTCCTTTCTGTCTATCCTTCCTAAATGTTGAATACCCCTGAATGTTGAGTTCCCAGCCTTGGTCACCCTGGAGCCATGTCTCCATGATGCCAATTCCATCATAACCGTTAACTGCTATCTACACAGTTAATTCGTACACCTTATTCTGAATACTCCTCGCATTGAAGCACAGAGCCTTCAGGCTTGTCTTTCTAACACACTTTACCCCTTTTTGCTTTTTGCCTTAGGTTTCTCTGCCCTCTACTTTTACTTTTCTTCTTTCTATCTTTTGCTTCTGCCCCCATTCTACTTCCCTCTGTCTCCCTGCATAGATTCCCATCCCCCTGCCATATTAGTTTAACTCCTCCCCAACGGCACTAGCAAACACTCCCCCTAGGACATTGGTTCCGGTCCTGCCCAGGTGCAGACCATCCGGTTTGTACTGGTCCCACCTCCCCCGGAACCAGTTCCAATGTCCCAGGAATTTGAATCTCTCCCTTGTGCACCACTCCTCAAGCCACGTATTCATCTGAGCTATCCTGCAATTCCTACTCTGACTAGCACGTGGCACTGGTAGCAATCCTGAGATTACTACTTTTGAGGTCCTACTTTTTAATTTAGTTCCTAGCTCCCTAAATTCGACGTGTAGGACCTCATCCCATTTTTTACCTATATGCACCACGACAACTGGCTGTTCACCCTCCCTTTTCAAAATGTCCTGCACCCGCTCAGAGATGTCCTTGACCCTTGCACCAGGGAGGCAACATACCATCCTGGAGTCTCGGTTGCGGCCGCAGAAACGTCTATCTATTCCCCTTACAATAGAATCCCCTACCACTATAGCTCGCCCACTCTTTTTCCTGCCCTCCTGTGCAGCAGCACCACCCAAGGTGCCATGAACTTGGCTGCTGCTCCTCTCCCCTGATGAGTCATCCCCCTCAACAGTACCCAAAGCGGTGTATCTGTTTTGCGGGGGGATGACCTTCCTTGCACTACCTTCCTTGCACTGCTCTTCCTGTTGGTCACCCATTTCCTATCTGTCTATGTACCCTTTACTGCGGTAAGATCAACTCACTAAACCTGCTATTCACGTCATTCTCAGCATCGTGGATGCTCCAGAGTAAATCCACCCGCAGCTCCAGTGTCGCAATGCACTCTGTCAGGAGATGCAGGCAGATGCATTTCCTGCACATGTAGTCATCAGGGACACTGGAAGCGTCCCTGACTTCCCACATATTACAGGAGGAGTATAACACGTGTCTGAGCTCTCCTAGTCATGACTTAATCCCAAGATTAACTTAATTTGGCAACAACAATGCTAAAAGCTTACTTACTGGTAAAGAAAAGAAAAAGAAAACTACTCACCAATCACCAGCCAATCACTTACTCCCTTGGCTGTGACATCACCTTTCAATTTCTTTCTACTTCTTTTTTGCCTTCTCACCCTGCTGCAGCTGCACCAGCTGGCCTCAGCGATCTCCCGCTCCGCCTCCCGACTCAATGCTGCTGCTCCCCGGACTGACGGGCCTTTTGTAGGCCTCAGCGATCTCCCGCTCCGCCTCCCGACTCAATGCTGCTGCTCCCCGGACTGACGGGCCTTTTGTAGGCCTCTGCGATCTCCCGCTCCGCCTCCCGACTCAATGCTGCTGCTCCCCGGACTGACGGGCCTTTTGTAGGCCTCAGGATCTTCCGCTCCGCCTCCCGACTCGACGCTGCTGCTCCCCGGACTGACGGGCCTTTTGTAGGCCTCAGCGATCTCCCGCTCCGCCTCCCAACTCGACGCTGCTGCTCCCCGGACTGACGGGCCTTTTGTAGGCCTCAGCGATCTCCCGCTCTGCCTCCCGACTCGACGCTGCTGCTCCCCGGACTGACGGGCCTTTTGTAGGCCTCAGCGATCTCCCGCTCTGCCTCCCGACTCGACGCTGCTGCTCCCCGGACTGATGGGTCTTTTGTAGGCCTCAGCGATCTCCCGCTCTGCCTCCCGACTCGATGCTGCTGCTCCCCGGACTGACGGGGAGAACTTTATAAAGTCATTCCTACGCACGTACAGTGCAGCCGTGACCTGGCGAATGGAGACATGTGTTGCACGTTGAGAGATGGCGTACACATTCCCAGTTGTAGCTTGAAACGATCGGAGGCATAGAATGAAAGTGCAGCTCTAACCTTCACTTCAACTGACAAAGCAGTCCTCCTGATGCTTCTAGGTTGCAGGTCTGCTTTGACCAACTCACAGATCTCAGTTACAACTTCTTTGTGGAAACGCAGCCTCCTGACAGTCTGCATTACTCAGGTGGAGGTACGAATGCCTGTCTCAATACACCCGAAGTGGATAAGGCTTCCTGCCCAACACCCTATGGGCTCTGATGTTCCTGATGCGATGAAGTCGAATCAATTGTTTCCTACGTAGCACCATGATGCAGAAAGCTCGCACAAGGTATGGCATTGTCAATATTGCCCTCATACTTAAATTTAATCTTTGAAAGAAGCTCGAAACAGCAGGAAAGCAGGCAGCACAGGTTCGCAGTTGTATCTCTCCAGGTCTGTATGGATGGATCACAACTAAAGGGCTTGTGACTTCACCTCTCTTCCCCCCTTAACTAATTGGAATCTTGTGACTTCTCTCTCTCTCCTCCCCCCCCCCCCTTTACTAATTGGAGTCTTGTGACTTCACTCCCTCCCCCTCCAAGCCTTCTGATCGGCACCTCGCTTTCCCTCCTTCCTGCCACCACGGCTTGTTTTGTAGCCAAGCCCTGAGCCCCTGTGTCCGGGCATGAGGCCAAAGCTACGACCCTCCAACCCTGCTTCAAGACGTTCGCTGGTGGCGTGTGAGTGAGTAACAAACTGAGAGAACCTCTGAAATCCAACAAATTTACACTTCTATGATGACAGGTAAAAAAAAAGTTGAACTTTATTATTGATTCTGACAGTGTTCTTGACTCCCTCCAAAATCTTCGATTTAAAAACAATGGCGTCTTTCAGCGCAGATTTGTGAATGTACGCTGGTTTTCTTAAATCACCAGAAGGTTTTTTGGGAGTGGCCAGATCCGCCAACCTAAGAGAAAAAAATGTTGGCCAAATTGTGAACAATTGAAAAAAACTGCGCAGATATGAGGGAATGCCCACTATGACGTAAAAAAAAACTGGCCTAGAAAAATCGTAACTAAGTCAGTTACGCCGGCGCAGATCGCAGGGGGAAATTTTGAAAAAAATAAATACGCCAAAAAAAAACGATGCGCGCCAAAAAAAACGGCGCAACTGAATAGGGAAAATTGAGCCCTTAAAACTGGCACTTCTGGGGCCTCTACGAGTGCATGCGCACATCGTACGCACCCAGAGAGGCCGCAATTTTCACCCCTTTATGTTATGATAAAAATGTCCAGAGACTGGAAGGGTTATGCTCACCACCAAAAGGCCACAGTGTTTTTACATGCATCTAACGCTGTTGATGTATGTTAAAGAAAATATAGATCTGTGTCTCTGGACTGTGCAGCAGCCAGAGACTACCATATTAGGCAATGGCGGTTCCAGTTTGATAAATATAAGCCTTTTCCTTTGTTTAAGTAGCACAAAAGACCCATGGCTAGCTTCATGTGTTCTACCTGTGACTATCATCTGCTTATAAATTGCTTTTTATGCTGAAGTTAAAGAATAAAATGATTATAACCTGAAGACTGAATTCGGTACTACTCAAGCAAAAACAGAAGTCTGCTTTAAGACAACATCCTTCTCCCAAATTCAATTCAAGGTGGCATTCCTCTTCCTTCCTCTGCACAAATTGTCACCCTTTCCCCCCGCAACCTCCAGTGCCCTCATTTCTAGTTAGCACTGTTTCCTCCCTCACAGCTTGAAGCTGACACTCTTTCCCTCCCCATTCCTTATCAGTTAATGCACACATTTTACTTCCTCCCTCATTTCCTACATTACAATAGTGAGTACACATCAAAATGTACTTCATTGGCTATAAAGTGCTTTGGGTCAGCCTGAGCTTGTAAATGGTGCTATATAAATGCAAGTTCTTTCTTTCTTCTTTCTCCCTCACCGCAAAGAACACTCCTAGCTTCTGCTCTTTCCTTCTCCCCTTCATTTCATTTTTCCCTCTCTCCTTAAGTTACCAGCTATTTCCTACCACATTTCCTCTTTTTATTCCTATCAATTTCCTTCCCTTTCTCTTTCATTGCCATCCAATTTTGCTTTCACCCCTTCATTGTGATCCATTTCCCCTTTCCCTTTCATTGTTATCCACTTCCCTCCTCTCCTTCACTGTTCCCTCAATGCTATTGTTACCTTTGAGTTCCCTTTGTGATTCAGCAGCTTCATACTTCTATTCTTTTGAGAATTCCCATCTATAGCCAGAATCCATGCCATTAGCAGCAAAACTCTCACAGGGCTTAGTCTATGCTGATTTTTGTCAACAACAGCTGACATGTGGAGTAGCCCCCCATTGGTTTGAAACACTGATGGTTGGCATGTATGCACTATTATCGAATTTGATTTTATGAGTCGGGAGTATAACACTCGAGCACCATAGCTACCATTTAAACAAAAGGGAGCCGACTTTGATCAAGACCTCTGCCTTCCCAAGTGCCGCTCAATGTGCCGCCGATGGCCGCTGAGGTACCAGACGGTACTTTGGGCGGGATATTCATTGCCGAGGTCCCGCGAAGGTCGGTGGGCGGCAAATCGACGACGTACGCCGCCAATCTGGGCGGCAGCAGGCAGGAGGTCTCATTCTCGGCGGCAGAGGCACTTGCCGCCCAAAAGCTACCCGAGGTTGAAGTCGGGCCCACGGAGGGTCGAACAGCTGGAAAAAAAAATCATCAGTAAAAAATTAAAAAACTATCGGAAGACCTTAAGGGGACCCCATCCAGGTAAGTCGCTGTGGAAAAAATATATATAAAATGTTCACTAACCTTTTTTTCAGGATCTTCATACTTAATGTCAGAGACAGACCAGTCTCCAGTCAGCTGTCCACACCTGTTCTGGCGCCGATTCCCGCTGACTCCCGCCCGCATGAATATGGGAGCTCGGCGGGCGGGAGCTCAGTTGTGCCACTCAGCCGTCTGCTGACGTCAGTGGGCGGTTCCCGGCGGCTCTCCCCTCTCACCCGCTCCAGGCCACCTCGAAAGTGGCAGTGGGCGGATCTTCCAGAAGAATGTCAGCGGCAGTGGGCGGTGAGTTGATCAATTTCGGCCCCCTGGAATAGGCCCACTTAGGGCTTAACATTTATTCAACTACCAGTAACAAAAAATGAAATCAAAATACAGTCAAAGCCCAGGTTAATCTTATTGTGGATGGAAGTTCTACAACTTACCAAGCAGTGAGGTTCTGTGTGGCATAGTGTGGTGATATGTAACAGAAAAAAAAAATCTAGGCTGACACTCCAGTGCAGTGCTGAGGGAGTGCTGCACTGTAGGAGGTGCCATCTTTCAGATGAGACGTTAAACCCAGGCCCCGTCTGCTCTCTCAAGTGGACGTAAAAGATCCCATGGCACTATTTCGAAGAAGCGCAGAGGAGTTATCCCCGATGTCCTGGCCAATATCTATCCCTCAATCAACATAATAAAAAAACAGATTATCTGGTCATTACCACATTGCTGTTTTTGGCAGCTTAGTTGTACGCAATTTAGCTGCCGCGTTTCCTATCTTACACCAGTGACTACACTCCAAAAGTACTTCATTGGCTGTAAAGTGCTTTGAGACGACCGATGGTCATTAAATCCAAGTCGTTCTTTCTTTACTTTTTAGAGAAAGTGAGTGAAAACTGAAGGGTACATAACTCTGGACTACTGCGATGCTGTTCCAAGCAGCAAGTTATAAATTGGCATAAATGCTCTGGGAGCAAATCACTTAAGCAGCTTCTTGTGTCGAGATGGGAGGGTCAGCCGGCACTCTGTTCCCAGTCTGCAGCAGGTTTAACTTTGCTGTTTTTGCCGGCGGCTGAGGTGCCTGCCTGGCTCAGGTGGGAGCCTGATTAATATATGCTAATTGAGGTCCTATGATGTACATAGAGACCCCGATGGCATTTTAACGGCGGGTGTTCCGCTCAGTAAAACCTGATGAGGAAGAAGCAGAGACCCAAACAGGTATGCTTTAAACTTGTTTGTGGCTCTAGGAGAAGCAGGGGTGTTCCTTTGGGCACCACAGGAAAGTTTGTTAAAATTCCCACAGCTGTGCGGCAGAACATAAGTTTACCTATATGGTTTCAAGAGTTGTTTTTTCTTTAAATAAAAGACTTCAAGGTTTTTTCTTCTCTTTGCTGGGTCAGGGAAATAAAAGAATATAAGAAATAGGTGCAGGCATAGGCCATTTGGCCCCTTGAGGCTGTTCCGCAATTCAATAAGATCATGGCTGATCTTCGACCTCATCTCCACTTTCCTGCCCTATTCCCATATCCCTTGATTCCCTTTATATCCAAAAATCTATCGATCTCTTGAATGTACACAAAGACTGAGCCTCCACAGCCCTCTGGGGTGGAGAATTTTAAAGATTCACCACCCTCTGAGTGAAGAGGTTTCGCGTCATCTCAGTTCTAAATGGCCGACCCCTTATTCTGAGACTGTGACCCCTGGTTCTAGACTACTCAGTCAGAGGAAACATCCTCCCTGCATCTACTCTCTCAAGCCCTGTAAGAATTTTGTATGTTTCAATGAGATCACCTCTCATTCTTCTAAACTCTAGAGAATAAAGGCCTAGCCTACTCAATCTCTCCTCATAGGACAATCCCCCCATCCCAGAAATCAGTCTGGTGAACCTTTGTTGCACTTCCTCAGTGGCAAGTATATCCTTCCTTAGGTAAGGAGACCAAAACTGTACACAATACTCCAGGTGTAGTCTCACCAGGGCCCTATATAATTGCAGTAAGATGTCTTTACTCTTATACTCAAATCCTTTTGTAATAAAAGCCAACACACCATTTGCTTTCTTAATTGCTTGCTGCACCTGCATGTTAACTTTCAGTGATTTGTGTACAAGGTCACCCAAGTCCCTCTGAACACCAACATTTCCCAATCTCTCACCATTTAAAAAATACTCTGCTTTTCTATTTTTCCTACCAAAGTGGATAACTTCACATTTCTCCACATTATATTCCATTTGCCATGTTCTTGCCCATTCACTTAGCCTGTCTATATCCCCTTGATGCCTCTTTGCATCCTCCTCACAACTTACAGTCCCACGTAGCTTAGTATCATCAGCAAACTTGGATATATTACATCCAAATCACTGATATAAATTGTGAATAGCTGGGGACTAAGCACCGATCCTTGTGGCACTAGTTACAACTTGGCAACTCAAAAATGACCCGTTTATTTCTACTATCTGTTTTCTGTCCACTAATCAATGCTAAATCCATGCTAATATATTACCCCCAATCCCATGAGCCCTAATTTTGTTTAATAACTTCTTTTGTGACACCTTATCGAATGCCTTCTGAAAATCCAAATACACCACATACACTGGTTCCCCTTTATCTATTCTGCTAATTACAACCTCAAAAAACTCTAATAAATTTGTCAAACATGATCTCCCTTTCATAAATCCGTGCTGACTCTGCCCTTTATTATTTTCTAAATGCCCTGTTACCACGTCCTTAATAATAGATTCCAGCATTTTCCCTACTACTGGTATCAGACAAACTGGTCTATAGTTCCCTGTTTTCTCTTTCCCTCCTTTCTTAAATAGCAGGGTTACATTTGTTACCTTCCAATCCGCGGGAACCATTCTAGAATCTATGGAATGTTGGAATGCATCCATAATCTCTATAGCCACCTCTTTCAAAACCCTAGGATATAGACCATCAGGTCCAGGGGATTTATCGGCTGAGTGAGTGAGTATTAACTGGCTCTTCAACTACAGATGAGGACGAAAGCAATTCCTATTCTCACCCGACACCTACTTTGCTGCACTTTCAGCAGGGATCACTGAATTGCAATCAGTAGTGGGGAGCCTGACTGATTTTCCTCTCCTAACCCTGGGTCTCTGAGGCCAACTTCAGTTGCCCACTGTTATCCTGACTGAGATCAAGTAATTTAACACACACTGCGATCAAACCTGGAACCTTTCTATTGGGATAAAATGTAAATGTTTCTGATGGTGCAGTTTGCCCTTTAGTGGATCATTCCAATAAGAAAATAATTTTATGAAGTGGATTTGTGGCAAAAAGGGGAACCAGCTGCAGGGAGGAAGGCATGTCACTAGCTGCTCTGTGCTGGTCTTTCCACCATATTTAAGGCGAAAGTCTGTTGTACAACAGATGAGGAAACTCAGACTGAGGTGACACAGGGCATCTGGTGACATGCCAGCCATCCTGATATTCTAGATGTTTAAGTCCAATGCCGTGTACTCAGCTTATTTATTATTGCTGCTAATCCATGTCCTCTTTGGCAAAGAAGCATTCTCCCCATGAGGTAGACATCTCCCAAGTTGTTGACGAACTCAAGAATCAAACAGAAAAGACCATCTGGATCTGTTGGAACATTTAACAGTCAATAACAGAAGCCATAAGTATCCTCAAAGAGAATATTTATTTAAAGAATATTTAAAGGCTTTATTCATCTGATGCAGGTGCGTTTGATACATCATTTTGTTGCAATTTCATCCTCATGTTACAATCCTTACCACTTTTACCAGAAATACACATCATCTCTGTTTTCTATGTGATACCAAAATGAAGAAAAAACCTTACCATCTTTAAAGGGCCCGAAATAGGTGAAAGCTAAGTTCTGCCCAAATACTGCCCAAAGGAGCGCTGAGATCCTGATGGTACTTTGGGCAAAAGTTTCATGGAAAAATCTTGGAAAAACCACCCAGCGGCAAAAATGGGACTTACGCGCTGAATCTGGGCGGCAGCAGGCAATAGCTCCCATTTTAGGCAGCAAATGCAATCCTCGGCAAAGTACCACCGAGGATTGAGTCGGGTCCAGGGAGGGGGGAAACTGATGAAATTAAACATTTTCAAAAAATAAAAAAAAACACTTGAAATCCTTCATCCACCTGAATCCCTGCAAAAAAAATAAAGAAAAGAAGTGGACTAACCTTTTTTTGCAGGTCTTCATACTTACCGTTGAGGTTAGACCTGCCTCCATGCAGCGGTCTTTTCCCCTGCTGGAGCGGAGAACCACCTGGACCAAACTGGCAGCTCGGCGGGCAGGAGGACTCTTGCACGCCGGCGCACGCCAGCGGACGTCAGCAGGCGGTCCCCAGCGATCTTCTCTCCCCGGCGGGAGGGCTCCACCAAACTTGCTCAGAGGGGAGAGCACCCAGAAAACTCGGCAGCAGCGGACAGTAAGTCCATCAATTTCGGCCCCTTTTATTTTTGGAAGAAGCAACTCTTGAAAACATACAGGTAAACTTACAATCATTTGTGTTTCATTTGCTTAAATCATTTTTTCAGGTTGTCAGTCTCAGATGACTATTATAATCCATATTAACCATCATTAGGGTAAAACTAACCTGCCTCACGACGGATTAAACCCAGCTCCCGTTCCCTATTAGTAGTGTACTATAGAAAGCTATTTAAAAATGAAAGCCCAGATTATGTAAATTAATTTCAACACCAAGCCCTCTCTACGCTTTTATATGTGTGTAACTACAAATATTTTTACAAGGAAGCCCATTTAACATTGTACATTGTAACGTTGCTTTTACTTTTGCTCAACATAAGTTAGTAATAGCTTAAGGGGTAACTCTTTTAAAGGCAAGCAGGTCCAACTTCCAATATGGTTTAACTATTTGGTTTTTAAATTTAAGGAGTGATTATTGAAGACTTATTATATTAACCTGTGACCTTGCAATACTGAATGAGATTTGGTACATTCTGATTTATATTAAAATTCCTGATGAAATGACACGTGATTCTAATATTGCCATTTCCCCACCTGTTTTTAATACATTACTATTTCGCGCTGTTATTACTAAAGTACTTCAATGCAAAATTAATGGGAAACTCAGAAATTGGTGCTGCGCTTCTATTCTTTGGTATTAATTTACAACAATATCAAAGTATGCGGTAGATGCAAAAAAATAAAGCTTGTAACTGATTCTATGAAAATGCAGCAAAGGGTTTCCCTTGACAGGACCACATAGAAACACCCTCATGCACATCTGCACACCATTAGTAATACTGCAGATATACTATAGTCTCATATCCTTCTTTCATTCCCACAGTTTTCAGACCAGATGTTGACTAGAGATTTGGGACTTGGTTTATCAGAGCAGCATGCTTTTTGTCTAAAGCCACACATAGGGCAATGTCAGAACCCATTGTTCATCCAGAGCAAGAGGCATCCCTGATATTATTTACCTTCGTGGAGTGCTGTCATGTTTAATGATAACTTTTCTTTTCAAACTGTTTTATATGCAGCAGATCAGGACATACAATACATGTATCAAGCTTATCTGTAGCATTCATAGCGCCATATGTTTTTCCACCCTTTTTTGGATTAAACTACCTAGTCTTTGCATAGTCAGAAAAAACAAATTAATGGGCAATGCATGTATTTAAAATTGTGATATTGCATCCATACATAAAGTTATATCATCGCAAGGTTAAGGACTTTATTTAGGGTTTTTTATTGTCACTTGTTTGAGTGATTTGCTGTTTTTAAATAAGCATGGGAACTTTCACTTAAGTAAACGTGAAAACATTTTGTTAAGTAAGGGTAATTTTTGTTAGGTAAGGGTAATTTTTGTTAGGTAAAGGTATCAAGGGATATGGAACTAAGGTGGGTAAATGCAGGAGGTACAGATCAACATGATCTAATTGGATGGCAGAAAAGGCCGACTCCTGTTCCTATGTTCACTCATGAAAACAGAAAATATTCATGAAAATGTCTTCCCTTTTCCTCAGCTTGAATCTCCTTGTGTAGGTACTCTCCCTAAACAGTTTGGAACAGAAATGGTAGATTATGATTGGCAGGAATTGAATCGACCACATTGCACTGATTTTAGCAGTGAATTTCCACTAATTTTATGTGGATATTTTTTTAAAAGATCAATTTTAAGTCCATTCCCAATTACATAGAATCCGAGCAGACTGTGCAGACCATAAAAAACCAGCAGCCTTTATCATTAGTCATCATGCAAGGAAACAAAATGGGATTTGACAACCATTGAATTTAGCTGGACAGAGTTGGAAATTAAATTTTATAGAGTTAACTCTATTTGTAGTCAATTTGCTGCTCTCCTCAGGGAGGGTTCCAACTCTTATTGTTTTGGGGTTGTCTTACCTTCACGATGACCCACTTGGCAATATGGTATTGGAGCCTAGGCAAGCTCTCAGCAAAGTTAGTAATCTGATACCTGTGTCAGGCAAATCTGGAGAACTGCAAGGCACTAAATGATTGACCAACCAGACTGGCTCATTGGTGGGATCTGGATGGGTAGAGCTGTCACTGAGGGCTCAGATACTTTGCACTCCGCCCCATTTCAAGCCAATGCCTTAACAGGCAAGGCAAGTCCTAGCTGGACTAGCAGTAGAAAGCTTATCAATGCGCTCTTCGAGGAAGCAGTGCAATTTGTGTTGGTATATCTGTACAGAGAGAAAGAGAGAGTGTGCACTCCATATCAGGAAGACATACCTGGATGGATGTCTCAGTAATTTAATTTGGAGACTGTTAAGCATGCTGATGGGTTTTGGCAGGTCTCCGACACCAGCTGACTGAAATAAAGAAGTCATTGTGATGGCGTGAAGTTTAATTTAGAATGAAAAAATTGCCATTGTTGCTGTTCATTTACACATCACTAAATGCAGCAACTCCTGCCACTATGAAATTATTACGCACTTATAGTGAAAACTGGACATTAAGGGGTAGAATTTTATTTTTAGCAGTGATGGAAAATGGGCGGTAGTGGATTGGCCACCTGTTGTATACCCCAGTGATTTTACTTTCCATTAAGCCCTAATTTTCTATTGTTTGTTCATTAAAAGCAATGGAATTTGGTAAGTGAAAAGTGATGCTTTCAATTTTCTATAACCTATGACTATGCATTGACTGAATCTTTTGAAAAACTTTGGAAAAGCATTCATTTGAATTCAGCCAAGACTGGGGGAGTGCCAATTTATTTATCAATATGCTGATCTCACCATTTCATCTATCTGTTACTACAATAGTTAGTAAGGACTTCAGCTGAAATGAATTTGCTCATGTACTGAAACTCCTGATACAGTGAATGCTGTCATGACAAATCAGATTTCATTCTAAAAGAGTTACACGGTATCACAATTCATCAGTGATGTGTTGCATATTGGACAGGTTTAGAAAAAAATTAAGGGACATAAAATCAATGCAACATCTTTGATAATATTCTGCTGCATGCATTAACCATCTGTACTTTCCTTTAGCCTAAAGGGATGATTTTGTGAGCCTCTGCTCCTGGCACGGAGTCTCACTAGACTGGAGTAGAAATGACTTTATTTAGCGTTACAACCCTATCGCAGATCCACGCTCCCATCTCGTGAAGCTTCACACTGGGGACCTGACCTTGCAAAATGACTAATATTCTTTCACATTCCCTTTGCTAGTCTCCTCTAGCCTCTTCAGTTGGGAAAGCAGGAGATCTGCATGGATGGTCTCTTGTGACCCGCTGCTTAACTATCTTAGAGTTTGGCCTTATTAACTGGCTTAATTTGCCATGGGCATTCAGGCTACAAGTTTATGTACAGCCTTTCTTTGTTCACTAATTGCTTTTTGGGGCAATTGCTCCCTTCTACAGATGTCTTGGCTCACTCCTTATGGAAAACTGTGGTGCACATTTCAGCTGAGTTTGGGACTTGAGCTTGAGTGGGTTTGTTGGGAAGTTGCTGATGTATCATTGTAACTGTTGATATCCATCTAATCCCAATTCGCTATTTACGTGGCCCTTGATGCAAGGGATGCTGGTTCTGAGGATTGGAAGCTTTGTTGATTTCAAGAGCCAGTGTCAGCATCAAGTACATTTAGATGCAGAGTAAAGCATTCTTGACTTGGATACAAATGTGCCTCAGTCCCGATATACCAATGTGATATTTTTCACATTAGCCGTTCAGTAGCCTCAGAGTGCTTGCTAATTACTGTCATATTGGGGGATGTTCCACGGTAAGGGACCGTTCCCACTAGGGTTGAAATGGCCTATATAATTTAGGAACTACATTCCCATTGAAATCTGAATGGCATAGATATGCCACAAACCCACATTTTGCACATGGTATCAGATCCACTCTTTTTTGTTAACTTGATCTGCTAGTAATTGGCTTTTGATACCGTCTCTGTGTTACAACTTCTTTTTTTACAGTATTCTGTGTTGCAAAAATGATGTTGCAGTGCTCTCATATTCATTTATTGTTGTACCTAAATCCTGAACATCAAATAGTTTTTTTGCTCAAAGATGAGTGGACGTGGCTAGCATTCACTGGCATATTCATTCCCTTCAGATTTGTTGGACGGTGCAAATTCCACTATTTCATATAATAATAATGTAAACCTGACGGTTAGATTCAGTTACTACGAGAGCCTGCTTCTACAGAACTAACATTGTGCCTAACTTTCATTAACAGGTAATTTAGCTTTAGGCAGTTAGCTATCGCTTGCAAGGACACCTGTGACCCATTTGGGCTTGATACATTTAATGGAAGCTTATATTTCATCTCTCATTAAGTTAAGTGCTGTGTTGGGCATCTGTTTTCAATGCAAAATTGAGAAGCTATTGAATTAACTTATAGCTGTGTCTGAAGGTCTCTAACTGAGTTAGGTCTTTAAATGACTCATTGTTGTGGTTCATCTTTGCCATCTGATTGGATCCTAGATTAGTGGACCTTAGCTTCATTAATTCCAGATCTCCAACTCCATTAATTCCTTGTTCCCAATCCAATTAATAACTTGCATATTTTTCAATTATAAAATATAAATGATGTGTTCCCTTTCCACCATCCACCTCCAGAAAAATGATCATATTTACAGAAGCACCAAGATGATGGAGGCCATAATTCTCATTGATATTTGAAGAAAATCCCTTTGGACAGATAGGAGAGACATGAGGCCTTCTTGGTGTCGTTCGGTAACCCCATCTGTTATTTTGGGCATTATGCTCCTGATCTGCCAGGATTAGTTTATGCATTGACATGCAGGTGTTAACCATTGCCAATCCAGTCCCCTTTTTGTAAAGCTTCTGATTGGATCCATATTCCTGGCCCAAGCATAACACTTCTTCAGTTAAATATTGTCCATCCATTCTTTTATTTTAGCCAAGATAGCAATATCTATCAGCTTGAATTTGACAAATTCATATCTTCTGCAAAAGATGTTCTTTTAGTTTAATTATTTTTGCAGAACAGTTAAAATCTGATTGGATCACTTTAGCCAATATCACACATCCGTTTTTGAGATTAATTTTCAAAAGTTCCATTTATCCCAACCACATGGGACAAAACTGATAAGTTGTTTTAAATAGTGGTTCCATCCTCATCCAACAAAAGATACCTTGGTGCAAAATCAATGGCCCATAGAGCAATACACCACCAGGTTAGGTGAAGAAATATGTTAAATTAAGCTATAAAAAAGTAGTGGCCAAATAATTCCAAGCTTCGGTTATAAAATAATGGAGGTTGTAAGAAGAAGTGAAGGACTGAGGTTTGGATTTGAGGTCCTGGAAAATAGTGGGGTAGTATAGAGGATAGTGTGTTAAGTCTTCATATTGATGCAGGGAAGTGAAAGAGAATGTAGGATAGTGTATCTGGAGCTTAGGAGAAACAAAAGATGAGCATTCAAAAGAGCAATGATCAAAGTAGTATTTCTAAAATGGAGAAAAACAATATTGGGTCAGATTTTGTGATAGCAGGGCATGTAATGGCATCCATCATTAGTTAGACTTGCACCAGCACACTTCAGCTCAAACAAAATTTACCCACTTAGTTGCTAAATGTGCGAGCTGATAACGGCACAGTGAGAGAAACAAGGCATCTGGAACCTAAGTGAGCAGGGCAACCAACAGGGTATCTCCTTAACCAATGAGAGTGAAGGGTTGGGAAATAAATATTGGAAGGACCGAGGAGGGTGTATTAAAGCGGGACAATTCAATGTCAAATCAGGTGCAGAAAGAGAAATAAAGCAAGGGAAATAAATATTGGATTAAGAGAAACAGAAAAAAAGGAAAGGGAAGTCAGAAACATATACACTTAAAATTTGATATTTTTAAAATCTCCTAAACCAATTTGCAACCTCAATGAATTAAACTCCACACTTATAATAATTAATTTTGGTGCCAGAGAGGTTGATTGACAGTCAGTAACACTTATCAATTCATTAAAATGGTACTTACGCTTGTAATTATATCTGTGGCCAGTTTAGTTCATATCTACCGCGCAAATACAGCAACTTCCCGCCATTCAATGCTGTCAATGATGAGACAGGTAGTGAAATGCAGAATTTGCAAAGCTAACACTGGAGCGGCACAACTTGGAGTGTAATTTTTGGTTATTCGCATTTAACTGTCTTTCGCCTGAAATTTTTGTACCATTTACGCAGAATTAATGGTGAGTGCAATTTGCCTGACCATTATTTTGCCAGCAAAATCTGGCTCAAAAATTGGCAATAGAGGGAACTGTGCGAGGCATGAGATGAGACAAAATGTGCCTTTCAGGTGATGAGGCTTTTTTTTACCCTGTCTAGGATTGCAAGGAAAGTACAATAAGAATCTTTAGAGAATGGGATCTTGTCACAGGATCACAAGACAATTACAGATGAGGCAGATCATTGAACCAATCTTAGTTCTACCAGAAATATTGTAACATCACCTCATGGCAATATTCAATTGGTTCTTAAATAATTCTAGACATTTTGCCTTCATTATTTATTTCATGTATTGACCACTATTTGTGGGAAGCAAAACTTCTTTATCAGTCCTAAATTTGTCTTTTACTATTTTAAACCTGGGTCCCATTGGCCTGCCTATGTAATTTACTTTAAAGTAATTTTCCAGATTCATTTCTTCCTTTGTGTTAACTATGCCATATCCTACAAGATCACCTTTAGACATTTCCCTTCATGGCTAAAAAGCCAAGGTTTCTCCAATCATTCCACATAACTCAGACCTTGACATTAGGGATCAACCACTTACCTCTTGTCTGCACTCTTGTATCTCAGGATCAGAACTGGGTACAGTTGGTGTGCTCTGACCTGAGCACTGTACAGTTCAGTCATGACTTCCTTTGTCTTCTATTCTACTGTTTTAGTTATCTAGTTCAACATTCTGCTGATTTTGTTGATTGTTGCCATGCATTGGTTGGACATGTTAAGCATTAGGTCTACTAAGACCCCTAGGTCTATGTCATATTTTGGGATTTCTGAGGAGCTTAGTGTAAATTATATTAAAAGTGCTACTATTAATTTATTTGTAGCTCAACACAGAACTTGGGAGTATAGATTAGGATTAAGACAAAGTGGTTGAATCAAAGAGCTTTAGATAATGGAAGTTGCTTTAGCTATCACAGTGAACATTTTATCATTGGGATAACCTATTCATTTAAACGCAGCATGGGGTGTTTGCTGAAAATCTGCTCTTGGGGGTGCAGTGATCAGGTAGCTGGGTTTATTGACAGGCCTACTGGCAAATCACTGAATACAGTTGAAATCAAAAGGATAGCCCACCCACTTCCTCTTGTCAGAAGAGACAAAATGTTGATGGTCAATTATTCCAATTGGGTCTGAGAAAGGTTACAGGTCTAGCGAGGGAAAACTTGCTCATCTTAAACTCAAAGCCTGTAAGAAGGCTGACCAGAAAAAGGTAAGTTAGACCTTGAATGTGGGATTGTGTGGCCTGGTTTAATTTCTTTCTTTTTATTCACAAGGAGGTATTTGAAGTTAAGTAAAATAAGTGAGTTTTGATTATAACTGTCACTTTATATGTTCTCTTGTTGCCTACAAAATAAAGCAGCATATTGATTTGTATTTGGTCTTGTCTCCCTAAAGTGTTATCAGTCCGCCTACTGAATGATTGGAGAAGTACACACAAGGATACATGTGAAATACATGGGCCTAGAAATTGGGTTATGCAGTGCCAGTTTTTCAGGTGCTAAGCGGCTTCCTAACTTCCCTAAATGGCAGGCAGGAAGTCTGCACAAACCAGTGACCGGAAGTGGACTGTCTGTCATACTGGGTAAGGACAAAAAAAGAGGTGTCCTTTACCCATGCCTGAAGCAGGCGGCAGGCCCTTTCATATGTCCCCTCTGGAATATTGGTCTGCACTGAGACAGCCAGTGACAATTCCTAGCACTTGTCACTAAATTTGTGTTGGCACTGCTGTCACTGAGCTATTTCTCCAGGAATTGAGCTCTTCACAGCTGGACTTCCAGGCTTTTAAAATTTGTCAGGGTCAAATGACTTGTCAGCTGCTTCAGGTGCATGTAAAAAAGTCATTATTTCACAAGCATTATGATTGGCTGCAGTTCGGCGTTGATGCTAATAAAACTGCATTTCTCGCAGACACTTAGGAATGCTGCACAGGGGCAGTTTTGATCTTGTTTTATTAAGTGATTGAAAAACATGCCTTCCTCCATTTATTTTCAAACTGTTGAATGTCAAGCCCTCAATGACCACACACATAACAACAACAACAACTTGTATTTATATAGCACCTACAACATAGTGAAACATTCCAAGGTGCTTCACAGGAGTAGTATGCGATAAAAATTTGACACCAAGCCGTATATGTAGAAATTAGCGCAGGTGACCAAAAGCTTGGTCAAAGAGGTATGTTTTAAGGAGCGTCTTGAAGGAGGAAAGAGAGGTAGAAAGGCAGAGAGGTTTAGGCAGGGAATTCCAGAGCTTGGGGCCCAGGCAACAGAAGACACGACCACCAATGGTTGAGTGACTATAATGAGGGATGCTCAGGAGGGCAGAATTAGACGAGCGCAGACATTTCAGGGGGTTGTGGGGCTGCAGGAGATTACAGAGATAGGGAGGGGTGGGGCCATGGAAGGATTTAAAAATAAGGATGAGAATTTTGAAATTGAGGCGTTTCTTAACCGGGAGCCAATGTAGGTCAGCGAACACAGGGGTGATGGGTGAGCAGGACTTGGTGCGAGTTAGGTCACAGACAATCGAGTTTTGGATCACCTCTAGTTTACGTAGGGTAGAATGTGGGAGGCCAGCCAGGAGTGCTTTGGAATAATCAAGTCAAGAGGTAACAAAGGCATGGATGAGGGCTTCAGCAGCAGATGAGCTGAGGGAAGGGCAGAGATGAGCGATGTTACGGAGATGGAAATAGGTGGTCTTAGTTATGCTGCGGATATGTGGTTGAAAGCTCATTTCAGGTTCAAATATGACACCAAGGTGTCACATGGACAGAGTTTCTAGTACAAGTCACAGAATAGTGATCAGGACTGAGATGCCATGCTGGGCTTGCAGCCATCCTGGCTGAAGTCAGCTAACTCTACATAAACTGAGAAGCAAACTTGAGACCTACCTGGTCCATGTGGCTCAGTACCTTCTTGGGTAGTGCATTTAGCAATTAAGTCATTGGGGGAGCCCTCACTTGGGGTATACTTCACTTAAAAAAAAAATGATATTGTTAAGTATGGAAGAACTCCACAAGACTGAGTACTGTGAGCTAAAACTGATGTGACCTTAGTCTTTTTAATACAACTCCAGAGTGCCTAAGCAGCATGGCAGACAACCTTTTATACTCCCTTGCACGAGGTGTGCAGGTGACCCTTGGGCCTCCAACAGTTGCGCCCTCTGGTAGCAAATTTTACACAGTTACAATATTTACATACATAATATCACTCCCCCCCCCCCCAAAGTCTTTGATACAAATTATTTACAAGTTGAGATGATCTGGGGCCCTACGCTCCCTGGTTGATCGTCTGAGTTCAAACTCTGGCATGGGTGAGTTGGTCGGACCATTGCGGTGCGGCTGGTCTGACAGGACTGTTGGGAATGGTGGGTTCATCCTCTTGATTGACAGCGCGGTCGATTGCTGGTTGGGTGTGTGTTGGTGGATCGATGATGGTGATGTCCTCTTCAGGTTGTTCCTGGTTGTCGGTGAACCGCAGTTTGGTCTGACCCAAATGCTTTTTGCACGTTTGTCCATTCAATAGTTTGACTATAAACACTCTATTCCCCTCCTTGACCAAGACAGTGCCAGCGACCCATTTAGGACCATGATCATAATTCAGGACAAACACGGGGTCGTTAACATCAATGTCACGCGATACAACCGCGCGATCGTGGTACATGTTTTGCCGGTGACGCCGGGTTTTCACATGATCATTTAGATCCGGGTGGTCTAGGGAGAGCCTGGTTTTGAGTGCTCTCTTCATTAACAATTCTGTAGGGGAACCCCAGTGAGCGAGTGAGGTCGCGTCCAGTAGCTGAGCAGAACCCGAGATAAGTGGGTCTGCAAGGAGCCTTCCGTCACGCGTTTCAAGCTCTGCTTGATAGTCTGGACTGCCCGTTCACTTGACCGTTGGATGCGGGCTTAAACGGGGCAGACCTTACATGCTTGATGCCATTGCGCGTAATAAACTTGTTGAATTCCGAATTGATGAAACACGGTCCATTGTCACTGACAAGGACGTCGGGCAAGCCATGGGTGACAAACATAGCCCGGAGGCTTTCAATGGTGGCAGTGGATGTGCTGGATGACATGATTATGCATTCAATCCATTTAGAGTAAGCATCCACTACAACTAAAAACATCTTTCCGAGAAAGGGGCCAGAAAAATCTACGTGATTCCTGGACCACAGTTTGGAGGGCCATGACCACAGACTCAATGGAGCCTCCCTTGGTGCATTGCTCAGTTGTAAGCACGTGTTGCACTGGTGTATGCATGACTCTTAGTCCGAGTCAATGCCGGGCCACCAAACATGTGACCTGGCTATAGTCTTCATCATGACTATACCTTGGTGGGTATTGTGTAGGTCGTATATGAATGTTTCCCTGCCTTTTTTTGGCAAAACCATGTGATTACCCCATAAGAGACAATCCGACTGGATGGACATTTCATCTTTGCGTCGGTGAAACGGCTTAATTTCATCTTGCATTTCCCCGGGAACGGCCGACCAGCTCCCATTGAGGACGCAACTTTTTACCAGTGATAGCACAGGGTCCTGGCTAGTCCAGGTCCTGATCTGACGAGTAGTGACGGGTGACCCCTCGCTCACAAAAGCATCCATGACCAGAAGCAAGTCTGCAGGCTGCGCCATTTCCACCCCGGTAGTGGGCAATGGTAGCCGACTGAGGGCATCAGCACAGTTCTCCGTGCCTGGTCTGTGGCGGATAATATAGTCATAGGTGGACAATGTTAGTGCCCATCGTTGGATGCGGGACGAAGCATTGGTGCTTATACCTTTGCTTTCTGAAAACAGGGAAATGAGCGGTTTGTGGTCGGTTTCAAGCTCAAACCGAAGTCCAAATAGGTATTGGTGCATTTTCTTAACCCCAGATATACATGCTAATGCCTCTTTCTCGACTATACTGTTGGCTCTTTCAGCCTTAGACAGACTTTTAGACGCGTATGCAACTGGTTGAAGTTTGCCCGATACATTGGTTTGCTGTAACACACAGCCGACCCTGTTCGAAGATGCATCACAAGCTAGCACTAATCGTTTACACGGGTCATACAGTACAAGTAACTTATTAAAACAAGGTAGGTTTCTGGCCTTCTCAAAGGCTGTCTCTTGAGATTTATCCCAAACCCAGCCGTCATCCTTACGTAGCATCATGTGCAACGGTTCCAGCAAAGTACTTAACCCGGGTAGAAAGTTACCAAAATAGTTGAGGAGTCCCAGGAACGAACGCAGCTCCGTCGTGGTCTGGGTGCATTCTTGATGGCCTCTGTCTTTGAGTCCATGGGTCTGATGCCATCTGCCGCAATCTTTCTCCCCAAAAATTCGACCTCTAGTGCCAGGAAAACACACTTGGAGCGTTTCAGCCTGAGTCTCACTCTGTCTAGTCGACTTAGAACCTCTTCCAGGTTGTGCAAGTGTTCGATGGTGTCACGACCTGTAATCAGGCTTTTGTCTTGAAGCACAACAGTGCACAGAACCGATTTCAGCAGACTCTCCATGTTCCTCTGGCAGCAGCTGAGGGAATCCCAAAAGGGCACCTGTGGTATATAAACAGTCCTTTGTGCGTGTTGATGCATGTCAATCTTTTCGAAGATTCAGCCAGCTCCTGTGTCATGTAGGCGGCAGTTAGCTGCAACTTGGTGAACGACTTCCTGCTTGTAATGTTGCGAACAGGTCACCGCCTTGGGTAGTGGGTACTGGTCCTGTAACGAGACTCTGTTGATCGTTACCTTGTAGTCTCCACAGATTCTGACCATGCCATCGCTTTTCAACACCGGAACAATCGGACTGGCCCACTTGTTGAACTCGACTGCCGATATGATTCCCTCTCGTTGAAGTCTGTCCAGTTCAATCTTGACTTCCTCCCTCATCATATATGGAACCACTTGAGCCTTGTGATGAACGGGCCATGCACCGGGGACTAGATGGATCTGCACCTTGGCATCTGTGAAGTTGCCGATGCCTAGTTCAAATAGCAACGGAAACTTGCTCAGCACTTGGGCGCACGAGGCATCATCCACTGAAGGTAGTGCTTTGATGTCGTCCCAGTTCCATCGAATCTTTCCCTGCCAGCTTCTGCTGAATAGCGTTGGGCCATCACCTGCTACAATCCACAGTGATAAATCATGCACAGCTCCATTGTATGATACGTTAACTGCCGCACTGCCAATGAGTGGTATGAGTTCTTTGGTGTAGGTGCACAGCTTTGTCTGAATCGGGCTTGGTTTGGGCCTTTGTGCCTTGTTGCCCCACAGTTTCTCAAAAGCCTTCTGGCTCATAATTGACTGACTCGCCCCGTGTCCAACTCCATTGATATCGGAATACCGTTCAATTTGACTTTCAGCATGATAGGAGGGCTCTTGGTGGTGAAGGTGTGTACCCCATACACTTCTTCCTCGGGTTGAGTTGCCTCTCTTGTTTGTTCTGCGTGATCCGCGCCGGATCGATCATCCTCTGCCGACCCTGCCACGTGGTGAGTCGCAGCACTCTTGCACATTCGCTGGAGGTGCCCCATTGTTTCGCAGCCTTTGCACACGTAGTGCTTGAATCGACATTGATGGGCTCGATGATTACCCCCGCAGCGCCAACGGGATGCTAATGGATTTGC
Source organism: Pristiophorus japonicus (assembly GCF_044704955.1). Taxonomy (NCBI): domain Eukaryota; kingdom Metazoa; phylum Chordata; class Chondrichthyes; family Pristiophoridae; genus Pristiophorus; species Pristiophorus japonicus. The sequence goes on from NC_091984.1 coordinate 93,440,349, forward strand.
ATTCACGCCCGATGGCAGACTCTGAGTCATCCTAGCTCTTGCAGCTGCAGGCGTGTAGACCCTGCCATATGCAGTTCTGCCTGCTTGCGACGTTATTTTATGCACAGTACTTGCCATAAGAACATAAGAACATAAGAATTAGGAACAGGAGTAGGCCATCTAGCCCCTCGAGCCTGCTCCGCCATTCAACAAGATCATGGCTGATCTGGCCGTGGACTCAGCTCCACTTACCCGCCCGCTCCCCATAACCCTTAATTCCCTTATTGGTTAAGCTTCGATGCTGGGAAGATATCTGTCTGGTATTATCGCTCCTGGATATGAATGCCTGGGCTATTGTGATGGCCTTGATCAGGCCTAGGGATTCGGCAGACAGTAGCTTGTGAAGAATGACCTCGTGGCCGATGTCAAGCACAAAAAAGTCCCACAGCATTTCCCCAAAATCCAGCAAATTCGCAAGTTCCCGCAAGGTGTCTCAGGTCGGCAACATAGCTCGCCACTTTCTGGCCCTCGGAGCGGTGGTGCGTGTAGAAGCGATACCTGGCCATTAAGACGCTCTCCTTCGGCTTGAGATGGTTCCGAACCAGCGTACACAACTCTGTATATGTCTTCTCCGCTGGTTTCTCCGGTGCTGGCAGATTCTTGATGAGGCCGTATATTGTGGACGCACACACGGTGAGGAGAATCGCCCTGCGCTTGATCGCATTATTGCCCCCATCCAGCTCGTTGGCCATGAAGTACTGGTCGAGACGCTCAATGAAGGCATCCTAATCATCACCCTCTACAAATCTCTCTAAAATACCAACGACAGCCATGACAGTGTGAAAGTTCATAATCTGTTACTTGTCACCAATTGTTAAGTATGGAAGAACTCCATAAGACTGAGTACTGTGAGCTAAAACTGATGTAACCTTAGTCTCTTTAATACAACTCCAGAATGCCTAAGCAGCATGGCAGACAACCTTTTATACTCCCTTGCACTAGATGTGCAGGTGACCCTTGGGCCTCCAACAGTTACGCCCTCTGGTGGCAAGTCTTACACAGTTACAATGTTTACATACATAACAGATATGAAGTGGCATTTTATGAAATCGCACGTCCGGTGCAAAGCTTCACCTACTGGGAGTATACATCAGGAAGTCGAGAGCACGCTATCCACAACTTTCTGTTCAATAATTCTAATGGATGGAATCTCATGGGAGAATATCGCGCCCAAATTCCTGATATCCATTCCTGCAGGCGAGGCTGGGCACTGTGTGCAATTTTGTAAAATTGCCCCAGTGATTTTATCTGGGAATTCAATACTTAAACGTGTTATTAAATAGCTTTTTTATTGTTAATATTGAATGCTTGCCAACTTAATTTTATAGGCCTGTTGATTTTGCACAATGTATTAACTTTTCAGACTTATTTCAAGAATGAATACATTGAACTGGGTTATACCATGATTTTTGGCCAGCCATCTTTTGCACCAATTTCTGACAATTTTCAAGAAGAACAATTCACAAATCTATCACAGATTTTCCAAAAACATTTAATTGACAATTAGATTGGTTGACAGATGAAGGGAGTGCTGGAATTAGATGGGGATGGCAAAATAAAATAGTTTTGAGAACCTGCTGTTATGAAGGGAGACAATTATAGGCTGCTGTTTGTAATTATATTATCCGATTCATGAACTTTCAAGAGGCTGCTAAAAGATCGCAGAGCTAAAATAAGCAACAATGTGTGTTTGTTCTTTGGAGGCATTTACAATTAATTAATCCAGTCTGAGCATTAAAAACAAGAGCTTGGGGAAGAATAAAAGAGAAAGAATGGGAATAAAATTAGCGGCACCAACAGCTCTTTAAAGTAAGATCCAACACAAAATAAAACTACCATTAATAGCAATGTTACTTGAGTCTTCAACATGGTCATCTGCAGTGGCTGATGTGTAAGTTGGAACGATCAGCACCTATGACTGTTGATTGTCCTTGATTTTATTCATGTGCTATTTATTAGTCAGTCAGGGGAATTAACCTATGAACCTTTGGGCTCTGAAAATGGGGATAACTAATTGCATAAAAGGGGTGCTTGGCTAAAATTAAGAAAGCAGAAGTGGATTCTTTTTAATCAGACAACTGGTTAGAAGCAGACAAATCACCAAAGCAATATCCTTAGCCAAGGAACTCATAAGAGACAAACAAACCGCCAAACGTACCAAAGTTGCCGTATCTGACTGCTGCTTGATTATTTGGTGTTATTCCAATGCTCTCCTAGCTGGTCTCCCATCTTGCACCCTTCATAACCTTGAACTTATCCAAACTCTGTTGCCCGTAACCTAATTTGCAACAGGTCCCATTCACGCATCACCCCTGTATTCGCTGATCTACATTGGCTCCCGTTCTGGCAATGTCTCCGTTTTAAAATTCTCATCCTTGTTTTCAAATCCCTCCATGGCCTCGCCCCTCCCTATCTCTGAAATCTCCTCCAGCCCCACAAGCCTCCGAAATCTCTGCGTTCCTCCATTTCTGGCCTCTTGCGCATCTGCCATTTGCAGCTGCATCATTAGCGGGCGTGCCTTCAGCTGCCTCGGCCCATAACTCCAGAATTAATTCCCTAAATCTCTCTGCCTCTCTACCTTTCTCGTCTCCTTTAAGATCTGTAGGGTTCAGGCCAAATATGTGCCCTTAAAGAAAAAAGATGGGACTAACAAATCTAGAGCCTCCTGGATGTCGAAGGACATACAGGGTAGAATAAAGAAAAAAAGGGTGGCTTATGACAGATACCAAGGGTTAAATACTGCAGAATCTCTAGAGGAGTATAGAAAGTCCAGGGGTGAAATTAAAAAGGATATTAGGAAAGCAAAGAGAGAGCATGAAAAATTATTGGCAAGTAAAATCAAGGAAAACCCAAAGATGTTCTTTAAATATATTAAGAGCAAGAGGATAACTAAAGAAAGAGTAGGGCCTATTAGAAACCATGAGGGTAATCTGTGTGTGGAGGCGGAAGATGTGGGTATGGTTCTTAACGAATATGTTACGTCTATTTTCACAAAAGAGAAGGTTAATTCAGACACTACTATTGAGGAGGAGAGGTGTGAAATATTAGATGAAATAAACATACTGAGGGAGGAGGTATTAAGGGGTTTAGCAGCTTTGAAAGTGGATAAGTCCCCAGGCCCAGATGAAATGTTTCCCAGGCTGTTAAGAGAAGCAAAAGAGGAAATAGCAGAGGCTTTGACCATCATTTTCCAATCTTCTCTAGCTTCAGGTCTGGTGACAGAGGACTAGAGAACTGCTAATGTGGTACCTTTGTTTAAGAAGGGAGAAAGGGATAGACCGAGTAATTACAGGTCAGTCAGCCTAACCTCAGTGGTGGGAAAATTATTGGAAAAAATTCTGAAGGACAGGATAAATCTTCGCTTAGAAAGATACAGATTAATCAAGGACAGTCAGTACAGATTTGTTAAGGGAAGGTCGTGTCTCACTCACTTGATTGAATTTTTTGAGGAGGTAACCAGGAGGGTCGATGAGGGCAGTTCATATGATGTAGTGTATATGGATTTTAGCAAAGCTTTTGATACGGCCCCACTTGACAGACTGGTCAAAAAAGTAAAAGCCCATGGGATCCAGGGCAAAGTGGCAAGTTGGATCAAAATTGGCTCGGAGGCAGGAAGCAAAGGGTAATGAATGATTGGGGTTCTGCAGGACTCAGTATTAGGTCCCTTGCTTTTTGAGATATACATCAATGATCTAGACTTGAATATAGTCTATATTGATTAAGAAGTTTTCAGATGAAACCAAAACCGGTTGTGTGGTTGATAATGAAGAAGAAAGCTGCGGACTGCAGGAAGATATCAATCAACTGAGCGGGTAGGCAGAACAGTAGCAAATGGAATTTAATCCAGAGAAGTTTGAAGTAATGCATTTGGGGAGGGCTAACAAGGAAAGAGAATACACATTAAATGGTAGGATACTGAGAAGTATAGAGGAACAAAGGACCTTGGAGTGCATGTCCACAGATCCCTGAAAGTAGCAGGCCAAGTTAAGTAGGCATACGGAATGCTTGCCTTTATTAGCCAAGGCATAGAATACAAGAACAGGAGGGTTATGCTTAAACTGTATAAAACACTGGTTAGGCCACAGCTGGAGTACTGCGTGCAGTTCTGGTCACCGCATTACAGGAAGGACGTGATTGCATTGGAGAGGGTATGGGAAGATTTACGAGGATGTTGCCGGGAGTGGAGAAATTAAGCTATGAGGACAGATTAGATAGGCTGGATTTGTTTTCATTGGAACAGAGGAGACTGAGGTAGACCTCACTGAGGTGTATAAAATTATGAGGGGCCTAGATATAGTGGATAGAAAGGACCTATTTCCCTTAGCAGATAAGTCGTATGAGGAGCTGTGTACATTGGTTCGGGAGCATCTTAACCCAAGGCAGAGCATGCTGATGGTGAGGTATCAGTTCTACACGTGTCAGCGATCTGAAGGTCAGGAAGTGGCGAGCTACGTCGCCGAGCTAAGGCGACTTGCAGGACAATGTGAGTTTGATGGCTACCTGGAGCAAACCCTCAGAGACTTTTTTGTACTGGGCATTGGCCACGAGACCATCCTATGAAAACTTTTGACTGTAGAGACACTGACTCTCAGTAAGGCCATTGTGATAGCACAGGCATTTATGTCCACCAGTGATAACACCAAACAAATCTCTCAGCACACAAGTGCTAGCAATCTTCATAAATTAACTGGAACTATGTTTGTGAGCAAAAATGTACGGGGCAGAACCCACGAGTCTGCAACTGCCAGCAGGCCTCAGGTGACCCAGATGACCCAGAGTCCCCAACAAAGGATGAATGCAAGGCAATTCACACCTTGTTGGCGTTGTGGAGGCTTCCATTCAGCCTATTCATGTCGCTTCAAAGGGTATGTTTGCAAGTGCTGTGGAACAATGGGGCACCTCCAACAAGCTTGCAAACGAGCTGCAAGCTGTGCAAAAGCTGCTCGCCACCACGTGGCAGAGGAACATCGGTCCATGGTGGATCAAAGCAATTTCGAGCCTCAGAGAGAGGAGGCAGATGCTGAAGTACACGGGGTGCACACATTTTCAACGAAATGTCCATCTATAATGCTAAACGTAAAATTGAATGGCTTACCCGTAGCCATGGAACTGGACACTCGCGCTAGCCAATCCATCATGAGTAAAAAGATATTTGAGAGACTGTGGTGCAACAAGGCATTCAAACCAGCCCTGAGCCCCATCCACATGAGATAGTACACCAAAGAGCTTATTACTGTCCTGGGCAGCACCATAGTGAAGGTCACCTACGAGGGCACGATGCACGAACTGCCACTCTGGATTGTCCCGGGCGATGGCCCCACACTTTTTCGAGGGAGCTGGCTGGGCAAAATCCGCTGGAACTAGGATGACATCCGAGCGCTATCACATGTCGATGAGGCCTCATGTACCCAAGTTCTGAACAAATTTTCTTCCCTTTTTGAGCCAGGCATTGGAAACTTTTCCGGGGCAAAGGTGCGGATCCGCTTGGTCCCAGAGGCACGATTCATTCACCACAAGGCGCGAGCGGTACCTCACATGATGAGGGAGAGAGTGGAAATCGAGCTGGACAGGCTGCAACGCGAGGGCATCATCTCCCCAGTGGAATTCAGCGAGTGGGCCAGCTCGATTGTTCCAGTACTCAAAAGTGATGGCACGGTCAGGATTTGCTGCAATTATAAAGTAACTATTTATCGTTTCTCGCGACAGGACCAATACCCGCGACCTAAGGCAGACGATCTATTTGCGATGCTGGCAGGAGGCAAGATGTTCACCAAGCTCGACCTGACTTCGGCCTACATGACGCAGGAGCTGGAGGAGTTTTCGAAGGGCCTCACCTGCATCAACACGCACAAGGGACTGTTCATCTACAACAGATGCCCATTTGGAATTCAGTCGGCTGCAACGATCTTCCAGAGAAACATGGAGAGCTTACTCAAGTCGGTACCACACACGGTGGTCTTTCAGGACAGCATATTGGTCACGGGTCGGGACTCTGCCGAGCACCCACAAAACCTGGAAGAGGTCCTCCAGCGACTGGATCGCGTAGGGCTGCGGCTGAAGAGGTCGAAATGCGTCTTCATGGCAACAGAAGTGGAGTTTTTGGGGAGAAAGATCGCGGCGGACAGCATTCAACCCACAGACGCCAAAACAAAGGCTAGCAGGAACGCGCCCAGGCCACAGAACGTCACGGAGCTGTAGTCGTTCCTAGGACTCCTCAACTATTTTGGTAACTTCCTAGTGGGATTAAGCACCCTTTTAGAGCCTCTACATGTGTTATTGCGCAAAGGTAAGAACTGGGTATGGGGAAAAAAACAAGTAATTGCTTTTGAAAAAGCCAGAAACATTTTATGCTCCAAGCTGCTTGTATTGTATAACCCGTGTAAAAGACTTCTGCTAGCATGTGACGCGTCGTCGTACGGAGTCGGGAGTATATTACAACAAGCTAACGTTGCGGGGAAGTTGCAACCTGTCGCCTATGCTTCCAGGAGCTTGTCTAAGGCCGAGAGGGCCTACAGCATGATTGAGAAAGAGGCATTAGCGTGTGTGTTCGGGGTAAAGAAAATGCATCAGTACCTGTTTGGCCTCAAATTTGAGCTGGAAACCGATCACAAGCCCCTCACATTCCTGTTCGCTGAAAACAAGGGGATAAATACTAATGCCTCAGCCCGCATACAAAGGTGGGCACTCGCGCTATCAGCATATAACTATACCATCCACCACAGGCCAGGCACCGAGAACTGTGCGGATGCTCTCAGTCGGCTACCATTGCCCACCACGGGGGTGGAAATGGCGCAGCCTGCAAACTTGTTGATGGTGGCGCAGCCCGCAGACTTGTTGATGGCTATGGAAGCGTTTGAAAATGATAAATTAACTGTCACGGCCCACCAGATTAGGTCTTGGACCAGCCAAGATCCTCTGCTGTCCCTAGTAAAAAACTGTGTACTGCATGGGAGCTGGGCCAACATCCCCGTTGAAATGCAAGAGCCAATCAAGCCGTTCCAGCGGCGAAAGGACGAGCTGTCCATTCAGGCAGACTGCCTGTTGTGGGGTAACCGCGTAGTGCTACCCAAAAAGGGCAGGGAGACGTTCATCTCGGATCTCCACAGCACACACCCGGGTATACTAATGATGAAAGCGATAGCCAGATCCCACGTGTGGTGGCCCGGTATCGACTCTGACTTAGAGTCCTGTGTGCGGCAATGCAGCGTATATGCTCAGTTGAGCAACGCGCCCAAAGAGGCACCACTAAGTTTGTGGTCGAGGATCCATGTCGACTATGCGGGCCCGTTTCTCGGTAAAATGTTCCTGGTGGATGCTTTTTCAAAATGGATTGAATGTGAAATAATGTGGGGAAGCACCGCCACCGCCACCATTGAAAGCCTGAGGGCCATGTTTGCCACCCACGTCCTGCCTGACATACTGGTCAGCGACAACAGGCCATGTTTCACTAGTGCCAAATTTAAAGAATTCATGACCCGCAATGGGATCAAACATGTCACCTTGGCCCCGTTTAAACCAGCCTCCAATGGGCAGGCAGAGCGGGCAGTACAAACATCAAACAGAGCCTTAAATGAGTCACAGAAGACTCACTCCAAACCCGCCTGTCCCGAGTACTGCTCAGCTACCGCACGAGACCCCACTCGCTCACAGGGGTGCCCCCGGCTGAGCTACTCATGAAAAGGACACTTAAAACCAGACTCTTTCTGGTTCACCCCAACCTGCATGATCAGGTAGAGAGCAGGCAGCAGCAACAAAATGTAAACGATGGTTGCGCCACTGTGTCACGGGAAATTGATCTGAATGACCCTGTGTTTGTGCTAAACTATGGACATGGTCCCAAGTGGATCACGGGCACGGTGATAGCTAAAGAAGGGAGTAGGGTGTTTGTAGTCAAACTAGACAATGGACAAATTTGCAGAAAGCACCTGGACCAAACGAGGCTGCGGTTCACAGACTGCCCTGAACAGCCCACAGCAGACACCACCTTTTTCGAGCCCACAATGCACACCCAAAGGATCAACGACACCACGCCGGACCAGGAAATCGAACCCATCACGCCCAACAGCCCAGCAAGGCCAGGCTCACCTAGCATCCCTGCAGGGCCAACAACACGCCAGCCCAGCGAGGACACAGCTAACACACCAGAACAGACATTTGTACCGAGGTGGTCCACTAGGAAAAGAAAGGCTCCCGACCGCCTCACCTTGTAAATAGTTTTCAATTTGACTTTGTGGGGGAGTGATGTTGTGTATCTGTAAAGCATGCACTCCGATGTTCTGCCACCAGGGAGCTCATCCCCTGAAGTCCCAAGGGATCCCAGCATCCTTGGGAGCACTGTATATAAGCCGGCCCCTAAAGCCTATTCATTACTCTGGAGTGTCTTATTAAAGACTGAGGTCACTGTTACTTTAACCTCCCTATGTGCAGCCTCATCTGTGTTAGGAACACAATACCTACATCTGTCCAGTTATCGAATTTTGTTGCCCTTTTTGGACAGACTGTGGAGAAAATCCTTCTCTTGCTCCTGGATTTCGTGCCGTACAGACTAATGGCCTCGCCGAAGTTGGTCTGCTCCATGCCAGAATTCGCCCTCTACAGCATTGGTGAGATGTCACTGGATTGCCAGCTCTCTCTAAAAATTTGCCTGAAGCAATACCATCAGAACTGCTTAAAGCAGAGCTGCAGCTTTCTACCAGGAACATATGAACTGCTGAGCTAAATCTGCACATAGTACCAGCAGTAAAGCTTCACCATTACATCTCAGTGGGGAACCCTCTCTCAAGCAGTATGGTTGCCTGGAAATGTGTCCCTCATTTGAATGATGTTGAATGGTGGAGTTAGCCAGCACTTACTAAATTATCTTCCTTGCTGCAATACTTCATCTCACCCTGAGCAAGCTCCCCGCTGGAGTGGAGCTAAATTATAGAACAAATGGGAATTTATTCAACCACCACTATCTCCAGGCCAGATCCATGGTCATCCCATCCTCTTTCATTGAACTACAGTATGCAGACGACGCTTGCATCTGCGCACACTCGGAGGCCGAACTCCAAGCCATCATCAACACCTTCACCAAGGCATATGAGGGCATGGGCCTTACACTAAACATCTGTAAGACAAAGATCCTCTACCAACCTAACTCTGCCATACAGCACTGCCCCCCGATTATCAAAATCCACGACGAGGCCTTGAACAACGTGAACCATTTTCCATACATCGGAAGCCTACTGTCAGCAAGAGCAGATATTGAGAACGAGGTCCAACATTGCCTTCAGTGTGCCAGTGCAGCCTTCGGTCACCCGAGGAAGAGAGTGTTTGAAAACCAGGACCTCAAATCTGGCGCCAAGCTTATGGTCTACCCGCCCTCCTATATGGCTCAGAGACGTGGACTACATACAACCGATACCTCAAAACGCTGGAGAAGTACCACCAGCGCTGCCTCCGCAAGATCCTGCAAATCCATTGGCAGGATCGACGCACCAATTTCAGTGTTCGCGCTCAGGCCAACATCCCCAGCATTGAAGCAATGACCATGCTCAATCAGCTCCGTTGGGCGGGCCATGTCATCTGCATGCCCGACATGAGACTCCCAAAGCAAGCACTCTATGCGGAGCTTTGACATGGCAAACGAGCCCCAGGTGGGCAGAGAAAACGCTCCAAGGATACCCTCAAAGCCTCCTTGATAAAGTGCAACATCCCCATCGACACCTGAGAATTCTTGGCCCACGACCGCCCAACGTGGAGGAAGAGCATCCGGGAGGGCGCTGAGCACCTCGAGTCCCATCGCCGAGAGCAAGCAGAAACCAAGCGTAGACAGCGGAAGGAGCGTGTGCCAACCCAGGCTCCCCATCCACTCCTTCCTTCAACCACTGTCTGCCCCACCTGTGACAGAGACTGTAGGTCCCGCATTGGACTCTTCAGTCACCTGAGAACTCAATTTTAGAGTAGAAGCAAATCTTCCTTGACTCCGAGGGACTGCCTATGATGATGATGATGATGACTAAACTATGGTTGTTGAAATGTACTTTGATTAAAGAAAAATCTATGACTTGACTTTTGGTAGCCTAGTAAAACTTTTTCAAGCTTTACTGTCTTCCTGGCAACCACCAGGGTCAAATTTGTGAGACATTAGTCCTCAGTACATTTATCTCTGGCTGCACCATGTTGTTCTACCACCTAATATTAAAAAAAAGTTGTCCTTCTGAACCAAGGATCTACTTAAAAATAGACAAACCAATAAAGAATCCTCCCTAACCGCCTTGTCAAAAACAGCCAAACCTCAAAATAGGCCTCTTTAACCAAGCAGCCAATTAGAAACAGATAAACCACTAAAAGTTTTCTTCAACAAAGAGCTTAGGGCAATATTTTTCACCATTTGCCAATTTTAGTAAAAATAGCCGTGAGAGTAAACAAAAAATTCTAAGTGCTAGCAAATTTCCAGTGCTCATGATAAATTGTAGCATGCAACATTTTATAATGACTGAAGCATTGTACAATTTAACGCACAATGTGTTACTCTGCTGCCAATCTGGAACTGTGTTCAATCTGGCCTGTCCGCAGAATCCAGCTGATGTAAATTCTAAGGTCGTTGAGTGATTATTGGCTATCGGTGAGGGAAGTTCAAGGTCAGAAGGAACTACCATTAAATGACAATATCTCTGTTTCTTTCTTTTAAATACTTTTGACACTTTGAAATGTGATGCCTATATTGTGACAGATGGACAGTAGATACAAGACACATAGAAACATAGAAACATAGAAAATAGGTGCAGGAGTAGGCCATTCGGCCTTTCGAGCCTGCACCGCCATTCAATAAGATCATGGTTGATCATTCCCTCAGTACCCCTTTCTTGCTTTCTCTCCATACCCCTTGATCCCCTTAGCCGTAAGGGCCATATCTAACACCCTCTTGAATATATCCAATGAACTGGCATTAACAACTCTCAGGGTGAAGAAGTTTCTCCTCATCTCCGTCCTAGATGGCCTACCCCTTATCCTAAGACTATGCCCACTGATTCTGGACTTCCCCAACATCGGGAATATTCTTCCTGCATCTAACCTGTCCAGTCCCATCAGAATCTTATACGTTTCTATGAGATCCCCTCTTATCCTTCCAAACTCCAGTGAATAAAGGCCCAGTTGATCCAGTCTCTCCTCATATGACAGTCCAGCCATCCCTGGAATTAGTCTGGTGAACCTTCGCTGCACTCCCTCAATAGCAAGAACATCCTTCCTCAGATTAGGAGACCAAAACTGAACACAATATTCAGGTGAGGCCTCACTAAGGCCCTGTACAACTGCAGTAAGACCTCCCTGTTCCTATACTCAAATCCCCTAGCTATGAAAGCCAACATACCATTTGCCTTCTTCACCGCCTGTTGTACCTGCATGCCAACCTTCAATGACTGATGAACCATGACACTCAGGTCTCGTTGCACCTCCCCTTTTCCTAATCTGCCGTCATTCAGATAATATTCTGCCTTCGTGTTTTTGCCCCCAAAATGGATAACCTCACATTTATCCACATTATACTGCATCTGCCATGCATTTGCCCACTCACCTAACCTGTCCAAGTCACTCTGCAGCCTCTTAGCGTCCCCCTCACAGCTCACACCACCACCCAGTTTAGTGTCATCTTTAAACTTGGAGATATTACACTCAATTCCTTCATTCAAATCGTTAATGTATATTGTAAAGAGCTGGTGTCCCAGCACTGAGCGCTGCGGCACTCCACTAGTCACTGCCTGCCATTCTGAAAAGGACCTGTTTATCCCGACTCTCTGCTTCCTGTCTGCCAACCAGTTCTCTATCCACATCAGTACATTACCCACAATACCATGCGCTTTGACTTTGCATACCAACCTCTTGTGCAGGACCTTGTCAAAAGCCTTTTGAAAGTCCAAGTACACCACATCCACTGGTTCTCCCTTGTCCACTCTGCTAGTTACATCCTCAAAAAATTCCAGAAGATTCGTCAAGCATGATTTCCCTTTCATAAATCCATGCTGACTTGGACCGATCCTGCCACTGCTTTCCAAATGCACTGCTATTTCATCCTCAATGATTGATTCCAACATTTTCCCCACTACTGATGTCAGGCTAACTGGTCTATAATTACCCGTTTTCTCTCTCCCTCCTTTTTTAAAAAGTGGTGTTACATTAGCTACCCGCCAGTCCATAGGAACTGATCCAGAGTCGATAGACTGTTGGAAAATGATCACCAATGCATCCACTATTCCTAGGGCCACTTCCTTAAGTACTCTGGGATGCAGACTATCAGACCCCGGGGATTTATCAGCCTTCAATCCCATCAATTTCGCTAACACAATTTCCCACCTAATAAGGATATCCTTCCGTTCCTCCTTCTCACTAGACCCACTGTCCCCTAGTACATTCGGAAGGTTATTCGTGTCTTCCTTCGTGAAGACAGAACCAAAGTATTTGTTCAATTGGTCTGCCATTTCTTTGTTCCCCATTATAAATTCACCTGAATCCGACTGCAAGGGACCTACGTTTGTCTTCACTAATCTTTTTCTCTTTACATACTTATAGAAGCTTTTGCAGTCAGTTTTTATGTTCCCTGCAAGCTTCCTCTCGTACTCTATTTTCCCCCTCTTAATTAAACTCTTCGTCCTCCTCTGTTGAATTCTAAATTTCCCACTGTCCTCAGATTTGTTATTTTTTCTAGCCAATTTATATGCCTCTTCCTTGGTTTTAACACTATCCTTAATTTCCCTTGTTAGCCACGGTTGAGACACCATCCCCGTTTTATTTTTACTCCAGACAGAGATGTACAATTGCTGAAGTTCATCCATGTGATCTTTAAATGTTTGCCATTGCTTATCCACAGTCAATCCTTTAAGTATCCTTTGCCAGTCTATTCAAGCCAATTCATGCCTCATACCGTCGAAGTTACCTTTCCTTAAGTTCAGGACCCTAGTTTCCAAATTAACTGTGTCACTCTCCATCTTAATAAGGAATTCTACCATATTATGGTCACTCTTCCCCAAGGGGCTTCGCACATCAAGATTGCTAATTAGTCTCTTCTCATTACACATCACCCAGTCTAGGATGGCCAGCTCTCTAGTTGGTTCCTCGACATATTGGTCGAGAAAACCATCCCTAATACACTCCAGGAAATCCTCCTCCAACGCATTACAACCAGTTTGGTTAGCCCAATCAATATGTAGATTAAAGTGGCCCATGATAACTGCTGTACCTTTATTGCACACATCCCTTATTTCTTGTTTCATGCTGTCCCCAACCTCACTCCGACTGTTTGGTGGTCTGTACACAACTCCCACTAGCGTTTTCTGCCCTTTGGTATTCTGCAGCTCCACCCATACCGATTCCACATCATCCAGGCTAATGTCCCTCCTTACTATTGCATTAATTCCCTCTGTTACGTCCTTACTCTACAGCATGAAACCACACGAGGCACATTCTGGGAACAAGGTCACTCTCGGACCTTAACTCTTTAGTCACAGGACACCAAGTGATGACCCTGCGTGGGACCTCCCTTTTTTTATCTGTGTGATCAGGTCAGGAGTGTCTCCCACAAGTTCACCCCTTGTGGTCAAGGTGTGCATCAAGGTTGAGTGTATACAGTAATACAGTGGTGTTACATTGTGGTTACATACATGACATCCTCTTTAACCAGCATCGCCACCGTGCCTCCTTTTCCTCTCTGCCTATCCTTCCTAAATGTTGAATATCCCTGGATGTTGAGTTCCCAGCCTTGGTCACCCTGGAGCCATATCTCCGAGAGGCCAATTACATCATATCCGTTAACTGCTGTCTGCGCAGTTAATTCGTCCACCTTTTTCCGAATACACCTTGCTTTGAGGCACAGAGCCTTCAGGCTTGTCTTTTTTAACACACTTTGCCCCTTTAGAATTTTGCTGTAATGTGGCTCTTTTTGTTTTTTGCCTTGGTTTTCTCTGCCCTCCACTTTTACTATTCTCCTTTCTATCTTTTGCTTCTGCCTCCATTTTATTTCCCTCTATCTCCCTGCATAGGTTCCCATCGCCCTGCCATGTTAGTTTAACTCCTCCCCAACAGCACTAGCAAACACTCCCCCCAGGACATGGGTTCCGGTCCTGTCCAGGTGCAGACCGTTCGGTTTGTACTGGTTCCACCTCCCCCAGAACCGGTTCCAATGTCCCAGGAATTTGAATCCCTCCCTTTTGCACCACTCCTCAAGCCACGTATTCATCTGAGCAATCCTGCGATTCCTACTCTGAATAGCATGTGACACTGGTAGCAATCCTGAGATTACTACTTTTGAGGTCCTACTTTTTAATTTAGCTCCTAGCTCCCTAAATTTGTCTCGTAGGACCTCATCCCATTTTTTACCTATATCGTTGGTACCAATGTGCACCATGACAACTGGCTGTTCACCCTTCCTTTTCAGAATGTCCTGCACCCGCTCCGAGACATCCTTGACCCTTGCACCAGGGAGGCAACATACCATCCTGGAGTCTCGGTTGCGGCCGCAGAAACGCCTATCTATTCCCCTTACAATTGAATCCCCTATCACTATAGCACTCCCACTCTTTTTCCTGCCCTCCTGTGCAGCAGCGCCACCCACAGTGCCATGAACTTGGCTGCTGCTGCACTCCCCTGATGAGTCATCCCCCTCAACAGTACCCAAAGCGGTATATCTGTTTTGCAGGGGGATGACCGCAGGAGACCTCTGCACTACTTTCCTTCCACTGCTCTTCCTGTTGGTCACCCATTTACTATCTGGCTGTGTACCCTTTACCTGCGGTGAGACCAACTCACTAAACGTGCCATTCACATCATTCTCAGCATCGTGCATGCTCCAGAGTGAATCCACCCGCAGCTCCAGTGCCGCAATGCGGTCTGTCAGGATCTGCAGGCGGATACACTTCCCGCACCCGTAGTCGTCAGGGACACTGGAAGCGTCCCTGACTTCCCACATAGTACAGGAGGAGTATAACACGTGTCCGAGCTGTCCTGCCATGACTTAACCCTTAGATTAACTTAAATTGGCAACAACAATGCTAAAGGTTACTTAAATATATAGAAAAGAAAAAGAAAAACTACTTACCAATCACCAGCCAATCACTTCCCCCTTGGCTGTGAGGTCACCTTTCGATTTCTTTCTACTTCTTTTTGCCTTCTCACCCAGCTGCAGCTGCACAAGCTCGTCTCTCCGACTGCCTGAACTGCTCTATATTATATATATGTATAATATGAAATTGTAAATTCATATAAATGTTTCATTGTTTCCATATATCTGTTCATTGTGTTTATTTTGTAATTTATATTTGATGCTTTATTTTTACTCATCAGAATGAGGATGTTAGCTTTGGACAATGGAATACCCTTTCACTTTTGGCACCAAGTATCAACATTGAGCACTCCTAATTCAGGTGTAACAGACCAGATGCAATGTGAAGCATCCTCAAAATTGTCCCAGCATTTACCTAAACCTTAACCCTAGAATAATTCTCTTTATACCATTAGTGTGATATTCTTTCCATTTCTCACATCAATCACCCTCTCTCAATTAACCTAACAGATTTTTAGTTTTGAGCTGTAGCCACTAGGAATTGGGCAGAAATTGTCCCAACATTGCTTCATGTAGATCCCTCACAGCCAATGGACTGAAAGCCAACAGACTGAGGAGACAAAAGCATTACAATTGCTAGCAGTCCCATAGCTCTCCCTCCATTTGCTTGACTCTGAGAGAGAATTGACTGCAGTCTCGGCCCATATAAATGATAGTTTACAATTCTGCCGTCGAATAAAGCGCCTGTTGTTGTCACATTCCTGCCATCTGAACACCTCTTCAACCTGGTTCACAGCTTACAGAGCAGAACCCAGCTAGTCCACAGAGACTGGCACCTAACAACAAATCTAAATTGGGATGAGGCTGTCCTCGCAAGTATCAAAGCACGTAAACATCCAACAGTCTGGGCAGGATTCAAACCGTGATCCTGCAGCTCAAAGAATAGCATTTGAAAGAACCACTCCACCCAATCTGCATAATGGGGCTTGATTTTTCACGTAGTATGGGCATGGTGTGCATTTTGCTACTTAGCTTCAGGGTAATATTGTGCTACAGTTTATGTGATTGCTCACATATGGTAAGATTGTGTCTCGGAGGACCTAAACACTAGGAGATATTTTTGGACAGTTCTTTGACCTCACAAAGGTCTTTGACACTGTTAACCGCGAGGGACTACGGAGCATCCTCCTCCGTTTCGGCTGCCCCCAAAAGTTTGGCGACATCCTCTGCCTGCTCCACAACGACATGCAAGCCGTGATCCAGACCAACAGATCCACCACAGACCCAACCCACATCCGGGCCGGGGCCGAGCAGGGCTACGTCATTGTGCCAACTCTCTTCTCGATCTTCCTCGCTGCAATGCTCCATCTCACGCTCAACAAGCTCCCCGCTGGAGTGGAACTAAATTATAAAACCAGTGGGAACCTGTTCAACCTTCGTTGCCTCCAGGCCAGACCCAAGGTCATTCCATCCTCTGTCACCAAACTACAGTACACAGACGACAAATGCGTCTGCGCACATTCAGAGGCTGAACTCCAAGTCACAGTCAACATCTTCATTGAGGCATACGAAAGCATGGGTCTTACACTAAACATCCGTAAGACAAAGGTCCTCCACCAACCTGACCCCGCCACACAGTACTGCTCTCCGGTCATCAAAATCCACGGTGCGGCCTTGGACAATGTGGACCACTTTCCATACCTCAGGAGCCTACTATCAGCAAGGGCAGACATCGACAACGAGATCCAACACTGCCTCCAGTGCGCCAGTGCAGCCTTCGGTCGCCTGAGAAAGAGAGTGTTCGAAGATCAGGCCCTCAAATCTGGCACCAAGTTTATGGTCTACAGGGCTGTAATGATACCTGCCCTCCTGTATGGCTCAGAGACGTGAACCATATACAGTAGACACCTCAAATCGCTGGAGAAATACCACCAATGATGTCTCCGCAAGATCCTGCAAATCCTCAGGGAGGATAGACACACCAAAGTAAGTATTCTCAATCAGGCCAATATCCTCAGCATCGAAGGACTGACCCCACTCGACCAGCTCCGTTGGGTGGGCCACATTGTCCGCATGCCCGACACAAGACTCCCAAAGCAAGCGCTCTACTCGCAACTCCAACACGGCAGGCATTCCCCAGGCAAAGGAAATGTTTCAAGGACACCCTCAAAGCTTCCTTGATAAAGTGCAACATCCCCACCGACACCTGGAAATCCCTGGCCAAAGACCGTCCTAAGTGGAGGAAGAGCATCCGGGAGGGCGCTGAGCACCTCGAGTCTCGTCGCCGAGAACACACAGTAAACAAGCGCAGGCAGCAGAAGGAGCGTGCGACAAACCAGACTCCTCACCCACTCTTTCCTTCAATGACTGTCTGTCCCACCTGTGACAGAGACTGTAATTCCCGTATTGGACTGTACAGTCACCTGAGAACTCATTTTTAGAGTGGAAGCAAGTCTTCCTCGATTTCGAGTGACTGCCTATGATGATGAATGTGGGCATGGTGTGCATTTTGCCACTTAGCTTCAGGGTAATATTGTGTTACAGTTTATGTGATTGCTCACATATGGTAAGATTGTGTCTAGGAGGACCTAAGCACTTGGAGATATTTTTGGACAGTGAATAGAGGAAGAGCAAAAGTACAAGCTGTTATGAATTTACACTGAAATGTACCACAATGAACATACCAACATAATATGTAAAGGGCTGGTCTTTAGGCTTTTCTGTTTTCGAAGGCGGGTTGAGAAAGTTACCGGCCGGGAATAGCTTGCGCTTTGGTAATGAAGTTTCGGCACCTGCACCCTGCGTCAGTGGGTGCAGCGCTAAGGGAGGCATTCTACACTTTTTGTGGCACAAGGATGGGAACCTAAAGTGCTTGGGTCGCGTGCACTCAGAAAGAGGCCTGTGGGGGCGGGGGGGGGGGTGGGGGGGTGAGGGTGGGGGGGGAGGGGGGAGGTGGGTGGGGGGGATCCTTAAAAAAAAACACAAATTTCCAAAACATTGCCCACGCCACCACAACACAAATTGTTGAAAAAATTAAAAGAACAAATACTCGCACTTACCTTCGGAGGACTTTACCTTCCTCACCGCCACTGGCTATATTGGACCGCACTGATTTCCCAGGCAATCATTGCGGGCGCACTTCCGGGTGGACTGATCGGGCAAAAGTCCAAATTGTCATGTTTGTAACCTTCACATAACTGTAACCTTTATGTAACAACACTGTACACTGTATACACCTGAGTAATGCACACCTTGACCACAGGTGGTGAACTTGTGGGAGACACTCCTCACCTGGTCATCCAGGTATATAAAGGGAGGTCCCACGCAGGGTCAGCACTTCTTGGTCCTGGGAATAAAGGTTCAGGTCACGTAGTGACCTTGTCTGCAGTACATGCCTCGTGTGATTCTATAGTAAGGTGTAAGGACACTACACAAACTACTGCCGGTGTCGCAATGCGAGGCGTTGTGCACCTGGCACAGCTCTTCCCGCTGATGCTGCTCAGTGCCACAGCAAAACCAGACTGGAGGATCGCGACGGGGCGCAGGAGACCTCAACGCCACCTTTCGCACCGCTCCGGGGCGAAACCCGGAGCGCAAAGGAGCAGAAAATCTAGCCCAATGAGCGTAACGGTTTTTGAGTCGGAATATCCTGTATTCAAATCCAATTAGGATTGTGCTTAAAGAGTAGAAATTCCTGTCAGTAATGGACATTAAACACATTCGTCTTACATTCTCCTCTTCACTATTTTAATGAAGCCATTAACCAGGTTACAATAAATGGATTAGCGCTTCCATTAAATTAGTGGAGAGAAATTTGACACGAGCGTGTTACCATTTGTGTGATAATATCACAAGCAGTCATTTCTACTCCTGTTGCTTTCAAGAGATTTATCATTGGAACTGTTGAAACACAATTAAATAATTGGAATTAGTAAAGAAGTATTCTGCCCTTTTTGTTGTATTTAATATTTCAATCGTTTTGCTTACAAACAAAATTCTTCAGAATAAAATGTTCCAAAATGTTTATTTATCTTTACTTTTTGTGGTGCAGCCACAGAGATGCAGTCAGGTCCATCAAATGGAATAGTTGGTACTAATCCCTATTCTGCCACTCTATAATGCACTGCACATTGTTATACTAATTTGCTCCCCAACCTATAGTTGCAGTCGGGACACTACAATTGGCCCCAGTAATTAAACAGCCTACCAACACTCATGGGCTAGAAATTTGTTATAGTCAAGAAATGTGTTTAGACTAAAAATGGTTCAGTAGCACCACCTGAAAATTGTCCGCACGCAAAATTCGTCCACACTCCTTATTAAAATGATTGCAGTCATGATTCTTGTCTAAAAACCCAAGTTCATTGGCATTACACTGAAAAGGTGAACCATTATCGGGAGCAGGCTAATCATAAGTAATGATTGCCACCGTTTTTTTTCATTAATTAAAGGGGTGGTTCATTGATGCTGCAGACCTCATTCTCAGCATTGTTGGGCATGCAGCTACCTCAACGACCATAAGAAGGACAAGAAGAAGTAGCACTTATTTACAAATCCTGATGGCAGATCGCCGCCCCAGGGAGAGCCCGGAGGTTTTCCGATGAAGCTTTGCAGACATTGGTTCTGACAGTGGAGAGAAGGCAGGTAGTCCTGTATCCGACAACTGGCAGGATGCCCTCGCCACAAGTCTGCCGGACTATGTGGAGGGAGGTGGCATACCACGTCTCGGGCAGCAATATGCTTCCCAGGACCCACATCCAGTGCAAGAAGTTTAATGACCTCACACAGGTGGTCAGGGTGACTGAAGGCTTCAAGAAATGCTACATACCACCATCTGTACCACAAGCTTCACACACTGCTCAATGCACCATACCCCCAACAATCTCTACCCAGCAGCACACACCCACATCTCACACCTTGCACACAACGACAGCTATTCAACTATGGCAGACACAAGGGTCATTAATTATTAGAATTCGTGTAATATTTGTGATATGTTTATATATAAAATTATTAATTGTGTTTGGAATATTTTATGATCTCTCTCATTTCACCTTTGCGCCCAAGAGCACGCTGTGATATGGCGTGAGACAGGGATGGTATGATGGGGATGTGGTTATCTAAGGGGATCTGGGGTTTCATTTATGCAAATCGGAGTCTGATGAGTCGGTCATGGACAGTCCATCCGGAAGGCTGATTGTCTCATGGCCTCCGCTCCCTGTGCTGTAGATCCTGGAGGGTGAGGTCCACTGCCAGTACAACCCCCATGACTTTTAGCAAGTCTTGTTGGTTGGAGCTTTTCAGAAATAATTATGGAGATTCGCAGGTTAAGACAAGACAAGAATCCAACACAGAAAAAGAGAGCTGTCAGTGCAATGTGATAGAGAGGACAGTATTATTATTTTTTTGCTAGACATACCATTTGGGTCAGTCAATGGACCTCATGCTTCCTACAAACTAGAATGTGTCTTTATTTGCCCAAAACTCAGTAAATGTGTTAACACCCAGGGATCACAAAGATAATCCTTACTGCTGTATTCCAGTTCACTTGCCCCTGTTTTGTTTTATTGTGAGTAATTGTTTCCCATCCTGTTCGCATGCTCTTCCTCCTCTCCCCACTTCCTATCTTTGTCTCTCCCCTCCCCTCCCCACTTCCTATCTCTGTCTCTCCCCTCCCTTACCCTCCCTTTCCCTCCATCTCTCCCTTCCATGCTTTGGTCCAATTATCCACCGATTTGTAATGAATATTGCACTTGGTCTTGACCTCCCCTTATACAATACCATGGAAAATGGACCAATATTTAATCATTATTTCGGTGCATAACAATGGGTGGGTCACAGAATTTCTGGAGCTGGGTGCATGCTCTAGAACCTTTTTGAAGGTTATTGCTGCACATGAACTTCTGAGAATGGAGTTCCAGATAACTTACGTATAATTTACTGACTGCATTTGGCAGCCTATACAATGAACTATTGGCTACAAAGATAGGATGATCTGTGAATTTCATCCCTGTACTTCAAGCTTCATTTAGCTTTCATTTGTATAAAGGCTCTAAAGGTACCAGTGGGAAGTTCAGCACATGTCCAGTGACTTTGTGGAGTGAATCCATGGAGGTTCTCCATGGTCGTTACACCGTTTTTTCTGGAGAATCCGCAGCCCTTCCCCCGAAGTTAGTGTGGACAAGCGGGAGAACCCCCCCGGAAATGCACCTTTTTTTTTAAAAGAGAAGGATCAGTACACATGGGAGGTGAAAGGAAAGGGAGTAGAGGTGGAAAGGAATGATTACAAGTAAAGCATTGAAAGGCCAGTAAAATCGAGGCAAAACAGAGTCCAATAAATGAGAATGGTTGCCGACAACGGAATTTGAGTGAAGAAGGGCATTGTTTACTGACGCTTGAGGTGGTTATTTCTCGGAATGGTGCAGGCTGGCAGACCCAAGTTATACTGTTGGCTTCAAGCTGTTCTCTGGACAGAGAAAATCAAATTCTACAGGTGTGCAGAATTCCACTGGTGGGCAGTCTTAATTTTGTATCCTGATTTAAAAGGATTTAAAATTATATTGATAAAGGTCTTAGGTTGTTCAGTTGAGAATTGTTTCCTACTGGCTGCTATTATCTCCATGGATGCGGACTGGCTTGCTGTGTGTTTCCTGCATTTTCTGTTTTTGCTTCAGATTTTCAGTATCTGTAGTATTTGTCTGTAAAAAGAGATTTATAAGGTGTTATAAGAAAGTTATGTTAAACCTTTATATAATCACTGGTTAGGCCGCTGCTGGATTATTGTGTCTAATTCTGGGCACCACATTTTAGGAAGGATGGCAAGGCCTTCGAGATTTACTCGAATGGTACCAGAGATGAGGCATTTCAGTTATGTGGAGAAGCTGGGGTTGTTCTGCTTAGAGCAGAGAAGGCTGAGGGGAGATTTAATAGAGATGTTCAAAATCATGAAGGGTTTTGATAGAACAAATAAAGATAGATTATTTCCACTGCTGGGTAGGCTGGTAACCAGAGGACACAGATTTATAATAATTTGCAAAAGAACCAGGGGGAGATGAGGAGAAATATTTTATGATCTGAAATGCACTACTGTAGCTGAAAGAGGAGACTTAATCATAACTTTCAAAAGGGAATTCGATATATATTTGAAAAGGAAAATTTTGAAGGGTATGGGGAGAAAGCAGGGGAGTGGGACTAATTGGATAGCTCTTACAAAGAGCCAACACAGGCACGATGGGCCGAATGGTTTCCTTCTGTACTATAAGATTCTATTATTCTAACTATATCAAGTGATTTCACACTTGAATTGCTCAACACAATTTGTTGATGTGAAGCCAAAATCATGTCACCTTGAAACAAAGTGTGCAGTACAGCTAGTCTTTCAGAGATGAATGCGCAAAAGTTCAGGATGATAGCACAAGCAGAGTTAGGCTTGGTCAGTACTTGGATGGGAGATGCCAGGGAATACCAGGTGGTGTAGGATTTTAAAAAGGATTTCTGTGTCTGAAATTGAGTTTGAAAATGCCTGAGGAGAAGGGTGACAAGAAAACCTTGACTAAAGCACCAGCAAAAAGCAGCAAGAAATGGAGAAAGTTGAGGAAGGAGAATTACTCCAATTACATCCACAAAGTGATAAAGTAGGTTCACCTCAACACCAGCATCTCCTCCAAGGCCATGGGCATCGTGAGCTCCTTTGTGAACAATATTTTTGAGCACATCATGGGTGAGGCTTCCCACCTGGTCCATTACAACAAGCGACACACCATCAGCTCCAGAAGATCCAGACTGCTGTGCGCCTGCTGCTGCCTGGTGGAGTTGACCAAGCACATTGTGTCGGAAAGGACAAAGATAGTGACCAAGTACACCAGCTCCAAGTAAAACTCCATAATGTACTGAATAAACATGATACTTAGCGAACAGAGTCGGGTTGAGAAAATCAATGCCTGATAGAAAGTGGAGTGCCATTCTGAAATCAGTCCTCTCACAGTGACTGTACTGTCATCTGTAACTGGAGTACTGTGTGTTTTACTGAAAACCAACTGCACATAGCCTAATATGTCAATGTTTAGAAACTCCACCATGCACTACTTCTATCGCATGGACAGTTATGTAAAAATAAATAATATAGCACTTTTCATGACCTGAGGGTATTGCAAAGCATTTTACAACCAATTAAGTATTTTTGAAGTGTAGTTACTGTTGTAATGTGGGAAGCACGGCAGTCAATTTGCACACAGCTAGGTCCCACTAACAGCAGCAATGTGATAATGACCAGATAATCTGTTTTTAGGTGTTGGTTGAGGGATAAATATTGGCCAACACACCAGTGATAACTCCCAAGCCCTTCTTGGGATCTTGGGTTAACATCTCATCCGAAAGACGGCACCTCCGACAGTGCAGCACTCCATCAGTACTGCACTGGACTGTCAGCCTAGATTTTGTGCTCAAGTTTCTGAAGTGAGACGTGAGCCCACAACCTTGTGACTCAGAGGTGAGAGCACTGAGCCAAGTATTTACTCTGTGGGATAAATGTAAAACAAATTGAAGTATTTCTAGTCCTTAATTATTAAAGAATGACTGCAGGGTGATATTAATAGCTAAATTCTCCATGAATAAAGTAACAAGTAAATTACAAGTAAACTGGGAAGTAACGATTTCGGGAACCAATGCTCCTGTGCCTCAAGGGTGCCTGAAAAACATCAAGCCCGAAATTGGGTTGAACCATTTTTCAGGCCTGCCTGGCAACCCCCAAAAACAGACGATTGGTTCCTTAAATATGTAAATAAGCGGGCCTAATGCCTGTTTTTTAGGTCCCCTGACTGAAATTTGGCAGCGATAAGTGAGGCAAGTGTCAGGCCTGCTCACTGTGGCCTAATCAGCTTTTACCAACAAAAGGCAAGATTTTGCAGTGGAGATGCATTTCCGCCCCCCCTGATGTCCACTTATACACACTTCCAGCAGGGGGCACTGGAAAGTGTTCAGGAGCAACAAGCCGAGCTGATGTTCCCCTCCCTAGTCAGCTGTGGTTTAGTGGGTAACACTCTTGCCTCTGAATCAGAAGGTTGTGGGTTCAGGTTCTACTTCCGGAACTTGTTGCACAAAAAATCTTAAGCTGACGCTCCAGTGCAGTGCTGAAGGAGCGCTGCACTGATGGAGGTGATGTCTTCAGATGAGACATTAAACCGAGGCCCCGTCTACTCTTTCAAGTGAACGTAAAAGATCCCATGGTACTATTTCGAAGAAGAGCAGGGGAGTTATCTCTGGTGTCCTGGCCAATATTTATCCCTCAATCAACATAACAAAAAACAGATTATCTGGTCATTATCACATTGCTGCTTGTGGGAGCTTGATTGTGCACAAATTGGCTGCCATGTTTCCCACATTACAACAGTGACTACACTCCAAAAAAACGTAATTGTCTGTAAAGCGCTTTGAGACGTCCGGTGGTCGTAAAAGGTGCTATATAAATCCAAGTCTTTTTCCTGAATATAAGATGCTTTGGGCAACTGTAAAATCTCCGAACACCATTTAGCTAACTTAACACTGACCAAGGATTGAACTTGGAACCTCTCTGGTCTGCATAGCACAGCAATGCACTGAATAAGCTCACGGCATTTTGGGAGGCCCTGCAGTATGATTTTAATTACTATTGTATTTCGTAATATAATGTAATAGTATTTAATCCATTACGCTTTGTTTCAAAATTCTCTGATTGCATCCCGAGCGTTAATAAATTCCTACTGTTGAAAGATTCACATCAGATTTATATTTACAGAAAAAGCCATGGGACATCTGTAACCAAGTATTAAGAGTAAGACAGTGGGAGGTTTTAAATTTAATTTAGACAGGGGATTTTTAGCAATGTAAAATGAGTAACAATACCACTCTTATTTATTCAAATGAAATCCATCCTGAAATAATTGGCTTCATTTGGTGTTTTAGTCAGCGAGCAGTGCTCCATTGGAGATATGTTTAACACTTTGTGGACAATGCATTATTTAGCAGGGGTGGTTCTACACCAACAGCAACAGTGGACCACAATTTGTGACAAATCTGAGGGACCATAGGTTCTAGACCCTATGGGTGAGGCCAGTTCTCAACTTTCTGGACTTCCCAATCGAGCAAGCTTCACCCCATGTTTGCCTTACAATTTTCAATATTATCAATCGTTAAATATGTCTGTTTACTCCAAAACATTTTATGTTGCATGGTTGCAAAGATTTAAAGTGTGTTGTTTCACTTTTTTTGTGGGCTGGGGTGGGAAGGCTGGAGCTGGAAAGCATTACAAATGAGATGTAAAATATTATTAAAGATGATAAAAACCCAGCTGGTTTTTCCTTTAATTTGGTCTGAGCTTTGCCTTCCCCTCTGCCCCGTTTTTAACTGTCCACCCGCCCGTTTTCCGCCTGGCAGATGGGGGTAAAATATAACTGGGAGCCTTACTGTGAGGGTGAGTTTCACAGAAGATCTGGGGGCCAGCAATCCTGGCCCTGGCACTGGATCACACTCGCTGGGAACCTGTGCCACTTACCTTGGTGAGCTTTCCGAGGTTGGGGAAAGGTTCCCCAATTCTCCTGAAAATGAAAGGCGCCAGCACCTTTAGGGGCTCATGTATGGTGCACGTCATGTTTGAATCCCAGAAAGGCCAGCAAGGATTGCCAGACTGGGGGGCGGGGGGTGGGGCGGGGAGGGGAGTGCTGGATTTCCCATGGAATAAACTTCTGGACTGAGTTTATCACACATGGGTGCCCCAATTAATAGCTTTAATGATAGTTTGTGTTTCGATTTGTGCAAAGTTAGTGCAGAAAATCACAGGAGTGAACTGACATCCTACCAGTCCGTGGCACGACAAGCTCCAGTTGCAATGACGCATTCTGTTTTGTCAGCAGAACTCTAACCATTAACTAAGGTGCAAGATGTACCAGGATACTGGTTCTAGTAGTTGAAATAAATCACTGTTAAATGAAGTTGCTAACATAAAATAATCATGTGTGATATTATCACAATGGGAGTTGATGAATTACATGCCATGGTGCCTCAGTGCATTGGGTTCTTTATCCTTCCACACTTATTTAATATAATCCATCTTTCCTTGATTCCGAAATTCATTTGGTGAAGGGTGACCGTATTTTCGAAGTCACACAGCCCCAAGTTAATGTTGCTATTAGCCAGAAGTTGTGTAACAGTAAGACTGAATGCTATTGATCAACTAACATATTTATGGCACACCCTTCCTGCTAATAATCAATGAAACATGTTATTTGGCTATAGAAGTAAAGGCATTGAAATTTGGTGGTAAGCAGACAGGGACTAGAGCAATGTCACTTAATTCCATTATTAATTCCTAAATTACAACAGTGACTACACACCAAAAGTATTTTATTGGGCTCAATTTTCCCCCAATGCCATTTTTTGACGTATTTGAAGAGTTACTCCTGTTTTTTGGGGGCCCGAATACCCCCAAAAAAGTTGAAAGATTCCCCATTGTCCTTAGCTTTGGGGGGGTGGAGCCTAAGGTCTGCGCTTGTGGGGGAAAAAAATGACGCTTTCTACGTGACTGGTATGGGCGCGCATGCCCAGTACACTTCCCAGTCTGCATTCAACTATTTTTAAAGAGCCAGTTGTGTGTGTGAACTTTTCTTCTGAGTGGAAAAAATCAGAGCTGCAATATGCAACGCGGCTCAAGGACCAAGAATTTCTCACAGGACGAAGTGGAATCCCTGGTTACTGTATTGAGGCCAGATGGCACGAGCTGGACACCAGCAGAGGTCAAATAAAAGTTACACCAAAAGAAATGAAGAAACACTGAAACCAACTTTCACAAGATTACTGTGCAATGGTGACCACCCCGAGGTCTGGAGGCCAGTGCAAAAAGAAGTGACAGCACCTTGGTCAAGCAGTTGGTGTAAGTAATATTTTTGTTTATTCACTGGAATTGCAATTGTAAATGTGACCATCTGTATGTCCCACCCAGCAGAAAGATACCCCCTCTAAAAAGTTATATTTTCATCTTTGCAGAGGAAGGTGGTACACAACAAAAGAGAGAGAACTCTAACAGGAGGAGGCCCAGCAAATCTGCACCCACTGACATCCATGGAAGAGGGAGTTGCTGCTTTGATGGGTCCTGCCTGGAGAAAAGCAACCACCACTGCACAAGTTGGGCCAACACTTGAGGGAGAGGGTATGTCCTGCAAATTCCATAGTCTGGCTTTGCTAAATGTTAAATACTGCGTGGGCTAGCCATGCTTCGGTTCATGGGGATGTCTCCGTCAGTTACGCTTTGGTTGATGCAATGTGCTATCATTCATTGTGGCCCTTCAAATGAGCCTGTTGCCTGTGCTGTGTGAGCTTACTCATACCACCCTGCCCACGCCCCCACACCTCCCCCCCTCCTCTGCTGCTAACCATTTGTCTGTTCTGTTATATTTTGCAGAACTTGAGGCCAACCCTAACGAGGCTGAAGCCGATGCAGAAGAAGATTCAGACACGGACGAGTCTGAAGAGGGGAACATCTTCCAATCCCACCTTCCAGACCAAGAGCATGGGGGTGAGGGGGAAGGGGAGGGGAGGATGAAGCCCCCACTGTTGTACTCACTCTGGAGGAGGTGCAGGTGCCGCCCATTGAGATGCCAGCCCCTTTCCTGAGCGGTGCGAGTGTTGGGACATTTCATGGTTTCACACTGTCCAAGACTGCGGGTCCCAGTGGGGTGCAGCAAGCCACACTCAGTGTGAGGAGGGGAAGGAGAGCTCGACAGCGCTCTCCTGAGGTGCAGGATCTAACAGATGTGGTTCAGATGATAGCAATGAGTGGAGAGAACATTGACCTTACACGATCACTCTTGGACACCATCAGTGGGGTGGGTGATGAGGTATCGGGACTGTCGGGAGAAGTAACAGCACTCTCGTGAGAAATGGGAACACTGTCCGAGCACATTAGAGATGGAATGTCGCAGGTAGCTGATACACTGTCGGTGAACATTAGGGAGGGAATGTCAGAGGTAGTTGAGACGCTGTCAGGGAACATAAGGGAGGGAATGTCGGAAGTAGTTGATACACTGTCGGTGAACATTAGGGAGGGAATGTCAGAGGTAGTTGAGACGCTGTCAGGGAACATGAGGGAGGGAATGTCGGAGGTAGTTGACACACTGTCAGGGCACATGAGGGAGGGAATGTCGCAGGTAGCTGATACACTGTCGGTGAACATTAGGGAGGGAATGTCAGAGGTAGTTGACACACTGTCAGGGCACATGAGGGAGGGAATGTCGGAGGTAGTTGACACACTGTCAGGGCACATGAGGGAGGGAATGTCGGAGGTAGCTGCTGCTATAAAGGAACATGCCCAGGCCCCGCAGCCATTGACAGAATCAACTGTCACTCCCACTCCAATCCCCAGACCAACCTCCTAAGAGGCCCAAGTTGGGCCTTCCACATTACTGCCTGCCCACCCAACAAGAATTGCGCATTGCCCGAGATGCTCAGAAGAATAAACTTGGTACCAACCCAAGAAAGGCAGGCAGGGGTGGAGTTACCAAGACCAAGCGCAGCAGGCGGTCTTAGAATAAGGTGGAGGAGAGATGGATACAGCCTTTGTTTGCGGCTGCTGCTGTTGTTGTTGTTGCTGTTTTTATTGTTGTTACTGTTGTTCTTATGTTATTGTTATTTAACTGTTTTCAAATTAAAAGTTTTTTGTAATTGATGGAAATTTACAAGTTTAAAAGTTTGTAAGTGATCTTAAAGTTTGTAAGTGATCTTAATTGAATAGTTTAAAGTTTGATACAAGAATATTTTTATTAAAGTTAAATACAAACAAGTGTTAAAATTTTGAATAAAATATATATTTTAAATTATAACTGAATCATTTACATAATTTGTTCCATTATTAACACAACTTTTTGAACTAAAGAAGAATCATTGACATTATTTGTTCCCTTATTACCACAACACAACATCACGGAACAGGTCCAAATAATAAACATGGTCCATTTGGAATAGTTGCCACTGAGCCATCAGGCAGAAAAGGATGAGCTGCTGGTGCAAGGCTTGAGCAATCATTAAAGGGACACGATGGCCCGCCCTCCTCCGCCATCATGCTCCGAGTTCAGGTCGTTTCATGGCTTCCACCTCCTCCTTTTTGTCATCTGTATCTTCCTCCTCATCATCAGCCACTCTCACCTCAGGTGGGTCTTCTACTACTAGCTGCCATTGCCTTATGATGGTTCAGTTGTGTAGCATTCAGCAGACAACAGTGAACTGACCGACAATCTCAGGGGAGTATTGCAAGTAGCCTCCGGAACGGTCCAGGCATCGGAAACGTTGCTTCAAAATGCCAATGGTCCTCCCTATTATGCTACGCATCGCAATGTGTGACATGTTGTATTCCCGCTCAGCTTCCGTCCAGGTTACGCGTAGGGGCGTCATGAGCCAGGTGGTGAGGCCAGTAATTTGTCCCCCAGCAGCCAGCTCTGCCCTTCTGGCTGATGCTGAAACATGACAGATGTAGTGCTCTCACGTAGGATGAAAGCATCATGGATGCTCCCAAGGTATCTTGCATCAACTACCATGATGCAATGCATATCATCACAGATGAGCTGCATGTTCATCGAGTGGAAGCCTTTTCTGTTACTGTACATCTCGGAATCCTCCAAAATTGCTCGCAAGGCAACGTGGGTACAATCAATGCAGCCCTGTACCTTGGGGAAGCCAGCAATCCTGGAGAAACCTACAGCCCTTTCACGCATTGTCTGGGCGGTCATGGGGAACTTTATGCAGTCATTCCTCCGAGCATATAGTGCAGCAGTCATCTGACGAATGCAGACATGTGTTGCATGTTGAGAAATGGCACACACATCCCCAGTTGTGGCCTGGAATGATCCAGAAGCATAAAATGCAAGTGCAGCTGTGACCTTTACTTCAACTGACAAAGCAGCCCTCCTGACGCTTCTAGATTGCAGGTCTACTTTTATTAACTCACAGAGCTCGATTACAACTTTTTTGCAAAAATGCAGCCTTCTCACACAGTCTGCATCACTCAAGTGCAGGTATGAATGCCTGTCTCGATAAACCTGACATGGATAAGGCCTCCTGCCCATCATCCTACGTGCTCTGAGGTTCCTCAGGTGATGCTGTCTAATCAATCTTCTCCTCCGCAGCACCGTCATGAAGAAGGCTTGTACGAGGTATGGCATTGTCAATATTGCCCCCATAATTAAATTGTAGCTTTGCAACAACTTCAAAACAGTAGGACAAAACACTCACACCTTTTCTTTCCTCGCTCTCTCCCCAAGGTCGACGCCCTAATATGGACCACACCATGGTCTGCGCATGCGCAATAGGCTTGCTTACAATGGGAAGCTAGGCATTCAATGAAGACATTCTGACCATCGAGCCTGGTGAGGAGAGGAGAGGTGGTGGGGTGGTACTGTGAAAAAAATCCTAAATTCAAGAATTGCATTAGACTTACAATTTCTCCCTTTTGACATTCAAAAACTGAAGATTTATGATGCATATTCTCTGCCTTCTTCACTCCCTCCAAAACGTCAGCTAAAAACAATGGCATCTTTCTGCACCAATTTTGCAATGTGCGCTGATTTTTGTTAAGTGCCCAGAAAGTTTTTTGGGAGTGATCGCATACACCGTCATAGAAAAAAATCTAAATTGGCCAAACTTGTTTACATGTCAAAAACTGGCGCAAACATCAGGTTACTATGACACAACAAAAATCGTAGCCTAAATAAACCGTACCTAAGTGAATTACGCTGGCGCGGAAACTTTGGGGAAACTTGAAGATTTTTATTTACTTAAAAAAAAACGATGCATGCCAAAAAAAGGGCGCAGATAATTGGGGAAAATTGAGCCCATTGTCTGTAAAGCACTTGAGATGTCCGGTGGTCATGAAAGGTGCTATATAAATCCAAGTCTTTCTTTTCTTTTTTGTGACCTTTGACCCACACAGAGGATAAAACTGTATGCATCACACTATGAGTTTGAAGCATGCCGTTCCACATGGATATAGTATAAAGTGCAGTGTGACGATAACATATTCCTGATTGACAAAGGTTTAAACTAAAAGTCATTTTCAAATAACTCACAAATAATCTGGTCCATTGCATAATGTCATATTTTTTTCTTAAAATATGTTTCTATAAAATGTCTTCAGTGTGTGTGTGAGTGTGTGTCGACACCCATCTTTGAATGCTTAACATTTTCCACTCCGCATGTTCAGGACATTTACTGTTGGCACCAGAACTCTCTCCTGGTTTGATCGAGGCACTTTGAAGTATTTGCGGTCCCGACACATCTGTAAGCAAGATGTTCTTCTTTGGCTGTTGGGGGGCTCGTATTTGTACCATGAGCCAGCACTCTGACACCATGTGACTTTGAAAAACACTTTTAACCCCTGATTACTGGCAGTCTGTCACAGCATGCAGCAAAACACTACATATCTGTCAAGTTTAATATCTGTCCAATTTAATACCTTTTTCTTTGCATGTACATGCACACAGGAATCAGCCTCAATTTATTTTTTTCCTTTTTGTTTCATTTTGTTTTTCTGCTCAATTTTCTGTTCTCTCCCCTAGCTCCTGACTCTCGCTGTGGAATGACTCTATTGATGCTGACTGCAATCCACTACCCCGCTAAATTGCCCGCTGGTTGCCCATTCTTCACTTGTGTGCTCAGACAGCGAGTATTGGCAGACTAGTTGATCAAGTGGAGTGTGAGATAGGTCAGCCTGGGTCTTTCATCACCGTGTATACTCATTGCATTTCCGACAGGCATTGCTGAATAGCAAACAGAACGGGTAACCTTGGCTTTCCCATCCCGCCGACCCCCCTGCCCAGGGATACTGATGCTAATTGCAATGCTGCCTTGCCTGAGATCAACTATCATCAGCAGAATCCAGGGTTCAGACTGCGACCTTCCTCGTCTGTATGGCTCAGTTCCACATTACTATTTCACCAGAAGGCAGAACTACTGAGAGGTTCATTTTCCCCTTGTGCATTCTATACTTTTGATACCAGAACTGCTCCATATTCAGCCAAATCCAGTATTAAAAAATCTAACTGAGTGGCATCAGAACAAACAAAACCATTGCTATGTGAAAGTTTGACTCCTGTGCAAAATGGATCCAGCTGTAGTATAACTGCAAGCTGTGCACTTTCGAGCAGTACCCATAATGCTCTGAATGACCATGAAATCCTTGCGTTATTGCATGGCGCACTGTGGAGCTTCTTGTGCAAGCACTCGTACCGAGCAATTATCAAACTACCAGTGGAAAACCATGCTTAAAAAGGGGGGTCGGAGATGGAACTACAATATTGTACCTCTGTTTCTCAGACGTGTACCCCCTGCAAATGTCATTCCTCGCTGCGAGTATATTATTTCAGAATTAGAATTAGTCCTTACGACTTCTAAATACTGGGAGTTTGTTCATGCATGTTTGGAGGCAAGAGCTAGCACTGACCCGGAGCTGTAAGTCTAACTAGAGATTGGACTCCCAGGACCAAGCCATTATTGACTGTACTCTGGAGTAAACAGTGGCAATGGTTGAAAATGTTGGCTTTAGCTACAGCTTCACATTCAGCTCAATGGGCAAAATGTGCTGTTTAGTGCTATAGACGAGGAAGGTCCCATGTTCAATTTATGGCTAACTTCCACACGTATGCTGATGATACCTGTTATGTATGGAGAAAGAGTCAGACTGAACACTGTGAGCTCAAAGTGAAGTGTGACATTGTTTTTTTATTGCAGGT
The DNA here is from genome assembly GCF_044704955.1 of Pristiophorus japonicus. Classification (NCBI taxonomy): domain Eukaryota; kingdom Metazoa; phylum Chordata; class Chondrichthyes; family Pristiophoridae; genus Pristiophorus; species Pristiophorus japonicus. Next base: position 93,473,172 of record NC_091984.1, read on the forward strand.
CTCCAGAGTGCCTCTTCAACCTGTGAGGTCTCCTTAAATACCTGTGCTCCCAAGGGATTACGGGATCCCTTGGGACTCCAGGGGATGAGCCCTCTTGTGGCTGTACAGAGTAAATACAAGTTTACATATATAACAACACTACCCCGCGCCCCCCTCCCCCCCCCCCCCAAAGTCAATAGTGTAACTATTTACAATGTGAGTTGATCTGGGGCCCTTCTTGCCCTGGTTGATCATCTCGGTGTGAAAGCTGGTGTTGTTGAATCATTTGTTGGGCCCTCGCTGGGCTGCTGTGCAGCTGGCCTCGCTGGGCTGCCTGGTGTGTTGGGTCCTGCTGGGTTGCTGTGGATGATGGGTTCTGCTTTGTGGTCAACCGTGGTACCGATTACCACTGGTGCGTATGTTGGGGGATCAAAAAAGGTAAGGTCCAAGGTGGGTTGCTCAGGATAGTCTGTGAATCTGAGTTTGATTTGGTCCAAGTGTTTCCGGTGAATGAGTCCATTTGAAAGTTTGACCTGCTCTCCTTTTTGGCCATGACAATGCCGGGAAGCCACTTGGGACCTTGTCCATAATTCAATACAAATACAGGATCATTGATTTCAATCTCGCGTGACACATTTGGTATGTACTTTGTTGAAGCTGCCTGCTCTCTACCTGTTCATGTAGATCAGGGTGAACTAATGAGAGTCTTGTCTTAAGTGCTCTTTTCATGAGCAGTTCAGCAGGAGGAATCCCAGTGAGCGAGTGGGGTCTCGTGCAGTAGCTAAGCAGGACTCGGGATAGGCAAGTCTGCAGTGAGCCTTCAGTTACCCTCTTCAAGCCTTGCTTGATAGTGGAAAAGCGGGTTGTGTAGAGGACACAGAGAGGCTGCAAAGAGATTTAGATAGGTTAAGCGAATGGGCTAAGGTTTGGCAGATGGAATACAATGTCGGAAAATGTGAGGTCATCCACCTTGGAAAAAAAAACAGTAAAAGGGAATATTATTTGAATGGGGAAAAATTACAACATGCTGCGGTGCAGAGGGACCTGGGGGTCCTTGTGCATGAATCCCAAAAAGTTAGTTTGCAGGTGCAGCAGGTAATCAGGAAAGCGAATGGAATGTTGGCCTTCATTGCGAGAGGGATGGAGTACAAAAGCAGGGAGGTCCTGCTGCAACTGTATAGGGTATTGGTGAGGCCGCACCTGGAGTACTGCATGCAGTTTTGGTCACCTTACTTAAGGAAGGATATACTAGCTTTGGAGGGGGTACAGAGACGATTCACTAGGCTTATTCCGGAGATGAGAGGGTGACCTTATGATGATAGATTGAGTAGACTGGGTCTTTACTCGTTGGAGTTCAGAAGCATGAGGGGTGATCTTATAGAAACATTTAAAATAATGAAAGGGATAGACAAGATGGAGGCAGAGAGGTTGTTTCCACTGGTCGGGGAGACTAGAACTAGGGGACACAGCCTCAAAATACGGGGGAGCCAATTTAAAACCGAGTTGAGAAGGAATTTCTTCTCCCAGAGGGTTATGAATCTGTGGAATTCGCTGCCCAAGGAAGCAGTTGAGGCTAGCTCATTGAATGTATTCAAATCACAGATGGATAGATTTTTTGCCAATAAGGGAATTAAGTATTACGGGGAGCGGGTGGGTAAGTGGAGCTGAGTCCATGGCCAGATCAGCCATGATCTTGTTGAATGGCGGAGCAGGCTCGAGGGGCTAGATGGCCTACTCCTGTTCCTAATTCTTATGTTCTTATTATGTTTGCATTGCTCTCTCTGCCGGACCATTGGACGCTGGTTTAAACGGGGCAGATGTGACATGTTTGATCCCGTTTTGGGTCATGAATTCCTTGAACTCAGCACTGGTAAAACATGGCCCGTTGTCGCTCACCAGGACATCGGATAGGCCGTGAGTAGCAAACATGGCCCGCAGGCTTTCAGTAGTGGCAGCGGACGTGCTAGCCGACATTATCTCACATTCAATCCACTTGGATTATGCGTCTACAACCACAAGGAACATTTTACCCAAGATCAGGCCTGCATAGACGACGTGCACCTTAGACCACGGTTTGGAGGGCCACTACACGATTGCCCCACAGAAGGCAGTCTGCCTGTATCGACATTTCATCTTTGCGCCGCTAGAACAGCTTTATCTCTTCCTGCATTTCCACTGGGACACTGGACCAGCTCCCGTGAAGCACACAGCTTTTGACTAGGGATAATAAGGGGTCCTGGCGTGTCCAGGTTTTGATCTGCCAGGCAATGACAGGTGATTGCTCATAGAAACATAGAAACATAGAAAATAGGTGCAGGAGCAGGCCATTCAGCCCTTCTAGCCTGCACCGCCATTCAATGAGTTCATGGCTGAACATGAAACTTCAGTACCCCCTTCCTGCTTTCTCGCCATAACCCTTGATCCCCCGAGTAGTAAGGACTTCATCTAACTCCCTTTTGAATATATTTAGTGAATTGGCTTCAACTACTTTCTGTGGTAGAGAATTCCACAGGTTCACCACTCTCTGGGTGAAGAAGTTTCTCCTCATCTCGGTCCTAAATGGCTTACCCCTTATCCTCAGACTGTGACCCCTGGTTCTGGACTTCCCCAACATTGGGAACATTCTTTCTGCATCTAACCTGTCTAAACCCGTCAGAATTTTAAACGTTTCTATGAGGTCCCCTCTCATTCTTCTGAACTCCAGTGAATACAAGCCCAGTTGATCCAATCTTTCTTGATAGGTCAGTCCCGCCATCCCGGGAATCAGTCTGGTGAACCTTCGCTGCACTCCCTCAATAGCAAGAATGTCCTTCCTCAAGTTAGGAGACCAAAACTGTACACAATACTCCAGGTGTGGCCTCACCAAGGCCCTGTACAACTGTAGCAACACCTCCCTGCCCCTGTATTCAAATCCCCTCGCTATGAAGGCCAACATGCCATTTGCTTTCTTAACCGCCTGCTGTACCTGCATGCCAACCTTCAATGACTGATGTACCATGACACCCAGGTCTCGTTGCACCTTCCCTTTTCCTAATCTGTCACCATTCAGATAATAGTCTGTCTCTCTGTTTTTACCACCAAAGTGGATAACCTCACATTTATCCACATTATACTTCATCTGCCATGCATTTGCCCACTCACCTAACCTATCCAAGTCACTCTGCAGCCTAATAGCATCCTCCTATCTCCTCGCAGCTCACACTGCCACCCAACTTAGTATCATACTCTCAAATGCTTCCATAACCATGGCTAAATCTTCGCGCTGCACCATTTCCATCCCCGTGGTAGGCAATGACAGCCTACTGTGAGCATCGGCGCATCTGGCCTGTGGCAGATGTCATAGTTGTATGCGGACAACGTGAGCGCCCATCTCTGGATGCGGGCCGATGCTTTGGTATTTATTCCTTTATTCTCGTAAAACAGGGATATGAGTGGCTTATGGTCAATTTCCAATTCGAATTTTAGCCCAAACAGGTATAAATGCATTTTCTTTACCCCATAGAAACACACTAACGCTTCTTTCTCAATCATGCTGTAGGCTCTCTCAGACTTAGACAGACTCCTGGATACATAAGCAACCGGTTGCAACTTCCCGAAATCATTAGCTTGTTGCAATACACACCCGACGCCATATGACGACGCATCACATGCTTCATGGATCATACAACACAAGCAATTTGTTTGAGCATAACAATTTTCTCACTTTTACAAAGGCACTTTCTTGGCTTTTGCCCCAAACCCATTCAGCTCCTTTTCATAGTAAGACATGCAGTGGTTCTAACAGTGTGCTGAAACCCGATAAGAAATTACCAAAGTAGTTCAGGAGTCCCAGAAACGACCGCAGCTCCGTCACATTCTGTGGCCTCGGTGCGTTCTCGATTGCCTCCGTCTTCACGTTGGTAGGTCTGATGCCTTCCTAAGAACTCCACTTCAGGCGCCAGGAAAACGCACTTCGAGCGTTTTAACCTGAACCCCACGTGGTTGAGTGGACTAAGAACCTCCTCCAGGTTCTACAGATGCTCGACTGTGTTCCTACCTGTGACCAAGATGTCATCCTGGAAGACCATGGTGTGAGGGATCGACTTCAGTAAGCTTTCCATGTCTATCTGAAATATCGGCGCCGCTGATCGGATTCCAAACAGGCATCTGTTATAAACAAAAAGATCTTTGTGTGTGTTGATGCAGGTGAAGCCCTTCGATGATTCCTCCAGTTCCTGCGTCATGTAGGCTGAATGCAGTTCCAGCTTCGTGAACGTCTTTCCTCCCGCCAGCGTTGCAAAGAGGTCGTCGGCCTTTGGTAGTGGCTATTGGTCCTACAGGGAGAAACGATTGATAGTTACTTTGTAATCGCCACAGATTCTGATGGTGTTGTCTCCCTTGAGGACAGGAATGATCGGGTTGGCCCACTCTTTGAACTCGATCAGTGAAATGATGCCCTCTCGTTGCAGCCGGTCTAGCTCGATCTCTACCCTTTCTCTCATCATGTACGGTACTGCTCTCGCCTTGTGATGGATGGGTCGCGCTCCCGGAATTAGGTGGATCTTCACTTTTGCTCCTTGGAATTTCCCAATGCCTGGTTCGAACAGCGAAGGGAACTTGTTTAAGACCTGGGCACATGAAGTGTCGTCAGCGGGCAATAGCGCTCGGACGTCGTCCCAGTTCCATCACCCGGTACCACCCAGAGTGATAGCTTGTGCACCGCTCCATCGTAAGACACCTTGACGGTGGCACTGCCAATTACGGGAATCAGTTCTTTCGTGTAAGTTCTTAGTTTCGTACAAATTGGAGTTAAGACTAGCCTTGAGGTCTTGTTGCACCACAGTCTTTCGAAAGTCTTTTTCCCATGATGGACTGGCTCGTGTCCAGTTCCATTGACACCGGGAGGCCATTTAGTTCAACATTCAGCATTATCGGGGGACAATTCGTGGTGATGTGTGCACCCCATGTACCTCTGCCTCCTCGGTCTGAGGCTCTGGTTCGTCGTGATCCTCCGTGGATCTGTCCTCCTCCGCAACATGGTGGTTTGCAGGTTTAACAGGATTAGCAGCTCGCCTCCACATACGTTGGTGGTGTCCCATTTTTCCACAGCCCTTGCAAACATACCCTTTGAATCGGCATGAATGGAAACCATGATCACCCCCGCAACGCCAACAAGGCGTTAATGGCCTTGCATCCATCACCCTTGGTGGCGGACTCTGAGACATCTGCAGACGTGCAGCTGCAGGCATGTGTGACCTGCCCTGTACATTGCGATTCGAAAACAACATCACTTTGTTCGCAGTACTTGTAGCAGCACTTGTGTGCTGAGAGATTTGCTTTGTATTGTCACTGGTGGCAATGAACGCCTGGGCCATTGCTATGGCCTTACTCAAGGTTGTGGTCTCTAGAGTCAAAAGTTTGCGAAGTATGGATCCGTGGCCAATGCCAAGTACAAAAAGGTCTTTGAGCATGTGCTCCAAATGTCCTTCAAATTCGCAATGTCCTGCAAGGCGTCTTAGCTCGGCGACATAACTCGCCATTTCCTGGCCTTCAACCTTTCGTAGGTGTAGAGCCAGTACCTCGCCATCAGAACGCTTTCCTTTGGGTTTAAATGCTCTCGGACCAGTGTGCACAAATCACCGTACGATTTCTCCGTGGGTTTCGCTGGAGTGAACAGATTCTTCATGAGGCCATACGTTGGTGCCCCCCAGACGGTGCCCTTCATTTGGCAGCATTCTCTTCCCCATCTAGGTTGTTGGCCACAAATTATTGGTCGAGTCGCTCCACAAAAGTTTCCCAATCATCTCCCTCCGAGAATTTCTCCAGGATGTTCACTGTTCTCTGCATCTTTGGGTTCACTATCTGTATCTCGTCGCCAGTTGTTGTGTATGGAGAAAGAGTGAGACTGAACACAGTGAGCTCAAAGTAAAGTGTGACCTTAGTCTTTTATTGCAGATCTCCAGAGTGCCTCTCCAACATGTGAGACCTCCTTAAATACTTGTGCTCCCAAGAGATTATGGGATCCCTTGGGACTCCAGGGGATGAGTCCTCTGGTGGCTGTACAGAGTAAATACAAGTTTACATATATCACAATACCCAGCTCTACCTCTCCACCATTTCCCTTCACCCTTGACTGCCTGAATGCTGTTAGAATGCTTGTTCCGACATCAAGTTTGGGGTAGGAGAGGAATTTTCTAAATTCCTCCACCCCCCCCCCCCCCCCCCCCACAATTGACTATGTTTTTTTTTTCTAGTTTTTCACCTCTCACCTCTCCCTCGTGATTACTTGGCTTTTGGGCGGGATAGGAAATTTATATATTGTGACAGGCTGGATGGACGAGTAGATCTTTTCCTGTGCTGCGAGTAACTTCCTTTTGTCTCATCATTGGGACTGAAGCCATAATCTTTGACCCTTGTCATAACTTCTGCTCCCTTGCTACTGATTTCCTTCCTCTTCCTGGTTACTGTCTTGGACTGAATTTGACTGTTCACCATCTTGATGTACTGTTTGACCTGAGATGAACTCTAAGTGCCACATTCTATCTGTCATCAAGATTGTTTATTTCCACATCTTCAACATTGATCACCTCTGCCCTATCGCATGCTCTCTGCTGATGAAGCCCTTATACATCCACCTTCTTACTTCTAGACTTGACTATTCTACTGCCCTTCTTCCTGACCTCCTATCCTCCTCCATTCATAAACTCTAACATCCGAACCTCTACAGCTTGCGTTCTGCCCGCGCTTAGTACCAACTGTCCGCAACCCCTGTCCACACTGACTTTCAGTGGCTTCCTATCTCCCAAAGTATTACATTCTTGTCTATAAATCTCACCTTGGCATACCCCATCCTAGCTCTGCAAGCTCCTGTAGCCCTATAACCTTTCTCAAATGAACTGTTCCTCTAATTATGGCATCCTATCCATCCCACTCCCCACTATTTTTTCATCCCCACCATTTGTGATGGAGTCTTCAGTCCTTCCACAATGATCTTTGGAACTCTACCCTTGGATGTCTCCATCTCTCTCTCCAACTTTAAAAACCATCTCATGATCCAATGTTTCAGCCATGTTTTCTGCCACATATCCTAAACTTTTCTTTCTCGGTTTCGGGTCTATTTTCACTTCCAACACCCATCTGTGAAGCGTGTTGGGACACTTTTGCGTGAAAGCATTATATAAATTCAAGCTGTTGCTGTTGTTCTGAGCTGAGTTAACTAAGATTGCCAGAATTGCTCCTGGAGTGGAAATGGAAAAAAATCTGCCAAGGTTCCTGCTGCTGATCGCAATCAAATGACCCTTACTGAATATTGTGGTGCATCTGGTAAGGACAAAAGAGGACAAAACCTTCTCATGTGAAGAATAGCTATATGGAGAGAGGGTACTGTGAGGATGACAGTGCCTTGTGAATCTGTTCGCCAGCATTAGTCACTACCTTTAGAAAAAAATGCACGAAAATTGCGGTTGGGGGAAATGCCAACTGGGAAATAGTATTGAAAGTTCATCTCAAACTCATCCCATATTTCGGCCTCAGTACACAGTTTGACTGTGTGGAAGAGACATTTCATTAACTTTTCCTGCTGCCATGCCAGTGTAAGTAGGAGTTCAGAAACACCTGCTGACACCCTATTAGTGCCTGGTCTCAACTTCGCCAAGTAAGGCATTTTGCACGTTTGGGCCAAGCAGACTATTCTAAAGCAAGCAGGGGTTGGGTGTATCACAGCTGAGCCTGCTCCTCTCCTCTCCTCACTTGGCATCCATTTGTGCACACTTTTCAGTAAGGCTCTTACTGGACATTCACCAGTTGCTATTTCCAAATTTAACATCTTTAAATAGTTGCACCCAATCCTGTCAGCTCCCCGACGGGGCAGGCAGGGTTTCCACTGCCCCCACTGCCTTTCAGAGAAGAGAAAATGGGGAAGGGGCGGGAAAAGAAAGATGGACAAAGGATGTAAGTCGTCTTTTATGAGTGTTGGTTGGTGTGAGCAGTTCAGCCCGTCTGGACCGACCAGCCAGAGTCTCTGTCAACTCTCACGTTCCTGAGTCACCGGGGAAGGTGCAAAGGACAAGGTGCTTCAGTTTTAAATTAGTTCCCCAAGGGTTTGCTGAGTGAGCAGTTGAGTCAGTAAAAATCCCACTTCGATTTCTGCTGTGTGCTGAATTGGCTGGTTCCATTCAAGGATACAATAAAAAAGTTTACAGTTGGCCTCAACACCCGATGTTATGGAAGGGGAAAAGTGGAATGGGTGGAACACGTGTTAAAATGTGCAGCCCTGGCCAAGGTGGGATGCATTTAAGGGGAAACTGTTTAACCATATGAGGGAGAAAGGAATAGAAGGATATTCTGATTGGGTGAGATGAAGTAGGGGTAGGAGGAGGCTTGTGTGGAGCATAAATTAGTTTGCTGACACCAGTTCAGCCCCAGCTGGAATATTGTGTCCAATTCTGGCACCACACTTTAGGAGGGACATGAAGGCTTTGGAGAGGGTACAGAAGAGATTTACCAGAATGGTTCCAGGCATGAGGGATTACAGTTATATGGATAGACTGGAGGAGCTGGGGTTATTCTCCTTAAAGCAGAGAAGGTTACAAGGAGATTTGATAGAGGTATTCAAAATCATGAAGAGTTTGAATATAGTAAATAAGGAGAAACTTTATCCATTGGCTGAAGGGTCGATAACCAGAGGGCACAGATTTAAGGTGATTGGCAAAAGAACCAGAGGCGACATGAGAAAAAACATTTTTATGCAACAAGTGGTTAGGATTTGGAGTGCACTGCCTGATAAAGTGGTGGAAACAGATTTAATAGTAGCTCTCAAAGAGGGGAATTGGATAAATACTTGAAGGCGAAAAAATAGCAGGGATATAGGGAAAGAGTGGGGAGTGGGACTAATTGGATTGCTCTTCGAAAGAGCCGGCGTAGACTTGATAGGCTGAATGGCCTTCTTTTTTGCTGTACTATTCAATGATTCCAAGATGCTATAAGTAGTTGTTTTAAAGGAAAACTAGCTGCTGTAGAAACCATCCCATAATACTAATGGGACAGTTGCTATAGCAATGGAAGCTCAAAGGTTATGGCGGTAACCAGAATGAATCAATCAAAATCAGAGTAAGGATGTCGGCCCCAATTTTGAGAGATTGCCAAAATTGGGCTGTGCTTGCCCGTGGCACATGCACACCCGCGATGATACTGGGAATGGATGGCTGCCAAATATCTGCAAGGCCATCCCCTTCCCTTCATGCGAAGAAGCTTTCTGTGCCTTGAAAACATGTGTGGGAAATGAGAGACAAAAGCTGGCTGAATGCCAATTACAAAATCTGCTCAGCCAGCAATTCCTAAAGGCCTGCTTCTGGCCTCTTCTTGGGGCAATAGACCACCGTGCTGTGAATGGGGAGTCTGCCGAAAATATGTTAATGAGCCTGAGGTCAGAAAAATCATTTGGGGACAAGAGTGCTTCATTGAGGTAGGCGTAAGTCCTGTCGCACTGGAGATGCTCCCAAATTCTGCAAGAAAGTAAAATCTGGGTTATTTTATATATGAATGGAGCTTCAAAAGAATCAGGAGAAAGGAATGAAGCCAGTCTCCCAAAATGTTTGTATGCATTACACAGATTTGTTTTTGTCAGTCCTGGGTCACAGAGTAATTACCCTTTAGATTAAGGCAGATTTGACCAAGTATGGCACAAAGAAGCCCTAGTAAAACACCATAATGATGGCTAGTCAGAAACCCTCCAGTTACTGCAATCATAACCGACACACAGGAAGATGGTTGTGGTTGTCAGAGACCAATATCAAAGCCCCAGGACTTTGCTATTGGAGTTAATCAGGGCAACTGTCATGTATTCAACCATCATTGTAACCCATGTATAAACTGACCTAAGTTGTACACTGTGAGAACAGTGACCACTAGGTGGTGAACTTGTGGGAGACACTGCTAACCTGGACTTTCAAGTATAAAAGGGGAAGCTCCACCCACCTTCATCACTTGAGTGCTAGCTAATAAAGGTTACTGGTCACAGAGTGACCTTCTCTCAAGCATGGGCCTCGTGTGCATTTATACTGTATAGTAAGGACATATTGGCGACGAGAAACTGGGATTTAAACCATGCGAGCATGGCCACTAGCAGCATAGATGAGAGGTACTGTGTTGGGATGATTAGGACGATTTTATTGAGAGACTACAGCAAAGTTTCGTCACTAAGGAATGGTTGGGACAGGAGTCGGCCGACAAATGCAGAGCTCATCTCCTGATGGTTGTGGATCCAGGACGTACTCCCCGATGAAGGACCTTCTAGCACCAGAGAAGCCGGTGGACAAGACGTTTGAAGAGCTCAGTAAGTTGATCGGGGAACACTTTAAACCGGCGAGCAGCATGCACATGGCGAGACACCGGTTTTATACGCACAGGCGGCGAGAAGGGCAAAGCGTTCCAGACTTCGTGGCAGATCTCCGGCGCCTGGCGAGCCTACGTCAGTTCCCAGATGCATGCAGAGCGGAGATGCTGCGAGACTTTTTTATTGAGGGCATCGGGCACGCTGGAGTTTTCAGGAAACTGATTGAGACCAAAGACTTGACCCTGGAAACGGCGGCCTTGATGGCCCAGACTTTCATCTCAGGGGAAGAAGAGACCATAATGATGTTTGACAAAAATCTGGGCTCAATTGCGGCAAATAGATAGGGAGTTAACATTGTTAATGCGGCACACAGTTCTCCAGGCAGACAAGAGCAATCGGACATGCCCCAACATGTTGTCGAACCCAGAAGGGGAATTCAACAGACACAATGGCTAACTGAGCGGCGATTCACGCCATCGTAAGGGACAATGCAGCCAGTAATGGGGCCATCAACACCTGTTAATGGTGCACTTCAGGACAGTCACAGAGACAGTCAGAGACGATCGACTGGTAATGGACCTTTTGTTTCCAACAACGGCTCATGTTGGAGGTCTGGAGGCACACACCCAGCCAGAATTTGCAGGTATCAGCAATATACCTGCAGAAATTGCAACGTCAGCAGTCACTTGGCACGTATCTGCAGGAAGCCTGCAGCCAGGCTGATGTAGGAGGAGGACGGGCCCGATGTAAGCCCTACGAGGCCAAATGAACACTGGGGGAAATCGCTGGAAGCTGAAGTTCAGCGAGTTCATGTTGAGCACATATACAGTTCATACACCAGGACGCCACCGATAATGATGAAAGTGCTCCTCAATGGCATCCCAGTATCAATGGAGCTAGACACAGGGGCCAGCCAGTCCCTGATGAGTATCAAACAGTTCGAAAAGTTGTGGGCGTCCAAAGCCAGGAGGCCAAAATTATCGCCGATTGACGCACAGCTACGGACATACACAAAGGAGATCATTCCGGTGCTAGGCAGCGCCACCGTAGTCGTGACCCACAATGATTTGGAGAACAGTTTGCCACTCTGGATTGTCCCGGGGGACGGTCCCGCACTACTGGGGAGAAGTTGTCTTGCTGTCATGAACTGGAAATGGGGCGATGTCAATGCAATTTCTTCTGTGGACCTATCATGCTCACAGGTCCTGGACAAATTTGACTCACTTTTTCAACCTGGCATTGGCCACTTTCATGGCGGCCAAGGTAGTGATTCACATAACCCCGGACGCCAGGCCAGTACACCACAAGGCCAGAGCGGTGCCGTACGTGATGCGGGAAAAGATAGAAGGCGAATTGGACCGCCTGCTGAGGGAAGGCATCATCTCGCTAGTCGAATTCAGTGACTGGGCGAGCCTGATTGTGCCGGTGCTCAAGGCGGATGGGTTGGTCAGGATATGTGGTGATTACAAGGCCACCATCAATCAGGTGTCACTCCAAGACCAGTACTTGCTCCCGAGAGCGGAGGACCTCTTTGTGATGCTATCCGGTGGCAAACTTTTTTCAAAATTGGACCTGACCTCAGCTTACATGACCCAGGAGCTGGCGAGTGAGTCGAAGAAGCTGACCACCATGACACACAAGGGGTTGTTTGAGCACAACAGATGCCAGTTCGGGATTCGTTCGGCCGCCGCAATCTTTCAACGAAATATGGAAAGCCCCCTCAAGTCGATTCCAGGGACGGTGGTTTTTCAAGACAACATCCTCATCACGGGTCGCGATACTGAAGAACACCTCCACAATCTGGAGGAGGTGCTATGCAGACTGGACCGGGTAGGGCTGCGAAGTGCGTTTTACTAGCTCCAGAGGTAGAATTCCTGGGGATGTGGGTAGCAGCAGACAGGATCAGACCTACTGCGTCCAAAACAGAAGTGATCCAGAGAGCACCCAGACCCCGTAACACGACAGAGCTGCATTCGTTCCTGGGGCTCCTGAACTATTTTGGTAATTTTCTTCCCAAATTAAGCATGCTGTTAGAGCCGCTACATGTGCTCCTACGCAAAGATCGCGAATGGGTCTGGGGGGACAGCCAGAAAAGGGCTTTTGATAGAGCACGCAATTTGTTATGCTCAAACAATCTGTTAACGCTATATGACCCATGTAAGAAACTTGTTTAACGTGCGATGCGTCGTCCGATGGTGTCAGGTGTGTGTTGCAGCATGTTAATGCCAAGGGTCAGTTACAGCCGGTAGCTTATGCCTCCAGAAGTCTGTCCCAGGCAGAAAGGGGCTACAGGATGGTAGAAAAGGAGGTGCTTGCATGTGTATATGCGGTAAAGAAAATACCAGTACCTGTTTGGCAGGAAATTTGAGCTGGAGACAGATCACAAACCCCTAACGTCCCTTTTGGCCGACAACAAGGCCATAAATGCAAATGCATCGGCCCGCATACAGAGGTGGGCACTCACGTTAGCCGCCTATGGCTATGCAATTCGGCACAGACCGGGCACTGAAAACTGCGCCAATGCACTCAGCAGGCTCCCACTAGCCACCACTGAGGGGGCTACCGAGCATGCTGCTGAGATGGTCATGGCTGTTGAAGCTTTCGAAAGTGAAGGCTCACCTGTGACAGCCCGTCAGATTAAAGTCTGGACAAATAGAGACCCGCTACTGTCTTTAGTCAAGAAATGTGTCCTGAATGGGGACTGGGCAGCCACATATGGAGCATGCCCTGAGGAATTTAAACCATTTCACAGGCGCAGGGATGAACTCTCGATTCAGGCCGATTGCCTACTATGGGGTAACCGAGTTATCATGCCCCAGATGGGCAGAGAGGTGTTCATCCGACAACTCCACAATGAGCACCCGGGCATTGTCATGATGAAGGCAATTGCCAGGTCACACGTTTGTTGGCCAGGGATAGATGCAGACCTGTAACATTGTGTTCGCAGGTGCAACACGTGTGCCTAGCTGGGCAATGCGCCCAGGGAAACCCCCCTTAGCCACTGGGTGGCCCGCCAAGCCATGGTCAGACAGCCACGTGGACTACGCAGGTCCTTTCATGGGAAAAATGTTTTTGGTTATAGTAGATGCCTACTCCAAATGGATCGAGTGTGACATTTTAAATTCAAGCACAGCCTCTGCCATGGAAGAAAGTCTACGGGCAATGTTCGCCGCCCTTGGTCTACTGGATGTCTTGGTCAGCGACAATGGCCCGTGCTTCACAAGCACTGAATTCCAGGACTTCATGGCAGGCAATGGAATTAACCATGTCAGAACAGCACCGTTCAAGCCAGCCTCAAATGGCCAGGCGGAACGAGCAGTGCAGATAATCAAACAGGGGATGCTCAGAATCCAAGGGGGTTCCCTACAAAGCCGCTTATCACGTCTCCTGTTGGCCTACAGATCCCGACCACACTCGTTCACAGGAGTTCCACCTGCAGAGCTGCTAATGAAAAGAATGCTCAAAACCAGGTTATACCTTATACACCCCACCATGAAAGAAATTGTCGAGAGCAGGCGTCAGTCACAATGTGACTTCGATGACAGGAATGCGAGGTCGCGAGGTATCGATGTCAATGAGCCTGTCTTTGTCCTCAACTACGCTGCAGGCCCCAAATGGCTCGCAAGCACTGTGATTGCCAAAGAGGGGAATAGGATTCTGGTAGTTAAACTTACCAATGGACAATCTGCCGCAAACACGTGGATCAAACAAAAAGGAGGTTCAGCAACCCCATAGAAGAAGCAGAGGAAGAACACGATGGAGAGTTCACTCCACCACAGGTGACCGAACACCGGAACTGAGTGGAGGAGAGTCCAGTCACTGTGGGCAGTCCAGACAGGCCTGAGGCACCGCAAACAGCAGACACTCAGGCCAGTGCCCAACAACCGGAGCCCCAACTCAGGCGCTCTACAAGGGAGCATAGACCACCAGAGAGACTTAACCTGTGATCCCAATTAGACTTTGGGGGGGAGGGGATGTCATGTATTCAACCATCATTGTAACCCATGTATAAACTGACTTAAGTTGTATACTGTGAGAACAATGAACCACAAGGTGGTGAACTTGTGGGAGACACTCCTCACCTGGACTTTCAGGTATAAAAGGAGAAGGTCCACCCACCTTCATCACTTGAGTGCTAGCCAATAAAGGTTACTGGTCACAGAGTGACCTTCTCTCAAGCATGGGCCTCATGTGCATTTATACTGTATAGTAAGGACATATCAGCAACGTCTTTGGTCCAAAAATCTTCAGCTGCTTTATGACCTTCCCTCCATCATTAGATCAGGAGTGTGGCTGTTCCATGACAATTCTACAGTATTCACCACCATCCTTCGATAATGAACAGTCCATGCTAGTCGACAGCAGGATGTGGACATTCAGGCTTGAACTGACAAGCATCTGGTAACATTCACACCATATAATGCCATGTAATGATCATCTCCAACAAGAAAAGACCCAACTAATTCCTCCTGATCTACAATAACACCACCATTGCTAAATCCCCTGCCAATAACATAATGGGAGTCACCTTTGACCATAAGCTTAACTGAACCAGCCATATCACCACCATGGCTACAAGAGCAGGGCAGAAACTGCTCTGCAATGAGCAGCATACTTCATGGCCCATCGACCACCAACTAAAATACTCAAGTTAGGAATGTGATGGGATATTCACCTCTCACATGGATGGATACAGCTGCAAGAGCACTCGAGAAGCTCGACACCATCCAGGACAAAGCAGCCCACTTGATCGGTGCCCCTGCCACTGAACTCAATAACCATCTGTTTCACCATTGGAGTATGTTGGCTGCAGTAAGTACTATCTATAGGATTCTCTGCAGTAACTTGCCAAGCTTATTTCAACAGCACCTCCCCAGTCCTGCGACCTCTACCACCAGGAAAGATGAGAGCTGCAACATCATGGGCCTGTCAACACCTCAAGTTCCCCTCTAAATCACACACCATTGTGACGTGGGCTTATATGGCTGTTTTTTCATTGTTGTGGGTCAAATTCCTGGAATTCCTTACGTAACTCCATTGTGGGAGCACCATCACCACAAGGACAGCAACAGTTCAAGGAGAAGGTCCACCACCAGTGCAGCACCACAAGAAGTGGTGAGGGACCTTAAAGGGTTAGAAGAGCCCCAAAGATAGCAGGAGTTGCAGCCTTGTAGGTCTCAACTGAGATCAAGGCCTGCACAGGTAAGTGAGTAGGATCCTAATTGGAGGGAGAGACAGCTTCTACCAGGTCTTCTTCCTCCATTGCTGTACTTGAGGCCCATTACAGCCACTGTCCCAGGCCTGCCGCCATCTTCCAGAAGCAGCGGTGACAGGAGTGGGCAGGAAGGATTTACATGGCTAGGGAGGGGTTGGCCAGTGACAGTTCTGGTGAGGGCAGGGGCCGGGGAAGAGAAATCCAAGTTGGGGTGGAGTGATGGTGCTAGGCATCGCCTCCTCATTTTCATGCCATTTATGCTGCTATACCACCCAAAGCTTCCAGTTATGCAACATCCCCATATATTTGCACACTGGGTGCCACTACTGCAACACATCTGACTGTCCTCATTTACACAGTATTAACTATAGGATCATGCAGCTTTCTACCAAGCTTTCTCATCATACACATTGATGGACAGGTGCCCTGAGATGACATCACACATTTCTGATAGCACCCTTCTAGCAGCTATGTTACCATGGAAACAGATGTAATTGTTAAGTCAACATTTCTGGTAGAGGCAAGCTCACCACATAAAGGGCAAATCCTTTAATGTTGCTCTTTTGATCCATTCTTTCCTGTTTAAATAGAAGTGTTGTAAATACCAACTAATGGCTACCTTGTTGATGGAAAAGTTTACTTCAATGGAATATTTCCACAGGCAAAGATTTTTTCCTTTTACATTCTGATGGAAGAACTGCTCATTTACAGGAACAGTTTCCAGTGAGACTGTTGCATAAAGAGCAAGGTAGGCGTAGGGCGATTACATTTTACTCGAAGTACTCCTTTTTGCAGTGAAAAATTCCCTGCTTATAAAAGTCTTGATTGACATTTGTTTCACAAACCCCCAAGCTTGCATCCCTTCCGGCTTGGCTGCACTGTGTTGTCACCGATGGAGGGTGTCTCCCAATCTGGCTCAATTGTGGGCTAGAAACACAGACCATCCTGTGAGTCACTCTGGAGCCACAATACCTTAGAGACTATTTGCTACACCTGTTGAATTGTCAGGGAACAGTCCCACAATTGACCTTATGATGGAGGGAGACAACGTTAGTTGAAGTGGGTGACAGCCTAAGCGGACTTAGCTTTATAGTTTTTTATGGGGGTTCACTCACGCAGCCCTATATCTGTTTGTAAGATTGCGTAACCAAGAGGTGAAACAGTAATACGTCCATGTGACCTGAACTGGACACTCATCTCTTCCACATATGAACTTTCTTCAAGTGAGCACATGCCTTTCCTAACACTGTGCTTCCCCTGGGTAGATAAATGTGCCTTTCATTTTCCGATTCTAGAGCTTTCCTAAGTGCAGTATCGCACGAGATGTTTGACTGCAACTATGCTACAAAAGGTTCATGGGACTGAGGTGGCCCATTTCTCATGGCAGCTTGTTCTGAGGAGGGAGCTGTTGCTGTTAGTTCCTCGACACCGAGTGTCGCTTCCGACATTTCACTGGCATGGTTTTTTTTGGAAAGGTGCGGGGGTGAGGAGGGGCCAGCGGCCTGGCATGTGCTGCTGTCCTGAAACTCAGACTAGTTGATTTCTGACATTGTTATTGCACTGGAGCCTGGATTTGTGGCCCCACTGATCAGCTGACTGGTTGGTCTAATGGCAGCTATCAGATTATGAAAGCCAGAGAGACAACAGACTGCATCCTAGCTGCCAGCATCTGGAAGCTGCTCCATAGGATACTGTCTATTCTGTCCCCAACTACCACTAAGACGGCAGTCTGTGCACTTCTGTAGAGGAGGAGGCACTGACTCGTGCCTGGCAACTTCTTAGGCGGAGAGAGGGGATCTGCTGCAGAATCCAATGAACTTGCCACATGTTCTATTGTTGTCTTCAACAAAAAAAAGTCATCCCTGATATTGTTGTAAACAGCTGTAAAGGTAAAAATTGCTCCCGCCCAAAATGGGGCACAGCTACAGTTCAGGTC
Organism: Pristiophorus japonicus; assembly: GCF_044704955.1. Taxonomy (NCBI): domain Eukaryota; kingdom Metazoa; phylum Chordata; class Chondrichthyes; family Pristiophoridae; genus Pristiophorus; species Pristiophorus japonicus. The sequence goes on from NC_091984.1 coordinate 93,490,614, forward strand.
GCCTCTTGAACGACATCCAGCTCTTTGTTGTTTTTTCTTCCTTGGATCCGGAAGTCGGTCTTACTGGGGGCGGTGACAACACTTGAGGGGCGGCAACATGGCGGTGGCAGCAGCTGAGGCAGAAGTTGGGTGTGGAGTGGAGTGACCGCCGTGATGACATCATCACGCGCCGTGCCACCACGGTTCTCCCCATCGCTTAAAGGGGAGAGCATTTGCGATTTAAAAGCTTTGGCCCACTGGGCCACCAAGGAGGGTTTTGGCCTAATTTGTTAATTACACCTATACACATTCAACCTGGGCTCCTTGACATCTATTTTACACAGGTATGATTGTTAATCTCAGATGCATTTAAATCAGATACGTGCAGGAGGGAGGAAGGAATAGAAGGATATGTTGTTGGGGTGAGATGAGGGGTGGGAGGAGGCTGGTGTGAAGCATAAGGTTGACATGGACCAGTTGGCCCGAATGACCTCTTTCTGTGCCGTAAATTCGATGTAATTCCAGGCAATCAGTGTGAATCAGATTGAAATGACATCAAATGGATGTCACAACATTGGATGTCGCCTCATTTGCATTTGCACGCCCGGTAGTGGGGGTGGCAAATGGCAGTCGGCCGACAAAAAAAAATCACCGTGGTAACAGCAGAGCACCCCCGCCCCCTTTAAGGGGAGCTGCACCGCTGCTGCAGAAGGCCACATCCTCACTGGACCACTGGGAAAAAGCTTGTATTGGCACTGCTGGATGGGGATGAAGATTTTCCACGGGGACTGTCATCGTCGGGGAGTAGATCGGCCGTGCGCATGGTGATGACGCACTTACCGCAGATCGGCAGCAGCAGAGCAGTGGGGGGAAATCGGGGCACCGCCAGGAAAATTCGGAAGGGCATTTGCGCTATCAGTGGCCATTCCACGAAAAGTCGGCGGCCACTCCACTCCACAGCGTGGCCACTGATTTGTGGTGACAACAGCCTTAAGGAAAGGGGCAATTTCGGCCCCTAGTCTCAGGAGTTGCACATCCTCAGAGACTGACCTCAGTACTTCCACGTAGATGTGTCATCACGACTCAACATGCAAATGTAAAAAAGGACCCTGTTGGTTTTGGGGAGTGTGTTTTTCTGCCTCCTCAGTTGAGCAGGTTGAAATTGTGACCAGTCGATTCTTGGTGTCTTCAAGGTATGTAAGTAACGTGACTTATTTTAACTGTCCACCCGCCCAGTTTCCGCCAGGTAAGGTTAGGTTAAAATCGGTCCCATATTACAGGAAAATACCACAGGGCACCAGGGTTGATTCATGCTGTCATTTCTTTTCTCTCACTTCAAGGTAACCCCGGACCTTCATTCATGACCTCGTCCTGCCCTTTCACTATGCCGGGTGAGATCCAAACCTTCCAGTATGGGCGGTGAACAAACCTCTGCCCTGCTATTGCACTCTGTGAAACCCAATTGGCATAGAAACAAGTGACCTTTAAGTTGAACTTAGTTTATTGAAGGTGAATGAAGGGTTAGGAACAGTTCTTTCAGTACAAATAAAACCAAGTCAAAGGCACAGGAAATCTGCTTTGTGACAAGTTCATAACCAGATATGTCCCAAAATGAAGAATTGCATCAAGACCATGTCTACTAGTCCATAGACAAAACAATTCCAATTGAACCACAAGAATGCAACTGCATATGGAAAATCGGAAATGTATAAAAGTTCATTCCCAGAACAACCGTTTGAACACTGATGCAACTGATCAGGATCTAAGATTGTGGTTGCAAATATTCTGGAAAAAAAAATCAACCTTTAAGAAAATTAATCAACAGGAAGAAGTTTGAAATAATGGAGAGTTCCTATTCTATTGAGAAACCTCTTTCTGTCACAATGATATGATGAATGTTTATACACGCACATACATATACATTCATTTTTTCATTCATTCACAGAGTGTGAGCATTTATTGCCAATCCCCAATTGACCTTGAGAACGTGAGAGTGAGCTGCCTTCTTGAACTGCTGCAGTTCGTGTGGTGAAGCTACTCCCAGTGCTGTTAGCAAGGGAGCTCCAGGATTTTGACCCAGCGACACTGAAGGAACGATGATATGTTTCCAAGTCAGGATGGTGCGTGACTTGGAGGTGAACTTGGAGGTGGTGGTATTCCCAGATGCCCTTGTCCTTCTAGGTGGTAGAGGTCACAGGTTTAGGGGGTGCTGTCGAAGAAGCCTTGGCGAGTTGCTGCAGTGCATCTTGTAGATGGTACACACTGCACCAGTGGTGGAGGGAATGAATGTTTAAGGTGGTGGATGGGGAGCCAGTCAAATGGGCTGTTTTGTCTTGGATGGTGTTGAGCTTCTTGAGTGTTGTTGGAATTGCACTCATCCAAGCAAGTGGAGAGTATTCCAGCACACTCCTGACTTGTACCTTATAGATGGCTGAAAAGTTCTGGGGAGTTAGGAGGTGAGTCACTCACCACAGAATGCCCAGCCTCTGACCTTAGCTCGTAGCCATAGTATTTATGTGGCTGGTCCAGTTAAGTTTCTGGTCAATGGTGATCCCCACGATGTTGATGGTGGGGGATTCGAAAATGGTAATGCCGTTGACTGTCAAGGGGAGGTGGTTAGACTTTCTCTTGTTGGAGATAATCATTGCCTGGCACTTGTGCGGCACGAATGTTACTTGCCACTTATCAGCCCAAACATAAATGTTGTCCAAGTCTTGCTGCATGCGGGCACGGACTGCTTCATTATCTGAGGAGTTGTGAATGGGACTGAACACTCAGCTCTCATCAGCAAACATTCCCACTTCTGACCTTGTGATGGAGGGAAGGTCATTGTCTTCTTAGGCAATCTCTCGAATCGAGGATGACTTGCTTCCTTGCCAAAAAGGAATGGGTTCACAGGTGTTTCAATGAAGGACCTAATATTCCAGGTCCCGAACTGCATATTGAAGGGTGGATTTTTTTAACGTGTGGTGGCCGTTGCACACCAGCCACCACACGGGCTTGACAGAGCTTGATCTTGGTCCAGTGGCAAGGGTTAACCAAGACGACTGGAGACCAGCTCTGCTGCATGGACCTAGTTTGCACACATATCGCAGTGTGGGCTGACCCATGCTGCCCCTGGGCCTACGCCTCTTCTGGGCCCCGAACTCGCGCCTCTCCTGGGCCCCGATCACATCGCTCTGCAATCTCTTGCCGCTCCTTCGCCCTGATCTCGCCGCTCCTGCTGTACCTGCCCACGCTCCAATCACTGACCTGGGTTATGGTGACGTCCAATTCAGTCGCCCGCTTCACAGCCGTCGCCATCCCGAACCGGCTCGTGCTGCTCCCTAGAGTGGTATGGCGCACGCTGCTCCAGGGCCGCTGCACACCACTCCTTTTATGGCCCCGACCTGCTGCTGATGTTCCCACACAGGTCGGGGCTGCCACGCAGCCGACCATCATTGAATAGTACAGCACAGAAGGAGGCCATTCGGCCCATCAAGTCTGCGTCGGCTCTTTCGAAGAGCAATCCAATTAGACCCACTCCCTCCAGCTCTTTCCCCATATCCATGCAATTGTTTCAAGTATTTATCTAGTTCCCTTTTGAAGGCTACTATTGAATTGAAGCAACTGAAGATGGTTGGGTCTAGGACACTGCCCTGAGGAACTCTTGCAGTGATGTCCTGGGGCTGAGATGATTGGCATTCAACAACCACAATCATTTTCCTTTGTGCTAGGTGTGACTCCAGCCAGGAGTTTTTCCCCTGATTTGCATTTGACTTCAATTTTACTGCTACAACAACAACTTGTATTTACATAGTGCCTTTAATGTAGTAAAACGACAAAGGCGCTTCACAGGAGTGTTATAAAACAAAATTTGACACCAAGCCACATAAGGAGAAATTAGGGCAGGTGACCAAAGAGGTAGGTTTGAAGGAGCATCTTAAAGGAGGAAAGAGAGGTAGAGAGCCGGAGAGGTTTAGGGAGGAAATTCCAGAGCTTAGAGCCTAGGCAGCTCAAGGCATGGCCACCAATGGTTGAGCGATTATAATCATGGATGCTCAAGAGGCCAGAATTAGAGGAGCACAGATATCTCGGGGTGATTGTGGGGCTGGAGGAGATTACAGATATGGGGGGGGGCGGGGGTTGAGGCCATGGAGGGATTTGAAAACAAGGAGGAGAATTTTAAAATCGAGGCCAATGTAGGTCACCGAGCACAGGGGTGATGGGTGAATGGGACTTTGTGTGAGTTAGGACACGGACAGCAGAGTTTTGGATGACCTCAAGTTTACGTAGGGTAGAACTCGGGAAGTCAGCCAGGAGTGCATTGGAATAGTCAAGTCTAGAGGCAACAAAGGCATAGATGAGGATTTCAGCAGCAGAGGAGCTGAGCGGTGTTATGGAGGTGGAAATAGGCAGTCTTAGTTATGGCATAGATAGGTGGTCAGAAGCTCAATTTTGGGGTCAAATATGACACCAAAGTTGTGAACAGTCTGGTTCAGCCTCAGACAGATGTTGGGGAGATGAATAGAGTCGGTGGCTAGGGAATAGAATTTGTGGTGGGACCAAAGACAATAGCTTCGGTCTTCCTAATATTTAAAGAAGAACATTTCTGGATGTCGGTACTGGATGTCGGACAAGCAGTTTGACAAGTTAGAGGCAGTGGTGGAGGTCAAGAGAAGTGGTAATGAGGTCGAGCTTGGTGTCGTCCAAGTCGATGGAAACTAACTGTGTTTTCGGATGATAGCACCGAGGGGCAACATGTAGATGAATATTAGGAGGGGGTCAAGGATAGATCCTTAGGGGACAGCAGGGGTAACGATGTGGGAATGAGAAGAGAAGCCATTGCAAGAGGGTCTCTAGCTATGATTAGAAAGATAAGAATGGAACCAGCCGAGTGCAGTCCCACCCAGCTGGATGACGGTGGAGAGGAGTTGGAGGAGGATAGAGTGGTCAACTGTGTCAAAGGCTGCAGACAAGTCAAGAAGGACAAGGAGGGATAGATTACCTTTATCACTGTCACATAGAGGTCCTTGATGCCACACTCAGCCAAATGCTGCCTTAATGGCAAGGGCAGTCACTCTCACCTCACCTCTAGAATTCAGCACTTTTGTCTATGTTTGGAACAAAGCTGTAATGAGGTCTGGAGCCGAGTAGTCCTGCGAAACCCAAACTGGGCATCGGTGAGCAGGTTATTGGTGAGTAAGTGCCGCTTGATAGTATTGTCGACGACACCTTCCATCACTTTGCTGATGATTGAGAGTAGACTGATGGGGGGGGGTAATTGGATTTGTCCTGCTTTGTGTGGACACGACATGCCTGAGCAGTTTTCCACATTGTTGGGTAGAAGCCAATGTTGTAGCTGTATTGAAACAGCTTGGCTAGAGGCATGGCTAGTTCTGGAGCAGAAGGCCTAGAAATTTGTCTTGGATGGTGGTGCAAAAAGGGCATTATTGGATTGGCCGCCCGTTATACACAGTACCTGATATTCAGGTTCATTGCAGCTTCTCTTCCCGCTCCCACATCGTTCCCTCCGATGAATATCGGGTGCTGCGTGTAACGGGCAGCCAATCCAATACCATGCATTTTGCACCACTGCCTGTGACGAATTTCTAGGCCCAGATCTTCAGCACTACAGCTGTTGTGGGGGCCCATAGCCTTTTCCTTTTTGTATCAATTCAGGGCTAAAATCTAATTTTTGCATATATTCTAATTAAGTAACCTGGATCTACAATGCACAACAACAATGTTGAAAGGAATATGAAAGCAGACAAATCAAGAAGCAGTGGCCAGGTGATGCCAAGCCAGGTTTTACTATCCAGTAGATTGAAGGAAAAAGGGGTGACTGTGGGAGATAAAGGCCTAGAAAGTTGAGTAGGCCAGAAAGCTGCCGGTAACAGCATCGGACAAGGCTAACAGCCGCCTGCAGAGAGAGCGCAGGCAGCACCGGTATTTTGGTGCCGCCTGCTAATTAACATCAGTGGTGCAGAGAATTTGTGGTGTAAAGCACTCTTTCTGGCGCTACGCTCAGCAGGAGTTCGAAGGTCGTGTCTGTGTCCCGCTTGCATTTAAGGAAAATGAGGAAGAAACCTGCAGGTCATGTACGGAACAGTTGCGATATTTGTTACAACAATTTACCTGCCACCCGCTCACCAATCTGTGTTACAGCATTGAATTCAGCTTTTGTGGAGAAAGCTCATCAAAGTGACACAAGCAAAGCTCCGGAACTTATTTATGGAAGTCATCTTTTATATCAGCTCACGTTCCGGCTCGCAAAAAATCTACAGATGTAAAAAGGGTTAGGCAGTTTGTTTATGCAGTTGTCAGATGTCTGTCGATTGAGCCGGGGATGTCTGTGATTTGATCATACTTCGGGTTTTATGGGATCGGAGAAGAGGGGAGGGTATGGGTGCACAATAGGTCAAATTAATTACCGGAAGTCTGTACCTCTCATTGCACTGAAGAAGGAATGCAGCATTCAGTGTTGTTGAAAGGGAACACAGTTCATTTTTTTTACATTGAGCCAAGATGTAATGCTGTCAGGAACTCTTCCCTATCACTTTCCTGATACATCTCATTCTAAAGGAATAGAGGCTAAGCAAAGCTCTTCATTTTAAATGCTTGTTTATATTTTCATGAAGCAAAATTCATGAATCAAATCCAGCGCTTTATATATTTTTTAAACCATTATACTCTAGTCATAATTTCAGTGATATGTTGAGGTCACTTTAGTCTCTGGCTTCGGAGGATCTGACAATTGAGGGCTTTTTACTATTCCATGGTGAGGAGAGAGTACTCATAGCTGATATTGAAGAATTTGAATTCACACTTGATAGTTCATAGATTGAAACACTGAATATCCATAGGTAATTCCTAATCCAAATCTCAAGCATGCTCTGGTAGTCACTCAGAAGTAATCACTTGAAATATTCTGCACCTTCTCATTTATTACACATTCAGTATTATAATCTCAAGAAGAATAGTTTCAAATAAACAAACCACCGGAAAAAAAACTTTACCTACAAATCTCAAGGGTTAGCTATCAAGACTGGGGCTTGCAATTAATATAAAAACTGTTACGTGGAGATAATTCTATCTTTACTTTCTGGCTGTCTGACATTTGTCATTTGAAGGGTCCTGATTGCTGTTAACGCAGCTGAAGCGTTTTTAGCGGCTGCACGCACGGGTGTGCTTTGGGGAAGCCGGCAAGAGGAGCGGCGATATTCAAAATGAATGAGTGGGCATCAACTTGCCGTTGTATGCCGATTGACGTCACGCTCCGACTAATTACATCACTTTTGGCGAACGCTGCCGAACTGCCCAAAAAGGCGGCCGCCGCGGGACCTGCCGGCAGAAGACAGGAGTGAGGCAGCCAACATTTCATTAATGGTCAGCGCAATCACTTCGAATTTCTGGGCCAAGGAGTTCTACAGTTTTGAGGTTCTGAGAAAAAATATTTGAGGTTGGGAAATAGTACGAGTCTTGGGAGTAGAAATTTATCTCCACCCGAAACGGGGTGCACCTTCCGTTCTTTGTAGTTTTTCTCTGCCGTATGGGGTGCGGCGGAGATGCCGTCGATATTCAGCACTTGGACGTTTCGTTTGCTTGGGGCGGATGCAGTTACGGCTGAGGGGCAGAAGTGCCCTTGCAGTGGCTCGGCCGCCCCAATCACTCATCAGCACTGAAAGTAAACTAGTACCAAATATAAAAACAGATAGCAAGGGTTTCTATAGTATATAGTTTGCTAGTGCTGTTGGGGAGGATTTAAACTGATATGGCAGGGGGATGGGAACCAATGCAGGGAGACAGAGGGAAACAAAAAGGAGGCAAAAGCAAAAGACAGAAAGGAGATGAGGAAAAGTGGAGGGCAGAGAAACCCAAGGCAAAGAACAAAAAGGGCCACTGTACAGCAAAATTCTAAAAGGACAAAGGGTGTTAAAAGAACAAGCCTGAAGGCTTTGTGTCTTAATGCAAGGAGTATCCGCAATAAAGTGGATGAATTAACTGTGCAAATAGATGTTAACAAATATGATGCGATTGGGATTACGGAGACGTGGCTCCAGGATGATCAGGGCTGGGAACTCAACATCCAGGGGTATTCAACATTCAGGAAAGATAGAATAAAAGGAAAAGGAGGTGGGGTAGCATTGCTGGTTAAGGAGCAAATTAAGGCAATAGTTCGGAAGGACATTAGCTTGGATGATGTGGAATCTATATGGGTAGAGCTGCAGAATACCAAAGGACAAAAAACGTTAGTGGGAGTTGTGTACAGACCTCCAAACAGTAGTAGTGATGTTGGGGAGGGCATCAAACATGAAATTAGGGGTGCGTGCAATAAAGGTGCAGCAGTTATAATGGGTGACTTTAATATGCACATAGATTGGGTTAACCAAACTGGAAGCAATACGGTAGAGGAGGATTTCCTGGAGTGCATAAGGGATGGTTTTTTAGACCAATATGTCGAGGAACCAACTAGGGGGGAGGCCATCTTAGACTGGGTGTTGTGTAATGAGAGAGGATTAATTAGCAATCTCATTGTGCGAGGCCCCTTGGGGAAGAGTGACCATAATATGGTGGAATTCTGCATTAGGATGGAGAATGAAACAGTTAATTCAGAGACCATGGTCCAGAACTTAAAGAAGGGTAACTTTGAAGGTATGAGGCGTGAATTGGCTAGGATAGATTGGCGAATGATACTGAAGGGGTTGACTGTGGATGGGCAATGGCAGACATTTAGAGACCGCATGGATGAACTACAACAATTGTACATTCCTGTCTGTCGTAAAAATAAAAAAGGGAAGGTGGCTCAACCGTGGCTATCAAGGGAAATCAGGGATAGCATTAAAGCCAAGGAAGTGGCATACAAATTGGCCAGAAATAGCAGCAAACCCGGGGACTGGGAGAAATTTAGAACTCAGCAGAGGAGGACAAAGGGTTTGATTAGGGCAGGGAAAATGGAGTACGAGAAGAAGCTTGCAGGGAACATTAAGACGGATTGCAAAAGTTTCTATAGATATGTAAAGAGAAAAAGGTTAGTAAAGACAAATGTAGGTCCCCTGCAGTCAGAATCAGGGGAAGTCATAACGGGGAACAAAGAAATGGCGGACCAATTGAACAAGTACTTTGGTTCGGTATTCACTGAGGAGGACACAAACAACCTTCCGGATATAAAAGGGGTCGGAGGGTCTAGTAAGGAGGAGGAACTGAGGGAAATCCTTATTAGTCGGGAAATTGTGTTGGGGAAATTGATGGGATTGAAGACCGATAAATCCCCAGGGCCTGATGGACTGCATCCCAGAGTACTTAAGGAGGTGGCCTTGGAAATAGTGGATGCATTGACAGTCATTTTCCAACATTCCATTGACTCTGGATCAGTTCCTATGGAGTGGAGGGTAGCCAATGTAACCCCACTTTTTAAAAAAGGAGGGAGAGAGAAAACAGGGAATTACAGACCGGTCAGCCTGACATCGGTAGTGGTTAAAATGATGGAATCAATTATTAAGGATGTCATAGCAGTGCATTTGGAAAGAGGTAATATGATAGGTCCAAGTCAGCATGGATTTGTGAAAGGGAAATCATGCTTGACAAATCTTCTGGAATTTTTTGAGGATGTTTCCAGTAGAGTGGACAAGGGAGAACCAGTTGATGTGGTATATTTGGACTTTCAGAAGGCTTTCGACAAGGTCCCACACAAGAGATTAATGTGCAAAGTTAAAGCACATGGGATTGGGGGTAGTGTGCTGACATGGATTGAGAACTGGTTGTCAGACAGGAAGCAAAGAGTAGGAGTAAATCGGGACTTTTCAGAATGGCAGGCAGTGACTAGTGGGGTACCGCAAGGTTCTGTGCTGGGGCCCCAGCTGTTTACACTGTACATTAATGATTTAGACGAGGGGATTAAATGTAGTATCTCCAAATTTACGGATGACACTAAGCAGTGTGAGCTGCAAGGAGGATTCTATGAGGCTGCAGAGCGACTTGGATAGGTTAGGTGAGTGGACAAATGCATGGCAGATGAAGTATAATGTGGATAAATGTGAGGTTATCCACTTTGGTGGTAAAAACAGAGAGACAGACTATTATCTGAATGGTGACAGATTAGGAAAAGAGACCTGGGTGTCATGGTATATCAGTCATTGAAGGTTGGCATGCAGGTACAGCAGGCGGTTAAGAAAGCAAATGGCATGTTGGCCTTCATAGCGAGGGGATTTGAGTACAGGGGCAGGGAGGTGTTGCTACAATTGTACAGGGCCTTGGTGAGGCCACACCTGGAGTATTGTGTACAGTTTTGGTCTCCTAACCTGAGGAAGGACATTCTTGCTATTGAGGGAGTGCAGCGAAGGTTCACCAGACTGATTCCCGGGATGGCGGGACTGACCTATCAAGAAAGACTGGATCAACTGGGCTTGTATTCACTGGAGTTCAGAAGAATGAGAGGGGACCTCATAGAAACGTTTAAAATTCTGACGGGGTTAGACAGGTTAGATGCAGGAAGAATGTTCCCAATGTTGGGGAAATCCAGAACCAGGGGACACAGTCTAAGGATAAGGGGGAAGCCATTTAGGACCGAGATGAGGAGGAATTTCTTCACCCAGAGAGTGGTGAACCTGTGGAATTCTCTACCACAGAAAGTTGTTGAGGCCAATTCACTAAATATATTCAAAAAGGAGTTAGATGAAGTCCTTACTACTAGGGGAATCAAGGGGTATGGTGAGAAAGCAGGAATGGGGTACTGAAGTTGCATGTTCAGCCATGAACTCATTGAATGGCGGTGCAGGCTAGAAGGGCCGAATGGCCTACTCCTGCACCTATTTTCTATGTCTATGTTTCTATAAAAAGGAAAAGAGTGGCTACGGTAAATGTTGGTCCCTTAGAGGACGAAACCGGGGAACTAGTAATGGGGAACATGGAGATGGCAGAAACTCTGAACAAATATTGTGTATCAGTCTTTACGGTAGAGGACACTAAAAATATCCCAATAGTGGTAGTCAAGGGGCTATAGGGGGGGAGGAACTTAACACAATCACGATCACTATGGAGGTGGTACTCAGTAAGGTAATGGGACTAAAGGCAGACAAATCCCCTGGACCTGATGGCTTGCATCCTCGGGTCTTAAGAGAAGTAGCGGCAGGGATTGTGGATGCATTGGTTGTAATTTACCAAAATTCCCTGGATTCTGGGGAGGTCCCAGCAGATTGGAAAACTGCTGCAAATGTAATGCCCCTATTTAAAAAAGGATGCAGACAAAAAGCAGGAAACTATAGACCAGTTAGCCTAACATCTGTGGTTGGGAAAGTGTTGGAGTCCATTATTAAAGAAGCAGTAACAGGACATTTGGATAAGCAAAATTCGGTCAGGCAGAGTCAGCATGGATTTATGAAGGGGAAGTCATGTTTGACAAATTTGCTGGAGTTCTTTGAGGATGTAACAAACAGAATGGATAAAGGGGAACCAGTGGATGTGGTGTATTTAGACTTCGAAAAGGCATTTGACAAGGTGCCACATAAAAGGTTACTGCACAAGATAAAAGTTCACAGATATTAGCATGGATAGAGGATTGGTGAGCTAACAGAAAACAGAGTCAGGATAATGGTTCATTCTCTGGTTGGCAACCAGTAACTAGTAGGGTGCCGCAGGGATCAGTGCTGGGACCCCAACTATTTACAATCTATATTAACAACTTGGAAGAAGGGATTGAGTGTAATGTAGCCAAGTTTACTGATGATACAAAGATGGGAGAAAAAGCAATGTGTGAGGAGGACACAAAAAATCTGCAAAAGGACATAGACAGGCTGAGTGAGTGGGCAAAAATTTGGCAGATGGAGTATAATGTTGGAAGGTGTGGGGTCATGCACTTTGGCAGAAAAAAATCAATGAGCAAGTTATTATTTAAATGTTGAAAGATTGCAAAGTGCCTCAGTACAGCGGGACCTAGGGGTACTTGTGCATGAAACACAAAAGGATAGTATGCAGGTACAGCAAGTGATCAGGAAAGCCAATGGTATCTTGGCATTTATTGCAAAGGGGATGGAGTATAAAAGCAAGGAAGTCTTACTACAGCTATATAAGGTATTGGTGAGGCCACATCTGGAATACTGCGTGCAGTTTTGGTTTCCATATTTATGAAAGGATATACTTGCTTTGGAGGCAGTTCAGAGAAGGTTCACTAGGTTGATTCCGGGGATGAGGGGGTTGACTTTTGAGGAAAGGTTGAATAGGTTGGGCCTCTACTCATTGGAGTTCAGAAGAATGAGAGGTGTTCTTATCAAAACGTATAAGATTATGAGGGGGCTTGACAAGGTGGATGCAGAGTGGATGTTTCCACTGATGGGGGAAACTAGAACTAGAGGGCATGATCTTAGAATAAGGGGCCGCCCATTTAAAACAGAGATGAGAAGGAATTTCTTCTCTGAGGGTTTTAATCTGGAATTTGCTGCCTCGGAGAGTGGTGGAAGCTGGAACATTGAATAAATTTGACAGAAATAGATAGTTTCTTGAGCAATAAGGGGATAAGGGGTTATGGGGAGCGGGCGGGGAAGTGGAGCTGAGTCCACGATCAGATCAGCCATGATCTTATTGAATGGCGGAGCAAGCTCGAGGGGCCGTATGGCCTACTCCCGTTCCTATTTCTTATGTTCTTATTAAGTCTCTCCCCTTCAGTTAAAGGGGAAGGTCGCTGCGAGCTCAGCCCCTCGAGCCTGCTCCGTCATTCAAGAGGAGGTGCCAGGCTGTCAGTTGGCAGCCCGGCCGAACCCGGGGACATAATTGTCGGTTGTCGCCGGAAGCGCCACCTCCCCTTTCAGGGTGGACGCGCCGCCGACCAACAAGGACCAGCAAGAAGTGCACCGACACAAAAAGCTGTCGGGGGCACCGACCGGCTCCCGCGGGGCAATTCTGCAAAAGGATATTTCCCGCAGGCCAATTTCGGGAAGCCGTTGCCGCTGGTCGGTAAGGGGTCGGCGCATGCACGCTGCGGCGGGAAAATGGGCGGAGCAATCCCCTACACCGCTCTGCCCCTGATGAAGGGCAATTTGGAAAATGACGGTCCCTCCGCGGAGAGTCGCTGACTATTCCGTGCTCCCTCAAGCAGCCAGAGGACTTATCGGGAGGGGCAATTTCAGCCCCTTGATTTCAACACAGTGGAGAGGCAGAGAGGAAGATGAGAGTACAGGAAGGCATATTTGGAGCTTAGAATAAACAAGATTGGAGAGTTCAGAGGGGCAATTACCATAGTAGTACTGACAAAATTGAGTGGGACGAGAAAGATTGTGATATAGGGAAATCACACCAGAATTTGTGCTGCTTTTGATGTGTGGCATGCAGATAGCCACATATAATAACTCCCCTGAGTTGCTACCTCATTTGAAGGTGTGCCTGGTGCTGTTCCTGGCACACTCTTTTGCACTCCACATTGATCCAGGATTGATCTCCTGACTTGATGGTGATAGCGGACGAAGGGATGTGCCAAGCCATTAGGTTACAGATTGTGGTGGTGCATCTAAATTGTGCTACTGATGGCCCACAGCACCTCATGGATGTTCAACTTTGGGCTGCTAGTTTTTTTTATTCATTCACGTCATGGCCAGCATTTATTGTCCATCCCTAACTGCCCTTGAGAAGATGGTGGTGAGCCACCTTCTTGAACCATTGCAGTCCGTGTGGGTGAAGGTACTCCCATATGCTGTTAGGGAGGGAGTTCCAGGATTTTGACCCAGCAACAATGAAGGAACGGCGACATATTTCCAAGTCAGGATGGTGTGTGACTTAGAGGAGAGTTTGGAGTTGGTGGTGTTCCCATGGGCCTGCTGCCCTTGTCCTTCTAGGTGGTAGGAGTCCCATGTTTGGGAGGTCCTGCCAAAGAAGCCTTGGCAAGTTGCTGCAGTGCATTTTGTAGATGGTGCACATGGCAGCCTCAGTGCACCAGTGGTGGAAGGAGTGAATGTTTCATCCTCATCATCATAAGTGGTTCTTCGAACAAGGATGACTTGCTTTCCACATGAGTTTGCAGATGTTTCATAAGGTGGTAGAGGATGGCATACCAATCAAGCAGGCTGCTTTGTCCTGAATGGTGATGAGCTTCTGGAGTGTTGTTGGAGCTGCATTCATCCAGGCAAGTGGAGGGTATTCCAGCATACTCCTGACTTGTACCTTGTAGATGATGGAAAGGCTTTGGGGAGTCAGGAGATGAGACACTCGCTACAGAATACCCAGCCTCTGACCTGCTCTTGTAGCCACAGTATGTGTGTGGCTGGACAATGGTGACCCCCAGGATGTTGACGGTGGAGGATTCAACAACAGCAATGTCATTGAATATCAAGGGGAGGTGGTTAGACTCTCGCTTGTTGGAGATGGTCATTGCCTGGTACTTGTGTGGCACGAATATTACTTGGCACTTATCAACCCAAGTCTAAATGTTGTCCAGGTCTTGTTGCATCCGGGCATGGACTGTTTCAGTATTTGAAGAGTTGCAAATGGAACTGAACCCTGTGCAATAATCGGCGAACATCCCCACTTCTGACCTTATGATGGCGGGAAGGTCGTTAATGAAGCAGCTGAAGATGGTTGGGCCTAGGACACAGCCCTGAGGAACTCCTGCAGCGATGTCCTGGGACTGCAATGATTGGACTCCAACGTACGCCATTCCCAGAATACCAACAGAGTCAAACCTGTCGATACAGCCCTTCCAGCAGCGGTAAGTATGAAGACCTGCAAAAAGGTAAGTTAAAGCTTTTATTTTTAAATTACTTTTCAGCAATTTCATGGGTGAGTGTTTTTTGAATGTTTTGTGAATGTTTGTTTTTGCAATTTTTTGTTTTTTGCCCGCTCCCAAGGCCTCTCTCGCAGCGCTACCGGCCTTGGATTAAAGTTGCCGAAACTCGCAGTTTGCGCCGCGAATCCTGGTGCAATGCCAATTTTACCGATGCTGCCAGTAAAGGCCGAAAGTTAGGCCTGAAAATTGTAGTGCAGCGAAAACAGTAATTTTGGCGTAAAATTACCGTTTTCGCAAAAACCCTAAAAATCCAGCCGTTGGTTGTTAAATGTGATTCTGTGATTACAATTATGTCAGGCTGTTGATTGAATAGTCTGTGGGATAGTTCTCTCAACATGGGCACCAGTCCCGAGATGTTAGTGAGGAGGAATCTGTAGATTTGACTGGCCTGGGATTGGCTGATGCAATGCCTGAGTCATTGCTGATGGATCCTTCCAATTCTTTTCCCTTATTTGTAAACTTTTAAAACTGGGCAGCTTGCTTCAGAAGGCATTGATTTAATCACATGGGACAGCAGGCAAGACCAGGTAGGGGTCTCAGGCTTCCTCCATGAAGAATATCAGTGAACTAGTTGGGTTTTTATGCCCATCTGCAAGCTTATGGACTAGATTTTTGTTTTTCAGCGAAAACAGTAGCTTTACGTCAAAATTACCGTTTTCACTGCGCTACCGTTTTTAGGCCGCACTTACAGCCTTTACGTCTGTTGCATAACGATTCGCGGTACAAACCACGAGTTTCAGCAACTTTAGTCCGGGGCTGGGAGCACTGCGAGAGAGGCCTCGGAGTGGGGGGGGACCCCCAAAAATTCCAAAAAACATTCCAAAAACACTCAAAAAAACATTTACACAACCATTATCTATTGAATCGCTGAAAAACATTTTTTAAAAACTTTAACTTATCTTTTTTGCAGGTTTTCATACTTACCGCTGCTGGCAGGGCTGCAGCAACAGGTTTGACCTGTCGGTATTCTGGGCACAGCGTACGGATCGGGAGAGTGCTGAAAGTCCGACACAAACTCAATGTGCATCGTTGCACGTTGGCGCACCTCTCCCCGGCGGTACTCGGAAGTGCCGTCGCAAACAGATACTGAGGATCCCGCCGACTGGGTTTTTGCCACTGGTGGTCAAATTGCGGCGAAAACCCGGTCGCAAACCTGCCAAAAATCCGACTCAATTTCATGTTCAATTTTCTGTATTAGCCCACAAATGACCAGATTTATTGAATTCAGTTTCGCACTTGCCATGGTGGGATTTAGCTTCACTAATTCTGGGTTGCTGGACCAGCACCATAACCACTAAGCTATATTACTCATTATCTACCACTGACAGTCTCATTCATGGCCTTTATTACCTTCAGATTTAAATAATCTAATGCTCTCCTGGCTGGCTTCCCATTCTCCACCCTCTATAAACTTCAACTCATCCACAAATCTGCTGTCCATATTTTATCCTGCATGGTCGCACCCATCCATCACCCCTGCCTTCACTGATCTACATTGGCTCCTCGTCCCCCTACACCTCAAATTAAAAATTCTCATTCTTGTGTTTTAATTGTTCCATGGCCTCACCCTTCCTGTCGCTGTAACCTCACCATTGATAGTTGTTCCTTCAGTTACCTTGGCTCTACACTCTGGAATTTCATGCCTAAATATGTTCACCCTCCACTTCCAGATCCTCCTTTAAAACCCCCCTTAAAAGCCATCTCTTTGATCAAGTTTTAGGTCATCTTCCTTAATATCTCCCTTTTTGACTTAGCATCCATTTTTACCCTTAAGCCTTTGAGAAGTACTAAATTACCAGATTTATTGAATGCAATCCATTGTATTGAAATGTGTGTGTGTATGTGTCCCAGATCCTCAAGCAATATAGAATGGGATGATGCACCGTAATCCTATTCATCAATTCCAAGCTTATCCACACTGCATTCAACATTGAATCCCTCCAAACAACTAGAATTGGATCCAATTATATTGCAAATTGAGGCTTACAATAAACTTTTCAGTAATGTCACCATCCTTTTGTAGAGAGGTGACCCGAGTGTTTCACAGAACAATCCTGAATTCAAAAACGTTAACTGTGGCATTTTCATACTAATAAACGTATTAAAACTAAGACAAGCGCTTTGAGAAGGAGTCTCACCGCAGTATGTAATGGAGCCTAATTCTCATCTGAAGTGGGATTTTTAGAAACCCACCATAGTGCAATAACTGTTGCAGACTGGGAAATGTGTTCAGAAATGGACAAGTAGTATCATAGAGTTGCACGATGGGTAACAGGGGAAAGCATGTCAAGTTGTTTTTGCCTGGCAACAACTCACAAGGCCAATCGCAAAGCAGTTTATCTGCAAGAGGATATGGTGGCACGCTTAACAAAGATAGATATAGAATGCTGACTTGCGGTTCAGCTAGATATTGAATAACAAGAAACATGGTTTGTTGTTTCATAGCTGCAAAATGTAAAACTCCCCAGTGTTATGGAACAGGTGACCTAGTGAATTGCAGTTTTTGGCTTTAAATACTGAGAGTTCATAGCCAAAAGTCGAGGCGGCATTAATGGGTTGCGTGAACCCTATCCAAACTGCTGTGCTCCCTTGGCCAAGCTATAGGTATTCGAAAATAAACATATTTTTATTCTCTTGCGTTGAGCCTTTATTTTAGGTTCCACAACAACTTTGGTGAAAAGGATGGGATATCCAGGAGATGGACAGACGACCGTTGGCAAAACATGTCGGAGTGAGTAAGTTTAAAGTACCATTCCAAAATTACATGATCTCTGTGACAAGACTGTCTGTCGACCGGGTATTCTGAACTGTGAGAGTCTGCTAAAGAACAAATTTGTTGGCGCGTGAGTATGATAAGTTAGTTTAAAGTAATTGATTTAATTTAAAGTCATTAATAAGAACTGTGTGGTGCAGAAATTATACTGGTGAAATAAGGCTAAGATTTAAGATAGAAGTTGGATTAAACTAACGATTGGAGAGACATCAAGTCATCGGACAGGTGATGTGGATCGTCAGACCATATAATGGCATCGGGGAAAGGATTCGGCTGGGATTCGGATAGTTCCCTTACTAAATTCTATGAAGATGACCGGAAGGGGTTAATTGACAAAATGTTAAAAGATGGGTGGGACCCGTCACAAGAACCAGCCAAACAAAAGGCTTGGTGGGAAAAAGAGAAAACTAAGAGAGGCCAGAAAGCCGGTATAATTATAATGTGACAGTTTTTACAATTTAGTGACAAGATGAAATCCAAAATTGAGGAATTAAGGCAATCAAGGGAAGAAGTAAAGGAACAAAGAGGAGAACGTCCTCGCTTTAGTGACTCATGCATAGTGTGAATAATGGATAGTTATGACTCAATGAAAAGGAAAAAAGGGAAGATTATGTTTTTCTTTAAGTGTAAAGCAGGGAGGTTTAAACTGAAAAGACTGCTAACTGTGCAATGAAAGTTGACATTGATTGATGGTGTCTGTGTTTGTTGGCTTTCGAAACAAAGGAAGTTAACTCTTTCACAGGCAGCTGTGAACTCGGTTTTAATTCAGTGGGCGATACCTTTTGAATACTGGAGATTTTCTTAATTTGAAGACAATATTTGTTCCTGGGGTAAAGGAATTTTAGGATCAGTTTCTCCAGGCTCTTAAGGACCTGGCAAGGGACTGAAAGTCAGCGGCCCCCGCTCAGAGCGAAGGCGATCCTCGGATCCACATTACAGCATCGTTAAGGGGCCGGCACTGTGATATGTTAGTGCTACAGTCACCTCTGTCTCAATGACAGATATGCCCCTACCCACAACTAAATGGACAGTTCTAAACACAGGGGTTGGAGGATCTGCCACCTAAGCAAAGTAATATTATTGGACGTGGCAGGGATTCTAATCCCTGCACAATTTTATGTTTGTCCCAATAATGAGGGTACAATATTAGGAATCGACCTCCTAGAACAATTAGGAACGTTGATTGGTCCCCAGGGGAAGAAAATAGTTTGGAGAAATCCAAATGGGCGCAAAACTACTGCCCTCGGGGAACAAAATAAATTGGACAACCATGCGAAGGTGGGGAGCATACAACTCCTCACCAGGAATCGGGATACATTAAAAGGGTATGTCCCCATGTGTCTGCAGATTGATGGAGTTTGGGCACGGTCCAAACAAGATTGTGGACTGGTAGAAACCGACCCAATCATTGTCCGGGGACCCAAGCACACCCCTCATAAACAATATCCAATCGAACCTGAAGCCAGGGAGGCAGTCAAACAAATTGTACAAAATCTGCTGGATAGTGGCATTCTCCGGGAAGCTGAGAGCGCCACTAATTCACCCGTGTAGCCAGTAAAGAAGCCGGACGGCTCATACCGCTGACTATAGATTACACGCCTCTGAATAAAATGCCATCTCGTCAGCACCCCATTGTAGCCAGCCCAGCCACAATCTTTAATGGATTGAAACCCGAACATAAGATATTCACAGCGCTTGACATAGCCAATGGATTTTAGTCCATACCTCTGGCTCGGGAATCACAGGACAAGTTTGCCTTTACTATAGGGGACCGCCAGTATACCTGGACATGGGTGCATAGGGATTCCACAATAGTCCGCCAATATTTCACCGGACTATGAGTCAAGCCCTAGAAAAGGTGGACCTAACCCCTTACAGAAACACAGTCCTCCAGTATGTGGATGATCTGCTGATAGCCTCGGAGGATGAACGGGGACACAGGGGCGCTCTCATAGAAATCTTAGAAACCCTACAAAGGGTGGGATTTAAAGCCAATCCCAAGAAAGCCCAGATCGGACAAACAGTGGTACAATATTTGGGACATGAGATATCAAAAGGGACTAGAACAATGTCTCAAGATAGGAAAGAAGCTATCAGAATCATGCCCTGCCCATAGACAGTCCGAGGGGTATGGAAAGTACTGAGACTTTTTAATTACTGCAGAAACTTTATAGTCAACTTCGCAGCAATTATAGAACCAATACAGAAACTGGTGAAAGGGGGGAAATCCTCGATAGAAAGTGTAGAGTCGGGCCCGGAGCAGGAAACAGCATATGCTAATCTGAAGGAAGCCATAATGTCTGCACCCAGCCTGGGACTCCCGAACATGGACATACCTTTCCACATTTACTGCGAAAATGAAGAAGGATTCTAGGTCACTCAGATGCATGGGGACAGGATGTGCCCTGTAGCCTATTACTCAACCCAACAGTCACCCATGGCGGTCGGTCTGTCCCGGTGTGTAGCGGATATGGACTGTACAATGTGGGCAGTGAAAGTCATTGAACCGGTAGTGATGACCGGGGAGATTGTACTGCACACTAAATACACTCTGGTAGAAATGCTCAACACCGGGAAACCAAGATCTGTGTCCAATGTACGCAGGGCTAAATGGGAGGCAGTTTTACTCCCCCATGATGAATCCGTGAAAATAGTATGAGACACAGGGGAGAATCCTGAAGAGGGTCTCCTGGCCACAGGTGAACCCCATGAGTGCCATGCCCGAGAGTGGGAAGACTCACCCAGTAATTATAAGTGAGATCCCATTCGAGGACCCCGATTTAACCCTATATGTGGACAGGTCCCGCAAGTATATCCAAGAGATCCCACATACAGGGTGGGCAGTGGTCAATGGAGCACTTGACACCGTCCTAAATGGGAGACTGGACGGAGGACTTTCCGCACAAGTGGCAGAACTCACTGCCCTGGCAGAAGCCCTCCAATTAGCTGAAGGCAAGCGGGCAAATATCTACACAGACAGCCACTATGCTTTTGGAGTTGTACGTGACTACATGACCACCCGGGGGAGGCGGGGGTTTGTCACCTCAGGCGGGGGGGCCATCAAACATGAAGGCTGAATTAGGCTGCAATTAGACACAGCTAGTAAACCCGCCGAGGCGGCAGTAATAAAGGTCAAAGCCCACCAGAATGTGGTGGACGATGTCCAAAGAGGTAATGAAGCTGCAGATAAGGCGGCACAGGAGTCAGCAGTTTCATCTGAAGTGAGGGAGGAATGAGTAAGTAATATCATTACTAAAGAAGATATTGACATTGTAAAATTACATGCAGATGGAAGTGATGAAGAGAAGACCGAATGGAAAAAACAGGGAGGGGCACCAGATCCAGACTCCGTGTGGTGAAAGGACGATAAGGTGGCAGCCCCCACTTGTATAAGAAAGATGCTCATGGAACTGCACCACGGCATTAACCTTGCCGGGCGAAATGCCATGATCAGTAGTGTCTCTGGAGATTGGTGGTGGCCAGGCATGGGACGAGACATTGCTAAATATTGCCAGCAATGCATTACATGTGCCCAACATAATCCGGGAAAGGCCATTAAAATTAGAATGGCCCATCAACCACGGCCACGAGGGCCATGGCAGAATATACAAATTGATTTCACGGGACCACTGCCAAGCTCTAGAGGAAAGAAATAGTGTCTAGTAATAATTGATGTGTTTACACAGTTTTGTTTGCTACCCGAAACTACACTGCAACCACGGTAGCTCGTTTCTTAGCCGAGGAGGTGGTTCCCCATTGGGGCCTCCCCACCCAAATAGACTCCGATCAGGGATGTTGGGGAGGGCATCAAACAGGAAATTAGGGGTGCGTGCAATAAAGGTGCAGCAGTTATAATGGGTGACTTTAATATGCACATAGATTGGGCTAACCAAACTGGAAGCAATATGGTGGAGGAGGATTTCCTGGAGTGCATAAGGGATGGTTTTTTAGACCAATATGTCGAGGAACCAACTACGGGGGAGGCCATCTTAGACTGAGTGTTATGTAATGAGAGAGGATTAATTAGCAATCTCGTTGTGCGAGGCCCCTTGGGGAAGAGTGACCATAATATGGTGGAATTCTGCATTGGGATGGAGAATGAAACAGTTAATTCAGAGACCATGGTCCAGAACTTAAAGAAGGCTAACTTTGAAGGTATGAGGCGTGAATTGGCTGGGATGGATTGGCGAATGATACTTAAGGGGTTGACTGTGGATGGGTAATGGCAGACATTTAGAGACCGCATGGATGAACTACAACAATTATACATTCCTGTCTGGCATAAAAATAAAAAAGGGAAGGTGGCTCAACCGTGGCTATCAAGGGAAATCAGGGATAGTATTAAAGCCAAGGAAGTGGCATACAAATTGGCCAGAAATAGCAGCGAACCTGGGGACTGGGAGAAATTTAGAACTCAGCAGAGGAGGACAAAAGATTTGATTAGGGCAGGGAAAATGGAGTATGAGAAGAAGCTTGCAGGGAACATTAAGACGGATTGCAAAAGTTTCTATAGATATGTAAAGAGAAAAAGGTTAGTAAAGACAAACGTAGGTCCCCTGCAGTCAGAATCAGGGGAAGTCATAACGGGGAACAAAGAAATGGCGGACCAATTGAACAAGTACTTTGGTTCGGTATTCACGAAGGAGGACACAAACAACCTTCCGGATATAAAAGGAGTCGGGGGGTCTAGTAAGGAGGAGGAACTGAGGGAAATCCTTATTAGCCGGGAAATTGTGTTGGGGAAATTGATGGGATTGAAGGCCGATAAATCCCCAGGGCCTGATGGACTGCATCCCAGAGTACTTAAGGAGGTGGCCTTGGAAATAGTGGATGCATTGACAGTCATTTTCCAACATTCCATTGACTCTGGATCAGTTCCTATAGAGTGGAGGGTAGCCAATGTAACCCCACTTTTTAAAAAAGGAGGGAGAGAGAAAACAGGGAATTATAGACCGGTCAGCCTGACATCGGTAGTGGGTAAAATGATGGAATCAATTATTAAGGATGTCATAGCAGTGCATTTGGAAAGAGGTGACATGATAGGTCCAAGTCAGCATGGATTTGTGAAAGGGAAATCATGCTTGACAAATCTTCTGGAATTTTTTGAGGATGTTTCCAGTAGAGTGGACAAGGGAGAACCAGTTGATGTGGTATATTTGGACTTTCAGAAGGCGTTCGACAAGGTCTCACACAAGAGATTGATGTGCAAAGTTAGAGCACATGGGATTGGGGGTAGTGTACTGACATGGATTGAGAACTGGTTGTCAGACAGGAAGCAAAGAGTAGGAGTAAATGGGTACTTTTCAGAATGGCAGGCAGTGACTAGTGGGGTACCGCAAGGTTCTGTGCTGGGGCCCCAGCTGTTTACACTGTACATTAATGATTTAGATGAGGGGATTGAATGTAGTATCTCCAAATTTGCGGATGACACTAAGTTGGGTGGCAGTGTGAGCTGCGAGGAGGATGCTGTGAGGCTGCAGAGTGACTTGGATAGGTTAGGTGAGTGGGCAAATGCATGGCAGATGAAGTATAATGTGGATAAATGTGAGGTTATCCACTTTGGTGGTAAAAACAGAGAGACAGACTATTATCTGAATGGTGACAGATTAGGAAAAGGGGAGGTGCAAAGAGACCTGGGTGTCATGGTACATCAGTCATTGAAGGTTGGCATGCAGGTGCAGCAGGCGGTTAAGAAAGCAAATGGCATGTTGGCCTTCATAGCAAGGGGATTTGAGTACAGGGGCAGGGAGGTGTTGCTACAGTTGTACAGAGCATTGGTGAGGCCACACCTGGAGTATTGTGTACAGTTTTGGTCTCCTAACCTGAGGAAGGACATTCTTGCTATTGAGGGAGTGCAGCGAAGGTTCACCAGACTGATTCCCGGGTTGGCGGGACTGGCATATCAAGAAAGACTGGATCAACTGGGCTTGTATTCACTGGAGTTCAGAAGAATGAGAGGGGACCTCATAGAAACATTTAAAATTCTGACGGGGTTAGACAGGTTAGATGCAGGAAGAATGTTCCCAATGTTGGGGAAGTCCAGAGCCAGGGGTCACAGTCTAAGGATAAGGGGTAAGCCATTTAGGACCGAGATGCGAAGGAACTTCTTCACCCAGAGAATGGTGAACCTGTGGAATTCTCTACCACAGAAGGTTGTTGAGGCCAATTCACTAAATATATTCAAAAAGGAGTTAGATGAGGCCCTTACTACTAGGGGGATCAAGGGGTATGGCGAGAAAGCAGGAATGGGGTACTGAAGTTGAATGTTCAGCCATGAACTCATTGAATGGCGGTGCAGGCTAGAAGGGCCGAATGGCCTACTCCTGCACCTATTTTCTATGTTTCTATGTTTCTAACCCACTTCCCAGGACAGGTGATAAAATTACTAAGAACCACATTGGTATTAAACAAAAATTTCACATCCCCTACCACCCACAGAGTTCGGGGATGATAGAACGGATGAATCAGACAATAAAGACAGCCCGGTCAAAAGCCATTCAAGAAATTGGACAGGCTTGGGCTGAGCTGCTGCCTGCTATCCTGATGAGACAAAGAGCAACCCCTAATCGGAAAACAGGATTAACTCCATATGAACTCATGACTGGTCGGGCAATGTGATTACCCGAAGGTATAATCACAGGAGGATCAGATGGGCCCATTGCGGGATCAGATTAGGAGATATGTAATGGAGTTAAGTAAGCAACTTAAGGATATGAGACAGGAAGTAAGAGAACGACAGGCAGGCTGGGACAAACAAGAAGAGTTAGAGTCGCGCCGCGGTGGTCGGGATCAGTGGCGATACGTGTGCATGTATCGCAACAGGGAATAATAGACCGGTCAGCCTGACCTCAGTAGTGGATAAAATGATGGAATCAATTATTAAGGATGTCATAGCAGCGCATTTGGAAAGAGGTGACATGATAGGTCCAAGTCAGCATGGATTTGTGAAAGGGAAATCATGCTTGACAAATCTTCTGGAATTTTTTGAGGATGTTTCCAGTAAAGTGGACAAGGGGGAACCAGTTGATGTGGTCTATTTGGACTTTCAGAAGACTTTCGACAAGGTCCCACACAAGAGATTAATGTGCAAAGTTAAAGCACATGGGATTGGGGGTAGTGTGCTGACGTGGATTGAGAACTGGTTGTCAGACAGGAAGCAAAGAGTAGGAGTAAATGGGTACTTTTCAGAATGGCAGGCAGTGACTAGTGGGGTACCGCAAGGTTCTGTGCTGGGGCCCCAGCTGTTTACGTTGTACATTAATGATTTGGACGAGGGGATTAAATGTAGTATCTCCAAATTTGCGGATGATACTAAGTTGGGTGGCAGTGTGAGCTGCGAGGAGGATGCTATGAGGCTGCAGAGTGACTTGGAGAGGTTAGGTGAGTGGGCAAATGCATGGCAGATGAAGTATAATGTGGATAAATGTGAGATTATCCACTTTGGTGGTAAAAACAGAGAGACAGACTATTATCTGAATGGTGACAGATTAGGAAAAGGGGAGGTGCAACGAGACCTGGGTGTCATGGTACATCAGTCATTGAAAGTTGGCATGCAGGTGCAGCAGGCGGTTAAGAAAGCAAATGGCATGTTGGCCTTCATAGCGAGGTGATTTAAGTACAGGGGCAGGGAGGTATTGCTACAGTTGTACAGGGCCTTGGTGAGGCCACACCTGGAGTATTGTGTACAGTTTTGGTCTCCTAACTTGAGGAAGGACATTCTTGCTATTGAGAGAGTGCAGCGAAGGTTCACTAGACTGATTCCCTGGATGGCGGGACTGGCATATCAAGAAAGACTGGATCAACTGGGCTTGTATTCACTGGAGTTCAGAAGAATGAGAGGGGATCTCATAGAAACGTTTAAAATTCTGACGGGGTTAGACAGGTTAGATGCAGGAAGAATGTTCCCAATGTTGGGGGAGTCTAGAACCAGGGGTCACAGTCTAAGGATAAGGGGTAAGCCATTTAGGACCGAGATGAGGAGAAACTTCTTCACCCAGAGAGTGGTGAACCTGTGGAATTCTCTACCACAGAAAGTTGTTGAGGCCAATTCACTAAATATATTCAAAAAGGAGTTTGATATAGTCCTTACTACTCGAGGGATCAAGGGGTATGGCAAGAAAGCAGGAATGGGGTACTGAGGTTGCATGTTCAGCCATGAACTCATTGAATGGCGGTGCAGGCTCGAAGGGCCGAATGGCCTACTCCTGCACCTATTTTCTATGTTTCTACGTGTGAATATGAATGGAGTAGGATGGAGGAAACATTGGTCCCAGTTGAAAAGCTACACTGACATGTAGTGGATAGCCCAAGGGCGTCCACCCCTTTTACAGGATGGCCTGGTGGATGATGATACTGTTATGGATGATCCAGACAACAGATCAACACCACGAGGAAGACCCAAGGGATCCCGAATTCAGACGAATAATTGTGGGGGATGGAATCCACATATCGGGGATCTTTCAGTCAGAAGGAGGTCTGGTGGGCTTTGGTCTGCCACCAAATGGCACCATCCGAAGATGCAAGGCGGTCCAACCAAAAATGTTAGGAATCTCTATGATATCCCACCGAACAGCATGTATATCCTGTAACCTTGCTAGTGTCTCTATATGGACACCCCTTAGCGATTGTAACTATTATCGCGACCATTATTATGACCATAAGGACTTTGAGGAATCTTATACAAAAAAAAGGAAAAATACTATGACATAGATTCACATGTTAGAAATCATAAGCCTAATGTCATTATGGTATGCATCAGGGCAGAACGAACATTTCGACCCAGGTATTACAATTGCATTTATAAAGATGGGTCATGTCCCTCGCCAATAATATAGGTGAGATGGGCAAATGAGTGGCCACTAACGACGGCACCGCTCATCTCCCCTACACCACCAAAACCATTAGCATGTCCCATACATACCGCAGGACCCCCAAGCGGGGTGGTCCTGAGAATGGAGGGAATCCAATTGTAAAATGTACACCATGAGATCTTACCTGTAATAGTAAACCTGACGGACATAGGGCTACCAGAAAAATGTGACCTTAAGGTATGGGCATTGTATATTCGAATGCTTAAGATAGTGTTGAAAGAATCCTGGGACGCCTCAGGGGCATCCAAATACCGGAGCCCTCTGAAAGCAGGTCAGACCTACAGACAGAAACGGGGTCTGATCAATGACATCTTAACAGGGTTCAACATGGGAACCTCATTTATAAATGCCCTAGACATACGAACTATAAAGGAACAATCAGAAAGCCTAAAAGACACAGTCAGGAAGTTGTTGCAGAGGCAGACAGACGCAGCCAAAGAGGCTGCTCAAGAAGGTGATGGGGCAGCAGGGAGCTTAGTCAAAGAGATTACAGTCTTGGACGACCATGCTGCCACCATTAATCACCTGATTGACCGAGAATTCAATGCGGAAAAGGCAGAGGTTCAGCGAGACCTCTGTCCTGCTTACGGGGGATGGATGATTGGGCAGGTCAGGGAGAACCTGGACCAAATACACAGGGGCGAAGTCCCGGACTGGATTAACAGCACCCACCTGTTTCGCCGAGCACAGCACCCAGGGTCACTGGACGCGTGCACCATGAAAGGAATGACAAGAGTCGTTCCAGTGACAGGCGGATGCACAGATTCACATTCTGCCTTGGTGGGATGGTCCTAATGATTCTGGTAATGGCAAAGGGGGAGTCTGGACCTCACCACCAGTTTGAGGTAGAAAACTTGGGGCTAATCCAGGGTGAGAACTACATGTGGTACTACCCAATGGATCAATATGCGATCAAACGGAACAGAACCATGAGAGAGGTCTCATTATCAGGCTGCTGCAGGGTAGGAAGCCTAACTATATGTCCACATCCAGTAGGCTGGGGAAGCGATGGTGGGTGCGGATTTAATCAAACCATTGGATGTGTCTGAGAAATAAGCCCATTAGAATCCGAATACACCCACTCAGCCTACTGCAGAAAGGGAGAATACTGTGTGGTAACCAACCAACCAACTTATGACTATGGTATTTATCAATGTAATATCACTAACCCCAACTTCTGCTTCACCCCGAGGCTACCGGTAACAATCGGACGAGTACGAATGATGTATATCCATGCTCGAGAAACCGTTACCCTGAACCTGACTGATGAAATTAAACAAGATTTGTACCAATATGAAAGTGAACTGGCTGTACCAATACCCACCTGCCCGAGGACCTGAGGAACATAAAGGATCCTCTGCTGGCAAGCATAAAACGATATCATGTACTCAAACAGGAACTGCGCAAATTGGGCAAGGACATTGCAAAAGACCTTCAACGTACCCCCCGGTATGAGAAGGCATGGAACTGGGGACTGAACGTCAATATCCATCCATGGATACATATCATTTCTCACAGATTGGTGGCAGTTCAACTGATTTTGGCACTGTACTGGCTGATAATGACATGTGCAGCTTGTAGGGTGAGTAGACACAGGCAACAAGCCAAAGCAATCACTCGTATGCAAGAGGAAGATAGACTATTGATGTATGGGGTAATTTAAACCCCGGTTAAGCAATAGACCTCCCAAACTTGGCGGCAGATCACCGCAAAGTGGGGCGGGAAGTCCAAAGCATTAGAAAGCTTAGCTCTAGTGGTCTCATGGGCTGGGGTTAGCCAGGGACCAAAGGGGGAATTGAAGTGGTATTTTTAGAAACCCACCATAGTGTTGCAGTCTGGGAAATGTGTTCAGAAATGGACAAGTAGTATTATAGAGTTGCAAGATGGGTAATGGGAAAAACATGTCAAGTTGTTTTTGCCTGGCAACAACTTGCAAGGCCAATCACAATGCAGTTTATCTGCAAGAGGATGTGGTGGCATGCTTAACAAAAATAGATATAGAATGCTGGCTTGCGGTTAGGTTAGGTGTTGAATAACCGGAAACATGGCTTGTTGTTTCATAGCTGCAAAATGTAAAACTCCCCAGTGTAATCGAACAGGTGACATAGTGAATTGCAATTTTTGGCTTTAAATACTGAGAGCTGATAGCCAAAAGTCGAGGCGGCATTAATGGGTAGTGTGAACTCTATCCAAACTGCTGTGCTTCCTTGCCAAGCTATACGTATTCGAAAATAAACATATCTTTATTCTTTATCAGACCCTTCTGTTGAGCCTTTATTTTGGGTTCCACAACATCATCTGTTCCTGTATTCACTTGTCAATTTTAGGGGGGGGAATGATAAACCTAAATGTTGTCCTCATTTGGGAAACATGAAGCCGCCTCAACTTTCTCCCCACTCCAATACAACACCCGCTTTGCAAAGGTTATGTTTCTGATTGCACTTCTAATCACCAAACATGTGAAACTGAGAGCATGCATTTATCACAAGTTCTTTTCTTTGCATCTTCCAAAAATAACACAAACTAGCCACCCAGAGGAACTGGAGCCAAGTACTGGTGGCGACACATAGCATTTGATAATTGCTATATTGCATTTACAGCTACAGGCATGGTAACAGCGGTTGGTTTGTGGGGTAAATATATGAATGTTATACTGGAGTTTACAATGGAGGAGATCTAACTCTGAAACCCATTCAATGCTCGTGAGATGCAGTAAGATGAGAACTTGTCTTTCAATGTTACGTTCAATGTGCTGTGCTGCATTGCAGAAGGTTTTGCGAAAGGTTTATAATCGTTTTTACCAGGAACCTGACAATATATTCCCCAGTTGCCTTATTCAAGGATGAGTTTTTTTATTTGCACAGCTTGGTACAACTAATAATAAAATACAGAAGAACACAGTTGGTTAAAATCCAATCATTTTATACAAATAAGTCATTGATCTCTGAAATACTGAAATAGTGTGATCTTCAGTGACCAGACTGCTGGCTCCATAATTTCCTTCAAGTATTGGGAGAGATATTCTAACAGAAAGCATCTAACCCAACTCCAGGTGCAGATCCTCACACATCAGGAGTGGGAGCATGGATCAGGGATCAGGTGTGGACCCTCACTGGGAATGGGAGCAGGGATCAGGTGTGAACCCTCACTGGGAATGGGGAAAGGGAATGGGGTGTAGACCCTCACTGGGAGTGGGAGCAGGGAATGGGGTGTGGACCCTCAATGGGAATGGGAGCATGGATCAGGTGTGGACCCTCACTGGGAATGGGGGAAGGGAATGGGGTGTGGACCCTCACTGGGAGTGGGAGCAGGGAATGGGGTGTGGACCCTCAATGGGAATGGGAGCAGGGATCAGGTCCGGACCCTCACTGGAAGTGGGAGCAGGGATCGGGTATGGACCCTCACTGGGAGTGGGAGCAGGGAATGGGGTGTGGACCCTCACTGGGAGTGGGAGCAGGGAATGGGATGTGGATGCTCAATGGGAATGGGAGCAGGGATCAGGTGTGGACCCTCACTGGGAATGGGAGCAGGGATCGGGTGTGGACCTTCACTGGGAGTGGGAGCAGGGATCGGATGTGGACCATCAATGGGAGCGGGAGCAGAGATTGGGTATGGACCCTCACTGGGAATGGGAGCAGGGATAAAGGAATTGAGAGCCAAGGGCAGCGCCTGAATTTTCCAATGACCTCCACCACTGATCCATGGATACAGACTCCCGCTGGGAGCCTCGTGTTGTACAGTTAACTCTTCCATATCTGCAACTTGTATCAATGAATAGGTTAGAATCATCTGTGTTTTAGGGAGCTGAAAAGAATGACTATACCCAACCTGTGTATATTTTAGTGAATCGGGGCCCAGAAGAGGCGTGGGCCCAGGGGCAGCATGGGCCAGCCCACACTGCAATATGTGTGCACACTAGGTCTGTAGAGCAGAACTGTTTTCCAGTCGTCTTGGTTAATCCTTGCAACTGGACCAAGACCTAGCTCTGTCAAGCCCGTGAGGTGGCTGGAGTGTAACGGCCACCACACGTTAAAAAAATCCACGCACAGGCATCTTCCACCATTCAAGATGTAGTTTGAGACCTGGAATAGTAGGTCCTTCATTGAAACACCTGTGAACTCATCCCTTTTTGGTGTGGAAGCAAGTCATCCTCGATACGGGGGACCGCCTATGATGATGATGATAAATACAATCTCACAACTTGCTTTTCTACTTTAAAAGCATTATATAAATGCAAGTTGTTATTGGACATGACCCTATACTTGTGATAAATGTAAAACATGGGGGAATTTCCAGATATAAATTTAGACAATCTTAGTCCCACATCGATATGGGGGTGATAGTTTTCTGACCTGTTTACACCACAGGCTGATTCCCGATGTCATGCCTGGGCATCTCCTGCCTGGAGTACACAGCACTACAGAATGGGGTCAGTAGGTGCAAGTGCACTTGGCATTCAACTGATTCTGTGGGAAAGGAAATTTTATCAGTTTCTGATGCAATAGTACCAGCAGGCCTCATTTCAGGCACTAAAACTATGCAAATTGATGGTAATGGGTCCCGAAACAAATTCCCAGTTGATTGGTATAAATAGAGTAGTAGAGAGTGTGCAAGTAGTTTGAGAAGCCATAGTGAATAAACAACAACAGCAACTTATATTTATATAGCACCTTTAACATAATAAAACATCCCAAGGCACTTCACAGGAGTATGATAAGACAAATAATTGGCAACAAGCCACATAAGGAGAAATTAGGGCAGGTGAGGTAGGTTTTAAGGAGTGTCTTAAAGAAGGAAAGAGAGGTAGAGAGGCAGAGAGGTTTAGGCAGGCAATTCCAGAGCTTAAGGCCCAGGCAACAGAAGGCACGGTCACCAATGGTTGAGCGATTATAATCAGGGATGCTCAAGAGGGCAGAATTAGAGGAGCGGGGGATTGTGGGGCTGAAGGAGATTACAGAGATAGAGAGGTACAAGGCCATGGAGGGATTTGAAAACAAGGATGACAAATTTGAAATCTAGGCATTGCTTAACCAGGAGCCAATATAGGTCAGCGAACACAGGGGATTTGGTACGAGTTAGGGCACAGGCAGACAAATTTTGGATGACCTCAAGTTTATGTAAGGTAGAATGTGGGAGACCAGCCAGGAGTGCGTTGCAATAGTCAAGTCTAGAGGTAACAAAGGCATGGATGAGGGTTTCAGCAGCTGATGAGCTGAGGCAGGGGCAGCGACGAGCGATGTTACGGAGGTGGAAATAGGCGCGGATATGTGGTCGGAAGCTCATTTCAGGGTCAAATATGAAACCAAGGTTGCGAACAGTGTGGTTCAGACTCAGAAAGATGCTTGGAAGAATCAGTGGCTCGGGAATGGAGTTTGTGGCAGAGATCGTAAACAATGGCTTCGGTCTTCCTAATATTTAATTGGAGAAATTGGAGAAGAAGGGGAAAACATGCAACTGCAGATGAGTGGACGGAAGTCTGCCACATGGTTGGAGCTGCAGCTTCACTGATATGGTGGTGAGGGCACGGCAGATGTGAGGATTGAGGCTAGTACTTTGCAGACTCCATTGCTGATGTGGCACCATGTGTGAGCTGAGTGCTTGGTAAACGCAAAGTGCAGACATTCATTTCTTTACAATAATAATAATAACTGTTATTTATATAGTGCCTTTAACGTAGAAAAACGTCCCAAGGTGCTTCACAACAATTTTACAACATGTTAGATATTGGCCATTGAGGGAAAGAGAGAAAAAGTGTGAGAAGGAAGTGTAAAAGGAGCTTAAAGACTCGGTTCCGAAGCAACAGCCAAAATGCACACGCAGATAGACACAGGCAAAAAAACCAAAAAAAAAATTCAAATTACATTGTAAATAATACAGTAAGGAGTATACAATAGTAAAATCAGTATAATAAAGGTTAATTATAATTAAGCAAAATTAAATAATATGTGCCATAATTATAAATTAAGTTAAAATTAGAAAATCAGCAATTGAAGCAAATTAAATTAATGATTCACTTTTTTAAAGATTTATTCCCTGTCCAGTGATTCAATTAATCTGGAAGAACCAATCACTGTCCTCCATTCTTGTGATGTCATAATTTTACTTTCTATTTCTAATTTTGTCCTCTTGATAGGAACTGGAATCGCTCCAGGCTCGAGCTGCCTCCGTTGTCAGGGAGATGCTGATGCTTAAATCTCCCTCCAGCTGCTCCAGGTTCGGGCTACCTCCGTTGTCAGGGAGATGCTGCTGTTTTACAATGGACATTCTTTATCCAAACGTATCTTGGCACTGTTCCTCAGTCTTGCGAACATTTTGCCCATTTGCTTCCTTGGATCTGTAGATATGAGAAACTGCATTCACTCTGTTTACCATCTCCTGCCATGCCTGATGGGAAATCGCTCTATTAGGAGAGATCCGCTCAGCCCCAAAAATGGCCTCTTTTCTCAGTGCCACCTCCCCGACCAGAACTTCTGGGCTTTCTTCAGTGAAGGGGAAAGTTCTGCTCCTGCCATTTTCCAAAGCAGGGTTTGCTTTAATTTGAGTGCAGCAACCCTTTTAAGAGCTGCTGCACTTAGAATCTCCACACCACTCCCCCCACCCGACCCACAGGTGATAGAGTATACCCCAGGCACACAAAAAGTGCATGTAGCATTATTCTACTTATGATTAATTAGCTAACCCCTTGGAATCTGGGATGGTTGGGCTGCTACTCCAACATCAGATATTCCCCCAGATCAGGAATTGGCTCTCATTAGTGTTCCTCGCCTAAATAAAACAAGCACTTTGGGAGTGCTACAGGTGAAAATTTACCCCAATGCATTATTCTTGAAATGCATTGATCTTTAAGATGACAAGCATAGTCGCTGTACTGCACCAGCAATGTCCCATAAGCAACGAGCTGAGTAACCAGTTCATTTGATTTTTTGGAGCTATTTGTTGAAGGAGGGATGTTGGCTAGCACGATGGACGAACTCCCTGCTCTTCGTCGCAAATTGCCATGGGATCTTTTACATTAACTGAAGAGGCAGACAGGGCCTCAGTTCAATGTCTCATTGGAAGGATAGAGTAGAATGACAGATTTAGAGGGGCATAATCAAGATGCCTTCAGTGTCACAGCAGAAGTCCATTTTTTTGCTACATTTTACTGGTGCTGGACTTTTATTTACTTTAAGCCACATGAAACAGAACATAGCTCGAGGAACCTCTATCACTCTTGGCTTGTAAATTTGAACCAGGTGGTTAACAGGAGCAAAAAAGACTGTGATAAATTGTACTGGTAGACCAGTGGACAACTTACAGATTTCTTGTCATTTAATCTCAATGCACAATCCAACAACCATCGTTTAGGAAGTGATGAGTAACTCTCCATTTGAACTTTTGCATGCAAGGGAAAGGATTGCAACTCATGTCGCTGTCAGGGAAGATTCCGCAATGTAAAAAAAGCAGTGACAGAAATTTCACCACTGATATTTTGCGTTGGTTTTTCGGACTGTATACAGAAAAATGAGAAACAACTACAGTGAAGACTGTCACTTTTTCCAAAGCCAGACAGAAGACAGGGCCAAAGCTGCATTATGGTTTGAGTTCTAGTGGTAGATTTCCGCATCCCCCCTGCTTGATTTTTTAGGCAGTAGTGTGACAGTAAAGTTCGGTAGATGGCATGAGGAACAGTTCCTCCAGCTCCCCAGAATCCACCCCCACCTCTAGGATTTCCCACTAGAAGTGATAGTGTGCATAATCTAGCCCTGACCAAATATAAGTGGATGTATTCAAGTCATCAACAAGAGGCGCTGGGGACGATGGTTCATTCCTGATGTTAAGCATTGTTGAGGTGGTGGGGGGTTGGAGGGTCGGGGGGAGGTGGAGAGGGTTAACTTTAAAGGGTTGCCTAAAGATCCTTGTAAGCTAATGGCCTGCCTGGCTGTGGATTGCTCTGAACTCAAGAAACATAGAAACATAGAAAATAGGTGCAGGAGTAGGCCATTTGGCCCTTCGAGCCTGCACCGCCATTCAATGAGTTCATGGCTGAACATGCAACTTCAGTACCCCATTCCTGCTTTCTCGCCATACCCCTTGATCCCCCGAGTAGTAAGGACTTCATCTAACTCCTTTTTGAATATATTTAGTGAATTGGCCTCAACAACTTTCTGTGGTAGAGAATTCCACAGGTTCACCACTCTCTGGGTGAAGAAGTTTCTCCTCATCTCGGTCCTAAATGGCTTACCCCTTATCCTTAGACTGTGACCCCTGGTTCTGGACTTCCCCAACATTGGGAAAAAAAACAGTAAAAGGGAATATTATTTGAATGGGGAGAAATTACAACATGCTGTGGTGCAGAGGGACCTGGGGGTCCTTGTGCATGAATCCCAAAAGGTTAGTTTGCAGGTGCAGCAGGTAATCAGGAAGGCAAATGGAATGTTGGCCTTCATTGCGAAAGGGATGGAGTACAAAAGCAGGGAGGTGTTGCTGCAACTGTATAAGGTATTGGTAAGGCCGCACCTGGAGTACTGCGTGCAGTTTTTGTCACCTTACTTAAGGAAGGATATACTAGCTTTGGAAGGGGTACAGAGACGATTCACTCGGCTGATTCCAGAAATGAAGGGGTTACCTTATGCTGATTGATTGAGTAGACTGGGTCTTTACTCCTTGGAGTTCAGAAGTATGAGGGGTGATCTTATAGAAACATTTAAAATCATGAAAGGGATAGACAAGATAGAGGCAGAGAGGTTGTTTCCATTGGTGGGGGAGACTAGAACTCGGGGGCACAGCCTCAAAATACGGATGAGCCAATTTAAAACCGAGTTGAGAAGGAATTTCTTCTCCCAGAGGGTTGTGAATCTGTGGAATTCGCTGCCCAAGGAAGCAGTTGAGGCTAGCTCATTGAATGTATTCAAATCACAGATGGATAGATTTTTTGCCAATAAGGGAATTAAGGGTTACGGGGAGAGGGCGGGTAAGTGGAGCTGAGTCCACGACCAGATCAGCCATGATCTTATTGAATGGCGGAGCAGGCTTGAGGGGCTAGATGGCCTACTCCTGTTCCTAATTCTTATGTTCTTATGTTCTTATGTTCTTATAACATTCTTCCTGCATCTAACCTGTCTGAACCCATCAGAATTTTAAACGTTTCTATGAGGTCCCCTCTCATTCTTCTGAACTCCAGTGAATACAAGCCCAGTTGATCCAGTCTTTCTTGATAGGTCAGTCCCGCCATCCCGGAAATCAGTCTGGTGAACAATAGATTGAGCCAGCTACTCTTCCCTGAGAGATCCTACAACTGTGTTACAATAAGATGAGTATCTATTTACCAGGACTCAAAGTGGAAGCACTTGTGGTTCATAAAGGCAGTTGTGTGAAAGTGCCGGCTGGGCAAAATAGCTACAGTCAATGAAATCCCCCTGGTCTTGGGGAATCCTGAAATCCCAGAGCTCTATCGTATAGCTATTGGATGTCCAAGGAAAAAGTGATGAAAGTGCATCAGTCACCAGTTAAGCATGGACCGCAGATTGCTTGAAGCTGCTGATATCCCCTGTGGCAGCCGAGAGGACCGGAAGCAAAGAAGGTCAGCAGTGCAGCGAGCTTGACTGCAACAAGCAATACTGTGTTAGCTGTAGCAGTTATCAGCAGGTATTCTTGCAAGATATGAGACAACTAGAAAACAGGTACCCCTCAACTGCAGATATGTTGTTCTGGGACTATAAACTCGGTTAAAGAAAGACTTGCATTTATATGGAGGCTGATTTTCATCAAAGCCTCTGTCCGCCCAAGTGCTGCCCAAAGTGCCACCATGGCCGAAATCCCTCGAAGGTCGGCGGGCGGCAAATGGACGACGTATGCCGCCAATCTGGGCGGCAGCGGGCGGGGGGGGGGTCTTATTCTCGGCGGCAGAGGCGCTTGCCCACGGAGGGGCGAAGACCTGAAAAAAGAAATCAACAATAAAAAATAAAAATACTATCCGAAGATTTTCGGGGGACCCCATGCAGGTAAGTCGCTGTTGACATTTCTTTTTTTAAATGTTCACTTACCTTTTTTTCAGGTTCTTCATTCTTACCGTCGGGGACAGACCAGCCTTAGGCCAGCAGTCCACCCCCGTTCTGCCACCAAGTCCCGCCCGCAGGAATCTGGGAGCTCGACAGGTGGGAGGTCAATTACGCCATTCGGCCATCCACTGACTTCAGCAGGCGGTTCCCGGCAGCTCTCCCCTCCTGCCCACTCCAGGCCACCTCGAAAGTGGCACTGGGTGGATCTTGATGAGGAATGTCAGCGGCAGTCGGCGGCAGCAGGCAGTGAGGTGATGAATTTCAGCCCCAGGGTGTCTTTTGCGATCTTAGGACGTCACAAAGCACTTTACAGCCAATGAAGAACTTTTTGAAGTGCAGTCACTGTTGTAATGTCAGAATCATGGCAGCCAAATTGTGCACAGCAAGGTTCCACAAACAGCAATGTGATAATGACTAGACAATCTGTTTTTCGTGATGTTGGTTCAGGGATAAATATTGACCAACAAACCGGGGAGAAATCCCATGCTCTTTTTTGAAAAAGTGCCATCGGATCTTTTAAATCCACTTGAGAGGGTAGATGGTGTCATGTATGTATGCTTGAGGTTACTACCCATGAAGTGGCACCACTGTCAGAGGTCATTGGGCTGTACGCACGTGTGTGCGGCCCAGGTATAAAAGGCATGCCATCATGTAATGTAATCATTTTGGGCCCTCATAAAGCAGAGTCAGGTTTGTATCTGTGTAAGTTTACAGTATTCAGTTTATCAAGTTATTACATACATAACATTTGGCGACGAAGTAACTTAAGAACCTTTGCATGCAAACATGAGCACAATTGGAATTCTGGAGAGATTCGTGGAGGGAGAGGACTGGGCAGATTTTGTAGCTCGCCTGGACCAATACTTCATGGCCAACAAAATGGAGGAACCCACTGACGCAGTTAGGTGCAGGGCGGTCTTCCTCACGGTTTGCGGTCTGAAAATCTATGGACTCATAAAGAATCTTCTCTTGCCTGCAAATCCAACGGACAAGGACTATGAGGAATTGTGTGCTCTGGTACGTGACCATCTCAAACCAGAAGAAGGCATCATCATCTCACGATATCGATTCTACACGCACGTTCATTCCGAGGGCCAGATGTGTCGGAATTCATTGCCGACCTAAGACGTCTAGCTGGACCGTGTAAGTTCGAAAACGCGTTGGGAGACATACTGCAGGACTTCTTTGTAATCGGCATCAACCACGAGGTGATCCTGCATAAGCTACTGGCGGCAGAGATGCTGGATTTGAGCAAAGGCATCATGATTGCCCGGGCATACATGAGAACGGACAAAACCTAAAGCAGGTATCATCAAAAAATTGATGAACTCGGCAAGTACTGTAAACAAGATTGCATCGTTGTTTGGCAGAGCTGCATATGGCAGGGCCTACTCGACTGTGTATGCGAAACCTGTGGCTGCCCAAAGTCTGCCAAAGGGAATGAATCTGATTTTACCGTATTGGCGTTGTGGGGGCAATCATCGGCCTCATCAGTGTTGGTTTAAATAGTACATTTGTAAAGGCTGTTCAAGACTGGGGACTGGGGCATCTCCAGCGCATGTGTCCGCAACTGAGCAAGTGTGCTGCGACACACCGTGTGGAGGATAATGAAAAGTATAGCGCGGATCCGGATATGCAATCCAAGATACCAGAAGAGGAAGTGTATGGACTGTATTCATTCCTAACAAAGAGCCAACCGATAATGATTAATGTGAAACTTAACGGTGTGTGGGTACCGATGAAATTGGACACGGGTGCGAGTCAATCAATAATAAGCCAGAGGACATTCGACAAGCTGTGGGATACTAAGGCTGTGAGGCCTAAGCTGAGTCCAGTCAATGCCAAGTTGCATACGTACACTAAAGAACTCATACCGGTGATTGGCAGTGCAGTAGTCAAGGTGTCGTATGATGGTGCGGTTCATGATTTACCGTTATGGATTGTTCCAGGCAGTGGTCCAACGCTGTTCAGCAGGAATTGGCTAGAAAAAATCAAATGGAATTGGAACGATATCAAAGTGTTGTCGTCGGAGTATGATACTCCATGTGCTCAAGTGCTGAGCAAGTTCCCCTCGCTGTTTGAACCAGGCATTGGCAATTTCATAGGAGCCCAGGTGCAGATTCATGTGGACTCAGATGCAAGACCCATCCATAAAGCTCGGGCGATTCCGTACATGATGAGGGAGAAGGTCAAAATCGAACTGGACAGACTCCAGCGTGAAGGGGTCATATCACTGGTCGAATTTAATGAAGGGCCAGCCCCATTGTTTCTGTGATGAAGAATGATGACACTGTCAGGATTTGTGGAAATTACAAGGATTACGATCAACCGAGTTTCGAAACAGGATCAATATCTGCTACTGAAGGCTGATGACCTGTTTGCAACGCTAGCCGGAGGGAAGTCGTGCACTAAACTGGATCTGGCGTCGGCCGACATGACACAGGAGCTGGTCGAGATGTCGAAGAAACTTATGTGCATCAACACTCATAAAGGACTGTTTATCTACAACAGGTGTCCTTTTGGAATTCGCTCGGCTGCAGCCATATTTCTGAGGAACATGGAGAGTCTACTGAAGTCCATCCCTAGAACCGTTGTGTTCCAAGATGACATCCTGGTCACAGGTCATGACACCGCCGAACATCTGAACAACCTGGAAGAGGTTCAGACTGAAACGTTCGAAGTGCGTCTTCATGGCACCGGAAGTCGAATTCCTGGGGAGGAAAATTGCTGCTGACGGCATCAGGCCTACGGACTCGAAAACCAAGGCCATCAAAAATGCACCCAAGCCTCAGAATGTGACGGAGCTGTGCTCGTTCCTTGGTATACTCAACTACTTCAGTAATTTCCTACCTAGATTGAGCACTTAATTACAACCACTGCACATTCTGCTAAGAAAAGGCGACAACTGGGTTTCATGTGCGTCTCAAGGTAGAGCTTTTGAGAAAGCTACTAATCTGCTTTGCTCTAACAAGCTGCTGGTACATTATAATCCGTGTAAGCGTCTAATATTGGTCTGTGATGCTTCATCATATGGAGTTGGTTGCGTGCTCCAACAAGCTAATGAGCCGGGTAAACTACAACCTGTTGCATATGCTTCTAAAAGTTTGTCAAAGGCGGAAGGAGCCTACAGCATTGTAGAAAAATAAGCATTAGCCTGTGTGTCTGGGGTTAAAAATATGCATCAGTACCCGTTTGGTCTTCGGTTTGAACTGGGAACAGATCACAAGCCACTCATTTCATTGTTTTCGGAAAACAAAGGTATCAATACCAATACATCATCCCGCATCCACAGGTGGGCGCTGACATTATCTGCCTATGATTATGTCATTCACCATAGACCTGGCATCGAGAATTGTGCCGATGCACTGAGCCGTCTACCGTTGCCCACACCAGAGGTGGAGACACCACAAACTGCAGACCTACTGTTAGTTATGGATGCTTTTGAAAGTGAAGGAACCCCTGTCACGGCTCAACAAGTTAAGACCTGGAACAGCCAGGACCCGATATTATCAGTTGTGAAACATTGTGTCCTTAGTGGTGATTGGTCTGCCATACCCAAGCAAATGGGTGATGAGACCAAACCTTACAACTGTCGCAAAGACGAACTATCCATTCAGTCAGATTGTTTACTGTGGGGTAATCGTGTTGTTATGCCTAAGAAAGACAGAGAGAAATTTGTACATGATCTACATAACACTCATCCTGGTATTGTCATGATGAAAGCTATTGCCAGGTCTCATGTATGGTGGCCTGGAATTGACTCTGATCTGAAATCATGTGTGCATCAGTGTAGCACTTGCCTGCAGCTAAGTAAAGCACCAGCGGAATCGCCGCTGAGTCTGTGGTCATGGCTGTTATGTAATGATGTGTGTATCATCCCAGTACCTTAAATGTAATGTAAGTACTATGCCACACCACAGAGGGCGCTGCAGTGGGAAACCCTGGTAGTACCTGTAACAAGGACTATATGAGGCTGACCACCACACCTGGGAGGCACTCTGGAGCTGAACAGTAAAGGACGAAGGTCACAGCAGTTAGACTTACACCAGACCGTGTGGAGTCAGTGATTTGTGTGCTACATACACCACATTGGCAACGAGGAAGCGGACGAACTCCACGCAACCATGGCTACTCTGGGCTCGCTAAAGGATTTTACCGTGGGCAATGATTGGGAGGCCTTTACGGAAAGGCTCGAGTACTACTTCACAGCAAATGACCTGACGGAGGACACATACGCAATGAGAGATAAGCGTAAGGCGATATTGCTCTCCAGTTGTGGAGATGAGGTTTACTGTCTCGTCAGGAATTTGCTGGCACCTGGGAGCACCAGGGACAAGTCATACGAGGAGCTGACTGAACTCATTCGTGACCAGTTGAAAGCGAAGAAGAGCATCCTCACGGCCAGATACAAATTTTACCATCACTGCAGACCCGAGGGCCAGGATGTCACCAAATATGCTGCGGACCTCAGGAGACTCGCGGTGCCGTGTGATTTTGGGGCACACTTTGACGTGGCTTTGCGGGACGTTTTCGTTATGGGGATTGGCCACAAGGGCCTCCTTCACAAGCTGCTGGCCACGGAACCCACAGTCACTCTGACAAAGGCCATCGCCATCAGCCGGGCATATATGACCTCGACTTGCAGCACCAAGCAAATGATCCACACAGTCTCGAACCCGGCAGGCACTGTCCACAGGATAGCGCCCACCACGGACAAAACTGCAGAACGTGGCTCTGCCCGGGGCAGAGAGCACGGACCTCGGGATCCTGGAGCTCAGAGTCCGCCAAGGGGGGCCAATCAAGCAGCACCATGCTGGCGCTGTGGAGGAAGCCATGGGGCTCACCGGTGCAGGTTTGCGGAGTATACGTGCACTACCTGCCACGTTAAAAGCCACCTTCAGCGTATGTGTAAAAGAAATCGGACTCACCATGTGGCTGAGGAGATGGGGGATGATCCACTGTTCAGCGAGGAGCAGGTAGAAGAAGATGAGGTGCTTGGACTGTATACGTGCACCGACGATTCACCCCCAGTGATAAGGGAAGTAAAAATCAACGGAGTCCCAGTGAGTATGGAAGTGGACACGGGCTCGGGTCCGTCGTTGATGAGTCGGAGAACTTTTGATAAACTGTGGATTAACCCAGCTGCACGACCCAAGCTGGTCCCGGTCACGGCGAAGCTGTGTACCTACACCAGGGAACTGATACCTGTTCTCGGCAGAGCGATGGTGCAGGTATCCCACGGGGACGAGACGCACGCTTTACCTTTGTGGGTCGTTGCAGGCGATGGGCCGACACTCCTTGGCCGGAGGTGGATGGGGAAGGTCCGTGGGAGCTGGGAAGACTTCATCACTCCACAGGCTGCTGCTCCCCGGGGTGCTGCTATGCCCTGGGTCCCCAGAGAGCAGCGCCGACCGAGCTGGAGCTGCAGCCTCAATCCACCCACAGGCAAGTCCCAGCCCCGGACCTCACACACAGATCCTGCAGCCTCAGCCCCCACAGGCAAGTCCCAGGCCCGGATCTCACACAGAGACCCTGCAGCCCCAGCCCCCACAGGCAAGCAGCCCTGCACAGAGGGGCCTAGTGGGGGGGGGGGGGGTTGAGCCGGCGGGGCACTGCGGGCAGGGTGCTGAGGGATCCAGGGGCCGGCGGTTCGGAAGGGCCCCGCAGAGGAAGAGGCCATTGGGCGGGCCCCGCCGAGGAGCTGGTAGCGTCGGTCGGCGGCCATGGCAGCCGCAGGGGAGGCCGCTACGGAGGCCGCGGGGGACGCGGCAAGTGCGGCCACTGGAGAGGCCACGGCGGCCGCAGGAGAGACGGCAAGTCAGGTGGCAGCGGAGGGGAGCAGAGGCTGTGACGGCGGAGGGCGTCCGGAGCGGCGGAGAAGAAGATGGCGGCGGCATCGTGTCGGAGCTGCAGAGCATCAAAGATGGCGGCGCCCAAGGAGAAGACTCGTGGAATCCTCCTGCATCAAAGATGGCGTCTTAAAGAGGAAATGCACCCGGGAGTCTTAAAAGGGCCTTACAAAGAGGTGGTCCCCACAAAGGACTTCTGTTTGGCAGAGCGAGTCTAAAATGAGCTATGTTAATGTGAGATAGTGAATTTATAATAAGAATTACTTTTTTTTATGCTGAATGGCCACTGTATTTGTGTAAAATAATGGATGAAGTACAATTAATGATAACGGCTAACAAGGAAATCAAGGTTCCGTTACCAGTCAATAACCAGTTAATGTACCAGATAATATGTACCATACTAACGCACTGTCTATGCCCACCTTCCTTCCATTGTACAAGTGTGATGTTATGTAATGATGTGTGTATCCTTGTCCTGCGCCCAGGTGGGGGGGGGGGGGGGTGGCGGGGGAAGGTGATGTTATGTAATGATGTGTGTATCGTCCTAGTACCTTAAATGTAATGTAAGTACTATGCCACACCACAGAGGGCGCTGCGGTGGGAAACCCGGGTAGTACCTGTAACAAGGACTATATAAGGCTGACCACCACACCTGGGAGGCACTCTGGAGCTGAACAATAAAGGACTAAGGTCACAGCAGTTAGACTTACACCAGACCGTGTGGAGTCAGTGATTTATGTGCTACATACACTACAATGGCCATTTAAACCATGGTCCAGGATCCACATCGACTTTGCAGGTCCCTTCCTGGGAAAGATGTTTTTAGTTGTGGTGGATGCATATTCCAAGTGGATACAGTGTATAATCATGTCATCCAGTATATCCACAGCTACCATTGAGAGCCTTCGTGTCATGTTTGCCACTCATGGTCTAGCCGACATTGTTGTAAGTGACAACGGACCTTGTTTCACTAGTCTGGAGTTTCAAGAGTTCATGACTCGCTTGTCATGCATATTGCTTAGTTAAAGGACAAGACCCCGCACGCTTACCGGGGTCCCCCCTGCGGAACTAATGATGAAGAGAGGTCTCAAGATCAAGCTCTCTCATCCACCCTGACTTGAATGATCATGCTGAATACAGACGTCAAAGTCAGCAGTGGTATCATGATCACGCTGCTGTTTCACGCAACATTTCTGTTAACGATCCGGTCTATGTACTAATTTATGGTCAAGGTCCCAAGTGGATCGCCAGTACTGTTGCGGCCAAGGATGGTAACAGTGTTTATCGTCAAGCTCAAGAATGGGCAAACATGCAGGAAACATATTGATCAGATAATGCTGTGGCACACGGATGAACCGGAACAGTCTGAGGAAAACACAATCAGTGACCAACCAACCCACCCTCAGTCATCAGAGGACTCCGCGGTCATCAATGATTCTGGACTTTCAATCCCTGACGTGGTCATTGCCATTCCCATCAGATCGGCTACCCAGCCCCCAGTCATAACAGGCTCAGAACGCTCGCCCAAGGCTGCAGTTGAACTGAGACGATCAACTCGGGAGCGGAAAGCTCAATTTGTAAAAAGATTGGCCCCAAGTTTCCACATGATTTGCTCCTGATTTTTAGGAGCAACTGGTGTAGAACGGAGTATCTTAGAAATCGGAATTCTCGTCATTTAGTTTGCTCCAGTTCTAGTCAGTTAGAACAGTTTCACTTTGGAACAGAATTTTTTTTTCAAAAGGGGGCGTGTCCGGCCACTTACGCCTGTTTTCAAAGTTTTGTCAGTGAAAACTTACTCCAAACTAACTTAGAATGGAGTAAGTGAAGATTTTTGTACGCTCGAAAAAACCTTGTCTACACTTTAGAAAATCAGGCGTAGGTTACAAATCAGGCGTAGGGAATGGCGGGGGGGGGG
This sequence comes from Pristiophorus japonicus, assembly GCF_044704955.1. Classification (NCBI taxonomy): domain Eukaryota; kingdom Metazoa; phylum Chordata; class Chondrichthyes; family Pristiophoridae; genus Pristiophorus; species Pristiophorus japonicus. Next base: position 93,534,789 of record NC_091984.1, read on the forward strand.
GGGGGGGGGGGGCGGGGGGTTAAAGAGAAGTTTACAAACATTAAACACTTCAGTTTTACAAATAAAGAGCCATCATCAATAATAAATGATAAATACATCAATAAATCAACCAATAAATCAATCAAAAAAAATTAATAAGAAATAATTTTTTTTTTAAATCAATAAATAAAACATTTTCTACTTACCGACTGCAGCACCGGGATCCCTCCAACAGCGTGCTGGGATGCCCCCCCCCCCCACCCCAGTGTGTCTCTGTCAGTGTCTCTATCTCTCTGTCTGTCTGTCTGTGTGTGTATTCTCTCATTCTCTGTCTGTCAGTGTCTGTGTTTCTGACAGCGAGAGGAGGGGGGGGGGAGAAGGAGGAGAGGGAGAGAGGGGAGGAGCAAAGGGAGGGAAAGGGGAGAAGGGGAGGGATGGGGGAGAAGGGGGAGAAGGGGGAGGGGGGAAGAAGGGGATAAAGGGGAGAAGGGGAGAAAGGAGATGGGGGATAAAGGAGATGGGGGGGAAAGGAGATGGGGGGGAGAAAGGAGATGGGGGGAAAAGGAGATGGGGGAAGGAGATGGGGGGGAAGGAGATGGGGGGGAAGGAGATGGGGGGGAAGGAGATGGGGGGGAAGGAGATGGGGGGGAAGGAGATGGAGGGAAGGAGATGGGGGGGAAGGAGATGGGGGGAAGGAGATGGGGGGAAGGAGATGAGGGAGGAAAGAAGATGGGGGGGGAAAAGGAGATGGGGGGGAGGCTGAACGGGTCGGCCCGCGACTTCGGGCAGGGCCCGTCCCTAGCACCAGATTTACAGGTAGGTGGCGTTGGGTCGGGTCGGGGGGAGCGCGGGTGGGAGGGAGGTCGGTTTGGTTCGGTTCGGGTCGGGGGGAGGGAGGGAGAGGGAGGTCAAGTCGGGGGGAGGGAGGTCAGGTCGGATCCGGTCCGGTGGGGGGAGGGGGGGAAAGCGGGAGTCGGGTCGGGTCCGGAGGCGGGGGGGGGAAGCGGGAGTCGGGTCCGGTCCGGGGGCGGGGGGGGGAAGCGGGAGTCGGGTCGGGTCGGGTTCGGAGGCGGGGGGGTGTGGGGGGAAGCGGGAGTCGGGTCAGGTCGAGTCCGGGGGTGGTGGGGGGGGCGGCGGGGAAGCGGGAGTCGGGTCGGTGTCTGGTCCGGTCCGGAGGCGGGAAGCCGGAGTCCAGTCGGGTCGGGAGGAAGCAGGAGCTGGCCGTGGGAGGAGCCTTATTCACGCAGCCCCAGTGAGGCCATTCGGCCAGGGCTAGGGGCTGTGTGCTTCGGGCCCCTCCCACACAGTTTCGGGCGCCTGGAGCTACTGCACTTGCGTGCCCACTGTAGCGCGCATGTGCAGAGGTCCCGGCACTGTTTTCAGCGCAGGGACCTGGCTCCGCCCCCTACAGCTCGTGCTGCGCTGCGCCAAGGGCCAGAAGACCTGCAGGTAGGTGGAGAATCTGGAGGGTTTTTTTAGGCGCATTTTGTCGCGCGAAAAAAGGGCGTCCAGGTCAGGACTGCGCCTTTCTAGGTGCGGCTCGAAACTTGGGCCCATAGTTACTAATATCTTAAAGGGGGATATTATCATGTATGTATGCTTGGGGTTACTAGCCACCAGGTGGTGCCACTGTCGGAGGTCATTGGGCTGTATGCATGTGTGTGTGGCCCAGGTATAAAAGGCAAGCCATCATGTAATGTAATCACTTTTGGCCCTAATAAAGCAGGGCCAGGTTTGTACCTGTGTTAGTTTACAGTATTCAGTCTATCGAGTTATTACATACGTAACAGATGGGGCATCGGTTTATTGTCTTATCTGAAAGACAACAATGAATATGGAGATCCAAGATACATCTTTGCAAGACAGGAGCGGCGTTTGACTTGAGAGGGACCCATGCAAAGGTTTGGTTTAGGCCCTTATATTTTACTGGAAGATAGAACTTAATCTGGTCCCAAATCCACACACATACAATCATGAAAAGGTATATTTGCAGTAGGTAATATAAAAATAGTTGACAAAATGATCAAGGTTCAGTTATTACCATTGTGTAGATGTCATTTCACGGAATCTGCTCACGACCCTTGACTGACTTAGAGCCTCGTGCAATTGCACAGGTTGCAAGGTCCTCACACCGCCCCTGTTCCCACCTACCCTTTCCTTCAACTACTGTCTGTCCCACCTGTGACAGAGACTGTAATTGGACTGTACAGTCACCTGAGAACTCAGTTTTAGAGTGGAAGCAAGTCTTCCTCGATTTCAAGGGACTGCCTATGACAAGATGCTCCCAGGTCCATCAATATGAAGCCATTCTTCAACATTTGACTCTTGCACATTGCAAGGTGTAAGTTTAGGATCGCAGGTCACACATAGACACGCCTTCTAGGTCTTTCTTTTATTCTCTTTTTAGGGGTGGGCCTGGTATAGGATATGGCCAGGACCATTTAACCTATGATATGTCGAGTTCTTTGTATCAACTCTTGGGTGAAACCCTCCTCTTCTCATCCTCCCAAGGTTGGAGTCAGACATGCCATTCTTGGCCTTCAGATGTTTGGAGCTGCCTATTATCAGTTATTGATGTTCACGCTGTTGTACCATGGAATTAATCATTCAATTCTAATACCAGCCTGAAGAGACTTTTTGGTCTCAAGCTATTTCTTCCAATTCACGATTTCTTACATTGCCTACTTTGAGAAGGAAATATCCTTATTGACTTCTCACTTTTGACTACTCAAGCTGTTTCCAAGTTATCTGTTTTTTGCTTGCTCCATTTGGCTGTTAGTCAGCAGGGAGGCGCAGAGATGAAGGGTTCCCCGTTTCTTACAGTCCATTCCTTTGATGGGGAGGAGCAACCTCCGACCCCTTACTCAAATTCAATTGTTCCGTTCTTCCAATTCTGCCCACCTGGGGTATCCTCTGTTTCTTGTATCTTTCCTGATCTTACCCCACTTGGGGTCTCCTCTACGTTGCTTCAGATCTTCTCTTTAGTGTTGGTTAGCTATAGACATTGGCTTATGCATTAAAGTCTTGCTACGCAGGTTACATATATCGAATACACTATCATTACAAGTTGGAGAACTACCAGAGCTTGTGAAATAATATGAGTCTAAAGGTGTGCTGATATATTATGCCCAATATCCCACCAATGTGCTACTTATACTTAAGTATAGGTTTTGAGACAGGTCCTGTTAGGCCCATAAAGCATGGTAGTTACGGTCGTAGTGACACGGGAGGCACCACTAAAACCACCTCATACTGGATTTGTACTGGCTTTTCACATGCTCTGTTACCTACAAAACACAATTATTACAGTCACAGTTAAATTCAGTCTCATAATCATTTCAAGCGGCATTACAGTTTAACATCTAATCAACAAATCATGGACTTAAAAAAGATTCTCTACATCTCATTTTTACTCATATCCATCTTGTGGATAACTCTTGCTAAATTTATTTCTCACTCGCCTTTAATTGTCCAAATCCAAATTTCATGTAACTCTCCACTTCAACTTAAATTTCAATCCCTCTAACAGGTACCAGTGTATTTAACTCTATCCTAATGTTTTCATTAATTAGATAGATTCTCGATGGAGTATGTGTCATTGCTGTAAAATTTGTCTCACTCTCCTGAGCCACATTAACCATTCCATGTCTTGCTGTTGTCAAGTAACTGAGCATGTCTGAGACCCATTCTTCTGCGCAACTTCATTTGTTCCGGTATCTCATGCCACACGTGCCATCTGATACAAGCCATTCTCAGGCTTTCAGGTGATCGTATCAAACAATTGTAGTCATCTGTAGATCTTTGCTTATCTCCCACTGCATGGTCCCGATATCTTGGGTAGTGGCCAGACTATCAAATTCAGTTTTCTTAAAAAGTTCATTATAGGCTGGGACACAAATGTCTCCAAGAGAAAGCTATCAATTTACTATTCATAACTACACTTTCCTGACTTTCACTTGACTGTTAGGAATATTCAGTTCTCCTGTTTCTACCATATAACCTTTCTCGATTTTATATATCCCATTAATTACCATTCGTAGCTCATTTATGATACCTGGAGGAGCTTTACTGTTTAATACAATATTAAAGATAGAAAACATAGATCAAATGTTCCCAATTGGACCAAGTTATTAACACATTTTTTAAAAATTCTTTATAATCCATTACATTTTATTTTCCTTCTTGCACGTGGGAAAATATTCACTTAAAATTAAGAAACTTAAATTAATAATGTCCAATATCTTTAAAATTTCATTCAGCAATACTGTTTGGTGAGCCAAAAAAAACAGCTGTCAGTGGAAAGGATTATCCCTTTGCAAGTATGTGAGAAGGTGGAACAAATATTGTCAGACACAAGCAATTGCGTCACTTTACATAATCATTTTTAAAAACCTTTCCCGATAGAAACTTTTTTTCCCCCCAAGTCTTTGTACCTTCAAAACTTGCTTAGGAATTAAAATTCTGCTCAAATAGTAGAAATCATTAGTAAAGCTGCCATTATTAAATTTAAATAAGACTTTCTCATCGGGGAAGACAGCATTTTAGATTAAACTCCAATTCTTTCTAAACTTCCAATTCAAATACTGCCAATGATTTTTTTAAATGTGAGAATCTCTTGTACGGAACTAGAAACTCACATAATTTTAAATAACCAGAATTTCATTGTGGTCACAATGTAATTCGGCCTTTTACAATTTAATAAACATCATACATTCTACACAAAAGATAAAAAGAGGGTGGAGCTTCCCTCAACTTACATTCATACAGGCTTTTTTTTTAAAGGGACCCTAAAGAAGATGGTGCTTTGTAAACATTTAAATTGATTTAAAACAAGACCACACATTTTAATTTAAACTATATAAGACAATAACAATCTTTTTACTGTAATCCAATTAAAACATTCACATTTTTTTTTAGCAGACACCATGGGACTGTAACTTCAAGGCCGAAGCTTATCTTTTGTAAAACAAACTGTTGTGCATTGCTAGCTCCATAAATCATTGTCAAAACAATCAAGGAAACTGCCAGATTTTAACACATTGTCACACAAACTACATAAAACTGCACAAGTACATCCTTTCACTCAGCAAATCTTGTGTTTTATTTCTCTTGGCACAAAAGCTAAAACTTCCGTGCCGGTTCAATTTTCTTTTTGTTTAAATTGTCTCAGCAACTTATTTCTAATTCCCAGTTTTTTTCCTTCCTTTGCTGAGTTCTCAGATGGACTAGCATGCAGCTTAGATCTTTTCCCTCATTATCTCCACCTCTTCTCCTGCTCATTTAGATTGTTCACAACTTTTTCTTAATAATAAGCACCATCCAAGGCTTCACATATTTGACACGCTCGCTCCCTCTCCCTTCTTTCAGGGAGTAAACGACCTCAGTCTAAGCGACTAAGTGCCGTCGGTCCACCACTAACCTTACAACTCCTAACTCTGTGAATCTCACTTCTGACACCACTGCAAGATTAGGATCACAGGTCAAACACAGATACCCAAAGGGTCCCAGGAATTATATGGCATGTTAGTAAGGGAACGGTAGTTCAAATATAGTCAAACACAACACACAATCGGGATAGACATAATAGGCATGCGACCATGACAAGTAGCTGTTATTAGTCCCGATCGGACAGACGGTTGGTGGCATGAACACTTCTTATCTTCACCCTCGGCCCTGAAATGCCTTCTAGGTCTTTCTTTTATTCTCTTTTCATGGGTGGGCCTCGTGTAGGATATTGACAGGACCATTTAATCTATGATATGTTGGGTTCTTTGTCCCAACTCTTGGGTGAAACCCTCCTCTTCACATCATCCCACGGTTGGAGTCAGACATGCCAGCTAACTAACAGAAAACAGCGAGTTGGGATAAATGATTCATTCTCTGGTTGGCAACCAGTAACTAGTGGGGTGCCGCAGGGATCAGTGCTGGGACATCAACTATTTACAATCTATATTAATGACTTGGAAGAAGGGACTGAGTATAACGTAGCTAAGTTTGTTGACGATACAAAGATGGGAGGAAAAGCAATGAATGAGGAGGACACAAAAAATCTGCAAAAGGACATAGACAGGCTAAGTGAGTGGGCAAAGATTTGGCAGATGGAGTATAATGTTGGAAAGTGTGAGGTCGTGCACTTTGGCAGAAAAAAATAAAACAGCAAGTTATTATTTAAATGGAGAAAGATTGCAAAGTGCTGCAGTACAGTGGGACCTGGGGGTACTTGTGCATAGAAACATAGAAACATAGAAAATAGGTGCAGGAGTAGGCCATTCAGTCCTTCGAGCCTGCACCATCATTCAATGAGTTCATGGCTGAACATGCAACTTCAGTACCCCATTCCTGCTTTCTCGCCATACCCCTTGATCCCCCGAGTAGTAAGGAGTACATCTAACTCCTTTTTCAATATATTTAGTGAATTGGCCTCAACAACTTCCTGTGGTAGAGAATTCCACAGGTTCACCACTCTCTGGGTGAAGAAGTTTCTCCTCATCTCGGTCCTAAATGGCTTACCCCTTAACTTTAGACTGTGACCCCTGGTTCTGGACTTCCCCAACATTGGGAACATTCTTCCTGCATCTAACCTGTCTAAACCCGTCAGAATTTTAAACATTTCTATGAGGTCCCCTCTCATTCCTCTGAACTCCAGTGAATACAAGCCCAGTTGATCCAGTCTTTCTTGATAGGTCAGTCCCGCCATCCCAGGAATCAGACTGGTGAACCTTCGCTGCACTCTCTCAATAGCAAGAATGTCCTTCCTCAAGTTCAGAGACCAAAACTGTACACAATACTCCAGGTGTGGCCTCACCAAGGCCCTGTACAACTGTAGTAACATCTCCCTGCCCCTGTACTCAAATCCCCTCACTATGAAGGCCAACATGCCATTCGCTTTCTTAACCGCCTGCTGTACCTGCATGCCAACCTTCAATGACTGATGTACCATGACACCCAGGTCTCGTTGCACCTCCCCTTTTCCTAATCTGTCACCATTCAGATAATAGTCTGTCTCTCTGTTTTTACCACCAAAGTGGATAACCTCACACTTATCCACATTATACTTCATCTGCCCACTCACCTAACCTATCCAAGTCACTCTGCAGCCTCATAGCATCCTCCTCGCAGCTCACACTGCCACCCAACTTAGTGTCATCCACAAATTTGGAGATACTACATTTAATCCCCTCGTCTAAATCATTAATTTACAATGTAAACAGCTGGGGCCGCAGCACAGAACCTTGCGGTACCCCACTAGTCACTGCCTGCCATTCTGAAAAGTACCCATTTACTCATACTCTTTGCTTCCTGTCTGCCAACCAGTTCTCAATCCACGTCAGCACACTACCCCCAATCCCATGTGCTTTAACTTTGCACATTAATCTCTTGTGTGGGACCTTGTCGAAAGCCTTCTGAAAGTCCAAATATATCACATCAACTGGTTCTCCCTTGTCCACTCTACTGGAAACATCCTCAAAAAATTCCAGAAGATTTGTCAAGCATGATTTCCCTTTCACAAATCCATGCTGACTTGGACCTATCATGTCACCTCTTTCCAAATGCGCTGCTATGACATCCTTAATAATTGATTCCATCATTTTACCCACTACCAATGTCAGGCTGACCGGTCTATAATTCCCTGTTTTCTCTCCCTCCTTTTTTAAAAAGTGGGGTTACATTGGCTACCCTCCACTCCATAGGAACTGATCCAGAGTCTATGGAATGTTGGAAAATTACTGTCAATGCATCCGCTATTTCCAAGGCCACCTCCTTAAGTACTCTGGGATGCAGTCCATCAGGCCCTGGGATTTATCGGCCTTCAATCCCATCAATTTCCCCAACACAATTTCCCGACTAATAAGGATTTCCCTCAGCTCCTCCTTCTTACTAGACCCTCAAACCCCTTTTATATCCGGAAGGTTGTTTGTGTCCTCCTTAGTGAATACCGAACCAAAGTACTTGTTCAATTGGTCTGTCATTTCTTTGTTCCCCGTTATGACTTCCCCTGATTCTGACTGCAGGGGACCTACGTTTGTCTTTACTAACCTTTTTCTCTTTACATATCTATAGAAGCTTTTGCAGTCCGTCTTAATGTTCCCTGCAAGCTTCCTCTTGTACTCTATTTTCCCTGCCCTAATCAAACCCTTTGTCCTCCTCTGCTGAGTTCTAAATTTCTCCCAGTCCCCGGGTTCACTGCTATTTCTGGCCAATTTGTATGCCACTTCCTTGGCTTTAATACTATCCCTGATTTCCCTTGATAGCCACGGTTGAGCCACCTTCCCTTTTTTATTTTTACGCCAGACAGGGATGTACAATTGTTGTAGTTCATCTATGCGACCTCTAAATGTCTGCCATTGCCCATCCACTGTCAACCCCTTAAGTATCATTCGCCAATCTATCTTAACCAATTCACGCCTCATACTTTCAAAGTTACCCTTCTTTAAGTTCTGGACCATGGTCTCTGAATTAACTGTTTCATTCTCCATCCTAATGTAGAATTCCACCATATTATGGTCACTCTTCCCCAAGAGGCCTTGCACAATGCGATTGCTAATTAATCCTCTCTCATTACACAACACCCAGTCTAAGATGGCCCCCCCCCTAGTTGGTTCCTCGACATATTGGTCTAGAAAACCATCCCTTATGTACTCCAGGAAATCCTCCTCCACCGTATTGCTTCCAGTTTGGTTAGCCTAATCTATATGCATACTAAAGTCACCCATGATAACTGCTGCACCTTTATTGCATGCACCTCTAATTTCCTGTTTGATGCCCTACCCAACATCACTATTACTGTTTGGAAGTCTGTACACAACTCCCACGAACGTTTTTTGTGCTTTGGTGTTCTGCAGCTCTACCCATATAGATTCCACATCATCCAAGCTAATGTCCTTCCTAACTATTGCATTAATCTCCTCTTTAACCAGCAATGCTACCCCGCTTCCTTTTCCTTTTATTCTATCCTTTCTGAATGTTGAATACTCTTGGATGTTGAGTTCCCAGCCCTGATCATCCTGGAGCCACGTCTCTGTAATCTCAATCACATCATATCTGTTAACATCTATTTGCACAGTTAATTCATCCATCTTATTACATGAAACACAAAAGATAGTATGCAGGTACAGCAAGTGATCAGGAAGGCCAAAAGAATCTTGACCTTTATTGCAAAGGGGATGGAATGTAAAAGCAGGGCAGTCTTGCTACAGCTATACAGGGTATTGGTGAGGCCACACCTGGAATACTACATGCAGTTTTGGTTTCCATATTTACGAAAGGATATACTTGCTTTGAAGGCAGTTCAGAGAAGATTGACTAGGTTGATTCCGGAGATGAGGGGGTTAATATGAGAAAGGTTGAGTAGTTTGGGCCTCTACTCATTGGAATTCAGAAAAATGAGAAGTGATCTTATCGAAATGTATAAGATTATGAGGGGGCTTGACAAGGTGGATGCAGAGAGGATGTTTCCACTGATGGGGGAGACTAGAACTAGAGGGCATGATGTTAGAATAAGGGGCCACCCATTTAAAACTGAGCTGAGGAGAAATTTCTTCTCTCAGAGGGTTGTAAATCTGTGGAATTCACTGCCTCAGGGAGCTGTGGAAGCTGGGACATTAAATAAATTTAAGACAGAAATAGGCAGTTTCTTAAACGATAAGGGGATAAAGGATTATGGGGAGCGGGCAGGAAGGGAGAGCTGAGTCCATGATCAGATCAGCCATGATCTTATTGAATGGCGGAGCAGGCTCGAGGGGCCGTATGGCCTACTCCTGCTCTTATTTCTTATGTTCTTATGCCATTCTTGGCCTTCAGGTGTTTAGAGCTGCCTGCTTTCAGTCATTTATGTTCACACTGTTCAAGTAGCTTTAGCTATTGTACCATGGAATGAAACATTTAATTCTAACACCAATCTGAAGAGACTTTATGGTCTTAAGTTATCTCTTCCAATTCACGATTTCTTACACAAGATAACCATCATCATCACCCAAAGGAAACTGGAGGGCAGAGCATAAGAGAATCACTAAAGGAATAATTACAGATTATGCTCGACCGAGGTCAAGACACTGGGATATTGAATCCAGTGGTACATTCATTTTGTTTAGCAGCATGCTGGATCCTACTTTGAAAAGGAAAGTAGATCCTCTGCACAACAATGCAATGTGGTTGCTTCTGAGAGGGAGTACCTTGATCTACAAGAGAACACAATAAATCAGGTAAATTGAAAGCTGGAGCACATGGAAAATACCATCAAAGAATTCATATGGGAAATATGGAATAGTTGGTAGGATCTTGACTCATCCAGTTATCATCCAGTCTAAGCAATTTCTGTTGTTTGATCCTGCAGGTTTAACAGAGCACATGAAAAGTGAAACCCAAATATATGAAAAATCTCCTCAAGCATAGATTAGCAAAGCTTACCATTTTCCTGCTACAAGAACTTGGGGCCTGATTTCTATATCAAGTATATAAACTCTCAAATATAGCATAATGTGTAGATTCAAGGAGGGATATGCAGTACATTTAATAGCATTCAAGGCACTGGAGAAGTGAACAACCTCAAAGATGCTTATTTGATTTGATTTGATTTTCAGTTTCTGCTGTGGGGATTTTGGGAAGCTGATATTGGATAGGATGGGAGGATAGATCTTTCTGAACAGTATTAGTGACTCAGAGGAGAGAGGAACCATATTTTCACATTGTTGAATAATCAACGCTAACATAGGAACATAGGAACAGGAGTAGGCTATTCAGCTCCTCGAACATTTTCCACCATTTAATTATCTGCTCTGTATCTTAACTCCATTTACCTGCCTAGGTTCCGTAATCCTTAATACCCTTACCAAACAAAAATCTAGCAATCACTGTTTTGAAATTTTCAATTAACTTAGCCTCAACAGTTTTTGGGGGGAGAGAGTTCCAGATTTCTAATACCTTTTGTGTGAAGAAGCTTCCTGACATCGCTCTAATTTTAAGGTTATGCCCCCTTGTTCTGGACTCCCCCAGGAGAGGAAATAGTTTATCTCTACCCTATCAAATTCTTTAATCATTTTAAACACCTCAATTAGATCACCATTTAATCTTTTATACTCAAGGGAATACAAGATTAGTCTATGCAACCCGCCCTCATAACTTAACCCTTTTAGCCCCGCTATCATTCTGCTGAATCTGTGATGCACGTCCTCCAAGGCCAATAGGTCTGTCCTGAGATGCCGTGCCCAGAACTAAACACAGTTCTCCAGATGGAGTCTAACCAGAGCTTTAAAAAACTGTAACATAAGTTCCACCCCTTGAGATAATGGCCAATATTCCATTAACCTTTTAAAATTCTTTTTGTACCTGCCACAGTTAGTCACACATGAAGAATGGTCACTCAGCTGAGTTGCTGCAGAAGTACTGACCCCTGTGGAACTCTGCCCTAGGAAGAGTTAGTATCTTCAGGTGAGGAAGAGAGAAAATTGACAGATAAAAAAACTATACACTGCCCATGGATGCTGAAGGCTGTTTGAATTTTCGAAGTGCACCGATAACACTGGCACAAGTAACCATTTCCATTCCTACAACTGTAATCCTGCTGCTTGGATTGCTTTTTATTCAGGATACTACTGATGATTGCCTCAATTTTCTCATAAAATAACAACTGCAGCCTAGTTACTCACGTTCATGGTTCTTTCACTGTTGCATTTCACAATATGCTGCAGCCCAAATAATGTTGTAAAGGGTGCAGGCAATTAATCATGGTTCATGTTGCAAAAATACATCATTTAGAATTTAGCCTAAAGTATTCTTTATTTCTTTTTTCAATCATACAATAATAGAACATGATGGGTTGTCTATAGGCTGAATGCCCAGACACAAAAGTATAGAATATCACAAAACCCAGGGAAATCTGCATGTGTAATTTCACAAGTGAAGAAGATCAAGTAACACGGAAATGCCAATGTTCTTCCTTCATGTGTGAAATAATCTGCAGATGTTGCTGCTTGCTCTGATGTGCCCTATTAGTCTCATGCCAATGTTTATATTTTTGAATTTTATTAAAATAAAGATACAAATGGTTTAGCAAAATGCATTTTAGTAATTGTAAAAAATGATTGCTGCAGTAAACAAAATATTTCACTTATCCATGTCATTAATTATTTCGACCATATTTGCAGTATGATTAACTAGCTTACTTTAGTTTAATTCTGAAGCTTCTCACAGCTCTTATGTCCCTCGATGAAGCTCTCTTATTTGTGAGCCAAGACAGTAAAGTGTTGGCAGGCTTTACAGCTAAGGAAGGTAGAAATCATATCATAGCCAGGCTTGACCCTGGGTGGGAGTGGATTTTAACTGTTCCAACCGGGCATGAAATGGGCGGCAGTGGGTCGCCCACCTGTTTTACACCTTGCTCAATTTTCCTTTTGATGATTTCAATAGAAAGGAAAATCAGGCACAGTGCATGACAGAGGGCTGATCTGCTGCTGCTATGTTACAATCGACCCCTCATCTGTGAATTCGCACTTTCAAGCAGGGCCACTATAAGCGATTAATATTTTTTTTTGATTTATCCATTTAAGAACATAAGAATGTAAGAAATAGGAGCAGGAGTAAGCCATACGGCCCCTCGAGCCTGCTCTGCCATTCAATAAAATCATGGCTGATCATCAACCTCAACTCCACTTTCCCACCCGATCTCCATATTCCTTGATTCCCCTTGAATCCAAAATTCTATCTACCTCAGCCTTGAAAATATTCAGAGACTCAACATCCACAGCCCTCTGAGGCAGAGAATTCCAAAGATTCACAACCCTCTGAGTGAAGAAATTGCTCCTCATCTCAGTCCTAAATGGCCGACCCCTTATCCTGAGACTGGTTCTAGACCAGGGGAAACAACCTATCAGCATCTACCCTGTCAATCCCTTTCAGAATCTTGTATGTTTCAATTAGATCACCTCTCATTCTTCTAAACTCCAGAGAGTATAGGCCCATTCTACACAATCTTTCATCATAAGACAGCCCTCTCATGCCAGCAATCAATTTGTGAATCTTCGTTGCACTACCTCCAAGGCAAGTATTTCCTTCCTTAGATGAGGAGACCATTTGTCACGGACATTGAGGCTAACTGTACTGTCTGCACTTCTGCCTTGACTAAGAGAAGCCAGAGTTTGGCTTATACATATGTATGGTTTGCAGAAACCCACTATTGCGCCTCAAGGAGAGCCTCCGAGCTGTTCCTTAATAAAGGCTTGATCAAAAGGTGCCAAGGTTACTCTCTTACCTTCCAAAAGGATGCATCAGGCTTCCGAGTAGGTTTTGTGTTATGTCTTTAATACTCTTATGAATGACTCCACGAGCTCTAGTATTGTACTTGAGCTGTTGTGACTTCCGGGTCGTCTGGTGGTGATGCAACGCCCATGCTAGTGGGTCTGTGGGCGAGGTGAACTAATTTTGCTTGAGTTGCCGGAGCTCAAGGCTCTTGCCATTACTCCTCGTGTCGAGCAGACTCAAAGACAGCTGCTGTGACCTCCCTATCCTTTTCATTTGTACAGTGTCGCTGCTGCTCCCTGGGAAGCGGTCTGAGCGAGTGAACATTTCGTCTAAGTGACGGTGGGGCTGCCTCGTCTTGTCTAGCAGTTCGCAGGGGACTGCTGACTCACTTTCCTTGAGGGCACCATTGTGAGCACTCTCTAGTTTGGGATCCTGGCTGGTCCAGGTCCCGTTCGGAGGAGCTGTTGCGGGTGACCTTTCGCTCTTGGGCAATGCCGTGGTGGCAAGTGGGTTTGTGGGCTGCGCCTTTTCTACCCGGGTGGTGGGCGACGGTAGCTCACTGCGAGCATAGGTGCAGTTTACTGTTTCTGGCCTGTGGTAGTTCATGCCATCAGATGCCTGCAATGTTAAACCGATCTGAGGCAGGGTATCGTTACCGGTGTCTCTGCTCTCCGGAGATCGTTTACTCTGCAGCTTGTCTACTTCTGTCAGCTGTGGGGGCATTTTATGATACATCGTTCTGGTCCCGGGGACACAGGCTACAGCATTGGGTACCCCGCTGGACCTGCATACGACAGTTAGGTGTTCGTCCGTTACATTGGCTGATTGTAATTTGCACCTGACATCGCTCAACAACATTTTGCTCGTTACAGCTAGACTTTTACATTGGTTACCAATTTCAAGCAGTTCATTCAAAAATGGCAGGTTGCTGGCCTCCTTTAAAATGGCCTTACTACTTTTATCCAATCGTCTTCCTTGCATTAGCACTGCACCTCATGGTTTGGACGCCATCTTTTCCCTGTCCATGATGTCGACTGCCGCGATCTTCTTTCCCAGGGATTCTGCCACTGAAGCTGGGAAGGCGCCCTCGGATCCAATCTTCCTCCCCAGGAGTCCTGCCACTGAAACCGGGAAGGTGCGTTTGGGTCGTCTCAGCTGGATCATCGCCACGCAGTCGTGATGAGCGATCTGTGCCTCGGGGTCTGTGCGGATCTGCTCTCTGGTGCCTGGTCCAACCGAAGGTGGGGGCTTGCTCTGCCTCTGAGCACGGGGGACGTCGATCGCTGGAGGGATGAAGTCTTCCCAGTTCCAATGACTCCTCTCCATCCAACTTCTTCCAAGTAGCATTGGTCCATCACCTGAAACAATCCACAATGGTAAATTGTGCACCACGTCATCATGGGATACACTTACTTCCGCACTACCAACAACTGATATCAGTTCCTTGGTGTAGGTGCGTAGCTTTGCCTGAACTGGGACCAGCTTGGGTCGTTCAGCTTGATTGTTCCATAGCCTCTCAAAGGCTTCCTGGCTCGTTACTGACTGACTCGCCCTCATGTCCACTTCCATGAAGACTGGAACTCCAGTTATCCCGACTTCCATTATCACTGGAGGACAATCTGTGGTGCAGGTATATACTCAATACACTTTGTCCTGGGACTGAGCTGCCTCTCTAGCCAACACCTTGTAATCCACGCTGGATTCACAGCCATCTGCTGACTCCTCTTCCACGTGTTGAGTCACAGCTCTTTTGAACATTCGATGGAGGTGGCCCTTTGTGCTGCAGCCTTTGCACACATAGTCTCTGAACCGACACTGATGAGCCTTGTGATTACCTCCGCAACGCCAGCATGGTGTTACTCGTCTTACGTTTGCACCCCTCGGCGGTCTCTGAGTTAAAGGATTCAGGGGTCTGTATGCTCTGCCCTGGGCAGATTCACGTTCAACAGTTCTGTCTGTAAAAGGCGCCATTCT
Source organism: Pristiophorus japonicus (assembly GCF_044704955.1). Classification (NCBI taxonomy): domain Eukaryota; kingdom Metazoa; phylum Chordata; class Chondrichthyes; family Pristiophoridae; genus Pristiophorus; species Pristiophorus japonicus. Next base: position 93,549,978 of record NC_091984.1, read on the forward strand.
ATTTACAGTACTTGCTGGGTTTGAGTCCTGAGAGTGAGTCACATCTACTTGGACCTGTAGCTTGAGGTTATGAATGCCTGGCTGACGCTGATGGCCTTCTGCAGAGTGACAGTGGTTCCTCCAGACAGTAGCCTGTGAAGAAGGGCCTCATGACCGATGCCAATTACGAAGACGTCCCGCAACGCATCGGCAAGGGATGTGACTGAATTCACACGGTCCTGCCAGCCTCCTGAGGTCGGCAGCGTACTTCACGATTTCCTGGCCCTCGGGTGTGTATAAAATCAATGCCTGGCCATGAGGATGCTCTCCTCCGGTTTGAGTTGGTCCCGAATTAGCACTTTCAGCTCCTCTTATGACTTGGTCGTTGTTTTCTCTGGTGCAAGCAAGTCCCTGACGAGGCCGTAGACCACGGGCCCACAACTGGTCAACAGGACAGCTCTGCACTTATCTGCCAGCGTGGCCGGATCATCATCTACCAGGTCGTTTGCCATGAAATACTGGTCAAGCCGCTGCATAAAGGCTTTCTAATCTTCACCCTCTGAGAACTTTTCTAATGCACGAACGTTAGTCATTTTTGCGTAAAAGTTCGTAATCTTGTCGCCAGTTGTTATATCTTTAATACTCTTATGAATGACTTCATGGGGTCGAGTATTGTACTTGAGCTGTTGTGACCTTAGTCCCATTTATTGTAACACCAGAGTGAGGCACAAGCATGGTGAGCAGCCTTTTATACTGGGCTCTACACACCTATGCAGGTGACCCTCAGGTCTCCCACCGCAGTGCCCTCTGGTGGTACACCTTATGTGACTATACAGTTACATGGTTACTATACATTTACAGTTAGTATACATGGTCTACATACATGACATTTTGAATAGATTCAATTAATGCAAGAAATTCCCACTCTGAATCAGGAAAGTTTGTGCTCTGGTAGTTGTGACACTTTCTGGAATGCCAAAATAATTTTAGGTGATTAAAAAATACTATGTTAATTATCCATTTTCAAGTGTAGTGCCTTACTATGAGAAGAAAACAAGCCTGGAATCTGACTGGAAGTCAGTTATTTTTTTGTGCACCCAGCATCCTTTGTGACATTTCTTTACTGGGAGAGTTTGGAAGTCTTACTCCTGAAATGATAGTTCATAATAGTAGTGTTGTGATTTTGTTATTGCAAAAACAGCTCCTCAATTGTCAGGAAAGCATGCACTTAAAGTTTTTCTGCTGCTAGACTTTCCCCTTAACCTATCTGTAAAACTAAATATGGGAAGTCAAGAGCGGGGTGATTACCATCAGGTCCACAGAGTTGACACCATGAAGTGATAGTCGGCATGACAGGCTCTAATGGAACTGTAAGCTCACTAACTATTTGAAGACGAGACCCTAAATTACTCAGTGCAGAAATGACCAGTGATGCAACGAGCTCAAGCAATATTTGTTATGCTGTTGTAAAATTTTGAACATTTGGTAAAATACAAAGGGGTCAAAATTTGGTTGCTAATGCCTGCTGACAATGCTGGTGTTAGGTGTTAACTGGGAGTTAGGTGGTTGGGAGTGGTGCTCGGTGCTGTTCATGCCTGACGCGAAATTCGGTGGTCATTTTTTAAGGGTGCTAAAACATTATGTCCTGCCGGCTAATGCCAGAGAAATCATGACATCAGTATGTGTGCAACGCCTCCTTGGCTGCGAGCTCTGCATTGGGGCATGGGGCCTCCACTATGCCACTGGGGATGCGAGGTGCCATGGCCACAGCCTGGCACAGAAGCGGAGTACTGGGCTGCACCATCACGGTATGGACCCCTCAAAATATACAACGGAAGGCCGGACCGAAGTCGGGCATGCAAAGAAAAGAGGCCGTACACCTCCCCTTTACTTTTCGTCCCACGAGCGGAGTGCAGCCCGGTGCGCGACCCACGAGACTGGTGCTGACATCGCCTACGGCGGCCTCACGGGGTGTTGACCAATTTCCACTGCAGGACAAAACTGGTTGCTGCACACAGTGATGACATCATGATCGCTAGCGCAGCGGCCCGGAGTGCTACCGGTGGGAGCGGGACGCTGCTGGTTTTGCACTTCCACTAACTCCCGCACAATTTCACGGAAGCAGGTAGCGTCCCCCATCCCCTGGGTGAGAAATCGTTTGCACCTCGTTCCTAACGGGAGGAGCAAACGATGTGAATTTCTCCTCCTATGCCTCTATTTATGAAGCAGAGTATTCTATGTTCCTTTTTAACAGCCTTCCTAGCTTGTCCTGCCACCTTTAAAGACTGATGTGCGTAAACTCCCAGTTCTCTCTGTTCCTACATCATTTTAAAATTGTTTATAGTGCCTCTCCTCATTCTTCCCACCAAAATGAATCACTTCACAGTTCAGATGAGATGTTAAACTGAGGCCCTGTGTGGCCCACTCAGGTGGACATATTTCAAAGAAGAGCAGGGGAGTTATCCTCTGTGTCCTGGCCAATATTTATCTCTCAATCAACAACACTAAAACAGATTATCTGGTCAGTATCACATTGCTGGTTGTGGGAGCTTTGTGTGTGTCAATTTATTTCCTACATTACAATAATGACTACACTTCAAAAAAGTTCTTCATTGGCTGTAAAGCGCTTTGGGACATCCGGTGGTTGTGAAAGGTGCTATATAAATGCAATTCCTTCTTTCTTTTTTTCTTCTTTCTCTGCTTTAAATTTCATCTGCCACGTGTCCGTCCATTTCACCAGTCTGTCTATGTCTGTTCCTATGCTACTCACTCTTTATTAAATTTCTGAGTTTCATGTCATATGCAAATATTGAACTTTTGCCCTGTATACACAAGTCCAGATCATTAATGTATATCAAAAAGAATAGTGGTCCCAACATCATCATCATAGGCAGTCCCTCGGAATCGAGGAAGACTTGCTTCCACTCTTAGAATGAGTCTTTAAGTGGCTGAACAGTCCAATACGAGAGCCACAGTCCCTGCCACAGGTGGGATAGATAGTTGTTGAGGGTGGACAGTCGTTGAGGGTGGACAGGAGGGGGGACAGATTTGCCGCATGCTCTTTCCGCTGCCTGCGCTTGTTTTCTGCATGCATTCTGCGGTGAGAGTCGAGGTGCTCAGTGTCCTCCCGGATGCACTTCCTCCACTTAGGGTGGTCTTTGGCCAGGGACTCCCAGGTGTCGGTGGGGATGTTGCACTTTATCAAGGAGGCTTTAAGGGTGTCCTTGTGTCATGTATTCAACCAGCATTGTAACCCATGTATAATCTGACCTAAGTTGTACACTGTGAGAACAATGACCACTAGGTGGTGAACTTGTGGGAGACACTCCTAACCTGGACCTTCAGATATAAAAGGGGAAGCTTCACCCACTTCCATCATTTGAGTGCTATGGAATAAAGGACAGGTCACAGACTGACCTTCTCTCAAGCATGGGCCTCGTGTGCATTTATACTATAGAGTAAGGACATATCAATGGCGACGAGAAACTGGGATTTAAACCACGCGAGCATGGCCACGAGCAGAACAGATGAGAGGTACTGTGTTAAGGAATGATTGGTACAGAGATTCAACATTGTTAAAGCAGCACACAGTTCTCCAGGCAGACAAGGGCAATCGGGCATGCCCCAACATGTAGTCGAACCCAGAGGGGGAGTTCGACAGAGACAATGGCAAGCTGAACGGCGATTCACGCCATTGCAAGGGACAATGCGGCCAGTAATGGGGCCAAAAACACCTGTTAATGGCGCATTCAAGGACAATAACAGGGGCAGTCAGGGACGATCAACTGGCAAGGGACCTTTTGTTTCAAACAGCAGCTCATGTTGGAGGTGTGGAGGCACTCAGCCAGAGTTTGAAGAGATGAGCAAAATACCTGCAGAAATTGCAGAAATGAACACTGGAGGAAATCGCTGGAAGCTGAAGTTCAGCGAGTTCATACACCAGGAAGCCACCGATAATGATGAAAGTGCTCCGCAATGGCATCGCAGTATCAATGGAGCTAGACACGGGGGCCAGCCAGTCCCTGATGAGTATCAAACAGTTCGAAAAGTTGTGAGCGTCCAAGGCCAGGAGGCCAAAATTATCGGCAATTGACGCACAGCTACGGACATACACAAAGGAGATCATTCCGGTGCTAGGCAGCGCCACGGTAGTCGTGACCCACAAAGATTCGGAGAACAGTTGCCACTCTGGATTGTCCCGGGGGACGATCCCGCACTACTGGGAAGGAGTTGGCTTGCTGTCATGAATTGGAAATGGGGCGATGTCAATGCAATTTCCTCTGTGGATCGAGTATCATGCTCACAGATCCTGGACAAATTTGACTCATTATTTCAACCCGGCATTGGCACTTTCATGGGGGCCAAGGTAGTGATTCACATAAACCCGGATGCCAGGCCAGTACACCACAAGGCCAGTGCGGTGCCGTACCTGATGCGGGAAAAGATAGAAGGCGAATTGGACCGCCTGCTGAGGGAAGGCATCATCTCGCCAGTCGAATTCAGTGACTGGGCGAGCCCAATTGTGCCGGTGCTCAAGGCGGATTGGTCGGTCAGGATATGTGGCGATTACAAGGCAATCATCAATCGGGTGTCACTCCAAGACCAGTATCCGCTACCGAGAGCGGAGGACCTCTTTGCGACGCTATCCGGTGGCAAACTTTTTTCAAAATTGGACCTGACCTCAGCTTACATGACCCAGGAGCTGGCGAGTGAGTCGAAGAAGCTGACCACCATCACGACACACAAGGGGTTGTTTGAGTACAACAGATGTCCGTTCAGGATTCGCTCGGCTGCCGCGATCTTCCAACGAAATATGGAAAGCCTCCTCAAGTCGATTCCAGGGACGGTGGTTTTTCAGAACGACATCCTCATCACGGGTTACGATACTGAAGAACACCTCCACAACCTGGAGGAGGTGCTACGCAGACTGGACCGGGTAGGGCTGCGACTGAAAAAGGCGAAGTGCGTCTTTCTAGCTCCAGAGGTAGAATTCCTGGGGATGAGGGTAGCAGCAGACGGGATCAGCCCTACTGCATCCAAGACGGAAGTGATCCAGAGAGCACCCAGACCCCGTAACATGACGGCGCTGCGTTCATTCCTGGGGCTCCTGAATTATTTTGGTAACTTTCTTCCCAAAGTGAGCATGCTGCTAGAGCCACCACACGTGCTCCTACGCAAAGGTCGCGAATGGATCTGGGGGGACAGCCAGGAAAAGGCTTTTAATAGAGCATGCAATTTGTTATGTTCCAACAATCTGTTAACGCTATATGACCCATGTAAGAAACTTGTGTTAACGTGCGATGCGTCGTCCTATGGTGTCGGGTGTGTGTTGCAGCATGTCAATGACAAGGGTCAGTTACAGCCGGTAGCTTATGCCTCCAGAAGTCTGTCCCAGGCAGAAAGGGGCTACGGGATGGTAGAAAAGGAGGTGCTCGCATGTGTATATGCGGTAAAGAAAATGCACCAGTACCTGTTTGGCAGGAAATTTGAGCTGGAGACAGATCACAAACCCCTAACGTCCCTTTTGGCCGACAACAAGGCCATAAATGCAAACGTATAGGCCCGCATACAGAGGTGGGCACTCACGTTAGCCGCCTATGACTACACAATTCGGCACAGACCGGGCACCGAAAACTGCGCCGATGCACACAGCAGGCTCTCACTAGCCACCACTGAGGGGGCTACCGAGCATGCTGCTGACATGATCATGGCTGTTGAAGCTTTCAGAAGCGAAGGCTCACCCGTGACAGCCCGTCAGATTAAAGTCTGGACAAATAGAGACCCGCTATTGTCTCTAGTCAAGAAATGTGTCCTGAATGGGGACTGGGCAGCCACGTACAGGGCATGCCCTGAGGAATTTAAACCATTTCACAGGCGCAGGGACGAACTCTCGATTCAGACCGATTGCCTACTGTGGGGAAACCGCGTAGTCATGCCCCAGATGGGCAGAGAGGTGTTCATTAGAGAACTCCACAATGAGCACCCGGGCATTGTCACGATGAAGGCAATTGCCAGGTCTCACGTTTGGTGGCCAGAGATAGACGCAGATCTGGAACTTTCTGTTCGCAGGTGCAACACGTGTGCCCAGCTGGGCAATGCGCCCAGTGAAACCCCCCTTAGTCCCTGGCCATGGCCCGCCAAGCCTTGGTCACGCATCCATGTGGACTACGCAGGTCCTTTCATGGGAAAAATGTTTTTGGTTGTAGTAGATGCCTACTCCAAATGGATCGAGTGTGACATTTTAAATTCAAGCACATCCTCTGCCACGGTAGAAAGTCTATGGGCAATGTTCGCCACCCACGGTCTACCGGACATCTTGGTCAGCAACAATGGCCCGTGCTTCACAAGCACTGAATTCCAGGACTTCATGGCAGGCAATGGAATTAACCATGTCAGAACGGCACCGTTCAAGCCGGCCTCAAACGGCCAGGCAGAATGAGCAGTGCAGATAATCAAACAGGGGATGCTCAGAATCCAAGGGGGTTTCCTACAATGCCTCTTATCACGCCTCCTGTTGGCCTACAGATCCCGACCACACTCGCTCACAGGGGTTCCACCCGCAGAGCTGCTAATGAAAAGGACGCTCAAAACCCGATTATCCCTTATACACCCCACCATAAGAAATTGTCGAGAGCAGGCGCCAGTCACAATATGACTACCATGACAGGAATGCGAGGGCGCGATGTATTGATGTAAATGACCCTGTTTTTGTCCTCAACTACGCTGCAGGGCCCAAATGGCTCGCAGGCACTGTGGTTGCCAAAGAGGGAAATAGGATTCTGGTAGTTAAACTTACCAATGGACAAATCTGCCGCAAACATGTGGATCAAACAAAAAGAAGGTTCAGCAACCCCATAGATGAAGCAGAGGAAGAACACGATATAGAGTTCACTCCTCCACAGGTGACCGAACACAGGAACCAAAGGGAGGAGAGCCCAGTCACTGTGGGCAGTCCGGACAGGCCTGAGGCACCGCAAACAGCAGATACTCAAGCCAGTGCCCAACAACCGGAGCTCCAGCTCAGGCGCTCTACAAGAGAGTGTAAACCACCAGAGAGACTCAACCTGTGATCCCGATAAGACTTTGGGCGGGTGGGGGGGGGGGGGGGGTGATGTCATGTATTCTACTGTCATTGTAACCCATGTATAATCTGACCTAAGTTGTACACTGTGAGAACAATGACCACTAGGTGGTGAACTTGTGGGAGACACTCCTAACCTGTACCTTCAGATATAAAAGGGGAAGCTCCACCCACTTCCATCACTTGAGTGCTATGGAATAAAGGACAGGTCACAGACTGACCTTCTCTCAAGCATGGGCCTCGTGTGCATTTATGCTGTATAGTAAGGACATATCACCTAGCAACGTTTCCTCTGTCCACCTTTGGCTCGTTTGCCATGAAGGAGTTCCGAGTAGAGCGCTTGCTTTGGGAGTCTCGTGTCGGGCATGTGGACAATGTGGCCTGCCCAGCGGAGCAGATCAAGTGTGGTCAGTGCTTTAATGCTGGGGATGTTGGCCTGGTCAAGGACACTAATGTTGATGCCTCTGTCCTCCCAGGGGATTTGTAGGATCTTGTGCAGGCTTCATTGATGGTATTTCTCCAGCAACTTGAGGTGTCTACTGTACATGGTCCATGTCCCTGAGCCATACAGGAGGGAAGGTATTACTATAGCCCTGTTGATCATGAGCTTGGTGGTAGATTTGAGGGCCTGGTCTTCGAACACTCTTTTCCTCAGGCGCCGAAGGCTGCGCTGGCGCACTGAAGGCGGTGTTGAATCTTCTCATCAATTGTTGATAAGAGGCTCCCGAGGTATGGGAAATGGTCCACGTTGTCCAGGGCCGCACCGTGGATTATGATGACCGGGGGCAGTGCTGTGCGGTGAGGACAGGCTGGTGGAGGACCTTTGTCTTATGGATGTTTAGCGTAAGGCCTATGCTTTCATACGCCTCAGTAAATACATCGACTAGTCCTGGAGTTCAGCCTTTGAATGTGCGCAGACACAGGCGTCATCCGCGTACTGTAGCTTGACGGCAGAGGTTGGTGTGGTCTTCGACCTGGCCTGGAGATGGCGAAGGTTGAAAAGCTTCCCACTGGTTCTGTAGTTTAGTTGCACTCCAGCAGGGAGCTTGTTGACTGTGAGGTGGAGCATGACAGCGAAGAAGATTGAGAAGAGGGTTGGGGCAATGATGCAGCCCTGCTTGACCCCAGTCCGATCGTGGATTGGGTCCGTAATGGATCCGTTGGTAAGGATCACGGACTGCATGTCATCGTGGAGCAGGCGGAGGATGTTGACGAACTTTTGGGGGCATCCGAAATGGAGGAGGACGCTCCGTAGACCCTCGCGGTTGACAATGTCAAAGGCCTTTGTAAGGTTGAAGGCGGCCATGTATAAGGGCTGGCGCTGCTCCCTGCATTTTTCCTGCAGCTGTCGCGCTGCAAAGATCATGTCCCAACACCGACTCCGAGGGAACACCACTGCTCCAGTCTACAAAAACAACCGTTCACCCCTCCTCTCTGCTTTCTGTACCTTGGCTAATTTGGTAGCCATGCAGCCATTGTCCCTTTAAACCCACGGGCTTCAATTTTGCGAAAAATTCTATTATGTAGTGCTTAGCAAATGTCTTTTGAAAGTCCATGTACACAACATCAACTACACTACCCTCATCAACCCTCTCTGTTACTTCATCAAAGAACTCAATCAAGTTACTCAAACACGATTTGCTGTAAACAAATTTATGTTGGCATTTATTTATTAACCCATATTTTTTCCAGTGTCAAATAATTTTGTACCTGATCATTGACTCTAAATGTTTCCCTGCCATTGGGCTCACTGACTTGTAGTTGTCGGGTTTATCCCTCTTGCCTTTTTTGAACAGGTGAGTAACATTTGCAATCCTCCAGTCCTCTGGCACTGCCCCCATTCTAATGAGCAGCATAATGAGCTGCTGCAGAAAGCACATGTATTTCTGAGTTTTGTGCTAGAAATACTCTCATTGCAAGTAACAGCTGTTAAAAATGGGCTTCCAACAATTTGGAAAGTATAAGGGGAGTGCAGGCGTTCCTAAAAGATGTATTCATCCATGTCTAAAGAGCTTAATTTTGAAAGTGGTTTTGTGCAAGTTGTTTTTCATTTGTTTGTCTTTCAGAAACTTTGTTCATAGCTAGTGTGTAGTTTGCACCAAATTCTTTGCCCTTATTTTGAAATTGTAAACATTGGGTTCCTCATGGTAATTCCTTTTTATTCATATTTGCTCAAGGAAGTAGAGACCCATCAACTACTCTCCAAACTGCAAAATCAACTGAGGCAATCATATCTCAGTACATCAGGGTAAAAGTGCCTTTGGACTTTGTATTTCAGCACAGATTTTGTGACAGAGAAAGAAAGACTTGGATTTATATAGGGCCTTTCACGACCACCAGATGTCTCAAAGCACTTTACAGCCAATGAAGTACTTTTGGAGTGTAGTTACTGTAGGAAATGCAGCAGCCAATTTGCGCACAAGCAAGCTCCCACAAACAGCAATGTGATAATGATCAGATAATCTATATTTCTGATGTTGATTGAGGGATAAGTATTGGCCAGGACATCGGGAATAACTCCCCTGCTCTTCGAAATAGTGCCATGGGATCATTTACGTCCACTTAAAAGAGCAGACGGGACCTCGATCATGCCATATGCTTGAACCAACATGCAGTCACCCTCCAGCACAGGCATGGCACTTCCAGTGGTGATGAAGGGGACCAGTTCTCACAGCATTCTTTCATGCACCCATAGGAGAAACCACCTATTTCTGCCAGTTTGCCTCCCACAAAATTAACTGATGTATCTTTTGCAAGAAACATAGAAATTTACAGCGCAGAAGGAGGCCATTTCGGCCCAGCATGTACGTGCCGGCCGACAAAGAGCCACATGGCCCTTAGTCAGCAACCCTGAAGGTTACATATAAACCTATGAACAATGGCGGACAGGTAAAGAGCATCCGGCCCAACCAGTCTGCCCCACACGACCGCGATACCCCATGCATTGCAACATTTTACACTCCACCCCATCCGGAGCCATGCGATCTCTTGGGAGAGGCAAAAAAACAGATAAAAACCCAGGCCAATTGGGGAAAAAATCTGGGAAAATTCCTCTCCGACCCATCCAGGTGATCAAAACTAGTCCACGAGATTACTCTGGCCATATTAGATTACCATCGTGAGTAGCCAGCCAAATAATTTCTGACCCCATGGACAAGCAGCAGCAGCATAACTACTCTGTGAATTTCTATCACATGACTAGTGTCACTCAAGTCCAGAGGGTCGTAGATGGAACTTGTGACCCTACCATCATCTGCCCACAACTCCTATGCCTACATTAACTGTATAACACCTTCCAGGCACAGGCATCTCCATCGCAAATATTCCTGAAGTTGTTACATATTCCATGGTGTACTGAGTACGTCCTTCATATCCATACAGATGCAGCCTCTGCTCCCATTCATAGTGGCTTTCAGCTCTTTCATATTGATGGGCACAGTGTTCCCTGATTGTATCCTGCTCTGTGCTGAGAAAGCATCTTTTTGTTGAATCTGCTTTACTTGGCTCTTTAGCTGCGGAACGTCACAAACTGGTCCTTCAGATAACAACCTCCTGCTTCTCTTCTGCCTCCAACAAAAGCTCCTCCTGCTCAATTGTGAGTCTCCTAGTGCACCCTTGTCAGTGTCATTATAGAAATATCCAAGGGTGGATTGATCTGAGATGTTGTTTGAGTGGGTTGGGATGAGTGCCACTGTTGTGAAGCAGTGGGAGGTCCAGTGCAGTGGCTTAATCAAATAACTCCTGTTCTACATCTAGAGAAAGGAAAGAAGATATACCACAATATATTTGCATGTTTCACCACATGCAAAATGAGTTCCATGCGAATTTGCACACATTTTACTGGTTGGGTGCAGTGAGTGGGTTAATGAATAGAGAGAGTGAGAATAAAGAGGATTGTACAAGCCTTTAGCTCATGCAGGCCTCCAACCTCCACATCCCCTCTACAACATTCATGTCAAGTAGCTTGATTGCTGCCTTTTCGAAACTACTGAAGGGCCAGTAATTGCACAACCCTCCTATATGGGTCTGTTCACTGTGGTTATGTGCCACTTTCTCCTGAAGGAGAGGAGCAGAAGTAAGAAGTTCATGTTGCTAAAAGTCATTTAGGTGTGTGGTAGTGTAGAGATTATGTTACTGGTCCAGTAATCCAGAGGCCTAGACTAATAATCCAGAAAAAATGAGTTCAAATCCCACCATGGCAGTTTGAGATTTTGAATTGAGTTTTTAAAAAGTGACCATAAAACTACTGGATTGTCATTAAACATCCAATTGGTTCACTCGTGCCCTTCAGGGAAGGAAGTCTGGTTTGGCCTATATGTAATTCCAGTCCCACACAAATGTGGTTGCCTCTGAAGTGGCCGAGCAAGCCACTCAGTTGGTCTGCTGTCACCTTCTCAGGGTAATTGGGATGGGCAACAAATATTTGTCAGTGACAGCCACATCTTGAGAATGATCTTTTTAAAGGGACCATTGTAGATGTGACTACATGGACATGCTTCATGCAGCTATCATGATAAGGATGGAAAGTAGTGTACAGTTTGAGTTGCGTGAAGGCTCATTATAAGTAGCTATTTGGGATGCTGAAGGTGCCCTATGGCAAAACGGTCATGAATGGTAAGCATTGAAATGAATGAAAGATAGTATGACATATGCTTTAGATAATGCTGTAGTGCTTGGACCATCCCTAGCAGACTTATTGAAGTCTCTGAACCTCTTGGACTCTTGAATCCATGTGCTTTGGCAGCTACTGTGCAGATTGACAAGGGTTGCCACCCCCTACCTTGCATTTTGGACCACTCTTCAATGGGGCCACTGGCCATGGGTGACAAGAACAATTGCACTTCTGAAGCATACTTACTCCAACAGCGTCTCAATGCTGGCATTTGAGAATTTTAGGGTTCTTTGGGCTGTTCTTTCAGCCTGTTCCATCACCAAGTATTGCAGTGTAATTTGAGGCTCCACAAAGCTGTTCCCCTTCAAGACCTATCTGCAAGGTTTTCTGCTACCCACAAAGTACTGTGCTCCCAGAATGAGCACCATATATGCCAGGAGCTGGCACTCAATATTAATGTGCTGGGCTGTAAAAGTATGAACATAGTCCATCTCCAACCAAATCAGTGGGTGTGAAGCATGCTATACCCACCTTCCCCATCCCCTGCTGCCCCCGGGTTTAAGTTCAGAGTAGATTTATCCCAATGGTCAATCTGATGAACATTTCTCCAAACATGTAACAAATTGTCATGTAGGCATATCATTTCCCAGTCAGCTTGCAGTTTTGGCAAAGGGTTGAATACATTCAACAACCTCCTGCTTTTGCCCATTAACCGCTGCCCTTTGACAATGCTCATCTGAACTCAGTGCACAGGCATGAGTGGAGTGTCTCAGCTTGACAACACCTTGACCAGACTCTTGTGGTGACAATCAGGTCATGTAACAGGATGACAAGATGCACAATTCAGAGAATAGTTGAATATTTTTCTCTTGGTGGTGCCAGGAGGAATGAAACTTTTCCTATTGAAATTGCAATGTGTTTCCCCCAGAAATTGTCAAAAATATGATGGATTGAAAGAACTGCAACTTCATAAGAACTGAATGATTCAAAAAGTATTTAAATCATTGAAGATACAAGAAGTAGAAGAAAAACAAAGTATCTTATTGTATATAAATGAAGAAAATGACTTTGGGGTTGCTGGTAGTGGCAACACATCAGTCACATTCTTAGCTTTAATCAGTGAAGTGAATCGATGGGCCACCCATATGAAAATACTTTGAAACCAAACAGTAAATGTGATTGGCTTAAAAGTGGCCACTTAATTGATTTTGGAGCCAAAACTGGTACCTACTTGGCTACAGTTACAATTCAGTTAGCCCATTGCAGTGTAAGAATAACAAATGAGTTGAGTTCCAGAAATGATTCGGCTCCACAAAAAAAAGTCCTACAATGATCTGGCACCAGGTTTGTTGGTCTCAGTCTCAGAAAGCCAGGATTTAAGAGAGAGGGATTTTTTTTTTAAGCATCAAGGTGAAGCAGACGTATTCTTTATGACTTGGGAAGCAAGCTGTGCTGTGCCCCATCCTGTAACACTGCTGCTCTGGTTAAACTACATGTAAACTAAACAGAGTTTTTAAAGGGGCACCTGGCAAAGTGCTGAAAGATAGGAAATAGCATCCATCTGTGGCCATGCTAAGGAGACCCAGCTGAAATCTGTGGAACAACTTGATTAGAATGGACCTACAGAGATTGGTCACAGGAGAAAGATTGGGGGATGCAGGAGGATCATGGTTGCATTATTCCAAACATTCTGCCACTCTCCAGGTATTCATATCTTATGGACAGAAAGCACTGATCATGTATCAGGCAGTAGACCCTTATTTTCAGATTATTCTGAATTAGTTCAATGGAGCATTGGAAATCATGGCCCCGATATTAACTCGGAGGTGCATTGGGATCATGGGAAACCCGGAAGTAAGTTCAGTGCACCTGTCAGTGGCTTTTTAACTCAGCCAATTCATTATCATTTTACTTCCGTGTTTGGTGTCAGATGCGCGGCAGCGAGCGCGATGAGGATCTGTATGACGCGATCACAACTCCAGTATTTAAAGGGCCAGTCCAAAGATGGAATTTGGAGGAGTTGGAGTTGCAATCAAGAGAAACAAGAGTGTGACAATAGATTGAGGATGTTCAAAGGTGCGACCCCCTTCAATGATGCCTCCTTTGATAAACTGCTGGGGTCAGTTATGAATCAGAGAGAGATATTCCCCAGCAATGGGAGGAAGAAAGCAATGCTCAGCTGGACATAAATGCTGTAACCTGGGGACCGTTGATGAAGAGGAGAATCATTGAGGAGCAGCAGAGAATGTGCAATGTACTGACAGGTCTTCCAAGCACACTGACTGCGATTGCAGAGAGAATGGAGTGGGTTAATGTCGCAGGGCATTGCGATAATGTTTTCTTCCACAAGTAGAGTTGCCAGCTCCATGGAACATCAAATGCAGCAATAAAATGAGTCCATACACGCCTTGCATACTTTGGATGCCAACATGCCTGCCGCCTTAAATGGGATGACAGATACCTTAGCCTTGGCCTTACAGCACGCCACTGATCTGCACCAAGCAGAGTGGTAGCAGTGCAGTGCGGCTGGTCCATGAGAGGGATGATGGCAAAAGGGGACATGGAAGTGAGAACTCCACTCAAAGCGTTTCCACTCCTGACCCACTTCCGCCTCTTCAGTCAGTACCCAACATGCTGCCTCATGACCCAATGACCGAGTCTGCCCCTGCACAGGTGCAGGGAGAGCAGTCTTTGTTGGGGCCCTCACCGGCTCCAAAATCCAGAGGTCATCGGTGTCATGTATGTAACCTTTATGTAACAACACTGCAATACTGTATATACATAAGAAATGCACACCTTGACCACAGAAGGTGAACTTGTGGGAGGCACTCCTCATCTGGTCATCCAGGTATAAAAAGGGAGGTCCCACGCAGGGTCATCACTTCTTGGTCCTGTGAATAAAGGTTCAGGTCATGGAGTGACCTTGTCCATAGAATGTGCCTCGTGTGGATTTGTGGTATTGTGTAAGGACTTTACAGTGGCGACGAGAAACGGGAATCAACGACCCACGAGAATGGCCACCGGCAGCACAGATGAACGGTACTGTGTTGGTGAGGACTGGGACGATTTCATTGAGAGGCTCCAGCAGAGTTTTGTCACGAAGGACTGGCTGGGAGACACAGCGGCTGACAAGCGAAGGGCTCATCTGCTGACCAGCTGTGGACCCAAGACTTACGCGCTCATGAAAGACCTGTTAGCACTCGAGAAGCCGGCGGACAAAAACCTTTGAAGAGCTCAGCAAACTAATCAGTGAGCACCTCAAACCGGCGAGCAGCGTACACATGGCCCGACACAGATTCTCTACCCACCATCGTCGGGAAGGACAGAGCATACTGGATTTTGTTGCGGACCTCCGGCGCTTGGCCAGCCTCTGTAAGTTCACAGACGCCTGCAGGGGGGAGATGCTAAGGGATTTCTTTAGTGAGGGCATTGGTCATGCTGGGATTTTCAGAAAGCTAATTGAGACCAAGGACTTGACCTTGGAAGCAGCAGCGTTGATGGCTCAGACTTTTATGGCGGGGGAGGAGGAAACCAAGATAATATACGCGCGCAACTCTGACTCCAACGTGGCGATGGATCAGGGAGTCAATATCATAAACGCGACACAGAGCCCCGCAGGCAGCCAAGGGCAGTTTGACACACCCCAGGCAGCAATAGACCCAAGAGTAAGTCTCCAACAGAGACAATGGCAGGCTGAACGGACATTTAAGCCTCTCCAGTGGACAATGCGGCCTGGGTGGGGCCATTGACACACACTAACAGGGTGCTCAAGAGCAGTCAAAGGGACAATCAGCGAGGAATGCCTTGTAACAGCTCTTTTGTTCACAACAATGGGAATTTCAGTTCATGCTGGAAGTGTAGGGGCAGACATGATGCCAGGACTTGCAGGTTTCAACAGTTTGTCTGCAGAAATTGTAACCTCAGTGGCCATTTAGCCATAATGTGCAGAAAGCCTGTAACCAGGCTAATATACGAGGCAGATGAACCAGATGAGGGGTCTGCGAGGCAGGATGACGCTTGGGGCAAATCAATGGACGCTGAAGTTCAGCGGGTTCATGTGGCAAACATTCACAGCTCATGTACCAAAACGCCACCTATGATGATGAAAGTCCTATTAAACGACATCCCTGTACGCATGGAGCTGGACACGGGGGCCTGCCAGTCACTCATGAGTGTCCAACAATTCAAAAAGCTGTGGCCACTCAAAGCCAGCAGACCCAAACTAGAACGCATTAAGACGCAATTACGGACGTACACCAAAGAAATCAATCCAGTGCCAGGCAGTGCAATGTTGGCGGTCACACACAATGGATAGGTGAACCGGCTGCCACTCTGGATTGTCCCGGGCAATGGTCCCACACTGTTGGGGAGGAGCTGGTTAGCTGAGATGAACTGGAAATGGGGGGATGTGCACGCCATGTCATCTGTGGAGCGAAGTTCATGCTCACAGGTCCTACAGCAATTTGAGTCACTATTTCAACCTGGTGTCGGGACATTCAAAGGTACCAAAGTAGTGATTCGCATCACCCCGGACACCAGACCAGTGCACCACAAAGCCAGAGCTGTGCCGTATGTGATGCGGGAGAAAATTGAGAGCTAGTTGGACCGGTTGCTGAGAGAGGGCATCATCTCGCCCGTTGGAATCAGCGACTGGGCGAGCCCCATCGTTCCCGCCTTAAAAGCGGATGACTCGGTCAGGATCTGTGGTGACTACAAGGCCACTATCAACCGGGTGTCCCTACAAGACCAATACCCGCTCCCGAGAGTGGGGGACCTTTTTGCCACGCTGGCAGATGGCAAGCTGTTCACCAAGTTGGCCCTCACTTCAGCCTACATGACCAAAGAACTGGCCAATGAATCTAAACTACTGACCACCATCACCACGCACAAGGGACTGTTTGTTCACAACAGGTGTCCGTTTGGCATTCGATCAGCGGCCGCAATTTTTCAAAGAAACATGGAAAGCCTGCTCAAATCCATTCCGTAGTTTCTGGGCAGGAGGGTTGCTGCAGACGGGATTCAGCCTACCGAATTCAAAATGGAGGCGATTCGACGAGCGCCCAGGCCCTGCAACATATCGGAGTTGCGTTCATTTCTGGGACTCTTGAACTATTTTGGGAACTTTCTGCCAAATTTAAGCACATTGTTGGAGCCACTACACGTGCTCCTGCGTAAGGGTTGCGATTGGTTTTGGGGGGACTGTCAGGAACGGGCTTTCAATCGTGCGCGGAACCTACTTTGTTCAAATAAGTTGTTGACCCTGTACGACCCCCGTAAGAAATTGGTTCTGACATGTGATGCATCGTCCTATGGGGTTGGATGCGTGTTGCAGCAGGGTAACGCTGAGGGCCAACTACAACCTGTGGCTTATGCCTCCATGTCGCTCTCTCAAGCTGAACGGGGATATGGGATGGTTGAGAAGGAAGCACTCGCATGTGTCTATGGGGTGAAAAAGATGCATCAGTACCTTTTTGGCAGGAGGTTCGAATTAGAAACGGACTTCAAGCCATTAACATCCCTGCTGTCAGACAACAAGGCTGTCAATACCAATGTGTCAGCTCGCATACAGCGATGGGCTCTCACACTCGCTGCGTATGACTACACCATCCGGCACCGGCCCGGCACCGAAAACTGTGCTGACACGCTCAGCAGGCTTCCACTGGCCACCAATGAGGGGGCAGCGGAGCAAAGCGCTGAGATGGTCATGGCTGTCGATGCCTTTGACAGTGCAGGCTCCCCCATCACAGCCCACCAGATCAAAATCTGGACCAACAGAGATCCCCTCCTATCCTTGATTAAGAAATGTGTCCTGACTGGGGATTGGGCGCCCGCACACGGAGCATGCCCTGAAGAGGTCAGACTGTTTCACAGACGGATGGATGAGCACTCCATCCAAGCCAACTGCCTACTATGGGACAGCCGGGTAGTTATGCCTCAGAAGGGCAGGGAGGCATTCATCAGGGAACTCCACAGCGAGCACCGGGCATCGTGCTGACAAAGGCCATTGCCCAGTCACATGTGTGGTGGTCAGGAATTGATTCAGACCTGGAACACTGTTCGCAGGTGCACGACGTGTGCCCAGCTGGGTAATGCCCCCAGGCCATGGTCACATATTCACATAGACTACACGGGCCCGTTCATGGGAAAAATGTTTCTCATTGTGGTTGATGCATACTCGAAATGGATCGAGTGCATCATTTTGCATTCGTGCACGACATCCACCACCGTGGAGCGTCTATGTGCGGTCTTTGCGACCCACGGCTTGCCGGACATCCTTGTTAGCGATAATGGCCCATGTTTCACAAGCTACGAATTCCGGGAGTTCATGTTGGGTAATGGCATTAACTATGTCAGAACAGTACCGTTCAAGCCGGCCTCCAATGGCCAAGTGGAACGTGCGGTGCAAATCATAAAACAAGGCATGCTCCGGATTCAAGGACCCTCCCTTCAATGCCACCTATCGCACCTCCTGCTGGCCTATAGGTCCCGACCGCACTCGCTCACGGGGGTCCCGCCCGCGGAGCTACTCATGAAACGAACACTCAAAACTCGGCTGTCCCTCATTCATCCAGTCCTGTCTGACATTGTTGAGGGCAAGCGCCAGTCCCAAAACGAGTACCATGACCGAAATTCAAGGGGGAGATGCATAGAAGTTGATGACCCCGTATTTGTTCTCACTCACGCTTTGGGGCCCAAATAGCTTGAGGGTGCTGTAATAGACAAAGAGGGGAATAGGGTCATATAGTGGTTAAACTTAACAATGGGCAGATATGCCGCAAGCATCTGGACCAAGTAAAAAAAAAGGTTCAGCATGGACACTGAGGAACCTGAAGAAGATCATGAGATGGTATCCACACCACTGCCAGTGAACGAGCAACAAGAACATTCAGGAGCATGCACAGTCCCTGCGGCCAGCCCGGACAGGCTGAAATCACCACAGGTGACAGAGACGCATACCAAGGCTCAACAACCAGAGCCTCAACTGCGGCGCTCCACGAGAGAGCGCAGACCACCCGAGAGATTTAACCTATGATCCCAATAAGATGTTGAGGGGGAGGTGATGTCATGTATGTAACCTTTATGTAACAACACTGTAATACTGTATATACATAAGAAATGCACACCTTGACCACAGGGATGAACTTGTGGGAGACACTCCTCACCTGGTCATCCGGGTATATAAAGGGAGATCCCACGCAGGGTCATCACTTCTTGGTCCTGTGAATAAAGGTACAGGTCACAGAGTGACCTTGTCCAAAGAATATGCCTCGTGTGGATTTGTGGTATTGTGTAGGGACTTTACAATCGGCATCTCAGGGATCTACCTGTGTTGAAGCCATAGGGATTGTACCACGTAGGAGTGGTAGGAAAAGGGAGAGGAAAGCTTTGCCATTGCACAAAGGTATGCACATAAGTGTATAAAAACTGTTATGTTGTGAAGTTTCTGTTCTTTATTAGACTCACATAAATGTTATTATTTTGCACCACTTTCCCTCTTGCCCATTCTTGGTTGCTGGGTGGCAAGTCGACTTTTAACGTGCTTGATGATAAATGGGAAGACATGAATTGACAGGGACCTATGGGGGGGATGTGCAGGGAGTGGTTGGTAGTTTGCAGGATTATTTTGTGTCAGTGGCATTGCAGGGCATGCAGGAAGAGTGGGCATTGCATGTGCTTCTGACATTGGTCCATTGGTGCAACCAGGTGCATCCCTGGCATCCCAGGCAGCGATGTGAGCAGCTGGTGCTGCATTGCCCTCCTTACCTGCCTCCTCATCATCATCCTCCTCCTCGGATTCATCTGCAGACTATGTGCGCTCTGCGCCCTGTTCCTCCTGCAGGTCTGAACCTTGCTGCTGTGCAAAGTATACAGAGTGCAGCACAGCCCAACCATTATGGACACTTAGGCTAATGCAGCTCCAAATCTGTCTAGGCACCTGAAGCACATCTTCAGCATGCCGATGACTTGTTTGATCACACATCTCGTGATCATATGGCATTCACTGTAGCACTGTTGGGTTTCAAATGAGTTGGGTTTCTGACAGGTGTCATCAGCCAAGTTTTGAAGTGGGTATCCCTTGGTTCCTAGCAGCCATTCCTTAAGTCTGCTTGCAGGTCCAAAGATGTCAGGGAGCTTGGACTGCCACAGGCCGAAAACATCAGGAATCTTTTACATACCTGCATATTGATGGTGTGGAAGCCCTTGCGGTTGACAAATATTCCTGGTTGTTTTGGGGTGCATAGATTGCCATGTGTGTGCAATGACGCCCTGCACCTGTGGGAAGCCAGCCAGAGACACAAACCCTAGCTTCAACTAGCAGGTGAAATTCACATAATTACCGGCTCTGGCAAACAACCCAGCAATCACCTGTCATTTGCAGTTGTGGGCCGCCGACTGGGAGATCTGGATGTGTCTCCGGCAGAACCCTGGAAGGATCCAGAGGAAAAAAAGGGGCTGTCATCACTTAGACAGCCACTGGTGGCACCAGGTCCAGCAGGGAGCAGGTCTCCTTCGAAGAGGCTGCCGATATCTGCCACCAGCTGATGCAGCAACCTGAGCCTCTTGAAGCACCACTGTTCTGACATGTCAAAGAAACTCAGTGCTTGCTTTAACACCCGGTGTCGCAGATTGGGCCTCCTGTGAGCTGCACCTCTCTGCTGCTCCCCTCTCTGCTGCTCCGCTCTCTGCTCTCCAGCTGCAAGTCTCTCAATAGCAGACTGCTGGTACTGGTGCTGGTCATATTGATCCTCATCTGAGGTCAAATCTAAGCAGCCAAGGTGCCACCCATCCTGATGTGATTCAGAAAACCTCCAAAGTGTAGAAAGTAAACTCTCACCAAAAGTACTGTGAACAAACCCTTTCCCACTGGTAGATAAGAAAGCAGCTGTGAGTACTGCTTCATTCTTTGAGGAAGTAACAGAAAGGGTCGATAATATTAATGCATTAGATATAATGGACTAGAAATTTGGCTCCGTAGCGCCATGGGTACCATTGTGTGTCGAAAATATCATCCACGCCACATGCAATTTGGTGTGGGTAGTAGGGCAGGTATTAGGAGCATGCGCCGGAAGTATGTTAAGTGGGTAGATCATGACATCAATCAGTGTGCAATGCTGATTTGACACCAGCACTGCCATTTTCATCCTCAATGCTGGAGCTAGCGCCCTGTCTTAACCTCATACAGCTGAACATGCATTCAGCAGCAGCAAGGATCACCAACCAGCAGTATTTAAATGGATCAGCAACCACTATCAGGTTAGTTGCTGATTAATTTCTGTGTATGTTTGTGGAATTGTTGGGAGCTTTCCAGAGTTATTTAAGGTTGGTGAGGTGACTTGGAGTGCTGCTGCAAGTGGAGAAGGCTTTGGCTCTGAATGCAAAGGTTCTGGCTAGACCACTTCCCAGTCATGGGTGCTCTAGTTGTCATCCCCCTTGGCCTTCAGCATAACAGGGAGATGAATCAGAAGCAGCAAAGAAGAGGATAAGCTGTTTGCAGAGGGAGGAACAGGATGGCGGGGGAGGGCTCTCAGTTGGAGGGCTTACCCACCTAGGGTCTTTCGAGAGCAATTCTCTTAACTCAGCCTGAGCCAGGAGCAGTGTGCGAGGCATCTGTGCTTTATGAAGGAGATGTTCACAGAACTCTGCCACCTCTTGCAACCATACCTGCAGCCTCACTCCAGGGCAAGAACAGCGCTGTCAGTGGCTGTGAAGGTGACCGTGACTCTGAATTTCCTCGGATCAGGATCAATGTTCCCGTTTATTTTTTGGGTGCGTGGCCCCTTTAAGGCCCCTTTATTCTGCACCAGTCCGCTGTTCTCTCAGTCTTTGCAACACCACGACAAACCAGAGGGTGGCTACTGGGTGACAAGGGCTATCCGCTGACCACCTGGCTCATGACTCCACTGTGCAACCCACGCACATGTGGCCAGCATAACATATTACGAGAGCCATGATGCCACATAGAATCTGATAGAGCAGATCATTGACATTCTTAAACAACGCTTCTGCTGCCTAGAACCCTCTGGAGGAGCCCTGCAGTACTCGCCAGAGCATGTCTCAAGATTCATCATAGTCTGCTGCATTCTCTACAATCTCGCCATCATGAGAGCACAGCCCTTGCCATCAGCTGTGTAAGATTCCAAAATTCGTGGAAACCCCCCCAGTGTTTGGACTCACTGAAAAGGAAATTCGATTTGGGCCTATTAAACAGAAAGTTTGGGATCCTAAAATGCATATGGAAGAAATCTACGAGTCTTAACCAAGTTTGGGATTTTAAAAGGCACGTTTGGGCCTGTGGGGAAAAGCTGCAGAAACAGAGGGGAGGGATCAACCTTTACCTTTAGAATTTGGATATTGTAGCTAATCAGTTTGTCTGGGGGAGCTGTTTAACCATAGTCAGGCTCCCAGGAAACATTAGCATTTAAACAATCGACCAATCGACCAGGGAAGAAACATTATCCACCCCACCCACAGAACCCAAATATAACATACCTTTTCAACATGCATAGAAATATCTGGCTCAGTCCAGACTTCCCGAAGCCAAAGCAGTGCTATTACAATGGACAAGAGCTCATCAGCTCATAAATAAGGAGCACCGCAATCCCAAAGTCTATCAACGCCAGATTAAAACATTTAATCAAGTTTCAGTTAGCTAGCCCGCCAAAACTTAAACAAAGAAAACCACTTAAAATCAATGGGCAGCAAAACTTAAACAAAAGAAATGTTAGATTTGGCACGAAGATCAAGCAGCCTCTTAGAGTATAACTAAGGGCCGATTGTGTCAAAAAAGAACTATCTGACCATCACTCTGGAACAACAAGATCAAGATCGAGAGCACACGGCGAGAAAACACAGGAAGAAACATCGCGACATCGGAGAAAAGAACTTCAAAAAAACCAATCAGTGGAACATCAATGCCAACTGACTTGGTTACAGCCATCAACCGGACCACCGCTAACGACAAAACCAACCAGGAAAATCAATCACCAAGAAAACCGGGTTCCACACAAGTTTTCTACTCTACAATTTGTGCCTAGACTAACCAGCAGGTAAAAATTACCGAAAGAACTTAAAACCCTATTGATAACAAAGAAAATTGGGTACTCACCAGAGATAAATCCAAAATGCGTCTAACCGCATCAGCGGACTCACCCCAACTGGCTTCAATACGCAGCAGAGGTCTTCTACCACGTCCAGGGTTTGGCAAGGCAAACCGGCTACAACCAAAGAACCCCGAAACTGCGAAACAGCCCTAGCTGTCAAAGGAAGGATCTGGTGAGCATAAATCCCTGGAGTCCTAGAGTTTGACCTAGTTAGAGAGTAAGTGGGAGGTGGGAGGTATTTCTGCTGTGTTTATTATCTATAATAAAATATTCCCCATTGTTTAGAGCCTTTTTGTAAGATTTTACAGTTTTATTGGAGTGTATTTGTGTTATTAGCTTTCTTCAATAAAACCCAAACCTTCTTTGTATAAAATAGTTGTCTACTGTACTTTATCATACCCTGATTAATAAATCCAAGGTCGAGAACCAGGGAGTGGGAGCAACTAGAAACCACTCTGGTCAGGAAGGCAAGCTGACAGACCCACCACCCGCTATAACTGCATGGCTGAGGAGGAAGAGGAAGAGAAGGGAGTGGAAGGGAGGAGGTAAGGTACTACATAGCAGATACATGACTAAGGTCAGAACATGTGGAGTCAGGGGACAAGTAGCAGAATGGATAGCAAAAACAAAATACTGCAGATGCTGGAAGTAAGAACATAGGCCCCAAATTTCCCCAGCCGCTTAGAGTGGCGTAGTTAGAGGTGATGCTTCAACTTCCTGGGGAAAAAAACGTGCCTAAAATTTACCTTTGAATTTGGCCGCTCCCTCATCGTCTGGATCTCCATCGGCGTCTTGCTGCAGAGCCTATGGGTAGGGGGGTGGCGCTTCGGCCGCGCTTGCACAGCGCAGCCGGCAGGGGGGTGGGGCTTGGACCCAGTGTGTTGTGTAGTGCCAGCAGGGACACGCATGACCATTTGAGTGTGCGCGCATGTGCAATCGATGATTCAGTTTGCGCTCATGTGCAGTGCAACAGCAAACTTGGCAATCAGCCAATTAAAGGGAGAGCGCCCTCAGAATCATTGGTTATGGAGCAAATATAAAGGTGAGGTCTGCATATTGATTTTTGTGTGGCTGAGGAAGTGGAAAGGAGTGCTGGATAGGTGTAAGAGAGGTGTAAGTGTGATCTTTCAACATTACCTGCGTTTGAGTCCAATAGACGAATGACGCAAGAGCGTGCAAGACGAACCAAGTATTTCCTCCATGAGGAAGTGGCGAAATTAGTGACTGTTATTGAGGATAACATGTCTTTACTATATAGTATAAATACACGCGAGGCTTATAATCTGTGACCAGTAACCTTTATTAACCAGCACTCAAGTGGAGAAGATGGGTGGAGCTTCAGCTTTTATACCTGAAAGTCCAGGTTAGGAGTGTCTCCCACAAGTTCACCACCTAGTAGTCAGTGTTCTCACAGTGTACAACTTAGGTCAGTTTATACATGGGGTACAATGACAGTAGAATACATGACATCACCTCCCCCCCCCCAAAGTCTTATTGGGATCACAGGTTAAGTCTCTCTAGTGGTTTACGCTCCCTTGTAGAGCGCCTGAGTTGGGGCTCCGGTTGTTGGGCGCTGGCCTGAGTGTCTGATGTTTGCGGTGCCTCAGGCCTGTCCGGACTGCCCACAGTGACTGGGCTCTCCTCCGCTTGGTTCCGGTGTTCAGTCACCTGTGGTGGAGTGAACTCTACATCGTGTTCTTCCTCTATTTCTTCTATGGGGTTGCTGAACCTCCTTTTTGTTTGATCCACGTGTTTGCGGCAGATTTGTCCACTGGTAAGTTTAACTACTAGAATCCTGTTCCCCTCGTTGACAATCACAGTGCCTGCGAGCCATTTTGGCCCTGCAGCGTAGTTGAGGACAAAGACAGGGTCGTTGGCATCAATACATTGCGCCCTCGCATTCCCGTCAGGGTAGTCACATTGTGACCGGCGCCTGCTCTCAACAATTTCTTTCATGGTGGGGTGTATAAGGGATAACCTGGTTTTGAGCGTCCTTTTCATTAGCAGCTCTGCGGGTGGAACCTCTGTGAGCAAGTGTGGTCGGGATCGATTGGCCAACAGGAGGCATGATAAGCGGCTTTGTAGGGAACCCCCTTGGATTCTGAGCATCCCCTGTTTGATTATCTGCACTGCTCGTTCCGCCTGGCCGTTTGAGGCCGGCTTGAACGGTGTCGTTCTGACATGGTTGATACCATTTCCTGCCATGAAGTCCTGGAATTCAATGCTTGTAAAGCACGGGCCATTGTCACTGACCAAGACGTCCGGTAGAACATGGGCGGCGAACATTGCCCGTAGACTTTCTACCGTGGCAGAGGATTTGCTTGAATTGAGAATGTCAGACTCGATCCATTTGGAGTAAGCGTCTACTGCAACCAAAAACATTTTTCCCATGAAAGGACCTGCGTAGTCCACATGGATGCATTACCATGGCTTGGCGGGCCATGGCCAGGGGCTAAGGGGGGCTTCCCTGGGCGCATTGCCCAGTTGGGCACACGTGTTGCACCTGCGAACACAAAGTTCCAGGTCTGCATCTATCCCTGGCCACCAAACGTGTCACCTGGCAATTGCCTTCAGGCATGACAATGCCCGGGTGCTCATTGTGGAGTTCTCGGATGGACACCTCTCTGCCCATCTGGGGCCTGACTACTCTGTTTCCCCATAGTAGGTAATCGGTCTGAATCGAGAATTCGTCCTTGCGCCTGTGAAATGGTTTAAATTCCTCAGGGCATGCCCCGTACATGGCTGCCCAGTCCCCATTCAGGACACATTTCTTGACTAAAGACAGTAGCAGGTCTCTATTTGTCCAGACTTTGATCTGACGGGCTGTCACGGGTGAGCCTTCGCTTTCGAAAGCTTCAACAGCCATGACCATCTCAGCAGCATGATCGGTTGCCCCCTCGGTGGTGGCTAGTGGGAGCCTGCTGAGTGCATCGGCACAATTTTCAGTGCCCGGTCTGTGCCAAATTGTATAGTCATAGGCGGCTAACGTGAGTGCCCACCTCTGTATGCGGGCCAACGCATTTGCATTTATGGCCTTGTTGTCGGCCAAAAGGGACTTTAGGGGTTTGTGATCTGTCTCCAGCTCAAATTTCCTGCCAAACAGGTACAGGTGCATTTTTTTTTACTGCATATACACATGCAAGCGCTTCCTTTTCTACCATCCCGTAGCCTCTTTCTGCCTGGGACAGACTTCTGGAAGCATAAGCTACTGGCTGCAACTGACCCTTGACATTCACATGCTGCAACACGACCCCATAGGATGACGCATCGCACGTTAACACAAGTTTCATACATGGGTCATATAGCGTTAACAGATTTTGGAGCATAACAAATTGCGTGCTCTGTCAAAAGCCCTTTCCTGGCTGTCCCCCCAGACCCATTCACGACATTTGCGTAGGAGCACGCGTAGCAGCTCTAACAGCGTGCTCAATTTGGGAAGAGAGTTACCAAAATAGTTCAGGAGCCCCAGGAACGAACGCAGCTCCGTCGTGTTACGGGGTCTGGGTGCTCTCTGGATCGCTTCCGTTTTGGATCCCATCTGCTGCTACCCTCATCCTCAGGAATTCTACCTCTGGAGCTAGGAAGACGCACTTGGTTTTTTTCAGTCGCAGACCTACCCGGTCCAGTCTGCGTAGCACCTCCTCCAGGTTGTGGAGGTGTTC
The DNA here is from genome assembly GCF_044704955.1 of Pristiophorus japonicus. Taxonomy (NCBI): domain Eukaryota; kingdom Metazoa; phylum Chordata; class Chondrichthyes; family Pristiophoridae; genus Pristiophorus; species Pristiophorus japonicus. The sequence continues at coordinate 93,576,414 of NC_091984.1, forward strand.
TTCAGTATCGCAACCTGTGATGAGGATGTCGCCTTGAAAAACCACCGTCCGTGGAATCGACTTGAGGAGACTTTCCATGTTTAGTTGAAAGATCGCAGCGGCCGAGCGAATCCCGAACCGACATCTGTTGTACTCAAGCAACCTCTTGTGTGTCATGTTGGTGGTCAGCTTCTTCAACTCACTCACCAGCTCCTGGGTCAAGTAAGCTGAGGTCAGGTCCAATTTGGAAAAAAGTCCTCCGTTCTCGGTAGCGGGTACTGGTCTTGGAGTGGCACCCGATTGTAATCGCCACATATCCTGACCGACCCATCCGTCTTGAGCACCGGCACAATCGGGCTCGCCCAGTCACTGAATTCGACTGGCGAGATGATGCCTTCCCTCCGCAGGTGGTCCAATTCGCCTTCTATCTTTTCCCGCATCACGTATGGCACCGTTCTGGCCTTGTGGTGTACTGGCCTGGCATCCAGGATTATGTGAATCACTACCTTGGTCCCCATGAAAGTGCCAATGCCGGTTTGAAATAGTGAGTCAAATTTGTCCAGGACCTGTGAGCATGATATTCGCTCCACAGAAGAAATTGCATTGACATCGCCCCATTTCCAGTTCATGACAGCAAGCCAACTCCTCCCCCGGGACAATCCAGAGTGGCAACCTGTTCTCCCAATCTTTGTGGGTCACGACTATCGTGGCGCTGCCTAGCACTGGAATGATCTCCATTGTATATGTCCGTAGCTGTGCATCAATCAGCAATAATTTTGGCCTCATGGCCTTGGACGCGCACAACTTGTCGAACTGTTTGATACTCATCAGGGACTGGCTGGCACCTGTGTCTAGCTCCATTGATACTGGGATGCCATTGAGGAGCACTTTCACCATTATCAGTGGCATCCTGGTGTATCAACTGTATATGTGCTCCACATGAACTCGCTGAACTTCAGCTTCCAGCGATTTCCCCCAGTATTCATTTGGCCTCGTAGGGCTTACATCAGGCCCATCCTCCTCGTACATCAACCTGGCTGCAGGCTTCCTGCACATACACGCCAAGTGACCGCTGACATTGCAATTTCTGATACCTGCAAGCTCTGGCTGTGTGTTTGCCTCCACACCTCCAACATGAGCCGTTGTTGGAAACAAAAGGTCCATTACCTGTCGATCGTCTCTGACTGTCTCTGTAACTGTCCTTAAACGCACTATTGCCAGGTATTGATGGCCCCATTACTGGCCGCATTGTCCCTTGCGATGGCATGAATCGCCGTTCAGCTAGCCATTGTCTCTGTTTAATTCCCCCTTTGGGTTCAACTACATGCTCGGGCATGTCCGATTGCCCCTGTCTGCCTGGAGAACTGTGTGCCGCCTTAACAATGTTGACTCCCTGTTCATTTGCTGCATTTAAACCAAGATTTTTGTCAAACATCATTCTGGTCTCTTCCTCCCCTGAGATGAAAGTCTGGACCATCAAAGCCGCCGTTTCCAGGGTCAAGTCTTTGGTCTCAATCAGTTTCCTGAAAACCCCAGTGTGCTCGATGCCCTCAATAAAAAAGTCTCGCAGCATCTCCGCTCTGCATGCATCTGGGAACTTACATAGGCTCGCCAGTCGCCGGAGGTCCACCACGAAGTCTGGAACGCTTTGCCCATCTTGCCGCCGGTGCGTGTAAAACCGGTGTCTCGCCATGTGCATGCTGCTCGCCAGTTTAAAGTGTTCCCCGATCAACTTACTGAGCTCTTCAAAAGTCTTGTCCGCCGGCTTCTCTGGCGCTAGAAGGTCCTTCATCAGGGAGTACGTCCTGGATCCACAAACCGTCAGGAGATCAGCCCTGCGTTTGTCGGCCGAATCCTATCCCAACCATTCCTTGGTGAAGAAACTTTGCTGTAGTCTCTCAATAAAATCGTCTCAATCATCACCAACACAGTACGTCTCGTCTGTGCTGCTAGTGGCCATGCTCGCGTGGTTTAAATCCCAGTTTCTCATCGCCAATAATATGTCCTTACTATAAATGCACACGAGGCCCATACTTGAGAGAAGGTCACTCTGTGACCAGTAACATTTATTAGCCAGCATTCAAGTGGAGAAGATGGGTGGAGTTTCTCCTTTTATACATGAAAGTCCAGGTTAGGAGTGTCTCCCACAAGTTCACCATCTAGTGGTCAGTGTTCTCACGGTATACAACTTAGGTTAGTTTATACATGGATTACAATGACAGTAGAATACATGACAGAGGAGAAATAGCTGGAGCTGGATATCAGCAAGAGTGGTCCGTCAAAGGTCTCACCCAAGGAAATGAGAAAAAGATGGAACCTTGTTGCAGAAGAATTCTCTGCTGGGGTCAACACCGCAAGATCTGGAAGCCAGTGGAAGAAGAAATGGCAGGACGTTGGTCAAGTAGTGAGTGTAAGTAATATCTTCATCTTTAAATTGAATTGCATTGAAAAATGTGACCATCTGTATGTGTCCCACCCATCAGAAGCGCAATATGTCTGACAATTAATATTTTCATCTTTGCAGAAGAAATTGGCCCACAACAAGAGGGAGAGAACTGGAACAGAAGGAGGTCCACCAAATCTGCACCAATTGACACCCTTGGAACAGAGGGTTGCTGTCTTGCTGACATGCACCAGCAGAAAAAGAATCAGCTCTGCACAAGCTGGACCCACACACAAGGGTGAGGGTGAGTTATTAAAATGCACAGTCACCCTGCAAATCAACCTGCTGACTGGCCTGCTACGCGTGAGAATACTCATGCCACCCATCCTGCCCCCTCCTGTGCTGCTAACCATTTGACTGTTCTGTTATCTTTTGCAGAAGAAGAAGACACTCCTCAAGATCCTGAGGATCCAGATGCGTGCGCTCCAGACCAATGCGGGTGGGGGGAGGAGGGGTCCATGGAAATGTGTGCTCAGGAGAATGCTGACCACGATATGGATCAGGACATATCACAGGGCATCACACTGCCAGAACCCTCCATGAGAAAACAGGGAATTATAGACCGGTTAGCCTGACCTCAGTAGAGGGTAAAATGATGGAATCAATTATTAAGGATGTCATAGCAGCGCATTTGGAAAGAGGTGACATGATAGGTCCAAGTCAGCATGGATTTGTGAAAGGGAAATCATGCTTGACAAATCTTCTGGAATTTTTTGAGGATGTTTCCAGTAGAGTGGACAAGGGAGAACCAGTTGATGTGGTGTATTTGGACTTTCAGAAGGCTTTCAACAAGGTCCCACACAAGAGATTAATGTGCAAAGTTAAAGCACATGGGATTGAGGGTAGTGTGCTGACGTGGATTGATAACTGGTTGTCAGACAGGAAGCAAAGAGTAGGAGTAAATGGGGACTTTTCAGAATGGCAGGCAGTGACTAGTGGGGTACCGCAAGGTTCTGTGCTGGGGCCCCAGCTGTTTACATTGTACATTAATGATTTAGATGAGGGGATTAAATGTAGTATCTCCAAATTTGTGGATGACACAAAGTTGGGTGGCAGTGTGAGCTGCGAGGAGGATGCTATGAGGCTGCAGAGTGACTTGGATAGGTTAGGTGAGTGGGCAAATGCATGGCAGATGAAGTATAATGTGGATAAATGTGAGGTTATCCACTTTGGTGGTAAAAACAGAGAGACAGACTATTATCTGAATGGTGACAGATTAGGAAAAGGGGAGGTGCAACGAGACCTCGGTGTCATGGTACATCAGTCATTGAAGGTTGGCATGCAGGTACAGCAGGCGGTTAAGAAAGTAAATGGCATGTTGGCCTTCATAGCGAGGGGATTTGAGTACAGGGGCAGGGAGGTGTTGCTACAGTTGTACAGGGCCTTGGTGAGGCCACACCTGGAGTATTGTGTACAGTTTTGGTTTCCTAACTTGAGGAAGGACATTCTTGCTATTGAGGGAGTGCAGCGAAGGTTCACCAGACTGATTCCCGGGATGGCGGGACAGACCTATCAAGAAAGATTGGATCAACTGGGCTTGTATTCACTGGAGTTCAGAAGAATGAGAGGGAACCTCATAGAAACGTTTAAAATTCTGATGGGTTCGGACAGGTTAGATGCAGGAAGAATGTTCCCAATGTTGGGGAGGTCTCGAACCAGGGGTCACAGTCTGGGGATAAGGGGTAAGCCATTTAGGACCGAGATGAGGAGAAACTTCTTCACCCAGAGAGTGGTGAACCTGTGGAATTCTCTACCACAGAAAGTTGTTGAGGCCAATTCACTAAATATATTCAAAAAGGAGTTAGATATAGTCCTTGCTACTAGGGGGATCAAGGGGTGTGGCGAGAAAGCAGGAATGGGGTACTGAAGTTGCATGTTCAGCCATGAACTCACTGAATGGCGGTGCAGGCTAGAAGGGCCGAATGGCCTACTCCTGCACCTATTTTCTATGTTTCTATGTTTCTATGGGCTCCTTGGCAATCTTCCATGGGTTCACACCTTCCGAGGTCGTGGGTCTGAGTGCCGGTCGGGAACACCCACTCCCCCACGGTCCCAGCCTGTGCTTTGCACTGGAGGGGTGCCACTAGGCAGACCCACGGCGAGGGGAAGGAGAAGCTGACCAGTCTCTCCTGAGAGGAAGCCCTCAGCAGAGGTGAATCAGGTTGTTTCATTGGGTGAGGAGACCAATGCCCTCACAAGATCACTTGTGGTGGCCGTGAGTGGGGTGCATGATGAGGTCGCCACACTATCGGGTGAAATCTCTGCACTAAGATAGGAAGTGAGGGCGGGCATTTCAGAGGATGTGCAGAAGATGGCAGATGCCATGAGGGAGCTGGCTTCTGCAATAAGGGCACAAAGGCCGGAGACTCAAATGCCAGTCCCACTTCACTCTACGCACCAGCCACCGGTCAGATCCAAGCCAGGCCCCCAACTCTCCCACCCCCGCACCACCATCACCATCCCTATGAGGAAGTGCACTTTCCCCGAGATGTGGGTGAGGGATAGATGCAGACTTTCTTTCCTGGTGTTGCTGTTGTTGTTGTTGTTGTTGGTGTCATTGAAGTGCACTGTAAAATTTGCAATAAAAGATATTTTGCATCAAAACTGAATCATCCTCCATTAGGACCATGCAACATTTAGACTCGACTGTAAACAGTAAAAATCCCTCACCCCTACAGACATGCGTGCCTGCTGCCCCTAGCCCTGGTGGGAGGGCTAGCCGGTGCGTTCTGCAGTCGACAAGGTCGGACTGCTCTATTTTCAGTAGCTGATTTATCTTTCATTTATTTTTGATGATGTTGTCAGCTGTTGTGCTGAAGATGTTCTAATGTTGTGCTGATGTTGTGAAGGTCTTCAGTGCTTGGGAATCCTCTAACTCAACTCCCCCACCCCCACCCCAGCCCCCACGCCCATCCCTATCTCTGGCTACATGCGCTGATTTCTTAAATGTAGGTAAGGTTTTTCTGTGCCTACAAAAGTGGCCACATACACTGGTCTAAGTTAGTTTGGAGTAACTTTCAGCTGGCCAAATTTGCTTCTATGGCCAGAAGAGGCGTAAGTGGCTTTTTCACACCCCCTTTTGGAGAGAACAAACTAAACTAGAAAAAAACCTAACTAACAGACTTACACTGGAGCAAGTTAAATGGGGAAATTTGCGATTTTTAAGTTCCTCCAAAAAAAACTCCAATATGTCGAGGACCCAACTAGGGGGGAGGCCATCTTAGACTGGGTGTTGTGTAATGAGAGAGGATTAATTAGCAATCTCATTGTACGAGGCCCCTTGGGAAAGAGTGACCATAATATGGTGGAATTCTACATTAGGATGGAGAATGAAACAGTTAATTCAGAGACCATGGTCCAGAACTTAAAGAAGGGTAACTTTGAAGGTATGAGGCGTGAATTGGCTAGGATAGATTGCCGAATGATACTTAAGGGGTTGACAGTGGATGGGCAATGGCAGACATTTAGAGACCGCATGGATGAACTACAACAATTGTACATCCCTGTCTGGCATAAAAATAAAAAAGGGAAGGTGGCTCAACCGTGGCTATCAAGGGAAATCAGGGATAGTATTAAAGCCAAGGAAGTGGCATACAAATTGGCCAGAAATAGCAGTGAACCCGGAGACTGGGAGAAATTTAGAACTCAGCAGAGGAGGACAAAGGGTTTGATTAGGGCAGGGAAAATAGAGTACGAGAGGAAGCTTGCAGGGAAAATTAAGATGGAATGCAAAAGTTTCTTTAGATATGTAAAGAGAAAAAGGTTAGTAAAGACAAACGTAGGTCCTCTGCAGTCAGAATCAGGGGAAGTCATAACGGGGAACAAAGAAATGACAGACCAATTGAACAAGTACTTTGGTTCGGTATTCACTAAGGAGGACACAAACAACCTTCCGGATATAAAAGGGGTCAGAGAGTCTAGTAAGAAGGAGGAACTGAGGGAAATCCTTATTAGTCGGGAAATTGTGTTGGGGAAATTGATGGGATTGAAGGCCGATAAATCCCCAGGGCCTGATGGACTGCATCCCAGAGTACTTAAGGAGGTGGCCTTGGAAATAGCGGATGCATTGACAGTAATTTTCCAACATTCCATAGACTCTGAATCAGTTCCTATGGAGTGGAGGGTAGCCAATGTCACCCCACTTTTTAAAAAAGGAGGGAGAGAGAAAACAGGGAATTATAGACCGGTCAGCCTGACATCGGTAGTGGGTAAAATGATGGAATCAATTATTAAGGATGTCATAGCAGCGCATTTGGAAAGAGGTGACATGATAGGTCCAAGTCAGCATGGATTTGTGAAAGGGAAATCATGCTTGACAAATCTTCTGGAATTTTTTGAGGATGTTTCCAGTAGAGTGGACAAGGGAGAACCAGTTGATGTGGTGTATTTGGACTTTCATAAGGCTTTCAACAAGGTCCCACACAAGAGATTAATGTGCAAAGTTAAAGCACATGGGATTGGGGGTAGTGTGCTGACGTGGATTGAGAACTGGTTGGCAGTCAGGAAGCAAAGAGTAGGGGTAAATGGGTACTTTTCAGAATGGCAGGCAGTGACTAGTGGGGTACCGCAAGGTTCTGTGCTGGGGCCCCAGCTGTTTACATTGTACATTAATGATTTAGACGAGGGGATTAAATGTAGTATCTCCAAATTTGCGGATGACACTAAGTTGGCTGGCAGTGTGAGCTGCGAGGAGGATGCTATGAGGCTGCAGAGCGACTTGGATAGGTTAGGTGAGTGGACAAATGCATGGCAGATGAAGTATAATGTGGATAAATGTGAGGTTATCCACTTTGGTGGTAAAAACAGAGAGACAGACTATTATCTGAATGGTGACAGATTAGGAAAAGGGGAGGTGCAACAAGACCTGGGTGTCATGGTACATCAGTCATTGAAGGTTGGCATGCAGGTACAGCAGGCGGTTAAGAAAGCAAATGGCATGTTGGCCTTCATAGTGAGGGGATTTGAGTACAGGGGCAGGGAGGTGTTACTACAGTTGTACAGGGCCTTGGTGAGGCTACACTTGGGAGTATTGTGTACAGTTTTGGTCTCCTAACTTGAGGAAGGACATTCTTGCTATTGAGGGAGTGCAGCGAAGGTTCACCAGACTGATTCCCGGGATGGCGGGACAGACCTATCAAGAAAGATTGGATCAACTGGGCTTGTATTCACTGGAGTTCAGAAGAATGAGAGGGGACCTCATAGAAACGTTTAAAATTCCGATGGGTTCGGACAGGTTAGATGCAGGAAGAATGTTCCCAATGTTGGGGAGGTCCAGAACCAGGGGTCACAGTCTGGGGATAAGGGGTAAGCCATTTAAGACCGAGATGAGGAGAAACTTCTTCACCCAGAGAGTGGTGAACCTGTGGAATTCTCTACCACAGAATGTTGTTGAGGACAATTCACTAAATATATTCAAAAAGGAATTAGATGTAGTCCTACTACTCGGGGGATCAAGGGGTATGGCGAGAAAGCAGGAATGGGGTACTGAAGTTGCATGTTCAGCCATGAACTCATTGAATGGCGGCGCAGGCTCGAAGGGCCGAATGGCCTACTCCTGCACCTATTTTCTATGTTTCTATGTAAACTATTTACTCCAAAAAAATCAGGGCTACTCTTGGAGAAATTTGGGCCCATAAGAACTTAAGAACTTAAGAACAGGAGCAGGGTTTGGCCATTTGACCCCTCGAGCCTGCTCTGCCATCCAAAAAGATCATGGCTGAAAGCAGAGTTGGCTAAAGTGGACTGGGGAAAATAGATTAAAGTGTAAGAAGGTTGATATTCCAAAAAACACATATTCCAGTGAGAAGGAAAGACTTTAAGAGAAGTGAGAACCATCCGTGGCTAACTCAGGAAGTAAACGATGGTATCAAATTGTAAACAATGGCATACAAAGTGTCCAGGATTAGTGGGAGGCCAGAGGATTTAGGAATTTTTAAAAACCAGCAAAGGACAACTAAAATATGCTAAAGGGCTCAATTTTCCCCAAGCCCGTTTTCTGATGTATTGCCAGAGTTACACCCATTTTTTTTCCAGGAATTTCTTACAGAATGAAGTGGAGGCACTAGTTACTGTGATTGAGAACAGGTGGCAGGAGCTGGACACCAGCAGAGGTCACATAAAAGTTCCACCCAAAGAAATGAAGAAATGCTGGAACCAATTTGCAGTCAGTGAGTCGAGAGTTCAGCGAGTCGGGAGGCCCTGTGACGCCGGCAAGTCTGGAGTTCGGAGGCCGGGAGTTCGGAGGCCACAGAGGTCGGGAGTTCGGAGTTCAGGAGTTCGGAGGCCACAGAGGTTGAGATTTTGGAGGTAGGAAGTTCGGAGGTTGGGTGTTCGGAGGCCGGGAGTTCAGAGGCTAAGAGGTCGGAAGTTCAGAGTTCGGAGGCCACAGAGGTCGGGAGTTCGGAGGCCGAGAGGTCAGGAGTTCGGAGGCCGAAAGGTCGGGAGGCCACAGAGGTCGGTGAGTTCAGGAGGCCACAGAGGTCGGTGAGGTGAGTTGGCAAATATCTCTCTTTTCTCTATTTCTTTTAAGTAGATTTTAAATGAGATAACTCTAATTAGAGGGATGGCAGTGCAGCTCAGTCCTGTGGAGTGCACATCTGCGGCATGTGGGAAGTCCTGGACAATTCACACAGCCTAGACAACCATGTGTGCAGGAGGTGTCTCCAGCTTCAACTATTCGAGCTCCGCGTTTCGGAGCTTGAGCAGCGGGTGGAGTCAATACGGTGCACCTGCGAGGCTGAGAGCTACGTGAATAGCACGTTTCAGGAGGTGGTCACCTCGCAGCTTAAAGGCGTGCAGGCAGAGAGGAAGTGGCTGACCACCAGACGTAGTGAAAATGCTTGGCAGGTAGCGTAGGAGTCCCCCCGTGAGTCCATCTCGCTTTCAAACCAATATTCACTTCTGAGTATTGGTAAGGACGATGGTGCCTCTAGGGAGTGCAGCCAGAGCCAATTCCAAGGCACCACGGGTGGCTCAGCTGCACAGGGGGAGGGACGAAGAAAAAAAGAGCCCTAGTTATAGGTGATTCTATAGTTAGGGGAACAGACAGACGTTTCTGCGGCCGTAGACATGACTCCCGAATGGCTTAGTGCCTCCTAGGTGCCAGGGTCAAGGATGTCACAGAGCAGACACAGGGCATTCTGGGGGGGATGGGGTAAACAGCTAGAGGTCATGGTCCATATCGGGACCAACAACATAGGCAAAATGAGGGATGAGGTCCTACAGGAAGAATTCAGGGAGCTAGGAAGAAAATTAAAGGGTAGGACTTCAAAGGTAATAATTTCCGGGTCACTACCGATGCCATGTGCTAATGAGTATAATAGAAGGATAGAGAGGATGAACACATGGCTGGAAAGTTGGTGTAGGAAGGAGGGCTTTAAATTTTTGAGGCATTGGGACCGCTTCTGGGGGAGATGGCACCTGTACAAACCGGACGGGTTGCACCTCAACAGCGCCAGGACCAATATCCTCATGGGGTGTTTTGCCAGTGCTGTTGGGGAGAGTTTAAACTAGCTTGGCAGGGGGATGGGAAACTGAGAACAAATTCAAAAGGGAAGGAAGTAAAGCAGAAATTGGATAGCAAGAATCTAGAATGCAAATCTGTAAGACAGAGGAAACAGGCTTAGTATGTAGTAAGCAAGGAGGTCTTCCTGTGCTGAATGGTATGTACTTTAATGCAAGGAGTATAGTGAATAAGGCGGATGAGCTGAGAGCACAGGTAGACACTTGGGAGTATGACATTATAGCCATTACAGAAACATGGCTGAAAGAGGAGCAGGTTTGGCAGATCAATATTCCTGGCTACAAAATTTTTAGACAAGATAGAGAGGGGGGTAAAAAGGGTGGGGGGCATGGTCGCGGTACTGATTAAAGAAACTATTACAGTGGTGAGGAGGGATGATATGTTAGAGGGATCATCAAATGAGGCCATATAGGTCGAATTGAAAAATAAAAAAGGGGCGATCACACTGCTGGGCGTGTATTATAGACCCCCAAACAGTGGGAAGGAGATAGAGGAGCAAATATATAGGCAAATTGCTGTGCAGTCCAAAAACCATAGGGTAGTAATAGTAGCAGATTTTAACTATCCAAATATTGATTGGGACAAATTTAGTGTGAACGGTATAGAGGGTGCAGAATTCTTGAAATGCATTCACGAGAACTTTTTTAGTCAGTATGTCGCAAGCCCAACACGAGAGGGGGTGGTCTTGGATTTAATTTTGGGGAATGAAGCTGGGCAGATTGAAGGGGTATTAGTGGGAGAGCACTTGGGTGCCAGTGACCATAATTCAGTCAGATTCAAGTTGGTTATGGATAAGGTCAAGGATAGGCCTGGAATAAAAGTCCCAAATTGGGGAATAGCTAATTTTGCTAAGTTAAGGAGTGATTTGGCCATAGTGGACTGGAAAACCTACCTGTGGGTAAATCAGTGTCGGAACAGTGGGAGGCATTCAAGGAGGAGATCCAGAAGGCTCATGCCAAACATGTGCCCTTAAAGAAAAAGGCTGGGAAAAATAATTCTAGAGCCCCCTAGATGTCTAGGGACTTACAGAGGAGGATTAAGAAAAAAAGGGACGCTTATGTCATATACTAACAGTTAAATACTATAGAATCTTTAGGGGAATATAGAAAGTTAAGAGGCAAGATTAAAACGGATATTAGGAATGCTAAGAGAGAGCACGAGAGATTCTAGGCCAGTAAAATTAAGGAAAACCCGAAGATGTTCTATAAATATATTAAGAGTAAGAGGGTAACTAAAGAAAGGGTAGGGCCTATTAGAGACCATGAGTGTAATCTTTGTGTGGAAGCGGAAGATGTTCGTAAGATTCTTAACGAATACTTTGCATCTGATTTCACAAAGGAAAGGGGCAATGCAGATATTGCTATTGAGGAGGAGTATGATATTCTGGATGAAATAAATATAGTGAGAGAGGAAGTATTAAGGGGTTTAGCAGCTTTGAAAGTAGATAAGTCCCCAGGTCCGGATGAAATGCATCCCAGGCTGTTGAGCGAAGTAAAAGAGGAAACGCCAGAGGCCTTGACCATCATTTTCCAGTCCTCTTTGGATATGGGCATGGTGCCGGCGGATTGGAGGACTGCTAATGTAGTACCCTTGTTTGAGAAGGGAGAACGGGATAGGCTGAGTAATTACAGGCCTAACCTCAGTGGTGGTAAAATTATTGGAAAGAATCCTGAAAGACAGGATAAATCTACATTTGGAAAGGCAATGATTAATTAGGGACAGTCAGCACAGATTTGTTAAGGGAAGATCGTGTTTGACTAACCTGATTGAATTTTTTGAGGAGGTAACCAAAAGGGTCGATGAGGGTAGTGCGTACGATGTAGTATATATGGACTTTAGCAAGGCTTTTGATAAGGTCCCACATGGTAGACTAGTCATGAAGGTTAAAGCCCATGGGATACAGGGCAAAGTGGCAAGTTGGATCCAAAATTGGCTTGGAGGTAGGAAGCAAAGGGTAATGATTGATGGATGTTTTTGTGACTGGAAGGATGTTTCCAGTGGGGTTCTGCAGGGCTCAGTACTGGGTCCCTTGCTTTTTGCGGTATATATCAACGATTTAGATTTGAAGATAGGATGTATGATTAAGAAATTTGCAGACGACACTAAAATTGGCTGTATGGTTAACAATGAAGAGGAAAGTCATGGACTGCAGGAGGATATCAATCTACTGGCCAGGTGGGCAGAGAAGTGGCAAATTGAATTTAATTCATAGAAGTGTGAGGTGATGCACTTTGGGAGGGCTAATAAGGAAAGAGTATACACATTAAGCGATGGGCCACTTAATAGTGTAGATGAACAAAGGGACCATGGAGTGCTTGTCCACAGAACTCTTTTGGGAGGAAACTAAAACATTAATCCTTAAATCGTGTCCCCCCGATCTGGGGGACACACCAAACATTTACAAGGCCCTTTTTTTGTGGTTTTTTTGTGGGGTTTTTTGTGTTTTTGTTATTTTTTAAAGTTTTTTTGGGCACTAAAATCATATTATTTTTTTTCTCCAAGTGCTCCCTATAAAAGGGGAGGGGGACACTAAAAACACCGGCAATTAAAACAAATTAACCTGGTCGAGGACACTGATGTTGGTGCGCCTGTCCTCCCAGGGAATTTGCAGGATCCTGTCTCGAGATAGCCAAAGTGGATAAGGCCTCCTGCCTAGCACCCTATGGGCTCTGATATTCCTGATGCGATGAAGTCAAATCAATTGTCTCTTACGTAGCACCATGATGCAGAAGACTCGCACAAGCTGTTATATTTGTAAACTTATATTTACTCTGTACAGCCACCAGAGGGCTCATCCCCTGGAGTCCCAAGGGATCCCATAATCCTTTGGGAGCACATGTATTTAAGGAGGCTTCACATGTTAGAGAAGCACTCTGGAGACCTGCAATAAAAGACTATGGTCACAGTTTACTTTGAGCTCACAGTGTTCAGTCTGACTCTTTCTCCATACACAACAACTGGCGATGAGATACAGATAGCGAACCGAAAGATGCAGAGAACAGTGGGCATCCTGGAGAAATTCTCGGAGGGAGATGGTTGGGAAACTTGTGAAGCGACTCGACCAATACTTCGTGGCCAATGAGCGAGATGGGGACGAGAACGCTGCCAAACGAAGGGCGATCCACCTCACCGTCTGTGGGGCATCAACGTATGGCCTCATGAAGAATCTGCTCACTCCAACGAAACCCACGGAGAAATCGTACGAAGGTTTGTGCACACTGGTCCGAGAGCATTTGATCCCAAAGGAAAGCATTCTGATGGTGAGGTACCGGTTTTATACCTACAAAAATACTGAAGGCCAGGAAGTGGCGAGTTATGTCAATGAGCTAAGACGCCTTGCAGGACATTGCGAATTTGAAGGACATTTGGAGCACATGCTCAGAGACTTTTTCGTACTTGGCATTGGCCACGAAACCATACTTCGCAAACTTTTGACTGTAGAGACCACAACCTTGAGTAAGGCCATAGCGATAGTCCAGGCGTTTATTGCCACCATTGACAATACTAAGCAAATCTCTCAGCACAAAAGTGCTGCTACATGAACAAAGTGATGTTGTTTTTGAATTGCAACTTACAGGGCAGGTCACACATACCAGCAGCTACACGTCCGCAGATGTCTCAGAGTCCACCATCAAGGGTGATGAATGCAAGCCATTAACAACTTGTTGGCACTGCGGGGGTGATCATCGTTTCCATTCATGTCGATTTAAAGGGTATGTTTGCAAGGGATGTGGAACAATGGGACACCTCCAACGTATGTGCAGGCGAGCTGCTAATCCTGTTAAACCTGCAAACCACCATGTTGCAGAGGAGGACAGATCCATGGAGGATCACGACGAACCAGAGCCTCAGACCGAGGAGGCAGAGGTACATGGGGTGCACACATTCACCACGAATTGTCCTCCGATAATGCTGAATGTTGAACTAAATGGACTCCCGGTGTCAATGGAACTGGACACAGGCTCGAGCCAGTCCATCATGGGCAAAAAGACTTTCGAAAGACTGTGCTGCAACAAGGCCTCAAGGCCAGTCTTAACTCCAATTCGTATGAAACTAAGAACTTACACAAAAGAACTGATTCCTGTTATCGGCAGTGCTACCGTAAAGGTCTCCTACGATGGAGCGGTGCACAAGCTACCACTCTGGCTAGTACCGGGCGATGGTCCCACGCTGCTCGGCAGGAGCTGACTGGGAAAGATACGCTGGAACTGGGACGACGTCCGAGCGCTATCGCCCGCTGACGACACTTCGTGTACCCAGGTCTTAAACAAGTTCTCTTCGCTGTTCGAACCAGGCATTGGGAAATTCCAAGGAGCAAAAGTGCAGATCCACCTAATTCCGGAGGGCGACCCATCCATCACAAGGGGAGAGCAGTACCATACATGATGAGAGAAAGGGTAGAGATCGAGCTAGACAGACTGCAACCAGAGAGCATCATTTCACCGATCGGGTTCAACGAGGGGGTCAACCCGATCGTTCCTGTCCTCAAGGGAGACGGCACCGTCAGAATCTGTGGCGATTACAAAGTATCTATCAATCGTTTCTTCCTGCAGGACCAATACCCACTACCAAGACCAACAACCTCTTTGCAACGCTGGCGGGAGGAAAAACGTTCACAAAGCTGGATCTGACTTCAGCCTACATGACGCAGGAACTGGAGGAATCATCGAAGGGCCTCACCTGCATTAACATGCACAAAGGTCTTTTTATTTATAACAGATGCCCATTTGGAATTCGATCAGTGGCGGTGATATTGCAGAGAAACATGGAAAGCTTACCGAAGTCAGTCCCGCACACCGTGGTTTTCCAGGATGAAATCTTGGTCACAGGACGGAACACAGTTGAGCATCTGCAGAACCTGGAGGAGGTTCTCAGTCAACTCAACCGCATGCGGCTCAGGTGAAAATGCTCAAAGTGCGTTTTCCTGGTGCCTGAAGTGGAGTTCTTGCGAAGGAGGATTGCGGCAGATGGCATCAGGCCCACCAACGCGAAGACGGAGGCAATCGAGAACGCACCGAGGTGTCAGAATGTGACGGAGCTGCGATCGTTACTGGGACTCGTGAACTACTTTGGTAACTTCTGACCGGGCCTCAGCACACTGTTAGAACCATTGCATGTCTTACTACGAAAAGGGGACGAATGGGTTTGGGGCAAAAGCTAAGAAAATCCATGTGTAAAAGCGAGAAAATTTTTATGCTCAAACAAATTGCTTGTGATGTATGATTCATGGAAGCGTTTGGTACTAGCATGTGATACATCGTCATATGGCGTCGGGTGTGTATTGCAACAAGCTAATGATTTCGGGAAACTGCAACCGGTTGCTTATGCATTCAGGAGTCTGTCTAAGGCTGAGAGAGCCTACGGCATGATTGAGAAAGAAGCGTTAGCGTGTGTCTATGGGGTAAAGAAAATGCATCAATACCTGTTTGGGCTAAAATTCAAATTGGAAACTGACCATAAGCCACTCATATCCCTGTTTTCCGAGAATAAAGGGATAAATACCAACGCATTAGCCCGCATCCAGAGATGGGCGCTCACGTTGTCCGCATACAACAACGCCAAATTCCAAATAACTGCGCCGATGCTCTCAGTAGTCTGCCATTGCCCACCACGGTGGTGGAAATGGCGTAGCCCGCAGATTTAGCCATGGTCATGGAAGCCTTTGAGAGTGAGCAATCACCTGTCACTGCCTGGCAGATCAAAACTTGGATGAGCCAGGACCCCTTATTATCCCTAGTCAAAAGCTGTGTGCTTCACGGGAGCTGGTCCAGTGTCCCAGTGGAAATGCAGAAAGAGATAAAGCCATTCCAGCGGCGCAAAGATGAAATGTCTATACAGGCAGACTGCCTTCTGTGGGGCAATTGTGTAGTGGTCCCCAAGAAGGGCAGAGACACCTTCATCAATGACCTCCATAGTACCCCTCCTGGCATCGTAATGATCAAAGCGATAGCCAGATCCCACGTGTGGTGGCCCGGTATCGATGCGAACTTAGAGTCCTGTGTTCACAGATGTAATACATGCTCGCAGTTAAGCACCCAGGGAGGCGCTGCTAAGTTTATGGTCTTGGCCCTCCAAACCGTGGTCTAGGCCCGTTCTTGGGTAAAATGTTCCTTGTGGATGTAGACGCGTATTCCAAGTGGATTGAATGTGAGATAATGTCGGCTATCACGTCCGCTGCCACTACTGAAAGCCTGCGGGCCATGTTTGCCACACACGGCCTACCCGATGTTCTGGTGAGCGACAACGGGCCATGTTTTACCAGTGCTGAGTTCAAAGAATTCATGACCCATAACGGGATCAAACATGTCACATCTACCCCATTTAAACCAGCGTCCAATGGTCAGGCAGAGAGAGCAGTGCAAACCATCAAGCAAGGCTTGAAGAGGGAAACTGAAGGCTCACTGCAGACTCGCCTATTCCGAGTCCTGCTTAGCTACCGCACGAGACCCCACTCGCTCACTGGGATCCCACCTGCTGAACTGCTCATGAAAAGAGCACTTAAGACAAGGCTCTCGTTAGTTCACCCTGATCTACATGAACAGGTAGAGAGCAGGCGGCTTCAACAAAGTACATACCATGATAGCACAAATGTGTCACATGAGATTGAAATCAATGATCCTATATTTGTATTAAATTATGGACAAGGTCCCAAGTGACTTCCCGGCACTGTCATGGCCAAAAAGGGCAGCAGGGTGTTTCGGGTCAAACTTTCAAATGGACTCATTCACTGGAAACATTTGGACCAAATCAAACTCGGATTCATGGACTATCCTGAGCAACCCACCTTGGACCCTTCCTTTTTTGATTCCCCCAATGTACACACCAGTGCCAACCGGCACCACTAAGCAGAACCCATCATCCACAGCAGCCCAGCAGGACCCAACACACCAGCCAGCCCAGCAAGGTCAGGTCCACAACAGCCCAGCGAGGGCCCAACAAATGATCCAACAATACCAGCCTTCACACCAAGACAATCAACCAGGGAAAGAAGGCCCCAGATCGACTCACGTTGTAAATAGTTACACTATTGACATTGGGGGGGGGGGGGGAGTGTTGTTATATATATAAACTTGTATTTACTCTGTACAGCCACCAGGGGGCTCATCCCCTGGAGTCCCAAGGGATCCCATAATCCCTTGGGAGCACAGGTATTTGAGGAGGTCTCACAGGTTGAAGAGGCACTCTGGAGACTTGCAATAAAAGACTAAGGTCACACTTTATTTTGAGCTCACAGTTTTCAGTCTGACTCTTTCTCCATACATAACACAAGGTGTGGCATTGTCAGTATTTCCACCATACTTAAATTTAACCTTTGAAAGAAGCTCAAAACGTCAGGAATGTAGGCAGCACAGGTTCGCAGTTGTATCTCTCCAGATCTGTATGGATGGACCACACCCAAAGGTCTTGTGACTTCTCCTCTCTCCCAGCCCCTTAACTAATTGGAGACTTGTGACTTCTCCACTTCTCTCCCTCCCTCCCCACCATGCCCACTACTCATTGCAGCGTTCAATGCAGAAGGCACCTCGCTCCCTGCGCTCGAGGCCTTCCAATCGGCACCTCGCTCTCTCTGTCTACTCCACCCACCGCCCCCCCCCCCCCCCCCCCCACCGCTCCACCCCCACAGCTTGTTTTGTAGCCGAGCCCTAAGCTGCTGTGTCCGGGCGCAAGGCCGATTCTGCTGGCCAAAGCTACGACCCTCCAGTCCTGCTTCAAGACATTCGGCGGTGGCGAGTGATTGAGTAAAAAAAGGGGAAAACTTCTGAAATCCAACAAATCTACATTTCTACATTGACAGGTTAAAAAATGTTGAACTTTATTATTGATTCTGACTGTTTTTGACTCCCTCCAAAATCTGCAATTTAGAAACAATGGCGTCTTTCAGCGCCAGTTTGTGAATGTACGCTGGTTTTCTTAGCTGCCCAGCAGATTTTTCGGGAGTGGCTGATACGCCGACCTAGGAAGAAAAATGTTGGCCAAACTGCGAAAAATTGAAAAAGTGGCACAGACATGAGGAAATGAATGACATAAAAAAAAACTGGCCTAGAAAAATCGTAACTAAGTCAGTTACGCCGACGCAGATCGCAGGGGGAAACTTGGAAATAAATAAATAACCAGAAATAATGGCGTGCACCAAAAAAATGGCGCAAATGACCAGGGAAAATTGAGCCCAAAGAGAAGGAAGATAGATCATGAGAGTAAACTAGCAAGAAATATAAAAACAGATAGTAAGAGCTTCTACAGGTATATAAAAAGGAAGCACGTAGCTAAAGTAAACATTGGTCCCTTAGAGGATGAGACTGGGGAATTAATAATGAGGAACAGAGAAATGGCAGAGATTTTGAACAAATATTTTGTATCGGTCTTCACGGTAGAAGACACTAAAAACATCCCAATAATAGATAGTCAAGAGGCTATAGGGAGGGAGGAAGTTAAAACAATCACTATCACTAAAGAAAAAGTACTCGGTAAAATAATGGGACTAAAGATGGAGAAGTCCCTTGGACCTGATGGCTTTTATCCTCGGGTCTTAAAAGAAGTGGCTGCAGAGATAGTGGATGCATTGGTTGTAATCTACCAAAATTCCCTGCATTCTGGAGAGGTCCCAGCGGATCGGAAAACCGCAAATGTAATGCCCCTATTTAAAAGGGAGGCTGACAGAAAGCAGGACACTATAGATCAGTTATCTGTCGTTGGGAAAATGCTGGAGTCCATTATTAAGCAAGCAGCAGCAGTACATTTGGTAAAACATAATACAGTCAAGCAAAGTCAGTATGGTTTTATGAAAGGGAAATCATGTTTGACAAATTTACTGGAGTTCTTTGAATATGTAATGAGTATGGTGGATAAGGGGGAACCAGTGGATGTGGTGTATTTGGATTTCCAGAAGGCATTTGATAACGTGCCACATAAAAGGCTACTTCACAAGATAAAATCATACAGGGTTGGGGGTAATATACTAGCATGGATAGTGGATTGGCTAACTACCAGAAAACAGAGAGTCGAGATAAATGGCAAACGGTAACTAGTGGGGTGCCACAGGGATGGATGCTGGAGCCTCAACTATTTACAATCTATATTAATGATTTGGATGAAGGGATCGAGTGCAATGTAGCCAAGTTTGCTGATGATACAAAGATGGGTGGGAAAGCAAGTTGTGAGGAGGATGCAAAACATCTTCAAAGGAATATAGACAGGCTAAGTGAGTAGGCAAACATTTGCCAGATGGAATATAATGTGGGAAAGTGTTAGGTTATGCACTTTGGCAGGAAAAATAAAGAAGCAAATTATTATTTAAATGGAGAGAAATTACAAAATGCTGTAGTACAGAGGGACCTGGGGGGTTTTGTGCTTGACACACAAAATGTTAGTCTGTAGTACAGCAAGTAATCAGGAAAGCAAATGGAATATTAGCCTTTATTGCAAAGGGGATGGAGTATAAAAGCAGGGAAGTCCTGTTACAACTGTACAGGGTATTGGTGAGGACACACCGAGAGTACTGTGTACAGTTTTGGTCTCCTTATTTAAGGAGGGATATACTTGCATTGGAGGCAGTTCAGAGAAGGTTCACTAGGTTGATTCCTGAGATGAAGGGGTTGACTTTGAAGAAAGGTTGAGTAGGTTGGGCCTATACTCATTGGAGTTTAGAAGAATGAGAGGTGATCGTTTTGAAACATATAATATTCTGAAGGAGTTCGACAAGATAGATGCACAGAGGATGTTTCCCCTCGAGGGGGAATCTAGAACGAGGGGACATAGTTTCAGAATAAGGGGTCGCCCATTTAGAACTGAGATGAGGAGGAATTTCTGCTCTCAGAGGGTTGTAAATCTGTGGAATTCTCTGCCCCCAGAGCTGTGGAGGCTTGGTCATTGAATATATTTAAGGTGGAGATAGACAGATTTTTGAGCGATAGGGGAGTGAAGATTTATAGGGAGCAGGCAGGGAAGTGGAGCTGAGCCCTGTACAGTTGTAGCAAAACTTCCCTACTTTTATACTCCATTCCCCCTTGCAATAATGGCCAACATTCCATTTGCCTTCCTGATTACTTGCAGGTTTTGAAGCTATGTCTTGACACCAGTCTGAGTTGCTTCAGGATGGCTGCAGGGAGACTTTTGAGGAGGGTTAGCCGCTTCAGCGACGTTGAGCCAGAAAGCCCGATGCAAGCTGTGGAGAGAAGGACGCTGTTACACTTCCCTGATACTGGTGGACGACCAATCAGGAGCATCTTAAATGCCTGGAGGGAGATTGCAGAGTAGGTTTCAGGGACGTCCATTCACCAGCGCACCCCCACCCAATGCAGGAAAAGGCTCACCGACCTTATTTGAGTGATTAAAGTGAGTACATGTTCCCCCAACTCTTCACATTAAATTTGTCAGACTCTCCTTCACCTTAACTTCTTTCTCACCAACACTATATAGTAGCTGAATTAGCTTTTGATTGCTGAGGCCTGTATGTGTGCACACTCACAATAGAGGCTCCCTTGCATCTGAGATTCACAGCTGCATGTAATGGACCCACACGCACTCATTGCCGAGGCCTCAGGGAACTCCAACTCACCAATCCTTCATTGCTTTTGCTGAGTATGGAGAAAGAGTCAGACTGAACACTGTGAGCTCAAAGTAAAATGTGACTTTAGTCTTTTATTGCAGATCTCCAGAATGCCTCTCCAACCTGGGAAGCCTCCTTAAATACCTGTGCTCCCAAGGGATTATGGGATCCCTTGGGACTCCAGGGGATGAGCCCTCTAGTGACTGTACAGAATAAATACAAGTATACATATATAACACTCCTCCCCAAAGTCAATAGTGTAACTATTTACAATGTGAGTTGATCTGGGGCCCTTCTTGCCCTGGTTGATCGTCTCGGGGTGAAAGCTGGTGTTGTTGAATCATTTGTTGGGCCCTCGCTGGGCTGCTGTGCAGCTGGCCTTGCTGGGCTGCCTGGCATATGGGACACTGCTGGGCGGCTGTGGATAATGGGTCAACCGTGGTGTCGATTGCGACTGATGTGTATGTTGGGGGAATCAAAAAAGGTAGGGTCCAAGGTGGGTTGCTTGGGATAGTCCAGGAATCTGAGTTTGATTTGATCCAAGTGTCTCCGGTGACTGAGTCCGTTTGAAAGTTTGATCCGAAACATCCTGCTCCCCTTTTTGGCCACGACAGTGCCGGGAAGCCACTTGGGACCTTGTCCATAATTTAATACAAATACAGGATCATTGATTTCAATCTCGTGTGACACATTTGCGCTTTGTTGTGAATGTTGTGAATGGCTGGCGTCCCTGCACTGAGCCATGCGGCGCCCCACCAGTCGCTGCCTGTCATTCTGAAAAGGACCTGTTTATCCTGGCTCTCTGCTTCCTGTCTTTGTTGAAGCCGCCTGCTCTCTTCCTGTTCATGTAGATCAGGGTGAACCAACGAGATCCTTGTTTTAAGTGCTTTTTTCATGAGCAGTTCAGCAGGTGGGATCCCAGTGAGCGAGTGGGGTCTCGTGCGGTAGCTAAGCAGGACTCGGGATAGCTGGGTCTGCAGTGAACCTTCAGTTGCCCTCTTCAAGCCTTGCTTGATGGTTTGCACTGCTCTCCCTGCCTGACCATTGGATGTTGCTTTAAATGGGACAGATGTGACATGTTTGATCCCGTTATGGGTCATGAATTCTTTGAACTCAGCACTGGTAAAACATGGCCCGTTGTCGCTCACCAGGACATTGGGTAGGCCGTGTGTGGCAAACATGGCCCGCAGGCTTTCAGTAGCGGTAGCAGATGTGCTAGCCAACATTATCTCACATTCAATCCACTTGGAGTACACGTCTACAACCACAAGGAATATTTTATCCAAGAACAGGCCTGCATAGTCGACGTGTACCCTAGATCACGGTTTGGAGGGCCAAGATCATAAACTTAGCGGCGCCTCCCTGGGTACATTGCTTAACTACGAGCATGTATTACATCTGTGAACGCAGGACTCCAAGTCCACATCGATACCGGGCCACCACACGTGGGATCTGGCTTTGCTTTCATCATTCCGCTGCCTGGGTGGGTATTGTGGATGTCATTGATGAAGGTGTCTCTGCCCTTATTGGGGACCACTACTCGATTGCCCCACAGAAGGCAGTCTGCCTGTATAGACATTTCACCATTGCGCCGCTGGAATGGATTTATCTCTTCCTGCATTTCCACTTGGACACTGGACCAGCTCCCGTGAAGCACACAGCTTTTGACTGGAGATAATAAGGGGTCCTGGCTTGTCCAGGTTTTGATCTGCCAGGCGGGTGATTGTTCACTTTCAAATGCTTCCATAACCATGGCTAGATCTGCGGGCTGCACCATTTCCACCCCCGTGGTGGGTAATGTCAGCCTACTGAAAGCATTGGCACAATTTTCTGTGCCTGACCTGTGGCAGATGGCGTAGTTATATGCGGACAACATGAACGCCCATCTCTGGATGCGGGCTGATGCATTGGTATTTATCGCTTTACTCTTGGAGAACAGGGATATAAGTGGCTTATGGTCAGTTTCCAATTCGAATTTTAGCCCAAACAGTATTGATGCATTTTATTTACCCGAGAGACACACGCTAATGCTTCTTTCTCAATCATGCTGTAGGTAAGCTCTCTCAGCCTTAGACAGACTCCTGGATGCATAAAGCAACCGGTTGCAGTTTCCCCAAATCATTAGCTTGTTGCAATACACACCCAACGCCATATGACGACGCATCACATGCTAGTACAAAACGCTTACATGGATCATACAACACAAGCAATTTGCTTGAGGATAACAATTTTCTCGCTTTTACAAAGACATTTTCTTGGCTTTTGCCCCAAACCCATTCGTCTCCTTTTCATAGTAAGACCATGCAGTGGTTCTAACAGTGTGCTGAGACCCGGTAAGACCAAAGTTGTTCAGGAGACCCAGAAATGACCGCAGCTCCGTCACGTTCTATGACCTCGGTGCGTTCTCGATTGCCTCCGTCTTCACGTTAGTGGGCCTAATGCCATCCGCTGCAATCCTCCTTCCCAGGAACTCCACTTCAGGCACCAGGAAAACACACTTCGAGCGTTTTAACCTGAGTCCCACGCGGTTGAGTCGACTAAGAACCTCCTCCAGGTTCTGCAGATGCTCGACTGTGTTCCAACCTGTGACCAAGATGTCGTCCTGGAAGACCACGGTGTGCGGGACCGACGTCAGTAAGCTTTCCATGTTTCTCTGGAATATCGCCGCCACCGATCGGATTCCAAATGGGCATCTGTTATAAACAAAAAGACCTTTGTATGTGTTGATGCAGGTGAGAACCTTCGATGATTCCTCCTGTTCCTGCTTCATGTAGGCTTAAATCAGATCCAGCTTCGTGAACATCTTTCCTCCCGTCAACGTTGCAAAGAAGTCATCGGCCTTTGGTGGTGGGTATTGGTCCTGCAGGGAGAAACGATTGATAGTTACTTTGTAATCAGGACAGATTCTGACGGTGCCATCTCCTTTGAGGACTGGGAGGATAGGACTGGCCCACTCGTTGAATTCGATTGGTGAAATGATCCCCTCTCTTTGCAGCCGATCTAGCTCGATCTCTACCCTTTTTCTCATCATGTACGGTACTGCTCTCGCCTTGTGATGGATGGGTCACGCCCCCGGAATTAGATGGATCTGCACTTTTGCTCCTTGGAATTCCCCGATGCCTGGTTCGAACAGCGAAGGAAATTTGTTTAAGACCTGGGCACACGACGTGTCGTCAGCGGGCGATAGTGCTCGGACGTCGTCCCAGTTCCAGCATATCGTTCCCAGCCAGCTCCTGCCGAGCAGCGTGGGACCATCGCCGGTACCACCCAGAGTGGTAGCTTGTAAACTGCTTCATCGTAGGAGACCTTTACGGTAGCACTGCCAATTACAGGAATCAGTTCTTTTGTGTAAGTTCTTAGTTTCGTGCGATCTGGAGTTAAGACTGGCCTTGAGGCCTTGTTGCACCGTAACCTTTCGAAAGTCTTTTTGCCCATGATGGACTGGCTCGCGCACATGTCCAGCTCCATTGACACTGGGAGTCCATTTGGTTCAACATTCAGCATTATTGGGGGACAATTCGTGGTGAATGTGTGCACCCCATGTACCTCTGCCTCCTTGATCTGAGGCTCTGGTTCGTCGTGATCCTACATGGATCTGTCCTCCTCTGCAAAATGGTGGTTTGTAGGCTTACTAAGCAGTGCAGCTCGCCTGCACACTCGTTGGAGGTGTCCCATTGTTCCATAGCCCTTGCAAACATACTCTTTGAATCGGCATGAATGGAAATGATGATCATGCCCGCAGCGCCAACAAGGTGTTAATGGCCTTGCATTCATCATCCTTGATGGTGGACTCTGAGACATCTGTGGACGTGTAGCTACAGGTATGTGTGACCTGCCCTGTATGTTACGATTCGAAAACAGCATCACTTTGTTCACAATACTTGTGTGCTGAGAGATTTGCTTCATATTGTCACTGGTGGCAATGAACGCCTGGGCTATCACTCTGGCCTTACTCAAGGTTGGGGTCTCTACAGTCAAAAGTTTTCAAAGAATGGTTTCGTGGCCAATGCCAAGTACGAAAAAGTCTCTGAACATGTGCTCCAAATGTCCTTCAAAGTCGCAATGTCTTGCAAGGCGTCTTAGCTCGGCGACATAACTTGTCACTTCCTGGCCTTCAAACCTTTTGTCGGTGTAGAACCAGTACATCGCCAGCAGAACGCTTTCCTTCGGGTTCAAATGCTCTGCAACCAGTGTGCACAAATCATCGTACGATTTCTCCGTGGGTTTCGCTGGTGTGAGCAGATTTATCATGAGGCCATACGTTGGTGCCCCACAGACGGTGAGGAGGATCACCCTTCGTTTGTAGGCTAGAAGGGTTGAATGGCCTGCTCCTGCACCTATTTTCTATTTTCTATGTTTGGCAGCGGTCTCTTCCCCATCTAGTTCGTTGGCCATGAAGTATTGGTTGAGTCACTCCACATAAGTTTCCCGATCATCTCCCTCCGAGAATTTCTCCAGGATGCCCACTGTTCTCTACATCTTTGCATTCACTATCTGTATCTTGTCACCAGTTGTTGTGTATGGAGAAAGAGTCAGACTGAACACTGTGAGCTCAAAGTAAAGTGTGACCTTAGTCTTTTATTGCAGATCTCCAGAGTGCCTCTCCAACCTGTGAAGCCTCCTTAAATACCTGTGCTCCCAAAGGATTATGGGATCCCTTGAGACTCAAGGGGATGAGCCCTCTGGTGGCTGTACAGAGTAAATACAAGTATACATATATAACAGCTTTGCAGGCCAAGGTGGTGCAGAACCGTGCCCAGCAACAAGGCACTGTTGGGAATGAGTCCTAAAATGTCGAGCCGTCTGATGTGGAGGAGAGGGTGCAGCGGCTAGTGGGCACACATGTTGTCTTCCCTGTGGCTGCTGGTCGTGCCGATCCTGCTGGGGGCAGCATGGGTAAGTGAAGGCCTTTGTACAATGCCATCTCTCCCTGACAGTGCACTCGGCTACCTAGCATTTGCTTATGCCCGTGTGCAAGCTGCTTGCTGCATGGTGCAATGCAGCACCTCACCCTCATGGCACCCCTTGTCCCATTTATGATTGCAGATGAGACCCTGAGTGTCAGCCATAGCGAGAAGGACACCCTTGAGGCGACCTGCAGCCAGAGTCAGGAAGACACACTTGAGGACCTGGAAGATCTTGGCGGCGTGTCCGATGTGGGAGACGGAGAGGGGGCGAGCTCTGCCAGCAACACCACATCACTGCTTCTTAGTCACACGCGCCAGCTCAGATACTGGGATACTGGGAGTCCGCGGTTGGTTGTAATAGATTTAGGAGAGGGGTCTGCACTGGGTGATGTACCCGGACCTAACAGGTTGCAGCATGGTGCAGGGACAAGGGAACCTCGGGTAGCATCTCTCCTGGGGGCGAATGTGCAGCCGAATCCTGCTGAGGAGGACTCCAATGAGCACATCGATGTTGGGGCTTATGAACAAAGGGTGGGGGCCATGCAATCCGAGTTCTTTGCGGCAATGAAAGGGGTGCCCGAGAGGCTGTTGCAAGCGGTGAGGAGCATGGAGGAGTCCGCCTCCCGCATTGTGGACAGCTCTGCGCACATCATGGAGCCCATCATTGTCAGTGTGCAGACGATGGTGGAATCACAGAGTGATCGTGCGGATCCAGCTGCGATGATGCATCTCTTGGGCAAGGTGACAGCTGCCATTGCAGCACAGGCGCGAGGGAACAAGCGTCGCTGTGCTTCTTTTGATGGCCGCTGCCCTGGAAGCTCAGAATGCTCTCATGCACTCAGGGCAACAGGGCACAGAGAGTCTGGCTGCTGTCATCTCTGGTGGCTTTGAGACTGTGGCTGCTCTCATGCAGTCTCAGCTGGATACTACGCATGATCGGACTGCTGCCATCGCGGTTGGGTCCACCACGGTCTACTGGGGACCTACCGGTGTCGCCCCACCCCACCAAACTGTGCTCGAGCAGATTGGTGGTGGAGGTGAAGTGCTGACCCAGGGAGTGGTGCTGGCTCCTTGGAGCCATATACTGATGTGGGCTCTCAGGATCACAGCAGCCCTGAGCTGAGGCCTTCCACTCCGCAATTGCTACCATCCATGGCATCGCCCCAGCCACTTCCGACTGAAAGCCATCAGGAGAATGCGGCCCAGTCAGCAGCCGGCCCAGAACTGGTCGAGGGCGTCCCAGAAGGACATCTGTAGCTTCCTCTACAGACACACAGCAGCAGTCCCAAAGCCATGAGGCAACTACAGGGGAGACACTGCGGTGTAGTGTAAGTGTAGGTCTGCGTAAGAGGGGTAATAAGGAGTTGCACAAGGGTGATAAATGATAGTGTGGATGATTTGTGCACCTATTGTTTGGGGTGTAATAAATCTTTATTTTCGTGTGGAAATTTCTGATTAGGTCTCCCATTTAACTGTGTGGGAATGATGGCTCGTAGGTTGGCCCTTGGACTTGGGCAGGTGCAGGCTCAACTGGGCATTGAGTTATGTGAATCGCGCAGCCATGAGACGGCTTTGTGCTTCCCTTGCAGGGTCACGATGGCGACGCCGTCTCCTGCGTGGCTATCCATCCGCATCCTGCTCATCCTCCTGTGCCTCCTCCTCCTCATGCGCCTCCTCCTCTTCCTCCTCCTCCTCCTCCTCCTGCTCCTCCTCCTCCTCCTCCTGCTCCTGCTCCTTCTCCTCCACAGGTGCCACTGCTGCCTCGTCCTCCAATGGCTGTGCCCTCATGATCACCAGGTTGTGGAGCATGCAGCACACCACCATGAATATGGAGACAAGCTCAGGTGAGTACTGCAGCACACCCCCTGAGTGGTCCAGTGGTCCTCTGTTTGAGAATGCCAATTGTGTGCTCGATGATGATCCTGGTGGCTGTCAGACTCTCATTGTACATGAGCTGCGCAGCAGTTCCAAGGTTGCCCAGAGGACTCATGAGCCAAGTGCTCAGCGCATAGCCCTTGTTACAGAGGAACCAGTCGCAATCTTGATTTGGCCCAGTGAAGAGGCGTGGACACCCCTCTGCCACAGTATGAATGAATCGTGGCTGTTGCCAGGAAACCGGACATCAACTTTCATAATTTTGGTTGTGGTCGCAAACCAGTTGAACATTGAGGGAGTGGTATCCCTTGCGGTTTCAGACTTGCTCGGGAGTGTGTTGCGGTGCCCTCAGACCGACATGGGTGCAATCAATGACCCCCTGGACCCTGGGGAAGCCCGCAATGTGCAGGAATGCAATCTGCCGCTCCAACTGCTTGTCCCTGGTCGTTAGATATATTCAAAAGGGAGTTAGATGTGGCCCTTATGGCTAAAGGGATCAAGGGGTATGGAGAGAAAGCAGGCATGGGGTACTAAAGTTGCATGATCAGCCATGATCATATTGAATGGTGGTGCAGGCTCGAAGGGCCGAATGGCCTACTCCTACACCTATTTTCTATGTTTCTATGTTTCTATAGAGAAGGCGATGTAATCACCCCATCTCCTACACAGAGCATCTGTGACCTCCTATATCGATGTATGGGCAGCAAACTGCGAGATGTTGGAGATGTCCGCAGTGGCAGCTTGGAAGGACACAATGGCATAAAAGTTCAGGGCGATAGTAACCTTGGATGCCACGCTCAGGGCTGTCCTCACCCGTGTTTGCAGCTCCAAGTCTGCCAGCAGGAGATTGCAGAGCTCTGTCACTATGTGCTTGTGGAATCTCAGTCTGCGCAGGCACTGATCATCATTCAGATCCCTGTCTGAGAATTGGTGCCGGAAGACCCTTTGTCGTTATGGCCTTCCCCCCCATGTCTGCGTAGCCATCTTACTCTCTCTTCTGCCTCATTGGCTTCTCCCTGCTGGTCTGCTGACTCCTCCACCTCTGCAGGCTGTTGCTGCACAGCATCTGCCTCCGCTGCAGGCTGCCTCCTGTTCTACTGGCCCAGTATCTGGTCTGGGGGGTCCACGTACCTCACTCTCCTCCTTAGGGGATACCCTTGCTGAGGGCCTTTCCGTGGTCTCTCCTCTGTGGCCATCTCCCTGGCCTTCTCCATGCTGGGCCGCAATGATACCTGCGGCCCTTGCTAGCTGCCTCTGCAGTTGTTGGACCCGGCGCTGCCTTCTCCTGCGTGCCTCGGCGGCATGCACAATGTGCAGGAGGCGTTGGCCTGCCTGCCACTGCCCCCATTTCCAACCCCTTCCCAAGCTCAGCCACCTCAAAGTGGGCTCCCTGTTTTGGGAGGAGCCTGCAGCACTGTCAATCAATCGCACAGTGTGATATCCTTGGACTGGTTGTGAAAGACGGTGAAAAAGTTGTCGACACAATACAGCAAAAACCAACACACCTTTCAGCACTGCTGGCCGTCTGCGGCAAGAACTTGGCACCGTCGAGCGGTCACAAGATTTTTCCAGCAGAATGTGGCTTCCGGGCCGGGGCCTCGGCGGTGCGTGCTCTGATGACTCACTTAGGAGTGTTGGGCAGCAGCATGGGGGGAAATGGGGGGAAGCGTTGCGGTTACGCTCACCGCCGGAAAACCGCGGCAGGGCAATTGTGCGATCTGCTGATAGGGTTAGACGAAGAAGGATGGGAGGAAGCTCGTGTGATGCATAAACACTGGTATGGACCTGTTGGTCCAGATAGCCTGTTTCTGTGCTGTGAATACTATACTGAGTAGTCATTGCAGTATTTCCATGGGATTTAATCAGCCCCCTCAATTGCCATTGTGATCACACATTGCTTTCGTTTGCGAGTTTCAGGAAGCCCAGGAAATACGTGGATGCAATGTTAAATTTAAAACTGTGTTGAAATATCGCTCCAATTGAGCGATTACCATATATTGGGCCCGAATTAGATCAACCTACCGCCGGCTGCTGCTGAGAATCGGCAGTCTCCCTGTTTTTTCAGTGCTCTCCCCTCCGTGTGAGTTTGGTGAGGCCCTCACGTCGGCGGTTTGAAAGGAATGCTGGGAAGCACCACTGGTGTGTGCTGGCATACAACGCCGAAAAAAGTCCTTCCGCCCGCTCCTGCCCGGGATTCATCCAAGCGGTCCTCCACTCCACCAGGAGAAAAAACCGCCACGTGGAAGCAGGTCTTACCTGGACGGTAGGTACGAAGACCTGCAAGAAAAGGTTAGTGAGATGTTTTTCTTTAATTCTTTTGCAGTGATTTTGTTTGAAAGGATCCTGTGAAGGTTTTGCCATATTTTGTTTTTTATTTGTTGAACATTTTTTTTTTTGCATTCCCCCCTCCCTGGGCCCGACTCTAGCCTCAGCGTTAGTTTGCCAAGGATTGTATTTTCTGCCCAGAGTCTGACCCACCTGGCTGCCACCCATCTTTTCTGCCGGCCGTTTTTTTTTTCCATTTTTTCAGCAAACTTCCACCCAAAATACCGTCAGTATCTTAGCGGTCTTTTCGACGGTAAATGGCAGAACTTAGGTTTGACCAACTTCAGGCCCCATTAATGGGCAACCCACCTGTTCTGAGCAGGTTGTGTGCAAGCAAATTAACACACTCGTGTTAAATGTGGAAGGCAACGGGTTGGAGCCGGCTTCCCACCCTGCTCACTTTTTTGCCTGTTTTAACCACCCCCCCCCCACCACCCAAACACACACACTCCTCCAAGTTAAAATTCCCCCAAAGTTTCTTTCAATTCTTTGAAGACACAGTCGGATAAATTTTCTGCTCCGTTCTGCCCCATAATGGAGTGCAAATGTGAATAGAGAGCAGTTAAAGTCAATCTCTGCCAATAGTGTCCATGATCTACACTTCACATTGGGTTTTCATCAGGCACTGTGCCAGAAATTAAGTAATTACAGTAATCCTACAGTAGGTTCTAGGGTAACCACCAGTACCTGATGTCATTGTGTGTCTTATTAATCACAAGCATTTTTTTTTTAACATATGAGGCAAGGACCAAGATTCAGGGAGATAAATATAAGACTGCAGAATGGAATTTGACTGCAGGGCTCATGTTCAACTGATTTGGAGGCAATTTTGCACGTCTCTCGCTCTGAAGCCAAAATAAGTTTCAGTTGGAAGCAAAAACTGGCTTTGTGGCTGAAGTATTTCCATTTCAAGTTAACGCCCTTCAGTGCGACTAAAGTGTTGTATTCTTTACTAAGACCAAACTTGGTCCTTGGCTTCATACCAAGACATATACTGAACAGCATGGCATGGGTGCTGCCACCCAATGTTGCAGTAAGCACCACATTATGTGGTGGTCAGAACCTGCACACTACCATCAATTTTGCATTTAGTAGGTTCCAAACTTGGCAACACCATCCATGCGGAGCAGTGAGCTTCCCCGCAGAGTGGAGGTGAAATCAGAGAAGATCTTTTCATAACAACACTAATTTGCATTTATATAGCGCCTTTAATGTAGTAAAACATCCCAAAGGTGCTTTACAGGAGTGTTATCAGACAAAATTTAACACCAAGCCCCATAAGAAGATATAAGAACAGAGGTAAGTTTTAAGGCGTGTCTTAAAGGAGGAGAGAGGCGGAGCGGTTTAGGGAGTGAATTCCAGAGCTTAGGGCTCGGGCAGCTGATGGTGGAGCACTGAAAATCGAGGTTGCGCAAGAGGCCAGAATTGAAGGAGCGCAGAAATCTCGGAGGGTTGTAGAGCTGGAGGAGGTTATAGAGATAGGGAGGGGCGAGGCCATGGAGGATGAGAATTTGAATATCAAAGCGAATGGTACTCATAGGAATCAGTTTTCAGCAAAAGCTCTGGATGCAAGAGTCTTACCTTCCCTATTCTCTGTGGAATAATATCTGGCCCAGAAGCAAGCAAAGAGGAAAGATAAACTTTAAATAGGTAAAATAAAATCTGAATTGTATCAGTTTCTGAATTCTTTTAATTTTAGTATTATGGCAAGTGATGTTCCAGAGTCTCTAAGATTTTCAGTAAATTGATTGAATAATGATAACTTTCAATGTGTGCATGCTTTCATTTCATTAACTGAAGCCACAGGATGGTGAAAGTGTTTCAATGTATTTTGTGGCAGGAAAGATATTCCTTTGACGAGACAATTAATAGGTGAGGGGAAAGTCAGTCAACTTTTGGGAAGGTACCAACAATTAGCTAATTTAAATCTTAAAATCTAATTTGGATACAAGCTGTGGAAGTGAAACTTTCTTTCCTTCAGTAAAGTTGGCACAAAAATAGGAAAATAAACAATTGGCTTTTGCCCCAAAGCCTTGCTATATATTCTTTCCTGCAGAGAAAATTGATTTTTGAATGCACAGATCAAAAGACAGGAAATACCTGCCATTGAACTTTTTTTTTGGTTCAGTTGTTCTCTGGATTAACCTTCCCAGTACATTCACTTCACACCCACCAGCACTGGAAACTTCCATCTTATAACTGTAACCAATGCTGCCAAAGATCCATGACTCATCTGGAAAACTGCTAATAACAGAGTCAAATGTTGTTTTTGTGGGTAATGAATCAGAATTCAGACTATGTGAGTGAGACATTGTGGCTCATAATTTTAACATCTTGAGGGAATATGAAAGCCAGCAGAGAGGGAAAGGTTCCCATTGTAATTTTTTTATTTTGTCCCATATTGCCCACTAAAGATAAGTTTAAAAAGAACTCCAGTGCATGCATTTTTGATGTATGATTTTGCTGTGATTCCTTCTTCATATTATACCCTTATTGTTGTTTCACGAACAATAATCTTACATGCTATTCATGTGGTAGTCTTTCTTTTGAAAGAAAAACCCTTAAATAAAATATTTAACTCTTAATTGTCTTATATGTCAATGGGGAAGATAAAATTTTATCATTAATTAACCATTGCTAGCACAAAATGGACACGTGCATCAGGATGTAATAGTATGATGGATGACATTCATAAATTAGCATATTTGAAATTGCCTCAATTATTGTTGAGCGCTAAAAGTAGATATGGACGAGAAAAGGTTTGTGTGTGAGGAATACAGAGGTTAATCTGAGCAGATGGTTTTGTGAATTATTGAAGCTGGGACTGCTGAGAGACTGTTTGACTATATGTCTGTGGTAATTTGTGTTCTAATTTCCTCACCCCCATTCCTGTGTGACAAGAACCTGTTAATCAAATCACTGTGTGATTAAAGACTTCAGGGCTGCAAAATAAGTCTTTAAAACTTCTAAACAGTTATCCATATGGACAGAGAGGGTATTCAAACTTGTGTTAACATTAGATATTAAAGCACCACCTTGGGGAAGACTTGATGGCCATCAATCTGAATGGGTTGTGATGCCTTCAACACCAATGTACTCCGACTAGAGTACAAAGTAGTAACACCCTTGATATGCAGACGTAATCTAATTCTCATTACAAGTTTTGTGTCAGTGCAAAGTGATTTTGGCTTTGCACCAACACTAAATCTGTGCATGTGGCATTTCTGCGGGATTGCTCCCAATCTCACGCTGCAACTTCAGCTGAAAATTAGTGGTAACCCCCGGAGAAATGGTCATCATTTATCCGGTGTTTCCACTGACCCTTCACTGAAGTTATGACACTGGTTCGTGAAAACCCCCATGGAAATTCTACCCCGCAGAGAGTAAATTAGGCGTCAAGACCCAAACTGACTCTGCAACGAAATGGAGTGAGAATACCTCTTGCGGGAAATATTATTCCTCGTCAGTCTGCAGAACAATCAAGCTCTGACTCTGGATTTAGGCTGCATTTACACTACAGCTGTAGCATCAATGTGACGAGAAACTGCTTCCACTGACAATATAGTTGCATTGTTGCTGCACTGTTAAGTATGCTGCATTGGCCAGGCGAGTGAGGTGGTGCAGGGTGGGGGAGGGGTTGGGTGCGGTAAGGGGAGGTGATTGCAGATTCTGGATTTGCTTTCAAACATTTTACTCAATCACACAAATTCAAAATTGCCTCCTTTGTTAAAATAGCAGCCAGAGGAATTTGATATGAATGCATCAATATTGTTGTTACTAATACAGGTATCGCACAATGTGACTTCCACCCATAAATCAGGAAGAGTTCACGGGATCACAAATTTTACACATTTTATAAAAGCGCAGGCTCCATGTGTCAAATCGCCTTCTCTTGTTCTGTGCATGTTCTTATGTAAATTTAAATGTGTTTGTATTTTACAGGTTGCGCCTGAAGAAACAGGAGTAAAATTGCAGGTTTTAAAATACCACAGCAGGGTCTTTTTGTGTTAAGTGGTGCCTTTTTTGGGGCTAATGAGTGATATTTGAAACCAGAGCCTTGAATTCCTCACCATCAACCACATCCCAAAATGTTTTTGATATTCTTGATACTGTTAGTATACGGGAAGTTTTAATAATAAGCATAAAGCAGTGAATCATATGAATTAATAGCATTTCACTTATTCTACCTCATTTTTTAACATCCAGCAGTTAAAGCCAGAATTTCTAGAAAGCCAGAAGAGGCAATTAAAGCAATAATGACTAGATTGGGTAGCAGGAAGGGAAGTGAGGAACAGCAACTTTTCAAACATAGATTAAATACTGGTGACACTAAGGTCAACCTGAATTTGCTAGTAGTCTCATCAAACCTCTCATGCAAGAGGAAGAAGCACCGACGCTCACCAGACCTGCCCAGACCCATTTATTTGCAGTGTGATTTGGAGATTATAAAAGGAATGGTGGCAGAGTGGGAAGGGGAAGACGCCACCATTCTCTGCAATGTTGCAGAGGGAAAGCTTCACACAGCTCTATCCATTTCAGCAGCTTTACAATCTGTCTTCATGGTTTTCATGGAAAAAAAGTAAAAATCACACTGATAGCAATGCTCTGACTCTGGTGAGGACCGTACTATAGGACTTGGCTCCAACTTGCAGGAAATGCCTGAAGCTTTTTAGTCTCTGTGGATTATCCGTGAAAGAAATATTTTCACAAATGCAAACTGTGGGAGTATGTCTCAACCATTTCTCAGATGTTGCTCGATACCCTTAAAGTGACATCACCCATAAACTTGTTACGTGATCGGTTCTGCCAAAACACAATCTTAATGATGAATTAGGTGGCAGGAAGTCCAGCATGTCTACAGTAGATGTGGAACTCTCACGTGGACAACACCTCAAACATAACATGAAAGTTGATTTGAATGCAGAGCACCTCTCAACTCAATAACCCTACGCACAACAGAAATTTAATTACAAAAGTGACGATTACAAACTTAAGTTAAGAACATACAACTGAACAACACCATTTTATTTCCAAAATAAAAGAGATGGAAGTTGAGTGATTAATGTTGACTACTTGGACTAAAAGTGTAGGAGGCGGAATCAATGCTTGTATGCAGCACAGGATCAGAGTATACCGGGGCGAGGGACTTCAGTTATGCAGAGAGACTGGAGAAGCTGCAGTTGTTCTCCTTAGAGCAGATAAGGTTAAGAGGAGATTTGATAGAGGTGTTCAAAATCATGAACGGTTTTGATAGAGTAAGTAAGAAGAAACTGTTTCCATGGACAGAAGGGTCGGTAACCAGAGGACACAGATTTAAGGCAATTTGCAAAAGAACTAGCAGTGAGAAGAGGGAAAAACAGTTATGCAGCGAGTCACTGTGATCTGGGTTGCACTGCCTGAACGTGTGGTGGAAGCAGATTTAATACTGTAGTAACTTTCAAACTACAGGGCTATGGGGAAAGAACAGGGGAGTGGGACTAATTGGATAGCTCTTTCAAAGAGCCAACACAGGCACAATGGGCCAAATGGCCTCCTTCTGTACTGCATCATTCTATGATTCTATCTCTCACTTAGCCAGTACCCTATCCACTTCAATAGCATTCCTAGGAAACGTATTCCACAAATCTAAAAAAGTTCCATCTGACCCCTTGTCTTGTTTCTAACTTCTTAATTTTTAAAACTATGCGCGCTCAGTATTTGAATCTTTCACTGAAATAACTGATTTTCTGAATCAACTTTGTCAATTCTCTTCACATTACAACAGTGACTACACTCCAAAAGTACTTCATTTGCTGTAAAGCGCTTTGCGACGTCCGAAAGGCACTATATAAATGTAAGTCTTTCTTTTTCTTTTATAACTGTAAACTATGATTAGTCACCTAGAATCTCCTCTTTTCAAAGAAAATGTGTCCAACCTCATTAACCTTTCAATTTGGCTTATATTCTCGATACAAGGAATCCTTTTTATTTCTTGCCTCTATACCCTCTTAAAAGCAAAAATCTCCTCTCTATGATTAGCTGACAGATCTGCACACATATGGAGTTTGACCTACATCTTGTATGGTAACAATATGACCTTTTGATTTGTACTCTATGCCTTTGATAATACAAAACACAATAGCAGTGATAGGTTAATGTACAATACTTTGGGTTAAACATTAGTAAAAATGCTGGAACTGAAGGCTGCAAGTGAGTGAAGCTAAAAGTATGTTAAATGTTTGAAAGCTGCTGACAATGAATCACTGCTCCCCCCAGAGGAATAGGAGATAACTCACAAGTGACAAAGCCTTATTCATCAGTATATTTATCATGCTGCACCACCGCCCGTGTTTTGCATTACCAGGGATAGAGTGCAAATCAAATGATTGTATTGTTACTATGCAAGGTGAAGATTGAGCTCCCTGTTTATAAGACGTGTACATTTTTAAGGGGAGTACATTAATTTGTAAATCAATGGAAACCAAATTGTGACGCCATTCCTTAACATTCCTAAGTGGAAGCAAGTCTTCCTCGATTCCGAGGGACTGCCTATGATGATGATGATCCTTAACACTCCATAGCACCCAATTTCAGCAACTCAGCTTAACACCAGGAACATTTCAGGTGGAAGAAATCAAATTGGTGTCCTACCATTCTGCAGGATAGGGCACTAGCGCATTGATACACTACGGCCAATTTTAACCTTGCCTACCTGGCAGAAAATCTGGGCAGGCAGTTAAAAATGGCACAACATACCCACCATAATCTTGTCGCCTTCACATAGGTAGGAATATTAACTTATTCTTTTGAACAGGTGAATGGGACACTCGCCGGAAAGCAACAGGTTCCTACTTTAAATTAAATATGCCCAGTTAATTTGGGCTCATTCCATCTTAATTTCTGAACTTTGCTTTTTTCCAATCCAGCACCCTTTTATTCTTAATGACCCTTTCCTATTTTCAGGTTGAATCTATTATGTATTCATTATTTCCCAACTGTTTTTCAACTCTCTCATCAGTTATTTGCCCTACTTTGAGATGTCCGGTGGTCATGAAAGGGGCTCTAAAAAATGTAAGTCTTCTTTTACTTTGTTTCCCAGTGCGAAATTAGGTAATGCTTCTTTCATTGTTGATCAAGAAACGTACTGATCATTGATTGGTAGCTTTTCTTACCTATCCAGGTAACTGGGTTTTGATTGGTTTGCATTTAACCAATGTCATTTTGAACCAAACAGTATGGTCAAGTTATTAGATAGTGGTTATGTGAGCCAATTTCAAATTTTTTGTCCTACAGACACTTCTGAAATATGTCACTTTGAATGTGACACCGCTGCGAGGTGTGATGCTATGGATACTCATCGGATGCAAGATTTTTAATTACATAGATCAATAAAATATGATCTTCTTCTATCCAGATGGACTCCTTTTGCCTGACCTTGCCAAATGCACAATGTCAATACGGTACACTTGTGCTTTTGATAAACAAGCCCTTTGATGAAAAGAGGTGTTTATGTGTTAAATTGTGATACCGTAGAATATAAATACTTCCACTCACTCATCTCCCTCATCCATAAACCCAGTCTACAATCAGATTGTCTTACCTAACACATTTTTAATGCAATTTAACATGGATCTGTGCCTGCTATTTTGTGTGCAATGAGTTTTGGTTTTTGGTGCCAAGGAGTTGCTGAGTGGAGGCTAGGCACTTACCCAATGGGAGGGAGTGAGGGAGAGTTAAAGGTTAGGGGCCAGTTACATCAAGCCACTCTCGTTATGTCTCCTAGCAACTACATACAGATGCTGAGGAGAAAGGTATTTCCTCATCCTTTTAGTAGACCTAGAAGATAGGAAGTAAAATAATTGGATTTAATTTAGAAAAATAAAATTTAACGCAAACCTCTGACAATGTGTGTGTCCCTTGTTCGCTTCCCTCCCTCCCAAGATGCTGCATTTCCCATTTTACTCCTGTACCCTTGTCCATTTTTTGAAAATTGCCTGCTATTTCTAGCTATAGGACATTACAAATGTCAATCAAATAAGGCAGTGATACTCCTTGTGATTTATCTGTCTTTCACATTCTCCTGCCAATGGACTGGATTATATTTCAAGGATATAGCTAAAATAGCGACTGATTGCAAATAGAACTGGAAAACAAATTTCTCCTGTATTTGATACAGGATTTCTGAGAGGCCCAATGGACACAACGCCCTTTGAACCACTTTTCTGCCCTTTGCTTTGCTATATTAGTTTGCAGATTAGTTTCAGAGTAATTTTAAAAATCTAGGATAAAATGGAACTAAATTTCCACAGGGATTCTCCATACATCCACCATACCTTCAGTTGAAAAGCTTTGGAAACCCAGGAAAGCTGGCAAAAGAGGGTTGCCTTGATTGACACTCCAGGGCATCCTACCAGGAGGACAACAGTGTAGCATACCTGGAAGCAGATGCCTGCATGGCCTGGAGAAAATCGCAGAAGAAAATGCCAAACCTTAAGGAAGCTGCTAAGATAATGGAAGTCAATACAGCATAGTACCTGTCATGTATGTACATGCTGTTTGTAGCCACCAGATGGCGTCATTGTTGGAGGCCATTGAGCAGCACGCACATGGTGCTGCTCGGGTATAAAATGCCAGCCATTTTGTGAGTCAGACACTTTGGGACTAAATAAAGCACAGGCAAGGTCGTACCTTGCTTAGTTAAACAGTACTCAGTTTGAACCTTTATTGAATACATAACATTTGGCGATGAGAATACAAGAATCTTTGTTTGCAATCCACGATTGGATTTTTAGAGCAATTCGTGGAGGGAGAAGATAGGGCAGACTTTGTGAGCCGTTTGAACCAGTACTTCGTGGCCAATAAAATGAAGGGGGTCGACGATGCAGATCGGCGCCAGAATGTGTTCCTCACTGTGTGCGGTTCAAAGATCTACGGTCTGATAAAGAATCTACTCATGCCTAGTGATCCAACAGAGAAAACGTACAAGAAGTTGTGTACATTGGTACGGGAGCATCTCAAACCAGACGACGGCATCATCATCTCGAGATACAAGTTTTATACACACGTTCGGTCGGAGAGCCAGAGCGCAGCGGAATTCATTGCCAACCTGAGATGTCCAGCAGGACTGTGCAAGTTCGGGACGGAGTTGGCAGACATGCTGCGGGACTTCTTTGTTATCGGTATCAACTATGAGGTGATCCTGCGCAAACTTCTGGCGGTGGAGGGGTTGGATTTAAAAGGGCCATCCAAATCACTCAATCATGTATGACGACAGACAGGAGTTTAAAGAGAATGTCGGTGAAGAACCGAACCTCAGCAAGTACTGTAAATGCGATTGATTCGGGGTTCAGCAGAGCGGCACATGGCAGGGCCTATCCGGCTGCGTTCGCGAAACCTGTGGCTGCTCAAAGTCCGCCAGCGGGAATGTATCTGACTTCTCCGTGTTGGCATTGTAGGGGAAATCAACGGCTGATTTAAGCAATATAGTTGCAAAGGCTGTCTGAGAAGGGGGCACCTCCAGCGCAAGAATCCGCAGATGAGCAAGTGAGCTGTGACACACCATGTGGAGGATGAGAGTCAGACTAGCGCGGATCTGGATACGCAATCAGAGATGGCAGAGGAGGAAGTGTATGGATTGTACTCTTTCATAACCAAGAGTAAACCAAATGTGATTAATGTGAAGTTTAACAGGATACCGGTATGATGGAACTGGACACAGGGGTGAGTCAATCGATCATGAACAAGAAGGCTTTTAATAAGCTGTGGGATACTAAGACTGCGAGGCCCAGGCTGAGCCCTGTTAACACCAAGCTGCGCACGTACACCAAAGAACTGATAATG
The DNA here is from genome assembly GCF_044704955.1 of Pristiophorus japonicus. Lineage (NCBI taxonomy): Eukaryota > Metazoa > Chordata > Chondrichthyes > Pristiophoridae > Pristiophorus > Pristiophorus japonicus. Next base: position 93,615,830 of record NC_091984.1, read on the forward strand.
GTGATTGGTAGTGCACAATATAATGTGTCGCATAACGGTGCGGTTCACGAGTTACCGCTGTGAATTGTTCCAGGCCATAGCGATAGCCCAGGCGTTCATTGCCACCAGTGACAATACGAAGCAAATCTCTCAGCACACAAGTGCTGCTACAAGTACTGTGAACAAAGTGGTGTTGTTTTCGAATCGTAACGTACAGGGCAGATCACACATACCTGCAGCTACACGTCCGCAGATGTCTCAGTGTCCACCATCAAGGGTGATGAATGCAAGGCCATTAACACCTTGTTGGCGCTGCGGGGTTGATCATCGTTTCCATTCATGCCGATTCAAAGGTACGTTTGCAAGGGCTGTGGAACAATAGGACACCTCCAACGAGTGTGCAAATCCTGTTCAACCTGCAAACCACCACGTTGCAGAGGAGGACAGATCCACGGAGGATCACGATGAACCAGAGCCTCAGACCGAGGAGGCAGAGGTGCATGGGGTGCACACATTCACCACGAATTGTCCCCTGATAATGCTGAATGTTGAACTAAATGGACTGCCGGTGTCAATGGAGCTGGACATGTGCACGAGCCAGTCCATCATGGGCAAAAAGACTTTCGAAAGATTGTGGTGCAACAAGGCCTCAAGCCCAGTCTTAACCCAAGTTCGCACGAAACTAAGAACTTACACAAAAGTACTGATTCATGTAATCGGCAGTGCTACTGTAAAGGTCTCCTACGATGGAGCGTGCACAAGCTACCACTCTGGGTGGTACCGGGCGATGGTCCCACGCTGCTCAGCAGGAGCTGGCTGGGAACGATATGCTGGAACTGGGATGACGTCCGAGCGCTATCGCCCGCTGACGACACTTCGTGTGCCCAGGTCTTAAACAAATTTCCTTCGCTGTTCGAACCAGGCATCGAGAAATTCCAAGGAGCAAAAGTGTAGATCCATCTAATTCCGGGGGCGTGACCCATCCATCACAAGGCAAGAGCAGTATTGTACATGATGAGAAAAAGGGTAGAGATCGAGCTAGACCGGCTGCAAAGAAAGGGGATCATTTCACCGATCGAGTTCAACGAGTGGGCCAGCCCTATCCTCCTAGTCCTCAAGGGAGACGACACCGTCAGAATCTGTGACGATTACAAAGTAACGATCAATCGTTTCTCCCTGCAAGACCAATACCCACTACCAAAGGCTGAAGACTTCTTTGCAACGCTGGCGGGAGGAAAGACATTCACGAAGCTGGATCTGACTTCAACCTACATGATGCAGGAACTGGAGGAATCATCAAAGGCCCTCACCTGCATCAACACGCACAAAGGTCTTTTTGTTTATAACAGATGGTCATTTGGAATCCGATCAGCAGAGGCGACATTCCAGAAAAACATGGAAAGCTTACTGAAGTCGGCCCTGCACACCGTGGTCTTCCAGGATGACATCGTGGTCACAGGTTGGAACACAGTCGAGCACCTGCAGAACCTGGAGGAGGTTCTTAGTCGACTCAACCGCGTGGGGCTCAGGTTAAAATGCTCGAAGTGTGTTTTTCTGGCGCCTGAAGTGGAGTTCTTGGGAAGGAGGATTGCGACGGACAACATCAGGCCCATCAACGCGAAGACGGAGGCAATCGAGAACACACCGCGGCCACAGAACGTGACGGAGCTGCGGTCATTTCTGGGACTCCTGAACTACTTTGGTAACTTCTTACCGGGTCTCAGCACACTGCTAGAACCACTGCATGGTCTTACTATGAAAAGGGGATGAATGGGTTTGGGGCATAAGCCAAGAAAGTGCCTTTGTAAAAGTGAGAAAATTGTTATGCCCAAACAAATTGCTTGTGTTGTATGATCCATGTAAGCGTTTGGTACTAGCATCTTATGCGTCGTCATATGACGTCAGGTATGTATTACAACAAGCTAATGATTTCGGGAAACTGCAACCGGTTGCTGATGTATTCAGGAGTCTGTCTAAGGCTGAGAGAGTCTGCAGCATGATTGAGAAAGAAGCGTTAGCGTGTGTGTATGGGGAAAAAAAATGCATCAATACCTGTTTGGGCTAAAATTCGAATTGGAAACTGACCATAAGCCACTTATATCCCTGTTTTCCGAGAATAAAGGGATAAATACCAATGTATCGGTCCGCATCCAGAGATGGGCGCTCACGTTGTCTGCATACAACTACGCCATCTGCCACAGGCCAGGCACAGAAAACTGCGCCGATGATCTCAGTAGGCTGCCATTGCCCACCACGGTGGTGGAAATGGCGTAGCCCGCAGATCTAGCCATGGTTATGGAAGCAGTTGAGAGTGAGCAATCACCTGTCACTGCCTGGCAGATCAAAACCTGGACAAGCCAGGACCCCTTATTACCTCTAGTCAAAAGCTGTGTGCTTCACGGGAGCTGGTCCAGTGTCCCAGTGGAAATGCAGGAAGAGGTAAAGCTGTTGCAGTGGCGCAAAGATGAAATGTCTATACAAGCAGACTGCCTGCTGTGGGGCAATCGAGTAATGGTCCCCAATAAGGGCAGAGACACCTTTATCAATGACCTCCACAGTTCCCACCCAGACATCGTAATGATGAAAGCGATAGCCAGATTCCACGTGTGGTGGCCCGGTATCGATGCGGACTTAGAGTCCTGCGTTCACAGATGTAATACATGCTCGCAATTAAGCAATGTACCCAGGGAGTCGCCGCTAAGTTTATGGTCTTGGCCCTCCAAACCGTGGTCTAGGCCCATTCTTGGGTAAAATGTTCCTTGTGGATGTAGACGCATATTCCAAGTGGATTGAATGTGAGATAATGTCGGCTATCACGTCCGCTGCCACTACTGAAAGCCTGCGGGCCATGTTTGCCACTCACGGCTTACCCGATATTCTGGTGAGCGACAACGGGCCATGTTTTACAAGTGCTGAGTTTAAAGAATTCATGACCCATAACGGGATCAAACATGTCACATCTGCCCCATTTAAACCAGCGTCCAATGGTCAGGCAGAGAGAGCAGTGCAAACCATCAAGCAAGGCTTGAAGAGGGTAGCTGAAGGCTCACTGCAGACTCGCCTATCCCGAGTCCTGCTTCGCTACCACACGAGACCCCACTCACTCACTGGGATCCCACCTGCTGAACTGCTCATGAAAAGAGCACTTAAGACAAGGCTCTCGTTAGTTCACCCTGATCTACATGAACAGGTAGAGAGCAGGTGGCTTCAACAAAGTGCTTACCATGATAGCGCAAATGTGTCACGCGAGATTGAAATCAATGATCCTGTATTTGTATTGAATTATGGACAAGGTCCCAAGTGGCTTCCCGGCACTGTTGTGGCCAAAGAGGGGAGCAGGTTGTTTCGGGTCAAACTTTCAAATGGACTTATTCACCGGAAAAACTTGGACCAAATCAAACTCAGATTCACAGACTATCCCGAGCAACCCACCTTGGACCCTACCTTTTTTGATCCCCCAACACAGTTGACCACGAAGCCGAACCCATCATCCACAGCAGCTCAGCAGGGCCCAACAAACCCGGCAGCCCAGCAAGGCCAGCTGCACAGCAGCCCAGCGAGGGCCCAACAAATGATTCAACAATATCAGCTTTCACACCGAGACAATCAACCAGGGCAAGACAGACCCCAGATTGACTCACATTGTAAATAGTTACACTATTGACTTTGGTGGGGAGTATTGTTATATATATAAACTTGTATTTACTCTGTACAGCCACCAGAGGACTCATCCTCTGGATTCCCAAGGGATCCCATAATCCCTTGGAAGCACAGGTATTTAAGGAGGCCTCACAGGTTGGAGAGGCACTCTGGAGACCTGCAATAAAAGACTAAGGTCACACTTTACTTTGAGCTCACAGTGTTCAGTCTGACTCTTTCTCCATACATAACACCAGCCCCATTGTTCCTGTGCTGAAAAGTGATGGCACAGTCAGAATCTGTGGAGACTACAAGGCTACGATCAATAGGGTTTCGAAAGAACATCAGTACCTGTTACTGAAGGCTGATGACTTGTTTGCGACGCTAGCCAAAGTGAATTCGTTCACAAAACTGGACTTGACGTTGGCCTATATGATGCAGGAGTTGGTTGAGATGTCGAAAAACTTACGTGCAGGACTGTTTATTTACCACAGGTGCCTGTTTGGAATTCGCTCGGCTGCAGCAATATTCCAGAGGAATATGGAAAGTTTACTGAAGTCCGTTCCAAGAACCATTGTGTTCCAAGATGACATCCTGATCACCGGTCATGACTCCAAGGAACATCTGAACAACCTGGAAGAGGTTCTACTGCATTTGGACAGAGTGGGACTCAGACTTAAACGCTTGAAGTGCGTCTTCATGGCACCGGAGGTCGAATTCCTCGGGAGGAAAATCGCCGCTGATGGCATCTGACCTACTGACGTGAAAACCAAAGCCATCAAGAATGCACCCAAGCTGCAGAACGTGATGGAGCTGCGTTCATTCCTGAGTCTACTCAACTACTTTGGTAACTTCCTACCTAAATTGAGCACCTTACTTGAACCACTGCACATGCTATTGAGAAAAGGCAACAACTGGGTGTGGGGCACATTGCAAGTCAGAGCTTTCAAGAAAGACACCAATCTGCTTTGCTCGAACAAGCTGCTGGTACATTATGACCCAGCCGTTGCCTCCAGACTTGATTATTCCAATGTTCTTCTGGCCAGCCTCCCACCTTCCACCTTCCATAAACTCGAGCTCATCCAAAATGTTTAGTTTTGGCCTGTGACACGTCGTCATATGGAATTGGTTGCGTGTTACAGCAAGCCAATGAGTCGGGGAAACTTCAACCTGTCACGTATGCATCCAAAAGTTTGTCTAAAGCAGAAAGAGCCTACAGTATGGTAGAAAAAAAAGCTTTAGCGTGTGTGTACGGTGTTAAAAAGATGCATCAATACCTGTTCAATCTGAGGTTCAAATTAGAGACCGATCACAAGCCACTTATTTCGTTGTTTTCCGAGAGCAAAGGTATCAATACCAATGCTTCATCCCGCATCCAACGGTGGGCGCTGACATTATCTGCCTATGGTTATGTCATTTGCCACAGACCTGGCACAGAGAATTGTGCCGATGCTTTGAGTCGGTTGCCGTTGCCCACACTGGAGGTGGAAACGCTACAAGCGACAGATTTAATGTTAATCATGGATGCTTTTGAAGTGAAGGTACCCCTGTCACGGCTCAACAAGTTAAGACCTGGACCAGCCAGGATCAGATATTATCAGTGCTAAAGGTTGCATCCTCAAAGGGGATTGATCTGCCATACCTAAGTAAATGTGCGAGGAGGCCAAGCCATACATTCGTCGCAAGGGCGAACTGTCTATTCAAGCAGATTGCATATTGTAGGGCAATCGAGTTGTAATGCCTAAGAAAGGGAGAGAGAAGTTTGTGCGTGAGTTACACAGCACACATCCTGATATAGTGATGATGAAGGCCATCGTCAGGTCCCACATATGGTGGCCAGGGATTGATTCTGAGCTGGAAGCATGTGTGCATCAGTGCAACACCTGCATGCAGCTCAGCAAAGCACCAGAAGAATCGCCGCTGAGTCTGTGGTCATGGCCATCCAAACCTTGGTCCAGGATCCATGTAGATTTTGCAGGTCCCTTCCTGGACAAGATGTTTTTAGTGGTGGTGGATGCTTATTTGAAGTGGATGGAATGCATAATCATGTCATCCAATATGTCCACGGCAACCATAGAGAATCTCAATGTCATGTTTGCAACAGATGGTCTGCCTGACATAGTGGTGAGCGACAATGAGTCATGCTTCACCAGGCAGGAGTTTCATGAGTTTGTAAAACTTAACAGCATAAAACATGTAAGGTCAGCACTGCTCAAGCCTGCGTCCAATGGGCAAGCAGAACGGGCAGTACAAATTATCAAGCAAAGCATGAGGAGAGTAACCTAAGGGTCACTGCAGACCCGCTTGTCTTGCATACTGCTGAGTTACAGGACAAGACCCCACACACTCACAGAGTCTCGCCTGCTGAACTCATGATGAAAAGAGGCCTTAAGACCAAGTTATCACTCGTTCACCCGGATTTAAGTAATCATATTGAATACAGAAGACAGAGCCAACAAGGGTACCACGATTGCGCAACTGTGTCATGCAAGATTTCTGTTAATGATCCTATGTATGTGTTGAATTATGGTCAGGGTCCCAAATGGATTGCTGGTACAGTCATGGCCAAGGAGGGCAACAGAGTATTTGTTATTAAGCTCAAGAATGGGCAAACTTCCTAATCTGAGGAAGGACATTCTTGCTATTGAGGGAGTGCAGCGAAGGTTCACCAGACTGATTCCCGGGATGGCAGGGCTGACATATGAAGAAAGACTGGATCAACTAGGCTTATATTCACTGGAATTTAGAAGAATGAGAGGGGATCTCATAGAAGCATATAGAATTCTGTCGGGATTGGACAGGTTAGATGCAGGAAGAATGTTACCGATGTTGGGGAAGGCCAGAACCAGGGGTCACAGTCTAAAGATAAGGGGTAAGCCATATAGGATCAAGATGAGGAAAAACTTTTTCACCCAGAGAATTATGAACCTGTGGAATTCTCTACCATAGAAAGTTGTTGAGTCCAGTTCGTTGGACATATTCAAAAGGGAGTTAGATGTGGCCCTTACGGCTAAAGGGATCAAGGGGTATGGAGAGAAAGCAGGAATGAGGTACTGATGTTGCATGATCAGCCATGATCATATTGAATGGTGGTGCAGGCTCGAAGGGCCGAATGGCCTCCTCCTGCACCTATTTTCTATGTTTCTATGGGCCCAAGTTTCCACATGATTTGCGCCTGATTTTTAGGAGCAACTGGTGGAGAACGGACTATCTTTGAAATCGCAATTCTCCACATTTTCTTTTCTGCAGTTCTAGTCATGTAGAACAGTTCTAGTTTAGAACAGAATTTATTCTTCAAAAGGGGGCGTGTCCGGCCACTGACGCCTGATTTGAAAGTTTCTACAGTGAAAACGTACTCCAAACTAACTTAGAATGGAGCAAGTGAAGATTTTTGTAGAACTGAAAAAACCTTGTCTACACATTAAAAAATCAGGCGCAGGTTACAAATTAGGCGTCCAGAACGAGGTGGGGGGGGAGGGGAGGGGGGGGGAAGGGAAGTCATTAATTTCTATAATAAATCCTTATTTATACTTATACAAATATTATACAAATAAATCCAACCTGAATAAAAATTTATAAGCAAAGAAAAGATTAAATAAACCATCTTCCTACCTGTGTGAAAGTGCTTCAGCCAGGGAGAATTCTGCAGGAAGCCTCACAAGTTGAGGCAGCCGTTCGTTCCCCCGGGGGGGGGGGGGAGGAGGAAGCCATTCGTTCCCGCGGGGGGGGGCGGGGGGGGGGGAAGGAGACAGTGAGAAGGCTGCAGGAAGCCTCACAAGTTGAGGCAGCCGTTCGTTCCCCCGGGGGGGGGGGGGGGAGGAGGAAGCCATTCGTTCCCGCGGGGGGGGGCGGGGGGGGGGGAAGGAGACAGTGAGAAGGCTGCAGGAAGCCTCACAAGTTCAGCAGCCATTCCCCGACAGCAGGGGGGGAGGCCGTCGGGAAACGGCTGCTTCAACTTCCTGAGGCTTCCTGAAGCCTTCTCACTGCTGCAAGAAGCCTCAGTGCTGATGTGCTGATGGCATTGTGCTTTTATTAAAAAATGTTCAAAAATTAAACAGCCACAAAGAACTCCAAAAATGGCCGAGTGCCAATGTTTCCTTCACACTGCGCGTGCGTGAACGCTCCAACGCGCACGCGCAGGGTTGCCGGCAGGAAAAAAAATAATTTAAATGGTACCCACACCCTCCCACTTACAAAATCGGCGCGAGTGGTAGGCTCTGCCCCCCCTGGGCGCCGCACCAAGCAGACATGGAGCTGCAGGGCGCTCCAGAATCGCGCGTTTTTTTTCCGGCACCGTTTTCGGCACGGAAAACGGGCGCCCAACTCGAAGGGGCGCCCGTTTTTTATCGTGTGGAAACTTGGGGCCCATGTTTCTATGAAACACATGGATCAAACAAAGCTGAGGCACACAGACGAGCCAGAGCATGCAGACGAAGAAACCGTCGACGACCAACCAACCTACCAGCAGCCTTCAGTAAACTCAAGTGTCATCAGTGAACCTGGAATTTCCATCACGGACTTGAAATTCCTGACATGGCGACTGCCACCTCCAACAAGTCAGCCATCCAGCCACCAGCCACAACAGACTCTGCACACTCACCCAAGTTGAACTGAGACCCGGTCAACCCTGGAGCGTAAAGCACCGGACCGTCTCAACCTGTGAAAGACTGTGATAAGATCTCAGAGGAGGGTATTGTCAGGTATGTACATGCTATTTGTAGCCACAAAATGGTGTCATTGTTGGAGGTCATTGTGCTGCTCGGGTATAAAAGGCCAGCCATTTTGTGAGTCATACACTTTGGGACTAAATAAAGCACAGGCAAGGCCGTACCTTGCTTAGTTAAACAGTATTCAGTTTGATCCTTTATTGCATACATAACAGTACTATTTACCCAAATGCGATGTCGCATAATATTACCTGTCAGCCTATTCTACACTTACTACTGTCCCATGCCAAACCTTTGCAGAACTTCAGACTCTCTCAATATTAATCATGCATTTCCCTATATTGCCTGCAGCTTCCGGTTAAAGCCAATGTTACATTGAAATATTCAAAGGATTCACATGTCAAATCATTCCAACAGAATGCAACCATGTGATGAGTTGATACACCAGATGGGCCGAAGGTTGGCCAAGTGGCTATCACTGTGCATGTATTTCTTCAACTTACAACATCTCAAGAGTACTCCTCTGCTTGCACAATAATTTGGCACATAATATAAGGGACCAGACATGAAGTGGAGGAGGGCTCAAAGGTTACAAGCCCAAGCCCAGATACCCCTGGAGAAGACCACCCTGGACATCCTTATACATAACAGTATAGAGGGAGTAGGAGAAGATAAAGCTTTCGGCCTACCTCAATCTGAGGGGGGCACTAACCAGATCTTGGGTCACATTCATTCCCACACACTCATATACATCACGACACACAGTTAGCATCTTGTAATGTGAGCTCGGTTTGATTGTGTGTCCTGCAAGCAGTATTCTAAAATGTGCTTCGTCTCTAATATTGTTGGACTGGAAGAGCAGTTTGTGGTGGTTCAAAACCAACTCCCATCATCAATTGACTTGCTGTGGGCACTGGCATAAAGTCCACTCAGAAATTCATGTGTGGGGTGGGTTTCATGCCAGCAGCGGATGAGATCATGGCCTATAATATCTCCTGGTTCCCACACATCTGACCCACGCTGTCAGGACTGATCCCACAGATTGAAACTTCTAGCCTGTGCCAGAAACACTACCTACATCAGATATATGCAGGAAATTCTCTTGTAGTGGGGTTCTCTTGTATCTTTGTTGGAAGATCGAATACCCCATTTACACGGTTTATCTGGAGGTTTTGTCAAAGTCACAGCGCCCGATCGGAAGAACCCCAACAGAAATGTAGAGTTAGTTGCTCCAGAATGTCACGCCATTTTCAGCATTTCTCCAATGTAAAATCTGACATCTTTTTATACTGGGCAGCAGACTGGTTTTCACTGGTTTTCAGCCCCAAAATTTGTTGCATTTACAGATGATTTTTGGCCTTTCCCGTTATCCAGCAATCGAGTCCCTAGCTAGTTTAAATGAGGGCCAGGGGTGCAGCAGCCCCTAGTTTCCTGGTTTTACACTCGCAATGCACTCAGGGTAGGTTACAGTGAGAAATGTAAGGTGCAGCTATTGCCAGGGTAAGCTTAGAATGGTGGAAATGAGGAACTTCTGGGCCTGAAGAGTGTGAAGAGTTTGATTAGTGATTTCTGCAGCTGGGAACTATTTTTTTTTAAGAGTGATTTTTTTGGCATCTTGCCTCCATCCTTAGATGCAGCTTCTGCTGCTTCTGGCACTGTGAGATCACCAGGAATGTTTAATCCCCCAATGCCACCCACAGTGAGGACTTCTCAGGAGCAGGTACGCCATTCTCAACAGGCATAACATAAGCACAGAGGAGGAAGGGCAGAGGAAAGGAGTGTCAGTATTTAAGGAGGATGCGTCCCACTAGATATTATCCTCCTGCCTCACCAATGACTTGGTCCTTGGCCACTTGTTTGGTGGGAGTCTGCTGCAGATTCGAGTGAAGTTGGTACACACTCCATTGATGCCTGCAATTAAGTAAAAGTGACCCTGAGGTTGTTGCAAATGAGAGACTTTGCAGACACATCTCTCAGTTGCCGCACATTCTCAGACAGTCCGCAGAACCTGCACGTAGGTGTGATTTTCCTTGAATCTTTTCAGGTGAGTAGCCATGGGTGCCACAACTCCTGAAACATCCAGTCAGGTTAGTTGACAATGAAGTCAGTGAGCCAACTACTTTGCTACTTACCTGCTGCTTCCCCAGCATGTTGCTACAATCATACATCTGTTCAAAAGGCCAAGCACCACAGGACATTAGTCCTGATCTACACCAATGAATCGTCAAATGGAAAGCGCCAATGCACTGACCCACAAAACTTTGGTGGAAACATCTCTGCAGACCATTGGAGAACACAATGCACCACATGGAAATTCAGGGCCAGCGCCTGCATCAGAGACAGTGCTTGAACCCGATATAGTAGCCTAGAAATTAGATTGCGGTGCACTCGCTTTACAGGATCCAATATGACATGCGGTGTGAGTGTGCTTATTCCATGCTGGAGGAGCGCTGCCTGCCATATTGGTAAAGGCTCCTTTGTAGGCGGCCTCTGCGCAAACCTGAAACTGGCACTAGGCCCTTTGCATACGCAAGAAGGATGCCTCACACCTGCATGAGGCCCCCTTTCCAAAATTTGAATAAACATGATGGCAGCAAGCGCCATGCATTATGTGGTCAGTTTCTTCAGGTGCTTTTCAGTCTAACCATCGGAACGGTAAGTTGAACTTTTTTACTTATCATATTGTGGGGCCCAGAGGAGCAGGAGTGCTCTTCCAGGCTCCACATTAAATACACAGGCCAATGTCAGCCACTGCTAATCCCCTCCCAATTGCTAATTCCCACTCCTGGCTTCTCCTCGGGACTTTGACCAGCATCGGAGCTGCTGATCTTCCTCCCTCACTGGACTGGAAAGCTGCCCCTGGGGACACAACTTGCAAGTAACAAACAAATGAGGTCAATGGTCCAATTTCTTGTGGATTTGCAGATGGCCTCATTAGGCAAGTGCAGCACCAGGATCGATCAAAGCTCTACGCCACAGTGCTTGTATCAGATACAGCGCCTATAGCATTGTGCCTGTATCATTGTGCCTGTATCATTGTGCCTGTATCAGATACAGCACCTGTACCCTGGTGCCTGTATCAGATACAGTGCCTGTACAATGGTGCCTATATTATGGTGCCTGTATCAGATACAGTGCCTGTACCATGGTGCCTGTACCATGATGCCTATATTATGGTGCCTGTATCAGATACAGTGCCTGTATCATTGTGCCTGTATCAGATACAGTGCCTGTACCATGGTGCCTGTATCAGATACAGTGCCTGTACCATGGTGCCTGTATCAGATACAGTGCCTGTACCATGGTGCCTGTATTAGGGTGTCTGTATCATGGTGCCTGTATCAGATAAAGCACCTGTACCATGGTGCCTGTATCATGGTGCCTGTATCAGATACAGTGCCTGTATCATGGTGCCTGTTTCAGATACAGTGCCTGCAGTGCCTGTATCATATACAGTGCCTGTATTGCAGTGCCTGTATCATGGTGCCTGTTTCAGATACAGTGCCTGTATCATGGTGCCTATATCAGATACAGTGCCTGTACCATGGTGCCTGTATTACGGTGCCTGTATCATGGTGCCTGTATCAGATATAGCACCTGTACCATGGTGCCTGTACCATGGTGCCTGTATCAGATACAGTGCCTGTATCATGGTGCCTGTTTCAGATACAGTGCCTGCAGTGCCTGTATCATATACAGTGCCTGTATTGCGGTGCCTGTATCATGGTGCCTGTTTCAGATACAGTGCCTGTATCATGGTGCCTATATCAGATACAGTGCCTGTACCATGGTGCCTGTATTACGGTGCCTGTATCATGGTGCCTGTATCAGATATAGCACCTGTACCATGGTGCCTGTACCATGGTGCCTGTATCATGGTGCCTGTATCAGATACAGTGCCTGTATCATGGTGCCTGTTTCAGATACAGTGCCTGCATCATGGTGTCTGTATTACGGTGCCTGTACCATGGTGTCTGTATCAGATACAGTGCCTGTACCATGGTGCCTGTATCAGATACAGTGCCTGTACCATGGTGTCTGTTTCAGATACAGTGCCTGCATCATGGTCCCTGTATTATGGTGCCTGTATCAGATACAGTGCTGACTACGGTGCAGGTTTGCCGTAATGAGCAATAAGGGTGAGGAGCTTACAGAACAAGTTTTTCCATGGTGAAAATTCTTCCTTAGCAGCTCACCTTAAATAATTACTATGAAAGCTGCAGATAGAACAAAATATTTTTCTGGCTCTTGGACTTATGTAAAAGTATAATTTAGTTTCTCTGCACAAAATACTGGAGTTGCAGGCAAGAGTAGCCACTGATATGGCAGTGATTGAGTTAATATGTGTGCATCTGTGTTGGTGATTTGACTGTATACGAGACAGATTATTTTTGGCATGTATCATGACACTATTGAAGTCACATTTGAAAGATGGAGTTGCAGTGATATAGAGTTACAGAGAGAAAGTGGGAGTCAGAACTGAAATAAGACCCACAGAGATAGATTGTCTGCACTGGCACGAGTTCAGTTCATATTTTACTTGAAATCTAGTTTTATTTGATCTTGTCGTCAAAGATTTACAATTTTTTAGCAACATTATTTTCTGTGATGATGTAATTTGACACACATGTGGTAATTTGACACACTTCACACATTATGATTGAATAATAGTCAACAGTCAGTAATAGAATCTGATCGCTCTGCTATTCATCTGTGATTATATCATGTGGTGTCATTTGAAACCAAAACGCTAGACTTTTTTAACTCAATAAAGTTTACTGAAAATCTCCCTCCATTTCATTGCATTTCAGATCTTTTATTCTTTTTTTTTAAATGGGAATTCCATCAATTTTATGCTCATTATGGTGAAGGTTGTCAATGTTGGGAAAAGATGCCATTGGTAGTTTAATTGATTAACACTGTCCTATACAATAACACAAGGTGAGAACTCTCATGGAAATATGTATCCCGCAGTGTCAGTTCCTTTTATTTGGTTCAGTCTATAATCAAATATGTGTGTTTATGTTGATTGGGGAAAATAGGGAGATTTGATTTCTGGCCAGTTATCCAAATCCAATAGTATGAATATTTATGTGGTGAGTGATCCTTCAACAGTGCTGCAAGGCTGCACAGAATTTCTATCACCTGAATACTGTTTAATGAGAATTCCCATGATCAAAAAATACATTCCCAATTCAAGGAGATGGTTGATACTGTGTGCGACTGAATAACACCTTTAGGGGCCGAAATTGCCCCTTCCCTTAAGGCCTGTTACCACCGGAAATCGGCGGCCACGCTGCATTGTGGAATGGCCGCCGCTCGCCCAATTGCCCTGCCACGGTTTCCCAGCGGTGAGCATCTGCGCACCGCTCCCCCCCCACTTCTGCCGCGCTGCTGGCCAGCACTCCTAAGTGCTTCATCAGAGTGCGCACCGCTGAGGTCCTGGGCCGGAAGCCACATTCCGCTATCAAAATCTTCCAACCGCTCGGCGGTGCCAAGAGTAGGTTTTTTGGTGTATAGTTTCTGATGCACACCGCCTGCGTTCCTTAATGGTGTGTTGGTTATTGTTAGATTTGTGTCGGCGACTTTTTCCCGTGTTTGAGAAGCAGTGCGAAGATACAGTGAACACTGCTTTGCGAGTGCTGGAGGTGCCTCCACCTGCAGAACAGGGAACCGACCGAGGTGGCTGGGCTTGGGAAGGGATTGCAAATGGGGGCAGGCAGGCAGGTCAAAGCTTCCTGCACATCGTGCATGCCGCCAAGGCACGCAGGAGACTGTGGCGATGGGAGCAACAACTGCAGAGGCAGCGGGCAAGGGCCGCATTTATCATTGCGGCCCAGCATGGAGAGGGCCAGGGAGATGGCCACAGAGGGGAGGCCAGAGCGATGCCACAGGAAGGCACTCAGCAAGGGCATCGCCTAAGGAGCAGAGTGAGGTAAGTGAACCCCCCACCGCACCAGATACTGGGCCAGTAGAACAGGAGGCAGCCTGCAGCGGAGGCAGATGCTGGGCAGCAGCAGCCTGCAGAGGTGGAGGAGTCAGCAGACCAGCAGGGAGAAGCCAATGAGGCAGAAGAGAGAGCAAGATGGCTGCACATACGTGGCGGCGCAAGGCCATAACGACAAAGGGTCTTCCGGCACCAATTCTCAGACAGGGATATGAATGATGATCAGTGCCTGCGCAGACTGAGATTCCACAAGCACATTGTGACAGAGCTCTGCAATCTCCTGCTGGCAGACTTGGAGCTGCAAACACGGGTGAGGACAGCCCTGAGCGTGGCATCCAAGGTTACTATCGCCCTGAACTTTTATGCCACTGGGTCCTTCCAAGCTGCCACTGCGGACATCTCCAACATCTCGCAGTTTGCTGCCCATACATCGATATAGGAGGTCACAGATGCTCTGTGTAGCAGGAGGATCGATTACATCTCCTTCCCTATGAGCAGGGACAAGCAGTTGGAGCGGCAGACTGGATTCCTGCGCATTGCAGGCTTCTCCAGGATCCAGAGGATCATTGATTGCATCGTAACACACTCCCGAGCAATTCAGAAACTGCAAGGGATACCACTCTCTCAATGTTCAAGTGGTTTGCGACCACAACCAAAATTATGAAAGTTAATGCCCGGTTTCCTGGTAGCAGCCATGATTCATTCATACTGTGGCAGAGGGGTGTGCCACGCCTCTTCACTGGGCCAAATCAAGATTGCGGCTGGTTCCTCGGAGACAAGGACTAGGCACTGAGCACTTAGCTCATGAGTCCTCTGCGCAACCCTAGAACTGCTGCACAGCTCGAGTATAATGACAGTGTCTCGGCCACCAGGACCATCATCGAGCACACAATTGGGATTCTGAAACAGAGGTTCCATTGCCTGGACCATTCAGAGGGTGTGCTGCAGTACCCACCTGAGCATGTCTCCATATTCATGGTGGTGTGCTGCATGCTCCACAACCTGTCGATCATGAGGGCACAGCCATCGGAGGACGAGGCAGCAGTGCCACCTGTGGAGGAGGAGGAGGAGCAGGATGCGGGTGCCCCACCACGCAGGAGGCGGCGTCGCCATCGTGACCTTGCAAGGGAAGCACAAAGCCGTCTCATAGCTGCGCGGTTCACATAACTCAATGCCCAGTTGAGCCTGCACCTGGCCATGTGAGAGCCAACCTGTGAGCCCTCTCGCACATCATTCCCACACAGTAAGATGAGAGACCTAATCAGAAATTTCCAAAACAAAAGAAAAATTTGTTACAACCCAAGCAATGGGTGGCCAAAACATCCACATAATCAATGATCACCCTTGTGCAACTTATTATCCCTCCGACGCAGACCTATCCTTACACTACCCCGCAGTATCTCCCCTGTGGCTGCCTCATGGCTTTGGGAAGGCTGCTGTGTGTTTGTAGAGGAAGCGACGGATGTCCTTCTCGGACGCCTTTGACCAGCTCTGGCCCTGGAAGAGCCGTGGTGGACACAACCGCGATGGCAGCAGTCAGCTTTTGCATAGCCTCCAGCTGAGACTAAATGAGAGCAGCCACACTCTGGAAGCCATCAGAGATGACAGCAGTAAGATGCTCCGTGGTCTGTTGCTCAGAGTGCATGAGAGCATTCTGAGCTTCCAGAGCAGCGGCCATCCTGTCCAAAAGAAGCACAGGCATGCTCGTTCTCTCATACCTGTGCTGCAATGGCAGCTGTCACCTCGGTCAAGAGATGCGTCATCGCAGTTGGATCCACACGGTCACTCTGGGATTCTACCATCGTCTGTGCACTGACAATGATGGTCCCCATGGTGTGCGCAGAGCAGTCCACAATGCGGGAGGCGGACTCCTCCACGCTCCTGGCCACTTGCGACAGCCTCTCAGGCACCCCTTGCTTTGCCGCCAAGAGCTCGGATTGCATGGCCTCCACCCTTTGTTCATAGCCCCAACTTCGATGGGCTCGTCTGAGTCCTCATCGGTAGGACTTGGCTGCGCACTCGTCCCCCAAAGAGATGGCACCCGATGTTCCCTTGTCCCTGCACCATACTGCAGCTCGCTAGGCCCCAATGCTTCACCCAGTGCAGACTCCTCTCCTAAATCTAAGATAACCGACCACAGACTATCAGTATCTGAGCTGGTGCGTGTGACTGTAGGAAGCTGTGATGCGGTGTTGCTGTCAGAGCGCTCCCCCTCTCCGTCTCCCACATCGGACATGCCGCCAAGATCATCCAAGGTGTCAAGTGTGTGTTCCTGACTCTGGCTGCCAGTCACCTCAAGGGTGTCCGTCTTGCTCATGCTGACACTCGGGGTCTCATCTGCAATCATAAATGGGACAAGGGGTGCCGTGAGGGTGAGATGCTGTATAGCACCATGCAGCAAGCAGCTTGCACACAAACATAAGCAATAGCTAGGTAGCCGAGTGCACTGTCAGGGAGAGATGGCATTGCACAAAGGCCTTCACTTACCCATGCTCTCCCCAGCGCCATTGGAGCAACCAGCAGCCATAGGGTAGCCAACGTGCATGCCCACTAGCCGCTGCACCCTCTCCTCCAGATCAGTGAGCTCCACATTTTCCGACTCATCCCCACCAGTGGCTTGTTGCTGGGCACGGTTCTGCGCCACCTTGGCCTGAAAAGCAATGAAGGAGTTTCCAGAGGTTTCGGCAATTAGTGCAAGTGTGGATCCATTACATGCAGCTGTGAATCTCACATGCAAGGGAGCCTCCATTGTGAGTGTGCACACATACAGGCCTCAGCAATCAAATGCTACTTCAGCTATTATATAGTGTTGGTGAGAAAGAAGTTAAGGTGAAGGAGAGTCTGACAGATTTAAGGTGAGGAGTTGGGGGAACATGTACTCACTTTTATCAGTCAAATAAGGTCAGTTAGTCTTTTCCTGCATTGGGTGGGGGTGCGCTGATGAATGGAGGTCCCCAAAATCTGCTCCGCAATCTCCCTCCAGGCATTTAAGAAGATGCTCCTAATTGGTCGCCCACCGGTATCAGGGAAGAGTAACAGCCTCCTTCCCTCCACAGCTTGCATCGGGCTTTCCAGCTCAACGTCGCTAAAGCGGCTAACCCTCCTCAAAGGTCCCCCTGCAGCCATCTCCTCTGAAGCAACTCAGACCGAAGTCAAGACACAGCTGCAAAACCTGCCCATTAAGGAGGCTAGGGAGCAGCTGCATCGTTAGGATCAATGGATAGTGTTTCATGTAATCTCACAAACTTCAAAGACTGTTATGCAAATGAGTGTTCAGCTTGTTACACTTTAGGTGGGACAGAACGTTGCTTAGATACGTAGGCCATGAAATTCCTGCTTCCCCAATATTGAATATGCCAATATTCAAGGACGCTGATCCCATCAGATATCTGGGCAGGACACGGTTATGAATTGAGAAAGGAGTGGAGCAAAGGTGCAACTTCCTCATTTAAAGAGGTGAGGAGGATCTGGTAAGCGGGAATGCAATGGCGGCTGGAAGAGGAGGAAAGGCAAGCATCACATTTTCCTGATGCTGATGTTGAAGTTTTGCTGCCAGAAATCAGACAAAGGAAAGATGCAATTGTGGGATTGACTGGGAAGAAGCCATCAAGTGCAGCAACGTAAGTCATATGGAAGGACAGGGCTGTGGCTGAGTGGCACTGTCATAACCCTAAGGACACCTTATATTATCAAAAGAAGTTTAATGGTCTCATAAGTTTAGCAAAATTAAGTGAGTTGTCAGCTGAATAACTGGAAGCTTATTGTAACACAGAGAAGCAAATGGATATTCTCAGCCCCAATATGAATGCAGTGCACTTGGAGTATCACATGGCACGTTGTTCCTTGCCCCACAAGTACTGTAACCTGTACTCATGTCAACTATCATACATCCTGTAATGCATGCTAGCATCTTGAAATCTCACATTTTAGTTCCCGTCCACTTACTATTATTAACATCCGTTCCACAAATTCTGACAGATTGATGATAGGATGTGGTGACTGTTGCAGCCAATTAGCATAAAGCATTCTTTCTGCAGAAGAAGACAGTTCATAATGCCAAGGAACAGCAGGCCACTGGGAGAGGGAAGTACAGCCATCTGCACACTAAGTCATGAAGACAAGGCACCATCAATCATTGGAATCAACTCTGGTCCTGGCAGTTGGGGATGGAGATGTAAAAATCAATAAGCATACAGTTGGTATGTTATAACATATACCTGTCTCAAATGTTTCTATATATTCTTTGATCTCGCCACCAGCCTTAGTTTCCTCATAAGAGATCCAAAAGGTAGCTGTGAAAAATACCACGCTGGTCAAACAGACCCAAGTTAACAGCAATCTTTTCTTCCTCCAGAGATCGTAAGCCACAAAACATCAGAGAAGTATGATGACATTGCAGTTCCCCTCCATGTTTAGCAGCACTGCTACCCACTCGCCTGATCTATCATTTACCTTCTCCCTTGCAGTCATTAGCCCAGTGCTACCCACTCAAGGGAGTACAGATTGTATAGATGAGGAATTAACATTTGGTGAGACACAGAATACGAGAAAGCCAGAGGATGGAAGTGCACAAGTGGATCCTGATGTAGCCAAGCGAGGCTTAAAAACTGTCAGAGCATCGAGACGATGATCTCAGGGGTCCTGCTGTGAAACGAAACATGCTCGCAGAGCATCAAACACATATGGGGCCCAACATTGGTCAGGACATCAGGCCGCCCTTTTCTCGGCGGTATGCCAGCGGTGCGTCGTTTCAAACTGCCGACATACCGCCGAGACCAGAGAGCGTAATTTTGGTGGATTTTTTTTTCGGCAGTATGCAAATGGTGTGCAGCGGGCGGTAGGTAACATTGTCGTCAATCCAGATCGACTTTCTTGTCGATGGACGGTGCGGCACTGCACTGCGCATACGCAATTTTTTTTAAAAAAAATTTTCAGAGAAGCTTTATCCGTGATTTCGGGAGTCAGGGGTCACCTGCACATGCGCAGTGAGTTGAAGTTAAGGGAGAGAGAGTGAGAAGGAGCAGTAAGCTATACGAGGGTCAGTTGGTTTAATCACAGATTGCAGAGTTAAAAAATATTAATAACAAATAATAATTATACAATATCAACAATAATAAGACATATTTTAGCAATCAAAAATCTTAATAATATAAATATAATGGAAATGCTCAAAATAAAAGTCAAAGCGCAGGAACATCAAGAAGGAAGGAGCTACCTTCCCTGCTGGAGAATATTACAGAGAAGTACTCCGACCTACCGAAAGCCCCCTCCCAAAGGAGCACAACAGAATATGGGACGAGATCGGGGAGGCTGTGTCCTACACAAGTACCAAGGTACATGATATGTCCTTACTATACAGTACAAATCCACACGAGGCCCATGCTTGAGAGAAGGTCACTCTGTGACCAGCAACTTTTATTCCAGCACTGAAGTGATGAAGGTGGGTGGAGCTTCCCCTTTTATACCTGAAAGACCAGGTTAGGAGTGTCTCCCACAAGTTCACCACCTAGTGGTCAATGTTCTCACAGTGTACAACTAGTCAGTTTATACATGGGTTACAATGACAGTTAAATATATGACATCACCTCCCCCCGCAAAGTCTTATTGGGATCACAGGTTAAGTCTCTCTGGTGGTTTACGCTCCCTTGTAGAGCGCCTGAGTTGGGGCTCCTATTGTTGGGCACTGGCCTGAGTGTCTGCTGTTTGCGGTGCCTCAGGCCTGTCCAGACTGCCCACAGTGACTGGGCTCTCCTCCACTTGGTTCCGGTGTTCGGTCACCTGTGGTGGAGTAAACTCTACATCGTGTTCTTCATCTGCTTCGTCTATGGGGTTGCTGAACCTCCTTTTTGTTTGATCCACGTGTTTGCGGCAGATTTGTCTACTGGTAAGTTTAACTACCAGAATCCTATTCCCATCTTTGGCAATCATAATGCCTGTGAGCCATTTGGGCCCTGCAGCGTAGTTGAGAACAAAGACAGAGTCATTGACATCAATACATCGCGCCCTCGCATTCCCGTCGTGGTAGTCACATTGTGACTGGCGCCTGCTCTCAACAATTTCTTTCATTGTGGGGTGTATAAGGGATAACCAGGTTTTGAGTGTCCTTTTCATTCACAGCTCTGCGGGTGGGACCTCTGTGAGCGAGTGTGGTCAGGATCTATTGCCAACAGGAGGCGTGATAAGCGGCTTTGTAGGGAACCCCCTTGGATTCTGAACATCCCCTGTTTGATTATCTGCATTGCTCGTCCCACCTGGCCATTTAAGGCCGGCTTGAACGGTGCCGTTCTGACATGGTTGATACCATTTCCTGCCATGAAGTCCTGGAATTCAATGCTTGTAAAGCACGAGCCATTGTCACTGACCAAGACGCAGGTAGACCATGGGCGGCGAACATTGTCCGTAGACTTTCTACCGTGGCTGAGGATGTGCTTGAATTGAGAATGTCACACTCGATCCATTTGGAGTAGGCGTCTAAAACAACCAAAAACATTTTTCCCATGAAAGGACCTGCGTAGTCCACATGGATGCGTGACCATGGTTTGGCGGGCCAGGACCAGGGGCTAAGGGGGGGCTTCCCTGGGTGCATTCCCCAGCTGGGCACACGTGTTGCACCTGCGAACACAAAGTTCCAGGTGTGCATCTATCCCTGGCCACCAAACGTGTGACCTGGCAATTGCCTTCATCATGACAATGCCCAGGTGCTCATTGTGGAGTTCTCTGATGAACATCTCTCTGCCCATCTGGGGCATGATTACTCGGTTTCCCCATAGGAGGCAATCGGCCTGAATCGAGAGTTCATCCTTGCGCCTGTGAAATGGTTTGAATTCCTCAGGGCATGTCCCGTATGTGGCTGCCCCGTCCCCATTAAGGACACATTTCTTGACTAAAGTCAGTAGCGGGTCTCTATTTGTTCAGACTTTGATCTGACGGGCTGTCACGGGTGAGCCTTCCCTTCTGAAAGGGATGTAAAGGGTTTGTGATCTGTCTCCAGCTCAAATTTCCTGCCGAACAGGTACTGGTGCATTTTTTTTTTACAGCATATACACACGCAAGCGCTTCCTTTTCTACCATCCCATAGCCCCGTTCTGCCTGGGACAGACTTCTGGAGCCATAAGTTACCGGCTGTAACTGACCCTTGGCATTAACATGCTGCAACACACACCCGACCCCATAGGACGACGCGTTGCACGTTAAAACATGTTTCTTACATGGGTCACATCGCGTTAACAGATTGTTGGAGCATAACAAATTTCGTGCTCTATCAAAAGCCCTTTCCTGGCTGTCCCCCCCAGACCCATTCACGAGCTTTGCGTAGGAGCACGTGTAGCGGCTCTAACAGCGTGCTCAATTTGGGAAGAAAGTTACCAAAATAGTTCAGGAGCCCCAGGAACGAATGCAGCTCCATCGTGTTACGGGGTCTGGGTACTCTCTGGATCTCTTCTGTTTTGGACGCAGTAGGTCTGATCCTGTCTGCTGCTACCCTCATCCCCAGGAATTCTACCTCTGGAGCTAGGAAGACGCACTTCGCCTTTTTCAGTCGCAGACCTACTCGGTCCAGTCTGCGTAGCACCTCCTCCAGGTTGCGGAGGTGTTCTTCAGTGTCACAACCCGTGATGAGGATGTCGTCTTGAAAAACCACTGTCCTTGGAATCGACTTGAGGAGGCTTTCCATATTGCGTTGAAAGATTGCGGCGGCCGAGCGAATCCCAAACGGACACCTATTGTGTCGTGATGGTGGTCAGCTTCTTCGACTCACTCGCCAGCTCCTGGGTCATATAAGCTGAGGTTAGGTCCAATTTTGAAAAAAGTTTGCCACCGGATAGCGTCGCAAAGAGGTCCTCCGCTCTCGGTAGTGGGTACTGGTCTTGGAGTGACACCCAATTGATGGTGGCCTTGTAATCACCACATATCTTGACCGACCCATCCGCCTTGAGCACCGGCACAATCGGGCTCGCACAGTCACTGAATTCGACTGGCGAGATGATGCCTTCCCTCAGCAGGCGGTCCAATTCGCCTTCTATCTTTTCCCGCATCACGTATGGCACCGCTCTGGCCTTGTGGTGTACTGGCCTGGCGTCCGGGTTTATGTGAATCACTATCTTGGTCCCCATGAATGTGCCAATGCCGGGCTGAAATAGTGAGTCAAATTTGTCCAAGACCTGTGAGCACCACAGAAGAAATTGCATTGACATCGCCCCATTTCCAGTTCATGACAGCCAGCCAACTCCTCCCCAGTAGTGCGGGACCGTCCCCCAGAACAAACCAGAGTGTCAACCTGTTCTCCGAATCTTTGTGGGTCACGACTACCGTGGCACTGCCTCGCACCGGAATGATCTCCATTGTATATGTCCGTAGCTGTGCGTCAATCGGCAATAATTTTGGCCTCCTGGCCTTGGATGCCCACAACTTGTCAAACTGTTTGATACCCATCAGGGACTGGTGGGGTCCTGTGTCTAGCTCCATTGATACTGGGATGCCCTTGAGGAGCACTTTCATCACTTTCGGTGGCGTCCTGGTGTATGAACTGTATATGTACTCCACATGAACTCGCTGAACTTCAGCTTCCAGCGATTTCCCCCAGTGTCCATTTGCCCTCGTAGCGCTTACATCGTCCCGCCCTCCTCGTACATCAACCTGGCTGCAGGCTTCCTGCACATACGCGCCAAGTGACCGCTGATGTTTCAATTTCTGCATGTGTCTTGCTGATACCTGCAAGCTCTGGCTGTGTGTTTGCCTCCACACCTCCAACATGAGCCGTTGTTGGAAACAAAAGGCCCATTACCAGTCGATTGTCTCTGACTGTCTGTGTAACTGTTTTTAAGCACACCATTAACAGGTGTTGATGGCCCCATTACTGGCCACATTGTCCCTTGCGATGGCGTGTGTAAAGTCCTTACACAATACCACAAATCCACACGAGGCATATTCTATGGACAAGGTCACTCCATGACCTGAACCTTTATTGACAGGACCAAGAAGTGATGACCCTGCATGGTAATTCCCTTTTTTACCTGGATGACCAGGTGAGGAGTGTCTCCCACAAGTTCACCCCCTGTGGTCAAGGTGTGCATTTCTTACGTATATACAGTATTGCAGTGTTGTTACATAAAGGTTACATACATGACAGCTTGAATCGCCATTCAGCTAGCCATTGTCTCTGTTGAATTCCCCCTTTGTATTCGACTACATGCTCGGGCATGTCCAATTGCCACGGCCTGCGTGGGGAACTGTGTGCCGCGTTAATAATGTTGACTCCCTGTCCATTTGCTGCATTTAAACCAAGATTTTTATCAAACATCATTCTGGTCTCTTCCTCCCCTGAGATAAATGTCTGGGCCATCAAAGCCACTGTCTTTGGTCTCAATCAGTTTCCTGAAAACCCCAGCATGCCCAATGCCCTCAATAAAAAAGTCTCGAAGCATCTCCGCTCTGCATGCATCTAGGAACTTACATAGGCTCGCCAGTTGCCGGAGGTCTGCCACAAAGTCTGGAATGCTTTGCCCTTCTCACCGCCGGTGCGTATAAAACCGGTGTTTCGCCATGTGCATGCTGCTCGCCGGTTTAAAGTGTTCCCCGATCAACTTACTGAGCTCTTCAAACGTCTTGTCCGCCGGCTTCTCTGACGCTAGAAGCTCCTTCATCAGGGAGTATGTCCTGGATCCACAAACCATCAGGAGATGAGCCCTGCGTTTGTTGGACGAATCCTGTCCCAGCCATTCCTTAGTGACGAAGCTTTGCTGTAGTCTCTCAATAAAATCGTCCTAATCATCACCAACACAGTACCTCTCGTCTGTGCTGGTAGTGGCCATGCTCGCGTGGTTTAAATCCCAGTTTCTCGTCGCCAATGATATGTCCTTACTATACAGTACAAATGCACACGAGGCCCATGCTTGAGAGAAGGTCACTCTGTGACCAGCAACTTTTATTCCAGCACTGAAGTGATGAAGGTGGGTGGAGCTTCCCCTTTTATACCTGAAAGACCAGATTAGGAGTGTCTCCCACAAGTTCACCACCTAGTGGTCAATGTTCTCACAGTGTACAACTTAGGTCAGTTTATACATGGGTTACAATGACAGTTAAGTACATGACAGTACACACTGGGGAAACATGCTGTAAGAGGTGGAACAACCTGGTGAAGGTAGCAAGAGTAAGTAATGATTTTATTTATGCACCCCCCTTGTGCCATGTACCATGTAAATATAGGCTCAGTGTCACACAGATTACGTTATTTTTCTTAAGGTTACGGCGATGTAAGAACATAAGAACATAAGAACATAAGAAATAGGAACAGGAGTAGGCCATACGGCCCCTCGAGCCTGCTCTGCCAATTAATACGATCATGGCTGATCCGCTCATGGACTCAGGTCCACTTCCCCGCCCGCTCCCCATAACCCCTTAATCCCTTATCGGTAAAGAAACTGTCTATATCTGTCTTTAATTTATTCCAATATCCCAGTTTCCACAATTCTCTGAGGCAGCAAATTCCACAGATTTACAATCCTCCGAGAGAAGAAATTCCTCCTCATCTCCGTTTTAAATGGAGGGCCCCTTATTCTAAGAATCTGCCCCCTAGTTCTAGTCTCCTCTGTCAGTGGAAACATCCTCTCTGCATCCACCTTGTCAAGCCCCCTCATAATCTTATACATTTCAATAAAATCACCTCTCATTCTTCTGAATTCCAATGAGTAGAGGCCCAAACTACTCAATCTTTCCTCATAAGTCAACCCCCTCATCTCTGGAATCAACCTTGTGAACCTTCTCTGAGCTGCCTCCAAAGCAAGTATATCCTTTCATAAATATGGAAACCAAAACTGTACACAGTATTCCAGATGTGGCCTCACCAATATCCTGTATAACTGTAGCAAGACTTCCCTGCTTTTATACTCCATCCCCTTTCCAACAAAGGCCAAGATTCCATTGGCCTTCCTGATCACTTGCTGTACCTGCATACTAACCTTTTGTGTTTCATGCACAAGTTCCCCAGGTCCCGCTGTACTGCAGCACTTTGCAATTTTTCTCCATTTAAATAATAACTTGCTCTTTGATTTTTTTTCTGCCAAAGTGCATGGCCTCACACTTTGCAACATTATACTCCATCTGCCAAATTTTTGCCCACTCACTAAGTCTGTCTATGTCCTTTTGCAGATTTTTTGTGTCCTCCTCACACATTGCTTTTCCTCGTATCGTCAGCAAACTTGGCTACGTTACACTCGGTCCTTTCTTCCAAGTCATTAATATAGATTGTAAATAGTTGGGGTCCCAGCACTGATCCCTGCGGCACCCCACTAGTTACTGATTGCCAACCCGAGAATAAACCATTTATCCTGACTCTCTGTTTTCTGTTAGTTAGCCAATCCTCTATCCATGTTAATATACTACCCCCAACCCCATGAACTTTTATTTTGTGCAGTAACCTTTTATGTGGCACCTTGTCAAATGCCTTCTGGAAGTCCAAATACACCACATCCACTGGTTCCCCTTTATCCACCCTGTTCGTTACATCCTCAAAGAATTTCAGCAAATTTGTCAAACATGACTTCCTCTTCATAAATCCATGCTGACTCTGTCTGACCAAATTATGCTTTTCCAAATGTCTTGCTACTGCTTCTTTAATAATGGACTCCAACAGCTTCCCAACCACAGATGTTAGGCTAGCTGGCCTATAGTTTCCTGCTTTTTGCCTGCATCCTTTTTTAAATAGGGGCGTTACACTTGCAGTTTTCGAATCTGCTGGGACCTCCCCAGAATCCAGGGAATTTTGGTAAATTACAACCAATGAATCCACTATCCCTGCTGCTACTTCTCTTAAGATGCTAGGATGCAAGCCATCAGATCCAGGGGATTTATCTGCCTTTAGTCCCATTATCTTACTGAGTCCCACCTCCTTAGTGATTGTGTTAAGTTCCTCCCCGCCCCCCCCCCCCATAGTCCCTTGACTATCCACTGTTGGGATATTGTTAGTGTCCTCTGCCGTAAAGACTGATACAAAATATTTGTTCAGAGTATCTGCCATCTCCATGTTCCTCATTACTAATTTCCCGGTCTCGTCCTCTAAGAGCTCAACATTTACTTTATCCACTCTTTTCCTTTTTATATACCTATAGAAACTCATGCTATCTGTTTTTATATTTCATGCTAGTTTACTTCCATAGTCTATCTTCCCTTTCTTCATCATTTTTTAGTCATTCTTTGCTAGCTTTTAAAAGCTTCCCAATCTTCTGTCCTCCCACTAGTTTTGGCCACTTTGTATGCCCTTGTTTTTAATTGGATACCGTCCTTTATTTCTTTAGTTAGCCATGGATGGCTATCTTTTCTTTTACACCTTTTTCTCCTCACCAGAATATATTTTTCTTGAGAGTTGTGAAATATCTCCTTAAATGTACACCACTGTTCGTCAACTGTCCTACACTTTAATCTATTTCCGCAGTCCACTTTAGCCAACTCTGCCCTCATACCTTCATAGTCTCCTTTATTTAAGCTTAGTACGCTGGTTTGAGATCCAACTTTCTCACCCTCCATCTGAATTTGAAATTCAACTATGCTATGATCACTTATTCCAAGGGGTTCCTTTACCAGGAGATTGTTTATTAATCCTGTCTCATTACACAGGACCAGATCCGGATAGCCTGCCCCTGGTTGGTTCCATTTCATACTGCTCTCTATGAACTCTTCCTCAAGGCTACCCTGACCAATTTGATTTGTCCAATCAATATGAAGGCTAAAATCACCCATGATTATTGCTGTTCCCTTTTTACAAGCCCCCACTATTTCCTGGTTTATACTCCGACCAACAGAGTTGTTACTGTTAGGAGGCCTATAGACTATGTCCACCAATGACTTTTTCCCTTTATTTTTCCTTATCTCCACCCAAACTGTTTCAACATCCTGATAATTTGAGCCAATATCGTTTCTCACTATTGCAGTGATTCCATCATTTATCAATAGAGCTACCCCACCTACTTTTCCTTTCTGTCTGTCCTTGCGGATTGTCAAATACCCCTGAATATTTAATTCCCAGTCCTGGTCACCTTGCAACCACATCTCTGTAATGTTTATCAGATCGTACCCATTTGTATCTATTTGTGCCGTCAACTCATCTATTCTGTTACGAATGCTACGTGCATTTAGACAAAGTGCCTTTAAATTTGTTTTTTTACTATTTTTTCCTGCTTGTTTCCTCTCTCCTTCAAACTTACTTTCTTTATTTTTGCTTTCTAATTCCAGCTTTACTTCCTTCCCTACTGAATCTATTTTCAGGTTCCCATCCCTTTGCCAAGTTAGTTTAAACCCTCCCCAACAGCACTAGCAAACCCGCCCGCGAGGATAATGATCCCGGCTCTGTTGAGGTGCAACCCGTCCGACTTGTACAGGTCCCACCTCCCCCAGAAGCGGTCCCAATGCCTCAGGAAACTAAAGCCCTCCCACCTGCACCATCTCTCCAGCCACGTATTCATCTGATCTTTCCTCCTGTTCCTGTAATCACTAGCTCGTGGTACCGGGAATAATCCGGAGATTACTACCTTTGAGGTCCTGCTTTCAGGCAATGACAAGAGGATCAACGCAGTGTTTTGATGTGTGTGTGCATGTGTGTATGAAAACCTGTGTCTCTACGATGTTAAATGGATTGAAGATTTTTACTTTCACTTACTTCACTTTCTGCAGAAGAGGACCCCCAACACAAGAACCATTGATGGAGATTGAGATCCGTGGCCTGTCGCTGGTCTGTGATGGCAACCGTGCCACCACCGGCGTTGGAGCTGACCCACCCACACAGGATGGTCAGTTCAATATAATCCCCATTCTGTGTTAGGGTCATGTAATGTAACTGTAACTGTAATGTTGGCCTCATGTAATGTAATGTAAGTTTATTGCACTGTAATGTTGGCCTCATGAGATGTACTGCAATGTTGGGGGCATGTAACGCAATGCATATATATGTATTGTCTGTCTGTGTATGTAATGCTGTGCAGCAGCAGTGGTGAACATTTAAGTAAGACTACGCTAAGTTATTGTACTACACATGTAACCCTGACCCCTCCCCAGATGCCAAGCATTTTTAAATGTTGTTTAGTACTTCCAGACTCGGACGATTCAGACCAGATCTCCACAGACTCATTACCTCTGGCGTCACCCAGCCCTCTCCCGACTTCACCCCTGCCAGAGATAATGAAGAGGAAGGGGAAGAGGAAGCGGAAGAGGAAGAGGAAGGGGACAAGGAAGAGCTGCTGATCCTGGAGCCAGTGGAGGTGGAGGTGGGGGTGGAGATGGAGGAGGATACACCAGTTCCATGTGGGCCAGCTGCAACATCCTCCACCACCGAGACTATATTCAGAGGATTCCCCCATGCCTCCTCTGATTCTGCGGGACCAAGGGGTGTGCAGCAACGCACCCCCCAGCGTTGCAGTGCCTTTGCCGTAGCGACAGAGGTTGGTGCAGAAAAGGTCGTTCCCTGCACGACAGATAGGCGTGTCTTAGGACATGGTGCGTCGATCACAGGCTAGCGTCGACATAGTTTGAGAGCTGTTCAAGCCCATAGCTACGATAGCCAGAAACTTCACGGCTCTATCAGAACTGCAGTCGAAGGATATGTTGCGTCTGATCACCATGATGGAGTGAACCGCCGACTCCGTTGAAGCCGTGTGGCAATCGACGGGATCAGGGCAAGGCGCGGAATCCCCCCGTTCCATAGTCGGGTCGACAGCACCTGAGGGTGGGGAGCTGACAGCAGCTTCCAGCCCTGAAGCCTCACCTTCCATATCACGAGCTTCTCCTGAGGCCCCATTAATTGCGTCTGCAATGTCTGACCCCCAACGACAGCAACAGCACTCGGGGTATGGTGATGCATGCCGGCTTGGTACCACCACGGGAAGCTCCGGGCTCAGGGGCATTGGGAAAATGAAGGGCGGGAGTAAGAAAGGGGGGAATGGTCCCATGGGTGGTGTAGCACGCGGCCAAGGTCGAAGACAGTAAAGGGTTGTAGTTGTTCATTTAATAATTGAAGTTTGATTACTAAAAGTTTATTCAAGTTGTCAAAGTTTTGTTAAAGTTGTTATTAAAGTTGTTACAGTTGTTCAAAGTTATAGTTATACGTTTTACAAACTTTTAAAATTGTTGTATATTTTTTATATTTTTACAAAAACTTTTGAATTGAATGTAAGATGTTTGGTGTAACAGTCATCAGGGTCCCAAAACGTAGCTCTCCACATTCAAGCAAAGCGTTCATTTATGAGCTGCTGACGTAACAATTTGGCAGTGGCATAAGCTATAACTATAACCTTGAACAACTGTAACAACTTTAATAACAACTTTAACAAAACTTTGACAACTTGAATAAGTGCCCTCCACTGTGGTGTTGGGCGGGGGCGGTGGGGGGGGGGGGGGGGGATTGGTGCCAAGGGTTCATCTGGAAGCACCTCCTCATCCTCCTCCCCCTCATTTTCCTCTTCTTCCTCCTCCGTCTCCTGCACTCTCTCCTCAGGTGGTCCCGCAGTCCCATGTGGCAATTCCTGTCCCAGCATGATTGCTAAATTATGCAACATGCAGCACACCACTGTGAACTGAGCAACCCGCTCAGGGTGGTATTGCAGCCTGCCTGCCGAGTGATCCAAGCATCAAAAGCGCAGCTTCAGCACTCCAATTGTCTTTTCGATAATATTACACATGACTATATGGCTCTTATTGTATCGTTGATCAGCTTCTGTCTGTGTTGTGTATGCAATAACTGTTAGACTGAGTACTGTTTAACACCAAGAGGTATGACCTTGGCTCTGCTTTATTAAGGCCCAAAGTGACTAATATACAAAATGGCTGGCCTTTTATACTTGGACTGCACACACGTGCGTGCAGCCCAATGGCCTCCAACAGTGACGCCATCTATGGCTAGTGATCCCAAAAGTACATACATAATAATACCCCCTCTGAGATATTAACACAATCTTTTACAAATTGAGACGGTCCGGTGTTTTACACTCCCAGGTTGACCGTCTCAGTTCAACTCCAGCCTTGGGTGAATGTTCAGAGTCTGTTGTGACTGGTGGCTGGGTGGCTGACCTGGTGGGAGTGGCAATGGCCATGTCAGGGATTGAAAGTCCATTTTCATTGAACATGTCAGTGTTGAAAGTCCCGATTCACTAATGACCACCGAGTCCTCTGATGACTGGGAGTAGGTTAGTTGGTCGTCGATTGTCTCTTCCTCCGACTGTTCCGGTTCGTCTGTGTGCCGCAGCTTTGTCTGATCCATATGTTTCCTGTATGTTTGCCCACTTTTGAGCTTGATAATAAATACTCTGTTGCCCTCCTTGGCCATGACAGTACCAGGAATCCACTTGGGACCCTGACCATAATTCAGAACATATATAAGATAATTTACAGAAATATCGCATGACACAGCTGCGCGATCGTGATACCCTTGCTGATTCTGTCTTCTGTATTCAACATGATTATTCAAGTCAGGATGTACAAGAGATAGCTTGGTCTTAAGACCTCTCTTCATCATTAATTCAGCAGACGAGACCCCGGTAAACGTGTGTGGTCTTGTCCTGTAACTAAGCAGTATGCATGACAGGCGGGTCTGCAGTGACCTTTGGGTTACTCGCTTCATACTCTGCTTTATGATTTGGACAGCATGTTCTGCTTGTCCATTGGATGCAGGTTTGAACGGTGCTGACCTTACGTGTTTGATACCATTGATTTTCATGAACTTTTGAAACCCCTGACTGGTGAAGCACGATCCGTTGTCGCTAACAACGATGTCAGGCAGACCATGTGTCGTGAACATGACACTGAGATTCTCAATGGTAGTTGTGGATGTGCTGGATGACATGATTATACACTCTATCCACTTCGCATATGCATCCACCACAACTAAAAGCATCTTCCCCAGGAAGGGACCTGCAAAGTCTATGTAGATCCTGGACCGTGGTTTGGACGGCCACGACCACAGACTCAACGACGTTTCCGCTGGTGCTTTGCTGAGCTGCTTGCAAGTGTTGCACTGATACACACATAATTCCAGCTCAGAGTCAATTCCCGGCCACTATACATGAGACCTGGCAATGGCTTTCATCATTACAATGCTGGGAAGTGTGCTATGTAACTCACGTATAAATTTCTCTCTCCCTTTCTTGGGCAAGACAATATGATTGCCCCACAGTATACAATCCGACTGAATAGACAGTTTGTCTTTGCGACGAATGTAAGGTTTGGTCTCCTCGCACATTTGCTTGGGTATGGCAGACCAATCACCTTTGAGGATGCAATTCTTCACCACCGATAAAATCGGGTCCTGGCTGGTCCAGGTCTTAACTTGTTGAGCCATGATAGGGGTTCCTTCACTCTCAAAGGCATCCATAACTAACACGAGGTCCGCCGGTTGTGACGTTTCCACCTCCGGTGTGGGCAATGGCAGATGGCTCAAAACATCGGCACAATTCTCGGTGCCAGGTCTATGGCGAATGACATAATCATAGGCAGATAATGTCAGCGCCCACCTCTGGATGCAGGATGAAGCATTGGTATTGCTACCTTTGGTTTCAGAGAACAGTGAAATGAGCAGCTTGTGATCTGTCTCCAGTTCAAACCGAAGACCACACAGGTACTGATGCATCTTTTTAACCCCATATACACAGGCTAGTGCTTCTTTCTCTACCATGCTGTAGGCTCTTTCTGCTTTAGATAAACTTTTTGAAGCATACACGACTGTTTGAAGTTTACCCGACTCATTAGCTTGTTGGAGTACGCAACCAATTCCATATAACGAAGCATCACAGGCCAATACTAAACGTTTATATGGGTCATAATGTACCAGCAGCTTGTTAGAGCAAAGCAGATTAGTGGCTTTCTCAAAAGCTCTGTCTTGAGACGCACCCCGCACCCAGTTGTTGCCTTTTCTTAGCAGCATGTACAGTGGTTCTAATAAGGTGTTCAATTTAGGTAGTAAGTTACTGAAGTAGTTGAGTAGACCCAGGAATGAATGCAGCTCCGTCACATTCTGCGGCTTGGGTGCATTCTTGATGGCCTTGGTTTTTGTGTCCGTGGGCCTGATGCCGTCAGCAGCAATTTTCCTCCCCAGGAATTTGACCTCTGATGCCATGAAGACGCACTTCGAGTGTTTCAGTCTGAGTCCCACTTTGTCCAGACAATGTAAAACCTCTTCCAGGTTGTTCAGATGTTCCTCGGAGTCACGACCTGTGATCAGGATGTCATCTTGGAACACAATGGTTCTGGGAACGGACTTCAGTAGACTCTCCATGTTCCTCTGAAATATTGCTGCAGCCGAGCGAATTCCAAAAGGGCACCTGTGATAAATAAACAGTCCTTTATGCGTGTTAATGCAGGTAAGTCTCTTCGATGTCTCGACCAGCTCCTGTGTCATGTAGGCGGACGTCAAGTCCAGTTTGGTGAACGACTTCCCCCCGGCTAGTGTTGCCAACAAGTCATCAGCCTTCGGTAACGGGTACTGATCCTGTTTCGAAACACCATTGATCATAGCCTTGTAGTCTCCACAGATTCTGACACTGCCATCACTTTTCAACACAGGAACAATGGGGCTGGCCCATTCATTAAATTCAACCGGTGATATGATCCCTTCACGCTGGAGTCTGTCCAGTTCGATTTTGACCTTCTCCCTCATCATATATGGAACTGCCTGAGCTTTATGATGGACGGGTCTTAAATCAGAGTCCATGTGGATCTGCACCTTGGCTCCCGTGAAGTTGCTGATGCCTGGGAACTTGCTCAGTACTTGGGCACATGTTTCTTTCTCCGACAACAACGCCTTGATGTCGTTCCAATCGCATCTGATTTTTTTCAAGCCAGTTCCTGCCGAAAAGCGTTGAGCCATTGCCTGGGACAATCCATAGCGGTAATTCGTGAACCGCACCGTCATACGACACTTTAATTGTGGCACTGCCAATCACAGTTATGAGTTCTTTGGTGTACGTGCGCAACTTGGCATTGACTGGACTCAGCCTGGGCCTCACAGCCTTAGTATCTCACAGCTTGTCGAATGCCCTCTGGCTCATTATCGATTGACTCGTCCCCGTGTCCAGTTCCTTCGATACCGGCACCCCATTAAATTTCACATTGATCATTATCATTTTGCTCTTAGTTAGGAACGAGTAGAGTCCATACACTTCCTCCTCTGGTATCACGGATTGCGTATCCAGATCCCTGTAAGTCTGACCATCATCCTCCACGTGGTGTGTCGCAGCACGCTTGCTCATCTGCGAACACTTGTGCTGGAGATGCCCCGCTCTCAGACAGCCTTTGCAACTATATTGCTTAAATCGGCACTGCTGGTGCCGGTGATTTCCCCCACAATGCCAACACGGAGAAATCGGATGCATTCCTGCTGGCAGACTTTGGGCAGCCACAGGTTTCGCGTTCGCAGTCAGTTAGGACTTGCCATGTGCCGCTCTGCCGAATGCCGAATCAATCATATTTACAGTACTTGCTGAGTTTCGATTTTTCACTGATATCTGCTTTAGACTTCTATCCGTCGTCATGCATGACTGAGCGATCGTGATGGCTCTGTTCAAGTCCAACGTCTTCACTGCCAGTAGTTTACGCAGGATCACCTCGTGGTTGATGCCGATTACAAAGAAGTCCCGCAGCATGTCTGCCAACACAGCCCCGAACTTACACGGTCCCAGGTCGGCAACGAATTCCGCCGCATTCTGGCCCTCTGAGCGGACATGCGTGTAAAATCTGTATCTCGAGCTGATGATGGCTTCATCTGGCTTAAGGTGGTCCTGTACCTGTGT
Organism: Pristiophorus japonicus; assembly: GCF_044704955.1. Lineage (NCBI taxonomy): Eukaryota > Metazoa > Chordata > Chondrichthyes > Pristiophoridae > Pristiophorus > Pristiophorus japonicus. The sequence goes on from NC_091984.1 coordinate 93,649,825, forward strand.
ACACAATTCTTCATACTTTTCTCTGTGGACTCACAGACATGAATAGATTCTTTATCAGACCATAAACTTTTGGACCGCAAAGCGTGAGGAACACCGCCCGGCGCCGATCTGCGTCGCCGACCTCCTCCATTTTGTTGGCCAGGAAGAACTTACTCAAATGGCTCACAAAGTCTGTTCAATCTTCTCCTTCCACAAATCACTCCAACAATCCAATTGTGCTCATTTTGCATGCAAAGGTTCTTGTTGCCTCATCGTCGAATGTTGTGTATGCAATAACTGTTAGACTGAGTACTTTAACTCCAAGAGGTATGACTTTGGCTCTGCTTTATTAAGGCCCAAAGTGACTAATATACTAAATGGCTGGCCTTTTATACTTGGGCTGCTCACACGTGCGTGCAGCCCAATGACCTCCAACAGTGACGCCATCTAATGGCTAGTGATCCCAAAAGTACATACATGACAGTCTGAGGGTTCGGCAGGCGGGTCAAGAGCCAGGTGGCGAGGCCGTACCCTTTGTCCCTCAGCATCCAGCATTTTACTTGTGGCTCAGACTTCAACAGGTCAGACACAGTGCTCTCACGCAAGATGTGCACATCATGGATGCTCCCTGGAAAGTTGGCATTCACTGTCATTATGCGCTGTGAATGGTCGCAGACAAGCTGCACGTTGAGGGAGTGAAATTCCATACGGTTTCAGTACAACTCCACCTCCTGTAATGGTGCTCGTAGGACAATATGGGTACAGTCAACAGCACCCTGCACCATGGGGAAGCCAGCAATGCGTGCAAATCCCAAAGCTCATTCTGTGCCTCCCTGGTCATTGGGAAGTTTATGTGCTAGATTTTCCATTATTTTTGCATGCATACTGCCCACTTAACATCCATTTTAATGCTGAAATGAGGTGTGATACCCGTATATATCGTCCATTTAGCCTCAAAATGGAAAGTAACACCCATTTCTCGGTCATTTATCACCGAGCGTTACTTTCGGCATGTAGGTAACGCCGATAAAAAATAATATCGCCCGTCCACTTTTTTTGGGCAGAAAGATCAGAAAGGGCCCCTAATATCGCCCAGTGTTACTTTCAGCATATAATTAACGCCGAGATTTAATAATACCGCCCGGCCACTGTTTTTGTCGTAAAGATCACATTTGTCAAAACTAACGCCCAGAAAATCGCCCATCTTTACTTTCGGCACCTTGCTCACATCTCGCCGACAATATCGCTCGCTGAAAAAACCGCTGTGAAAAAGTTGAACTGACTGGACTACTCACATTGATATGGACGCCATTTTCTCTGGTCTCATCATTTAAAAGGTTGCTTTGCTTCAACTTCGGGGGAGTTTGCATATACTTTGGAGGTGTTTTGAGGTGATGTGAACATCTGAACAAACATCTTATCAGATAGAACGATTGGAATTTACTTTAGGTGTCTTAGTGGGGACATTCATTGTTTGTGAACAATTGGTGTGATACAAATAGCTATTGGAATGTGGCCTGTCATTTCTCACCCTCTCTTGATGACCATGCACATGCTGCAGACTCGAGATGGCAGAAGGTATGCTCTACAGCATTATGTGCCCAATGTACGATGTGCTGGACTGATGAGGAGTGCCAGATGTTACACCCCCCACTCTTACAGGGAGAAGCAGTCTTACCTCGACTTGCCCAACACCACCTGCCTTCGGAGACTGCGCTTCCACAAAGAGGTTATCACTGAGATATGCCAGCGCATAAGGGGAGATCTGCAACCTGCCAATACCATCAGGACTGCACTGTCCATCGAGGTCAAAGTCACCATGGCACTTTCATTCTACGCGTTGGGTTCCTTTCAGGCCTCAGCTGGCGACATTTGCGCTATATCTCAGCATGCCACACATTGCTGCATTACACAGGTCACTGAAGCCCTTTACGCTCGCAGGATGGACTTTATCAGCTTCCCTATGACCAGGGAGGCTCAGACTGAGTGGGCTTTAGGATTCTACCGAATTGCTAACTTCCCTAAGGTGCAGGGAGCAATAGACTGTACGCACATCGTGATGCGGGCACTTTTTCAAGATACAGAGGTTTTTAGGAAGCGCAAGGGATTCCACTCCCTGAATGTGCCTCTCGTTGTCGACCACCAGCAAATTATTATGGCAGTGAATGCTCAATTTCCGGGCAGCATCCATGATGCTCACATCCTGCGTGAGTGCGCTGTATCTGATATGTTTACCAATCAGCCACAAGGTCAATGCTGGATGCTTGGTGACAAAGGATATGGCCTGGCCACCTGGCTGATGACCCCTCTGCATGACACCCACACTGAAGCCGAGAAACGATACAACGAGAGCCACAGATCCACTCGCAATATCGTCAAGAAAACCATTGGAGTGCTTAAGCAGCTCTTTAGATGCCTGGACCACTCAGAAGGCGAGCTCAAACACCACCCTAAGCAAGTCGCTCAATTCGTGGTGGTCTGCTCAATGCTGCACAACTTGGCTATCAGGAGGGGACAAGAATTGCCAGTAGGGACTGACGGTCCACCTCAGGAGAGAGAGGAAGAGGAAGACGAGGAGGTGGATGCTGACCTCGGGCCAGACAATCAGGCTGACACTGAAACCATGCCCCTGCCCCCCTCGAGACCTCAGGAAAGGGCCCGTGGTGGCTACATAGCTGCAAGAGCCTTATGTCAGCAGCTCATAAATGAGCGCTTTGCTTGAAAGAACATTGGTGGTATTTACAAAGCTGCAACACTGCTGGGTGTGGAGGTCATACATCAATGGTGTGCATCACCTTGGTGACTGTTAAAAGTTTAAGTTGATTCAAGTTAAGTGTAATTATACTCTTTCATGTTAAGAAATCACTAGTGTGTAATGGTGCAGCTATCTGAGACAATGCGCAACAAGGTTATGTTAAATAAAATACATTTAATCCGACCATTTGTCTGAAATCATAAGTATTTCTGTAAAAAACACCCCGCCCCACCCCACAACAAATTTATCACATTTGCATCACTGCAATGGTCCCCATTTCCCACAAAACAGAACACAACTGCAAACCAACAAGGTAGACCCCTCGCTCCTTGCCCCGACCCTCCCACCAAAATAGCACAAGCAATCTAAAAATATGCCCCAGACAACACCTGCGGCCATGCACCTCACTTTCCATCCCCTCTCCCACCACACTGCTTCTCTTCCCCACCTCTATCCCTTCCCCTTCCCTTCCTGACTCCAAGCCACCTGGCCGAGGAGCTCCTCAGGCGTTGCTTCATTGAGGGGGATGACGGCAGAACCGCTGCTTGGACGGATACGGGAGAGGATGGTCCCGAGGTGGGAACGTGCTCCGTGCCAGAAGCAAGATCTTCCTCCTGGCTCTCATGTGTGGTTGGCAATGGGGTTGCGGCACCTTGGGGTGCAGTGCCACGCTCCAAGAGCACTGGGAGCCCTCTGCCACCAGTGTTCCTGGCTAACAGCTCCAGGGCCTCCTCCATCCCTTTCATGTTATATATTATTTGTTGGACAAAATCTTGGTGCCAACTATGTTCTTGGTGCTTAGTAGGCTTTTTGCTACTGGTGAATCGCCCTTGTGCCTCACACAACAGCCAAACAAGCACACACCACAGCCACACACGCTTTCAGTCCCTCTCTGCTCCCTCTCTTTCTGTCTCTTCTTCTGCGCATGTAATGATGACCCTTGACTTCCTGAATCGTGAGAAAGGAGCGTTGACCTTCTGTTGCTAAGGATGGTGACACTTTACGGCAGGAGGTCAGAGAGATTTAACGCTAACGCCCATTTGATATCGCTCGCTGTAACACCCATTTTTTTTAAATGGAAACTGGGGGGTTTGAAAATGGACGATAATCCGACAATCTGAAAACCCATATTTACCGCCCACACCGGAAATAATGCCCATTTTTGGGCGATCTGCTCAAAAGTGGAAAATCTAGCCCAAGAAGTTCCATCCAGCATGCATATAGTGCTTCGGTTACCTGTCGAATGCAGCGATGAGTAGCGTACTGAGAAATACAGCACATGTCCCCAGCTGATGCCTGAAAGGAGCCGCATGCATAAAAGGAAAGTGCCGCAATCACCTTCATCTCGACAGAGAGTACAGTAATGTTGGAGTGACTGGTCTGCAGCTCTGCCTTAATGAGCTGGCAAATCTCATTGATCACCTCTTTTTGGAAGCACATCCTTCGAACGCACTGTCGATCAGTCAGGTCCTAGTATGAGCGCTTCTCCCTGAAAATCCTTTGGGGGGTAAGGCCTCCACCTCCTCATCGGTCTGCGACCTCCTCCATTACCCTGATAACCCTGCTCAATAAACCTTCTCCCATCTGGATCCTACAATACAGGCTGAGATAGTACAGGCCCAATTCTTTTTAAATCTCCAAAAGGTTTTTCAATGAAAAAAAATAACTAAAATGCCTTTGATCTTAATAATGTACTCAGTACCAATAAAATTACCTTTCCCACTGTAAATCGCACTGTAAAGTCACTGTTCACCTCAAAAATATTGAAGTGCTGCTTTTGCTGACTGTTCACAATTTCAAAATGGTGGCTCAGAGCATGCTGCCCATTCCCGCCCACTTAACATCGCGTAAAACATCTTTTCCAGGACGGTATGCAGCTCCAGTGGTATGTCAGCGGTATGTCACAAAAAATAGACTTTTTGGGGAGTATGCATGCAGTTCTGCATGGCGGAAGGTGTGCATACCGCTTGGCGGTATGTCAATGTTGACTATTCCACCAAGTGGTGTGTCGGCCGTATGTAGGTGCTTTTTCACCAAAATTTCATTTTTGAGGGGTAAGCGGGCGGTAAGTGGGCAATAAGCGGGCGATAAGCGGGCGGTATGGGCGGTATGTTGATGAATTTCGGGCCCATGGTGTTTTGCACAGCCTTCCCAAGATATGCGGAAAATTATTGGGATAGCAGTGGAGTCCACTGCCTTGCTGTGTACAAACATCCCAAAATGTTTCATATCATTGCAGGGCATCCTGGAGAAAGTGACAGCTACAGAAACATCTGCAAATCTTTCCTTGCTTCATGAAAGATGCAAGAAAATCAGTCAATTTATTGTGGAGGCACTTAATGAAGGATTACAGGTCTTGGGGATCATTTGGAGAAGCCTGTGTCAACTGGATTGCAAAGTATATAGGGCATTATCACGTTGGGACTAGAGGATACTTAGTTCGCTCTTTCTCAGAGATTTGAGGGTCTTTCTGCTTCCATCAACTCATTTCTCCCATTGATCTCTGGTAACCAGCATCCTGTTTCAGGATCAGTGGCCAAGCTGGTGTGAGTGCCAGCAAAGTTGCTTTCCCTCACAGCACCAAAACAGAGGAGCACTCCCTTCAGAAGCCTTCAACAGCTGTCACAAAGCCGCCTGTCCCATGTTCAGCCCAAGACTCAAATGCCCTGAAGAAGGGCAACTTCCAGACTAAATGGCTCATAATAGTTTGGAGCATCCCTGTATATCTGAGACCCCAGGCCCTCAGGTGGCCTGCAGAAGAATTGGTAGAATAGGGCAAAGACACGAGTGTGTGCTCACCCGGGGTGTGCACAGTGAAGAGAACAAGTAAGGTTTTTGTAAATATTTGTAAGGTATCAGCGACTGGTTGATGTTTGGTTGGTTCTCTTGTGGGACAATGGGAAATGGGTATTCTGCTGATGTTGAGGTCATGATTATGATGTGATGATTAGCTGTGAGGAGCATAGACCAGAGACAGTAGGCTGCTTTTTGATGCACTGAGACTTCTGAACATTTTGCTCTATGTATCTGTGGCCAATTTCCCAAATGAATTTGGTTCTCAGTTGTCTAGTAGCACTTTCCACTGCACCCGCTTCATGTCCTTCATGAAACCTGGTCTTTGGCATTAACAGTGCCATCATCAGCCACTCTGCCATCCATTGGTCCCTTCTGGATAACAAAGTTATGAAGCGCAAAACATGGTACCACAAATTGCAAATCAGTGCTGGGCGCATACTGCAGGACACCCTCAGGCTTATCCAGGTACTAGTCTTTTCTTGAAGCTTCCCAATGGCTTTCTCTGACTAGCAGCCCTACAAAGAGTAATCATGAGCCATGGGAGTAGAGGGTATCTCTTGTTACTCAGCAGTTACCCTGTCCCTTGCCCCATTGTCAAAATGGAATTGGGACATTGGACTGAACAAGTGTAAAAGCACAATGAAGCTCCCAGCATATTGTGAATTCATGTGAGGGAAGCTGTGCCTCTGACCTGCACATTTAGGGAATGAAAGCCTTTGCAGTTGATGTAAGAATGGGGGCTTTAAATTTGGGATATGCCACATGGATGCAATTAATAACCCCAATACCCTGTAATTCGGAAAAAAAAACTATTGTCCTATTAGTCATCTGTCAGGGACTACTGCTGAAATTTTAAATGCCTTGCAAAGAGAAAATTGCTGATTTGCCTTATAGAGGAGTGTACATCAAATTGTCTGGCAAAAGTTCACTGTGGTTCTCTAGAATGAACCTGTAGTATAAAAGTTCAGAACTGTGGTTATTCTCTCTGCAACAGTCAGAGCTTCCCATGCTGTGGACCTTGTTGGCATCACTAAAACAGATTATCTGGTCATTATCAGATTGCTATTTGTGGGAGTTTGCTGTTTGCAAATTGGCTGTCACATTGCCATTACAACACTGACTACACTTCTAAAGTATTTCATTGGCTGTACAGCGCTTTGGGATGCCCTGAGGTCATGAAAGGCGCTACATAAATACAAGTCTTTCTTTCTTTTCGAATTGGCTGCAGCAATGATAGAGCTCTTTCAAAGTTGCATGACTGAAGTACAGCCTCCTGAGATAGAGCTTACGATCTTGGGAATTCATCTGGGTTGATTCATCCTGCTGGATGGGTACTGGCTCTCCTCTCATGCTGCCTGGTTAGTTTTGCTTTACATACAGCTACCTGCTGCTCCTTTTGGGAGCTTAACAGGGTAGATGCAGGGAGAATGTTTCCCCCAGGCTGGAGAGTTTTGAACCAGGTGTCACAGTCTCAGAATAAGGGGTTGGCCATTTAGAACTGAGATGAGGAGAAATTTCCTCACTCTGAGGGTTGTGAATCTTTGGAATTCTCTTCCCCAGAGGGTTGTGGAAGTTCATCCGTTGAGTATATTCAAGACAGAGATCAATAGATTTTTGGATATTAAGGGAACCAAGGGATATGGGGATAGTGCAGGCAAGTGTTGAGGTAGAATATCAGCAATGATCTCATTGAATGAGAGCAGGCTCGAGGGGTCAAATGGCCTACTCATGCTCCTATTTATTATGCTGTTGTGTTGTCCTCCCCCAACTTTAAGCACAGGGCAGCGTCAGGGTACTTGCGACAAGTGGCTCACCTTCTGAACCTTCAAAACCTAGCCACCATCTACAAGGGTCAAGTCATATGGAATATACATCTCTCACCTGGATGGGTGCAGCCACAACCACACAAGAAGCTTGACACCATCCAAGATGGAACAGTTTGCTCAATTGGTGGTCTTGTCACCAGGTTCAATATCCACCCCCTCTATTACCGGCATATTGTGGCTGCAGTATGTATGCACTGAGTAACTCATTAAGGTTACGTGGACAACATTTAACTCCCCTGCAACCATTATCTGAGAAGGACAAAAGCATGTCAAGTCTCCCTTCAAACCAAGCACTACCTTGACTTGGACATATATCATATGTTCCTTCATCATCACTGGGTCAAAATCCAGGAATTCGCTACCTAATAGCAATAGTGGTAGGGGATTCGATAGTTAGGGGAGCAGACAGGCATTTCTGCAGCTGAAGACCGCAGTATGGTATGTTGCCTCCCTGGTGCCAGGGTCAAGGATGTCAAAGAGGTCGTGGTCCATATCGGTACCAATGACATAGGTAGAAAGAGGGATAAGGTCCTGCAGGCAGAGTTTAGGGAGCTAGGAGAGAGATTATAAAGCAGGATCTCAAAGGTAATAATCTCTGGATTACTGCCAGTGCCACATGCTAGTGAGTACAGAAATAGAAAGATAGAGAAGGTGAACGCGTGGCTGGAGAGATGGTGCAGGCAGGAGGGCTTTAGATTCCTGAGGCATTGGGACCATTTCTGGGGGAGGTAGGATCTGTACAAGCCAGACAGATTGCACCTCAACAGAGCCAGGACCAGTATCCTCGTGGGAGGATTTTCTGTTGGGGAAAGTTTAAACTAGCTTGGCGGGGGTGGGAACTGGAGAATAGATTCAGTGGGGAGGGAATTAAAGCTGGAATTGGGCAGTAGAGAAACAGAAAATGAATTTGGAAGACAGAGGAAACAAGGGTTGGAAAATAGACAACAAGGGAATTTGGCACCACTAAATGGTATATACTTCAATGCAAGGAGTATAGGGAATAAGGCAGATGAGCTGAAAGCACAGATAGACACTTGGGAGTACGATATTATAGCTATGACTGAGACATGGCTGAAAGAAGGGCAGATGTGGCAGCTCAACATTTCTGGTTACAGGGTTTTCAAACGGGATAGAGAGGCGGGATAAAAAAGGAAGGGGGGTCACAGTATTAATTAAATAAACAATTACAGCTGTGAGAAGGGATGATACGTTAGAGGGGTCATCAAACGTGGCCATATGGGTTGAATTGAAGAACAAAAAAGGGGTGATCACACTACTGCTGGGAGTGTACTATACGCCCCAAACATTCAGAGGGAGATAGAAGAACAAATATGTGGGCAAATTCCTGTGGAGTGCAAAAACTATACAGCTATAGGGGAATTTCAACTACCCTAATATTAACTGGGGAAAAAGTAGTGTGAATGGTACAGAGGGTGCAGAATTCCTAAAATGCATTAGGAGAGCTTTTTTAGCCAGTATGTAACAAGCCCAATAAGGGAGGGGGCGGTTCAGGACTTGGTTCTGGGGAATGAAGAGGGGCAAGTGGAAGGGGTATCACTGGGAGACCATTTTGGTGCTAGTGATCATAATTCAGTAAGATTTAGGGTAGTTATGGAAAAGGACAAAGGTGGACCAAGAATAAAAGTTCTCAATTGGGGTAAAGCCAATTTTGCTGAGCTGAGATGGGATTTACATAAGAACATAAGAAATAGGAACAGGAGTCGGCCATACGGCCCATCGAGCCTGCTCCACCATTCAATAAGATCATGACTGATCTGATCATGGACTCAGCTCCACTACCCTGCCCGCTCCCCATAACCCCTTATCCCGTTATTGTTTAAGAAACTGTCTATTTCTGTCTTAAATTTATTCAATGTCACAGCTTCCACAGTTTTCTGAGGCAGCAACTTCCACAGATTTATAACCCTCTGACAGAAGAAATTTCTTCTCATCTCTGTTTTAAATGGGCGGTCCCTTATTCTAAGATCGTGCCCTCTAGTTCTAGTCTCCCTCATCAGTGGAAACATCCTCTCTGCATCCACCTTGTCAAGCCCCCTCACAATCTTTTGCGTTTCGATAAGATCACCTCTCATTCTTCTGAATTCCAATGAGTAGAGGCCCAACCTACTCAATCTTTCCTCATAAGTCAACCCCCTCATCCCTGGAATCAACCTAGTGAACCTTCTCTGAACTGCCTCCAAAGCAAGTATATCCTTTTGTAAATATGGAAACCAAAACTGCCCGCAGTATTCCAGGCGTGGCCTCACCAATACCTTATATAGCTATAGTAAGTCTTCCCTGCTTTTATACTCCATCCCTTTTCCAATAAAGGCCAAGATACCACTGGCTTTCCTGATCACTTGCTGTACCTGCATACAATCCTTTTGCGCTTCATGCACAAGTACCCCCAGGTCTCACTGTACCGCGGTACTTTGCAATCTTTCTCCATTTAAATAATAACTTGCTCTTTGATTTTTTTTCTGCCAAAGTGCATGACCTCATACTTTCCAACATTATACTCCATCTGCCAAATTTTTGCCCACTCACTAAGTCTGTCTATGTCTTTTTGCAGATTTGTTATGTCCTCCTCACACATTGCTTTTCCTCGCATCTTTGTATCGTCAGCAAACTTGGCTACGTTACACTCAGTCTCTTCTTCCAAGTCGTTAATATAGATTGTAAATAGTTGGGGTCCCAGCACTGATCGCTGCGGCACCCCACTAGTTACTGGTTGCCAACCAGAGAATGAATCATTTATCCCGACTCTCTGTTCTCTGTTAGTTAGCCAATCCTCTGGCCATGCTAATATATTACCCCCAACCCCGTGAACTTTTATCTGTGCAGTAACCTTTAATGTGGCACCTTGTCAAATGCCTTCTGGAAGTCCAAATACACCACATCCACTGGTTCCCCTTTATCCACCCTGTTCGTTACATCCTCAAAGAATTCCAGCAAATTTGTCAAACATGACTTCCCCTTCATAAATCCATGCTGACTCTGCCTGACCGAATTTTGCTTTTCCAAATGTCCTGCTACTGCTTCTTTAATAATGGACTCCAACATTTTCCCAACCACAGATGTTAGGCTAACTGGTCTATAGTTTCCTGCTTTTTGTCTACCTCCTTTTTTAAATAGAGGCGTTACATTTGCAGTTTTCCAAACTGCTGGGACCTCCCCAGCATCCAGGGAATTTTGGTAAATTACAACCAATGCATCCACAATTCCTGCCACTACTTCTCTTAAGACCCAAGGATGCAAGCCATCAGGTCCAGGGGATTTATCTGCCTTTAGTCCTATTATCTTATTGAGTACCACCTACTAAGTGATTGTGATTGTGTTAAGTTCCTCCCCCACTATAGCCCCTAGACTATCCACTGTCGGAATATTGTTAGTGTCCTCTACCAAAGTGGACTGGAAACGGCTACTCGATGGTAAATCAGTGTCAGAGCAGTGGGAGGCATTCAAGGAGGAGATCCTGATGGTAGAGAGCAAGTATGTTTCCTTAAAAAAAAGGGTGAGGCTAACAAATCTAGAGCCCCCTGGATGTCAAGGGACATACAGGGTAAGATAAAGAAAAAAAGGGAAGCTTAAGACAGATGCCGAGAACGCAATGCTGCAGAAGTGCAGGGGTGCAATTAAATAATATATCAGGAAAGCAAAGAGAAAGCATGAAAGAATGTTGGCAAGTAAAATCAGGGGAAACCCAAAGATGTTTTATAAACACATTAAGAGCAAGAGGATAACTAGAGAAAGAGTGGGGCTTATTAGAGACCATAAAGAAAATCTGTGAGTGGAGGCAGAAGATTTGGGTATGCTTCTTAATGAATACTTTGCATCTGTTTTCACAAAAGGGAAGGACAATGCGGACATTGCAATGAGGGAAGAGGAGTGTGAAATATTAGATGAGATAAACATAGTGAGAGAGGAAGTATTAAGGGGCTTAGCAGCTCTGAAAATGGATAAATCCCAAGGTCCGGATTAAATGCTTTTAAGAGAAACAAAAGATGAAATAGAAGAGGCTCTGACTATCATTTTCCAATCCTCTCTGGCTACAGGTGTGTACTGGAGAGGACTGGAGGACTGCTAATATTGTACCTTTGTTTAAAAAGGTAGAAAGGGATAGAACAAGTAATTACAGGCCAGTCAGCCTAACATCAGTGGTGGGAAAATTATTGGAAAAAATCCTGAGGGACAGGATAAATCTTCATATGGAAAGACATGGATTAATCAAGGACAGTCAGTATGGATTTGTTACGGGAAGGTCGTGTCTGGTTGAATTAAGGGAGGTAACACGCAGGGTCGATGAGGGCAGTGTGTTTGATGTAGTGTATATGGATTTTAGCAAAGCTTTTGATAAAGTCCCATATGGCAGACTGATCACAAAAGTAAAAGGTCATGGGCAAAGTGGCAAGTTGGATGCAAAATTGGCTCAGAGGCAGGAAGCAAAGGGTAATGGTTGATGGGTGTTTTTGTGACTGGAAGGCTGTATCCAGTGGGGTCTCGCAGGGCTCAGTGCTGGGTCCCTTGCTTTTTGTGATATATATCAATGACTTGGACTTGAATGTTGGGGGTATGATTAAGAAGTTTGCAGATGACACTAAAATCGGCTGTGTGGTTGATAATGAAGAAGAAAGCTGCAGACTGCAGGAAGATATCAATGTACTGGTCTGGTGGGCAGAACAGTGGCAAATGGAATTCAATCCAGATAAGTGTGAGGTAATGCATTTGGGGAGGTCTAACAAGGCAAGGTAATACACAATGGGGTAGAAATTCCGATGTCCCAAGTTTCTACGGATCCGGGAAGGCATCGGAAAAGCCGATTGTCAGTGCTCAATGCGCATGCGCTGAAAACCGGCTTTTCCGATCTGTCAAGCTGGACTTGACAGATTGTAGACATATCGGGAACGAGGACATTTCTTGGGCAAGATTGCGGGATTTACACATATCTTGCCTGGCAAATATCTTCAAAAATTTTGTGCCTGAAAAAGCAGGCGCAAGTGTTTTAAAACATACAAAAACATGATAAAATTAAATTATAAACACATAGTTTATTGTTAAAAAACCCTCCCCTCTACGTTAAGTTTATTTTTAACCATAATAAAAAAAACTTTTTTCAAAATCGGGAAAAAAAATTTTTTTATGACATAATAACTTTAATTTCAATTAATTTTAAATATGTGTGGTCTGTTTTTTATTTTTTATTATTTTGTTTGTTTGGTTTTGTTCCTAATAATAGCACTGAGAACTCGTAGCTACGCGAGTCTCAGTGCTATTAATGGGAACCTGTGGAAATACTTGCCTGATTGGCTGAGCAGTCACACGTGACTGCATCTTCTGTGTGGGACGGGAGCACGCTTCGCAGCGCGGGAAGAGAAGGTCTTCCCACCGGAATCCAGGGCACCTCCTAGACCTCCAGGTACTTTTGTAAAATATCTCCAGCGAGGAGACAATTACCCATGGGAAGAGCCCTAGTGGAATTTCTGGTCCATTAAATGGTACATCACTGAAAAGTGTAGAGGAACAAAGGGACCTTTGAGTGCAGGTCCACAGATCCCTAAAGGTAGCAGGCCTGGTAGATAAGGTGGTTAAGAAGGCATATGGAATACTTGCCTTTATTAGTCGAGACATAGAATATAAGAGCAAGGTGGTTCTGCTTCAACTGTATAAAACACTAGGTAGGCCGCAGCTGGAGTACGGTGTGCAGCTCTGGTCACCACATTACAGGAACGATGTGATTGCACTGGAAAGGGTGCAGAGGAAATTTACCAGGAGGTTGCCTGGACTGGAGAATGTTGGCTATGAGAAAAGATTGGAGATGCTGAGTCTCTTTTCTTTGGAACAGAGGTGGATGAGGGAGACCTGATTAAAGTGTATAAAATTATGAGGGGCTGGATAGAGTGGATAGGAAGGACTTGTTTCCCTTGGCAGAGGGGTCAACAACCAGGGGGCATAAATTTAAAGTAATTGTGGGGAGGTTTAGAGGGAAAATTTCTTCACACAGAGGATGGTGGGTGTCTGGCACTCACTGCCTGAAAGGATGGTAGAGGCAGGAACCCTCACCACATTTAAAACAATACTTGGATGTGTACTTAAAGTGCCGTAACCTACAGAGCTGCAGATCAAGAGCTGGAAAGTGGGATTAGGCTGGATAGCTCTTGGTCGGCCGGTGAGGACATGATAGGCCGAAATGATTTAAATTTCTATGATTCTGTGATTCTATGAATACCATCACCAAAAGGACTGCAGTAGTTCCAGGAGAAGGTCCACCGCCACCTTCTCACTAACATCGGTCCAGCTGAATTCCATGATATATACATGGCTGCCTGAAGTCTGCCATAGCTTACAATGTGGCACTTTTAAAGTGGAAAACCAGTGAATCTAGGGTTCTGCTCCAAATTCCTGTCCCCACCGGTGTAAATGATGACTTCGGCACTCCCCCAGCCTATGAATTCAAGCCTTTTGAGCTTAGTTTCAGCCTTTGTTTTGGTTTCTGTTTCTGCCTATGTGAGAAATAGTAAGTATAATTCAGGGTCCTCTTTAAACATTATGACATTGTAATCAGGCCAGTAAAAATTTTGCAGATGTTCCATCTAATTGTATGCTGTCATTAATGCATAGCATAAGGCCAAAATGCCCAACTTTGTTTCTAAGCATATAATAAGGCTAACAAGTTGAATGTATTGGGGTAGAAATTGTTCTTCATTGAATCTGTTTTACAGGCATAAAGTGTACGCAAAAAGAACTAATTTTAGGACACAGGATTAAGCGTCCTAAGAGTGCCTGAAAAATGTCTGAACCAAAATTGGGTCAGGCCACTGTTCAGACAGCCACTTAAGAAAGCACTAAACCCTTGCATATGCTAATGAATGTTCTGACGCCTATTTAAGGACCCTTCCCAAATGTTGGGCCTGCTCCACTCAAATTTTCAGGACATCATCATCATCATAGGCAGTCCCTCGGAATCAAGTGAGACTTGCTTCCACTCTTAACATGAGTTCTTAGGTGGCTGTACAGTCCAATACGAGAACCACAGTTTCTGTCACAGGTGGAACAAATAGTCGTTAAGTGAAGGGGTGGGTGGGACTGGTTTGCCACACGTTCTTTCCACTGCCTGCGCTTGATTTCTGCATGCCCTCGGCGATGAGACTCGAGGAGCTCAGTGCCCTCTCGGATGCACTTCCTCCACTTAGGGCGGTTTTTGGCCAGGGACTCCCAAATGTCAGTGGGGATGTTGCACTTTATCAGGGAGGCTTTGAGGATGTTCTTATAATGTTTCCACTGCCCACCTTTGGCTCGTTTGCCGTGAAGGAGTTCCGAATAGAGCGCTTGCTTTAGGAGTCTCATGGCTGGCATGCGAATTATGTGGCCTACCCAGCAGAGCTGATCAAGTGTGGTCAGTGCTTCAATTCAATGTCAGTTCTCAGGACATACATACGGCCTAAACAGTGGCTGCCGCCAAAAAGGTAGATCAATTTTAAAACTTGTTTTGAGGAGCATAACCTTCGACAGTCGCTGCCGACCACGATCATCTCCCCTCCCAGGACTTACCTCAGGGCCACTTCCAATGAGGCAGGCACCCTGCAATTATATACTTCTGTCAAACGAACAGCATGTGGAGGCACAACAGGCACTGGCAGCTCACCCTGCATATTTAGATGAGGCCCGAGGACCAAATTCTTGTGATCTTCGGACCTCCATTTGCAGGCACGGGGATCATTATTTTTGCCCATTTGGAGCTTTAAATATGGCCTAAAGGAATTTCTAAGCAATTGCCTTGCAGTCCATATCCCATAATAATCACAATTACAACCACTAAACTCACATTAAGTGGTCAAGTTTGAGAAATGGACAGGCTATTAAATGTTTCATAACTTTGGATTCTGAAACATAATTATGATCTTTATATCTTAGATTTTGCAAAGAGGTGTGCTATTTTCCTCAAAGGGTTACTTTATGTAGTACTGAATAACAGTTAAGCTTTTGAGGTGTGAAATAACTGTTTGAACTTGCAAACTGCAGGATTTTTAAAATAATAAGACAAGATATTCTATACAACTGTTATGCCTGATACATTATGAAGTCTAATTAATACAATATTGTGACAGCAAAGAAAAATTATTTTGAATAAACTGAAGCATTCCCTTTTCTCATTGGTATTCAGCAATGCTGCTGTGTATTTCAAATGGTTGATTGTGTTGAAGAGTTTGGGACATGGTCGCTTATGAAGTTCAGACTTTGACTCACAGTCAGAAGGTCATGAGGGTCAAGTTCCAAGGCAACCTCTAGCTCAAATATATTTGCCTCAGTTAGACAGGTCTCTACAGTTCGCAGCAGTCATTTGAAAGAGCTTTGTAGCATTCTTACTGCATTGGCAGGTGTAAAGAAATTCCAAGCGTGGACCCGTCTCTGCTCCTGACTGACAAGTATGCTGATGCTGAATTTTTTTATATCTTTGATTTGTTTTTGTCTTTTTATACTTGCTTCCTTTAAATTGAGAAGGAGGGATGGGGGGGGAGGGAGGAATGAATGTTGCAGTGATTAGCTGGCAGAATATCCAGCAGCTAGACCCAGACAGGAAACAAGCACAGACAGACCTTCCAACCTTTCCGAGTTCTGAAATTGGTGATATAGAGATAGACAAGCAACAGTTACGTAACTTGAATGCTAAACAAACAGAAACTTATTAAATGGGGAAAGAAGATTTACATATTGCAACTATGCATTATCTGCAATTGATTTCTTTTTTACAAGCTATCTTTTCTTACAACTTTAAAGTATTTGATTTGCTGCCGGGCTAAGGAATGGTACATGGATGTTAATGTAGATAAATGGAAGGTAATACAGCTCGGTACAGGAAATAAGAAACATCCAGACAGTGAATGAATGTCTATTAGTAAAAATAGACATGGAAAAAGACTTGGGTCATTAGGTCATTTGCATATAGGCCTAGAGGGAGTAATGTTGAAATCTGATAATAAAATAGGAGTTATCATTAATTTTTCAGAAGACCAACGGTACCTATAAAGGGATATTGATAAAATGAATTATTAACCACTCATTGAAAATATTAGGGACAAAATTCCTTGGGTGTCCTGCTTGTGTTAATTGATGGGATTGAAGGCCGATAAATCCCCAGGGCCTGATAAGCTGCATCCCAGAGTACTTAAGGAAGTGGCCCTAGAAATAGTGGATGCATTGGTGATCATTTTCCAACATTCTATTGACTCTGGATCAGTCCCTATGGACTGGAGGGTAGCTAATTAACACCACTTTTTAAAAAAGGAGGGAGAGAGAAAACAGGGAATTATAAACCGGTTAGCCTGACATCAGTGGTGGGGGAAATGTTGGAATCAATTATTAAAGATGAAATAGCAGCGCTTTTGGAAAGCAGTGACAGGATCGGTCCAAATCAGCATGGATTTATGAAAGGGAAATCATGCTTGACAAATCTTCTGGAATTTTTTGAGGATGTAACTAGTAGAGTGGATAAGGGAGAACCAGTGGATGTGGTATATTTGGACTTTCAAAAGGCTTTTGACAATGTCCCACACAAGAGATTAGTGTGCAAAATTAAAGCACATGGTATTGGGGGTAATGTATTGACGTGGATAGAACTGGTTGGCAGACAGAAAGCAGAGAGTCAGAATAAACGGATCCTTTTCAGAATGGCAGGTAGTGACCAGTGAGGTGCCGCAGGATTCAGTGCTGGGACCCCAGCTATTTACAATATCCATCAATGATTTAGATGAAGGAATTGAATGTAATATCTCCAAGTTTGCAGATAACACTAAGCTGGGTGGCAGTGTGAGCTGTGAGGAGGATACTAAGAGGCTGCAGGGGGACTTGGACAGGTTAGGTGAGTGAGCAAATGCATGGCAGATGCAGTATAATGTGGATAAATGTGAGGTTATCCACTTTGGTGGCAAAAACAGGAAGACAGAATATTATTTGAATGGTGACAGATTAGTAAAAGGGGAGGTGCAACGAGACCAGGATGTCATGGTACATCAGTCATTGAAGTTTGGCATGCAGGTACAGCAAGCGGTGAAGAAGGCAAATGGCATGTTGGCCTTCATAGCTAAAGGATTTGAGTATAGGAGCAGGGAGGTCTTACTGCAGTTGTACAGAGCCTTGGTGTGGCCACACCTGGAATATTGTGTTCAGTTTTGGTCTCCTAGTCTGAGAAAGGATGTTTTTGCTATTGAGGGAGTACAGCGAAGGCTCTCCAGATTGATTCCCAGGATGGCAGGACTGACATATGAAGAGATACTGGATCAACTGGGCTTGTATCCACTGGAGTTTAGAAGAATGAGAGGGAATCTCATAGAAACATATAAAATTCTGACGGGTTTGGACAGGTTAGAGGGAGGAAGAATGTTCCCACTGCTGGGGAGTTCCAGAACCAGGGGTAAGCCATTTAGGACCGAGATGAGGAGAAACTTCTTCACTCAGAGAATGGTTAACCTGTGGAATTCTCTACCGCAGAAAGTTGTTGGGCCAGTTCGTTAGATATATTCAAAAGGGAGTTAGATATGGTCCTTACAGCCAAAGGGATCAAGGGGTATGAAGAGAAAGCAGGAAAGGGATACTGAGGTTGAATGATCAGCTATGATCTTCTTGAATGGTGGTGCAGGCTCGAAGGGCCGAATGGTCTGCTCCTGCACCTAATTTCTATGTTTCTGTGTTTCTTACAAGGCCAATGATGGCAATGAGGTGGATCCAGATTTCCTACTCCAGGAGTTCCTGCTCCTTAGGCTCAGCAGGGATCCAGTGTTGTTCTAGAAGCTGGCACCTGTACTCCAAGTTGTGAGAGGTGTACCGAAGTCCGCAAAGCTGCATGTGGGCCCCACTAATGGGAACTCCTACTTACACACTACAATAGCATTTTAAAAACTTAGATCATGTCCCTTCTCAATTTTCTTTTCTCTAATTTAAACAGGTTCAGTTTTACTAGTTGTTCAGCTTTCTGGTTTACAAACCAACAGTTGGGAAGGTAAAGATGAGACTTGTCAACTGCATTGACTGCATGCAAACAGGGCAAATTCATTATTTTGTATTTTGTTGACAAGGTGGATCTGACAAAAAAAATCCACTTTGAACAACTGTTTTGTGTTGCTGATTAATGATAAAATTGTACAAAATATTCGATGTGCAACTTCTCCTCCAGTACAATATTTTGTGGAGCTCCCATCAGAAGTGACTTAGTGAACAGTTGCTATGTTTAGGATTGTATTTTATGGTGATCAAAGTTGAAAATTTGCATCACAGATCGACAAATTTTCTGTCAACATCTATTATGGAATGAGTCCAAATTCTGTCATTCATTTCATAACTAATTAAACACATCTTAAATGACAGAATGAAAGCATATGCAGCTGTGACTAACACTTAAAGTTATTATTTGTGGAATAAACAAAACAGGAGAAGGATTTGCACATCTGACAATCTGATGCCACATCTGCCGAGGTTTACCTTGTTTTTGTAGGATTTTGAAGAACAAACTTCAAATGTATGCTTTTCTCACACTCCGTGCTCAAAGGTCTAGATGTTCACACGATATCTTCGTTATATGCTCCATTTTGGTTTGTCTATCTATTTTCAAACATTTCTTGTAAGGTTATATTTCATTTTATCAGTGTGTTCCCCTCCATAAAGTTTTCCCATGCCCCTGTACAATATCTCAAAGAGAACTGCTCCCAGGATTCTGCTACTGTAACTGGCCACTAGGAGCCATGCAAGAGCAAGCCTTGGTCGTTGTCCCTCTGTTCGCCTTCGCAGTTGTTCTCTGGGGCAGAGATCAGGAATTTACCATCTGGGGAACAGCAGACATGAGCCTGTAAGTTATCACTTCCCTCCAGCACGCTTTGGCCTATACTTTAAAGCATTATGGTGTGGAGACTTTCTGCCAGTCTAAGTCACATCGAAAACTGCTTTCACCAAACATTCAGATATAAAGATGATTTCCTGTCGCAATTATTGTGCTGATATTATTGACACCATGCTGGGAAATTTCCTGAGTGTGCCATGTGTATCGAACCTGTTTATAAAGAGTGAGTTTACATATAGTACACCAAGGATCTTCCCTCCCCATGTGATATTGTAGCTAACTCGTAAAAGAAAACCTGTGTAAATGATGTAGAATTACATAAGATTGGAGTAAAGATGTAAGCTGATACAACCAAATCAAACCCATTATAAATCCATACTGCAATGAGTAAAAATGTAGCACATATATTGAGAAGACATGCAAAACAAGCTCAGGACAATGGTAACTTTAAATGCTGCACATCTTGCTGAATTGCAATATACTGAAGAAGGATCTAAATGAAAGGTACTGTTTTCTGATTGGAGAAAATGCAACCAACAACAACTTACATTTATATAGCTCCTTTAACGTCGTAAAACATCCCAATGCACTTCATAGTAGCGTTACCAAAAACAAAAAATTGATACTGAGCCATATAAGGAGACGTTAGGGCAGATGACCGAAAGCTTGGTCAAAGAGGTAGGTTTTATGAAGAGTCTTAAACAGGGAAAGAGAGGTGGAGGCGCGGAGAGGTTTAGAGAGGGAATTCCAGAGCTTAGGACCTAGCCTGCTGAAGGGACAGCCGCCAATGGTGGAGCGATTAAAATCAGGGATTTTCAAGTGACCAGAATTGGCAGAGACAGAAATCTCGGGGGAATAAAGGGCTGGAGGAGGTTAGAAATAGGGAGGGGCGAGGAATTTGAAAACAAGGGGATGAGAATTTTAAAATTGAGGTGTTGCTTAACTGGGAGCCAATGTAGGTCAGCGAGCACAGGGGAGATAGGTGAGCGGGACTTGGTGCGAGTTAGGACATAAGCAGCAGAGTTTTGGATGACCTCAAGTTTATGGAGGGTAGAACTAGGGAGGCCAGCCAGAAATGCATTGGAATAGTCAAGTCTAGAGGTAACAAAGGGATGGATGAGGGTTTCAGCATCAGATAAGCTGAGTGATGTTATGGAGGTGGAAATAGGCAGTATTAGTGATGGTGCAGATATGAGGTAGGAAGCAGATATGAGGTAGGAAGCTCAACTTATGATCAAATATAACAACAAGTTTGCGAACAGACTTGGCCTCAGACAGTTGCCAAATCAGCATATGTTCACATACCATTAATCAGCGCAACGTACTGCGATGAACATCATCCTGTTGACAGATTTTGTGGAAAAGTCACAATTTGGTCCTTATACCAATTTTTAGCTAAACTTTTTAACAAGAGTAATTTTCAGATGCACCCTCCCCCACTGACTGAATTCTAGGAGAATGCCTGATCTCAAACAATGGATAAAGAATGAAGCAAAACGATAGCAGTCATCACAGGTTGTTGCTATGCTGTTCAACAGAGTTGACTATCTCTCAGAAACATTCCAAACTGCTTCATGTCCAATTAATTACTTTGAAATGCAGTCACTCTTATGATAATCATGAATTTACCATGTGTTTGCCAGAAGTGACATACCTGTATTTTTAGAAATCATTTAAGTGGGTTTAATGATGTGATTCAGAGTCAACAGTCACTTAACACACAGCAGGGTCCAACAAACAGCAATGAGATATATAATCAGTTGATCTGTTTCTGTTGAAGTTGGGTGAGGGAAGAATATTGTCCAGGGCACTGGGAGAGCTTCACACTCTCATTCAAATAGTATCTTGGGATCTTTGATTTCCACTTCAGCCATTACAATAGGCAGGTGGGATCACAGTTTCATGTCTCAAAGGCGTCACCTCTGACAATGCAGCACTCTCTCAGGATTGGACATGTTAACCAAGATTAGGTGCTCGAGTCCTGGAGCGGGATTCAAATCCCAACCCTCTGATGATGACATTGCTCATGAACAAAGAAAATTGAAGCACTTTTCCGATAGCTTTCTCTGGTCCTTTCTCACTCGCTAATTCTTCCCATGTCTTTCTTTTTGTTTTGCATTCTTATTCTCCCTCTCTAAGGCTTTCTGAATTGGAAGAACACACTCGTGTGCTTCTTTGCAGAGCCCCTGCTTTTTATGTTCATAAATTCACCACGTAAGAGCAGAAGTGACGTATTTTTAAAAATTATTTAAGTATGTTTGACTTTGTGATTCAGTGCCAATGACAGGCAAGGTGAATTTCTCATGATCATTGGAGATTGGGTGGTGGGGTGGGGGGGAGGGAGGGAGGTTAATTCCCTGACATGATTGCAAATGGAAACGATCTGCATTTCATCATGGCAATCAACCAACTACTGGATGCTTATTTACTGTCGGCTAGATCCTTGCTTTCATTATGTTTCTTAAAACCTATCTCAGGAGATTTCCTTATGGCTGAGGAAAGAGAGAAGTTCAACTGGTATTTTCACACCATATGAAAAGCAACTTAGATCATTGGACATTTTTTACACCTCGTCAAATTAGACTTTGCTCTGCAATATTCGGTGGTAATGTTATCAGTTTGCTGATTACATCTGAAGTATAATTGTCTGCTTAACTGACATAAGAGAGCCTGAGATTCAGCAGTTGTGCAGCTGTTGAAACTTAAGAAGCTGCTTCTAAACCACATGCTGTATTAACTGAAGACTTTCTCAGCTGGAGCTTCTCATCCACTTTTTATAAAATCTGATGCAGTTTTTGGTCAGATTGCTGCAGTGCTTTAAACTGGTTCTTTCCAAAAAGACTATGATTGATGTAGTTCATTTTTTTGCAGAGCAAAGCAATCTTTTCAGTTAACCCCAGGGAGTATTGCTGTGTCACTTATTTTATTTAGGGAATGTGAAGGGGAATGAGGATGGGTGGGGGGGCAGGAGGATTTCTTCTGGTTGCTTTACCTCTACAACACTGTAAACACAGTAGAAAGGTCACCTCCATTCATTTTCTAGCAAAATTGTAAATAACAATGCAGTACAGTTCTGCCAGAAATAGAGAACATGAGAAATCTTACGTTATACTTACGCTAGCACGCTCCCCGCCCCACCCCTCGAGAATTAAGATACCTCTGTGATTGTGCGCACATCTGTAATTCCACTTTTCTAATGTAGCACTGAAAAAAAACAGCAAGCTCCTCCACATTCACATTGGACACAGCAACACAGAAGCTGAACATTTGCAGCTTGCTGCACATGACTCTCACATCATTCACAGGTCAAAGGTTGGCAGCAGAACTGTTTAACCTTGTGATGGTGATTAGCCTCACACCAAAGACATGATCATTTTAATCAGTAAACTCAGGGCAAACCCCATAACAATCAGGTCATTTGCATGACATCATTGATACTACACCCGTTGATTCATGGGGCTTGATTTTCATTTTCAGTGTACATCGGGCAAAGTAATTGGATTGAACCTCCTGCAGATGTTGCCGACGAGAGGTCTGAACCATTTTGATGAGTGGGCTTCATTTGCATTGAACTGCCGAGCTGCCCATGCATTTCCAATGCTAATAGGCAGCTCGGCATCTTGGCATGTGGGAAATCCAGTGGGATCAAATGGATCATTGATCACTCCAAAAGGAGAAAAAAAACAAGTAGAGAAGAGTGTATCAAACACCAACATGTGTGAATCCAAAACATAACCATAGCAGATGTTTCTGTATAATTCCATATTGCCATCTGATATTATGCACGTCATGATGCTATTGACACTGTAGTGATGGTGTAAAAAACATTCTTTTCATTCCATCAGTTATCTTTAATGTGGTTGTATATTGGGAATGGAGAGCTCCAATAAACCAACACACATATTTTTATCCAATCTATTTCCTGCTGCGTGCACACAAGCCAGGCAAACTATCCACAGTCTGTTTTACACAAAATCAAGCAAGCCCCCTGTTGGTAGTACAGAGCACAAACTGGTGGTATTGGACACAAAGAGGACAAATATGTAATTGAAGTTGAGTGCGATTTTAAACACAAAATTTGTCCAAGCTTTTGATTAGGTTTTAAGGCAGATTTTATTTTCTCTCTCAAAGTCTAAAAACTGTAGATATGCTCTGATTTGACTGAACAGATCACATGGATGAACTTCAACAATTGTACATCCCTGTCTGATGTAAAAATAAAACGGGGAAGGTGGCTCAAATGTGGCTAACAAGGGAAATTAAGGATAGTGTTAAATCCAAAGAAGAGGCATATAAATTGGCCAGAAAAAGCAGCAAGCCTGAGGACTGGGAGAAATTTAGAATTGAACAGAGGAGGACAAAGGGTTTAATTAGGAGGGGGAAAATTGAGTATGAGAGTAAGCTTGCAGGGAACATAAAAACTGACTGCAAAAGCTTTTATAGATATGTGAAGAGAAAAAGATTAATGAAGACAAATGTAGGTCCCTTGCAGTCAGAATCAGGTGAATTTATAATGGGGAACAAAGAAATGGTGGACCAATTGAACAAATACTTTGGTTCTGTCTTCACTAAGGAAGACACAAATAACTTTCTGGAAATACTAGGGGACCGAGGGTCTAGCGAGAAGGAGGAACTGAAGAAAATTCTTATTATTAAGCAAATTGTGTTAGGGAAATTGATGGGATTGAAGGCCAATAAATCCCCAGGGCTTGATAGTCTGCATCCCAGAGTACTTAAGGAAGTGGCCCCAGAAATAGTGGATGCATTGGTGGTCATTTTCTAACATTCTATAGACTCTGGATCAGTTTGTATGAATTGGAAGGTAGCTAATGTAACCCCACTTTTTAAAAAAGGAAGGAGAGAGAAAACAGGTTAAACTGGTTAGCCTGACATCGGTAGTGGGGAAAATGTTGGAATCAATTATTAAAGATATAATAGCAGTGCATTTGGAAAGTAGTGACAGGATCGGTCCAAGTCAGCATGGATTTATGAAACGGAAATCATGCTTGACAAATCCTCTAGAATTTTCTGAGGATGTAACTAGTAGCATAGAACCAGTGGATGTGGTGTATTTGGACTTTCAAAAGACTTTTGACAAGGTCCCACAAAAGAGATTAGTGTGCAAAATTAAAGCACATAGTATTGGGGGTAATGTATTGAAGTGGATAGAGAACTGGTTGGCAGACAGGAAGCAAAGAGTAGGAATAAACGGGTTCTTTTCAAAATGGCAGGCAGTAACTAGTGGGGTACTGCAAGGTTCAGTTCTGGGACCCCAGCTATTTACAATATACATTAATGATTTAGACAAAGGAATTGAGTAAAATATCTCCAAGTTTGCAGATGACACTAAGCTGGGTGGCAGTGTGAGCTGTGAGGAGGATGCTAAGAGGCTGCAGGGGGACTTGGACAGGTTAGGTGAGTGGGCAAATGCATGGCAGATGCAGTATAATGTAGATAAATGCGAGGTTATCCACTTTGGTGGCAAAAACAGGAAGGAAGAATATTATCTAAATGGTGACAGATTAGGAAAAGGGGAGGTGCAACGAGACCTGGGTGTCATGGTACATCTGTCATTGAAAGTTGGCATGCGGTACAGCAGGCGGTGAAGAAGGCAAATGGCATGTTGGCCTTCATAGCGAGAGGATTTGAGAATAGGAGCAGGTAGGTCTTATTGCAGTTGGTCTCCTAATCTGAGGAAGGACATTCTTGCTATTGAGGGAGTGCAGCGAAGGTTCACCAGACTGATTCCCGGGATGGCGGGACTGACATATGAAGAAAGACTGGATAGACTAGGCTTATATTCACTGGAATTTAGAAGAATGAGAGGGGATCTCATATAAACATATAAAATTCTGACGGGATTCGACAGGTTAGATGCGGGAAGAATGTTACCGAAGTTGGGGAAGTCCAGAACCGTGGTCACAGTCTAAGGATAAGGGGTAAGCCATTTAGGACTGAGATGAACAGAAACTTCTTCACTCAGAGAATTGTGAACCTGTGGAATTCTCTACCACAGAAAGTTGTTGAGGCCAGTTCGTTAGATATATTCAAAAGGGAGTTAGATATGACCCTTACGGCTAAAGGGATCAAGGGGTATGGAGAGAAAGCAGGAATAGGGTCCTGAAGTTGCATGATCAGCCATGATCATATTGAATGGTGGTGCAGGCTCAAAGGGCCAAATGGCCTACTCCTGCACCTATTTTCTATGTTTCTATGTAACAGAGGGGACTGCAGCAAGGCACAAAGCTGAGCTGGGCTGGCCCGGTCTGTTCCACTATTCCGATTGATAAAGAATCCATTTAGGACAGATCACCTTTACAAAAAAATATTTTAAAGGATTAATTAAGAACACTTAAAATGTCCTGCATGAATTGTCTTATTCTGGGAACGATTTAATCTATTTAGTTGCACAAAACAACCAATGTTTAGATGACTTCACTGCTCTAGGCTTGGTTGTACAGAATAATGTTGATATAGACCTGACCATAATTGCATGGGAAGGAAAAGTAAAAATGTTATACCTTTCAATCAAATTAAAAATAAATACAAAGAACAGAAAATTGGATAAGCATCTTATGCTTGAATTATGTACAAAAGGTGTGAATGGGATGTGGTTTATTACATTGGACTTTCATGGATCATGATATATCTTTATCTAGTGTTAACTATTGGATATGGTATGGACATTGCCTTTCAAAAAATTGTGGTCTAATATATGTAGACTGGTTGAAGTTAGCAAGCTAGTCAGAAGGAATTACTATTTCAAGGCCAGCATCCACATAGGTACAAACTGTTCAGGGATGTCCAGCTGCTTCTCCACACAGATGATCTCCAGATCAGTTTTTGCTATGATGTTTCTCAGAATCTCAATATCCCGGATCACACTACTATCTGTTTGGTCCAGGACGCATCCTTGTCGACTAATATTATCTTTAATGATGATAACTCCATCAACCTTCAGACTGCACTTGCACTTTATTAGGAATCCCATCAGATCCTTATCAGTTAAATGTCCTGCAAAGGGAGAAAAATTGTACTTAAAACCTGACCTTTTCAGTTTATTTTTAATGCGTTTATTGTTTTTATGTTTTCCTTTCTTTTGGTCTTCTTGTACCATACACCACTCTCAGCCAAGAAAGTAAAAAGCCAAGTTTATTCCTGAGCACTGCATATGCTATTCTATATTGTACTGTCTTGAGGTGCACAAATGTGGCCTGAGTGATCCTCCTTCCTTTTCGATGGGCAAGAGCTTAGTCTTTATTTAGCACCTCTCCATAATGATATGGCCGAGCTTGATTTCTACAGGTATATATATTTCAAATGATCCAAAGTTATCAACCCAATTATATATTTTTTTTTAAATCAGTTTTGGATCCTGTTATCTGCTCTATCCAATTAGTTTAATTTTTCAATATTAGCAAATTTCAGAAAAACATGATGGGAAAGTGTGACACTTCTGGGAAGTATACACCAAACACAAGACTGCCCATTGCTTATGAATGGATGGAAAATCTAGCAATAACATTTAAATGGTAACGGTATCAACATAAAAGCAGATTTGTTCCTGTTGTAATACTCTGCAGTACTCTAATCGTGACTCACCTGTTACCCACTGAATCCAGATGACATCATATTTTTTGATGGGTGGAGTGAAGTCCTGTAAGGCAAAGCAGAAATAATCCTTCACTTTTGTCACATCTTTTCCTATGTAGGAAAGAGCCTCAAATAGAAAGTTATCCATCATGTCCACCACATCGACAGAGGAGAAGACTGGCAGCAGGACATGTCTGGTGACTCTGCCAATGCCACAGCCACAGTCTAAGGCATATTTGGTATCAGCCTTTCCTGGACCCTGTCAAGATTGAACGTACATTATTAGTTTATAATAGATTGATATTGGATAGACATATAATCAGAATGTTTATGCACAGGTACTGCCTTTAAAGCATCTCTATTGTTGTAGAGGAGAGATGCATAACATATGACCTGTGTCAAAATCCAACCTAAAAGACTATATATGCCAGCTCTCTATTATCTACTAATCAAGCATTGTTTTTTTCATTCCCAGGACTGTTTCAGAATTTTAGTGTTGTCTTTTATCTTGAAAGTTTTCAGGCTAGATGTGTCTGTGCAGGTCTGTCAGAGAGTGTAAGAAGGATCGCACAAATGATGGCGGTGGGTGGGTGGGAGCTGTGGGTGGAATTGTGCTGGAGTCTTTGTGAAGGAAGAGGAATTCTTGAGGAGGAGGAGAGACAAGGCAGACACTTGGCATTTGCCTGCAGGCAGCTTGGAAATTACGTTATAGGACCCAGGCACATTAGACATATTGGAAGAGATCTGCCTTCACTATCTTTGCTTCAGAACGGAGGCAGTCACCAAGTTGTGCTGTATACTGCAGCATGATCTGCGGACCATGTCCAACACAAGGACACTTCTATCTGTTGTGGTTAAAGTCAGGACTGCATTGAACTTTTATGCTACTCGCTCATTTTAAGCCACTACTGGTGATAGTTAAGTCAATTGTCTGTGCACCGCCGCATCAAGAAGGTCACTGGAGTCTTGTTTACTTAGGGGCAACACATTTGTCATTTTCGCAACAGTAAGTAGGGAGTAACTGGAGAGAGGTCAGCATTTTTACCAGATGGATTCCCAAAAGTATTGGGACTCAATGACACCAAAGTTGCCATCAAGGTATCGTCCAACAATACCATGACACAAATGAATCAAAATTAATTTCATTCTATCAAAAGCAAAGGTGGTCTCGGCCCCCCAGAATTGAATAATGCAAGTGACAGCCAGATACCCTGACAGCAGCCATGATGTTTTCATCTTGCGACAGCTAGCGGTGCCAGAGCTCTTTGGACATTTGGCTGTTGCGGAATCCATTCATCCAGAATGATCCCGAAATCCTATCATTGCACCATCCAATTGGTTCTTGAATGATTCCAGAGTTTTGGTCTCCATTACTGCGTCCGGAAATCCATTCCGGACATTCTTTGTGTGAAGAAGAACTTCCTGATATCAGTCCTACAATTGCCTTTAATTAGTTTGAACATGTGGCTCTTTTCTTATTCTTGCAATTTAATTGAAAGTATATTTCCATAGTTACCTTTTCCATAATGTTGATTAACTTAAATACTTCTAATTGATCATCTCTAAGGCATTTTCTTTCAAAGCTGAAAGCTCAAGCTTCTCCAGTCTTTCCTAAGAACTGAGAACTTTTAAGGCTAGGTATTAAACTTATGGTTCTGCTCTAAACCATCTCCATAGCTTGTGTCTTCATGACCAGTCTGACCGTAGCACGAGACGGTTTGATCTTGATTGCCCCGATTTGTATTCCACTGTTTTGGATACATAGTTCAACGTTCTATTGGCTTTGGTCATTGTTGCTCTGCATTAGTTGAACTTATCGTGCATAAGAACATAAGAACTAGGAGCAGAAGTAGGCCATATGGCCCCTCGAGCCTGCTCCGCCATTCAATACGATCATGGCTGATCCGATCATGGATTCAGGTCCACTTTCCTGCCTGCTCCCCATAACCCCTATCCCCTTATCGTTTAAGGAACTATCTATTTCTGTCTCTGAGGCAGTGAATTCCACAGATTTACAACCCTCTGAGAGAAGACATTTCTCCTCATCTCTGTTTTAAATGGGCGGCCCCTTATTCTAAGATTATGCCTTCTAGTTCTAGTCTCCCCTATCAGTGGAAACATCCTCTCTGCATCCACCTTGTCAAGCCCCCTCATAATCTTATACATTTCGATAAGATCGCCTCTCATTCTTCTGAATTCCAATAAGTAGAGGCCCAACCTACTCAACCTTTCCTCATAAGTCAACCTCCTCATCTCCGGAATCAACCTAATGAACCTTCTCTGAACTGTCTCCAAAGCAAGTATATCCTTTCATAAATATGGAAACCAAAACTGCACGCAGTATTCCATGTGTGGCCTCACCAATAGCCTGTATAACTGTAGCAAGACTTCCCTGCTTTTATACCTCATCCCCTTTGCAATAAAGGCCAAGATACCATTGGCTTTTCTGATCATTTGCTGTACTTGCATACTAACCTTTTGTGTTTCATGCACAAGTACCCCCAGGTCCCGCTGTACTGCGGCACTTTGCAATCTTTCTCCATTTAAATAATAACGTGCTCTTTGATTGATTTTTTTCTGCCAAAGTGCATGACCTCATGCTTTCCAACATTATACACCATCTGCCAAATTTTTGCCCACTCACTTAGCCTGTCTATGTCCTTTTGCAGAATTTTTGTGTCCTCCTCACACATTGCTTTTCCTCCCATCTTTGTATCGTCAGTGAACTTGGCTACGTTACACTCAGTCCCTTCTTCCAAGTCTACTAAGACTCCTAAGTTTTCAGATTCATCCTCGGTTATTACAGCAGCATTCATGGAGTACGTGTGTTACTTACTTTTCCTTCCTATATGCAGTGTGTAACATTCGTCTCTTTACATTTCATCCACCATGGCTCTGCCCACTTACATAGTTTGTCTGCAATTACAGATCTTTTCATTCCAATTCCAATATGTATAGAACCATTCAGTCTGTGGCCCCGAGGTCTTGTGTTGTCCCTTAATTGTGCGGACATTGGTTTCAAACTTATAATGTTTATAAATGAGCAATGTAAACATGTTATGAAGCTGCCTTGTTACTTTCAGTCGATGCTAGCCTATGATATACAACAGTTGGGGGCTTTAAAATGTAATTTGACAAAAGGAAGTAAAAAAGAAAGTGATCCAACTCTAAGAAGGTAATTATAATGTGAAAAATATTATTAAAATGTTGAAAATTAAGTTCAGAGAGGGAAATCATGTAAAACATTCATCGCCTCAGAGTACAACATAGTGGAATGGCAGGAATCCAATCACAGTCAGTAAAATCAAACTGAAGTTTGGTTTAAGAGCACTAATGTGTAAAGTTTTTGTATTTGGGGTTCTACTAGCCTGTGTATGGATACAGAGCGTATACTGCAAATGTTACAAAAATACCTCTCACTCATGTTTGGTGCCAGTTTATATATACTTTCAATCATTCAATGTGGTTCATTTTTAATGGTATACCATGATTAGCTCTCTTTGCTAGTGAAAATATTTTATTGTACGAAAGAAAAACAATTAAATAGCCAAACTAGTTAAGCATAGTGATGAAATTCATAACGATTCATCCCAAACCATTTGAATGGATATGAAGAAATCCCAAAGCAAGAACCAAACAGCTTGTTCTTTGAAAATATTTTTTTTGTTTTAAATTCATCCAATCACGTATCTGCATTCGATTTCACCCTGTGAAAAACCTGTTGCTGTGTGCAAATTTATTAAATCACTTCTTTACCAAAATCTTCAACAAACTCATGCTCTTACGTGGGGCTATATGAATGATTTCTAATTTGGGAAATAAGGCCAAACCAATCCAAAGATTAAGTACTTAAGCACACTCATGTAGCTCTGGGTTTTCCGCATCAAGGAATGAAAATAGATTAGGTTTTGAGAGCATAAAAATTATCAATTAGCCACTTTTAGCCTTTTGACCTTTGAGTGATGAGCAGAGTTTACTATTATTTGCAGGACAAAGTGCTGCTGCAGCTTTGTGTATGCATGATTGGTGGAAGACTGGCCAGAAAGGAAGGAGCATAATAGTTTCTGAATTTGAAAACTTGTACCATTGGTATATGAGAGTAAATATAAAATGACATTTTTAAACATGGAAAACAATGCTTCTTCCGAGATGACAATGGTGGATGCTGCGTCCATCGTTGTAAGCGTATGATGTAGTGTGTATGGATTTTAGCAAAGCTTTTGATAAGGTCCCACATAGCAGACTGGTCACAAAAGTAAAAGCCCATGGGATCCAGGGCAAAGTGACAAGTTGGATCCAAAATTGGCTCAGAGGCAGGAAGCAAAGAGTAATGGTTGATGGGTGTTTTTGCGACTGGAAGGATGTTTTCAGTAGGACTCCG
Organism: Pristiophorus japonicus; assembly: GCF_044704955.1. Classification (NCBI taxonomy): domain Eukaryota; kingdom Metazoa; phylum Chordata; class Chondrichthyes; family Pristiophoridae; genus Pristiophorus; species Pristiophorus japonicus. Next base: position 93,680,982 of record NC_091984.1, read on the forward strand.
CAGGGCTCAGTACGAGGTCCCTTGCTTTTTGAGATATACATCAATGATCTAGACTTGAATATAGGGGGTATGATTAAGAAGTTTGCAGATGATACTAAAATTGGCTGTGTGGTTGATAATGAAGAAGAAAGCTGCGGGCTGCAGGAAGAGATCAATCAACTGGTCAGATGGGCAGAACAGTGATAAATGGAATTTAATCCAGAGAAGTGTGAGGTAATGCATTTGGGGAGGGCTAACAAGGAAATGGAAAACACATTAAATGGTAGGATACTGAGAAGTATAGAGGAATAAAGGGACCTTGGAATGCATGTCCACAGATCCCTGAAAGTAGCAGGCCAGGTAGATAAGGCGGTTAAGAAGGCATACAGAATGCTTGCCTTTATTGGCCGAGGCATAGAATACAAGAGCAGGGAGGTTATGCTTAAACTATATAAAACACTAATTAGGCCACAGCTGGAGTATTGCCTGCAGTCCTGGTCACCACATTACAGAAAGGACGTGATTGCACTGGAGAGGGTACAGAGGAGATTTATGAGGATGTTGCCAGGAGTGGAGAATCTAAGCTATGAGAACAGATTAGATAGGCTGGATTTGTTTTCATTGGAATAGAGGAGACTGAGGGGAGACCTCATTGAGGTGTATAAAATGAGGGGCCTAGATAGAGTGGATAGAAAGGACCTATTTCCCTTAGCAGAGGGGTCAACAACCAGAGAGTATAAATTTAAAGTAATTGGTAGATTTAGAGGGGATTTGAGGGGAAATTTCTTTATGCAGAGGGTTCTGGGGGTCTGGAACTCACTGGTAGAGGAAAAAACCCTCACCACATTTAAAAAGTACTTGGATGTGCAACTGAAGTGCCGTAACCTGCAGGGTTACGGACCTAGAGCTGGAAAGTGGGATTAGGCTGGATAGCCTCTTGTTGGCCAGCACGGACACGATTGGCCGAAATGGCCTCCTTCCGTGCTGTAAACTTTTATGCTTCTATGATGGTCTTGGGAAAAGCAGAGGCATTGCCCGATCTTTCTCTTTGGGATGTTGATTGACCTGCTGTGCATTTGCAGCAGTTTGTTTTTATTTTATATTTTTATTATACATTTCTTTTTATCTCTACATTATTATTCTTTTTTTATGAGCATGGCTCCCTTGTTTCCTACCCCTCTCCCCTGTATTTTCTACATTCTTCTGTATACTCCATGCAGTCAAGAAGGCAGGTGAGCAATTATGTCTAAGTTTTCTTTTGTTCAGTTGGGTATCTGATACATTCAAAAACCATGCTTAAGAGACTTCAAACTAAACTACTGAGAAATTAACCATAGAGTTTCAGTTTGCCCAATATGGATTGAGCATGCTCACCCGTAAGAACATACCTCACATCTAAGTCTACAGAGTGTAGGTATAGCTTGATAAAGCTAAGGTTTAAAGTCCCCCAGGTGCATACAGGCTTAGAGCTGGATTTTATAACTGTGCGTACTGCCAGTATAGGCCAGTGGTAAGCTTCCGACTGTCCAGCCAGAACCATCTTATTTATTTTGGCATTTATTTTCAGGGTTATCTGGAGCTAAGTCCGAAACATTCCAGCCTAAGTGACAGATCTACTCTCCCAGGTTTCATGTGAGAGACAGATTGACTGCTCAATCAACAACTGGGCCCTTGTGTATAGTGACCCACCAAGGCTCAAATATTAGATTACTGAGTCTGCCACAGAGCATTGGTTTGGTTCCAAACTTCCATTTCCAGGCATGCCATTTTGGGGTCCGCTCATCTCCTGCCATCGCCAAGAATGATAGTTACTATGTGGTTTGTTGGACAATCAGACAGCTATTTGGAACTCCTCATGAGTGGCATAATGAGCAGCAGAATTCACCATTCATTGGTATATGTCCATGCTATGGTCAGGAGGATGGCGACAATATGCTTTGATGAATTGTGTTGCTCACCATGCTCCTGGGACCAGCTGCACTAGCATTTCCACCTTACTCACAGCTCCAAGACTGCACTGGTCAAGGTGACCAGTGGCATCCTTTGTCACTACTACTGTGGTTGGCAATGTCTCCTTATTTTCCTAAATCTCTCTGTGGCAGTTGACACCGATGACCATTTCATCTCCATTGTCTCTCCTCTATAGCACTGCCCTAGCCTGGTTCTGCTTCTACCTGTCGTAACAGTCAGCACAACTTTTGCAATGGCTTCTTTTCCCACCCTGCATGGTCACCTTAGGTGAGCCTCAACTCTCCATTCTTGCTTCCTTCATTTCCTTGTCCACATGCTGCCCCTTGGTGACTTAATTTGTTGGCATTGGGTCAGCTTTTACATGTATGTTGATGACACCCAGACCTGGATCTCTATTACCATACCCTGCCCTTTCACCCTTTGATTCTTTGACTACTGCTGTGCTGCCAACTGATTAGCTGACATCAATTCCTGTATGAGCAACAATTTCCTTTAACTCGACCTCATCAAGATTGAAGCTGTCCTGTTTGGCTCCCACCAAAATCTCCAGACCTTTACTTCTAAATCCATTCATCTCCTCCAATGCCCATTTTGGCTGAGCTTGATTAAAAGCAACCACAGTTTAATCCTAAACTGCTCTTCAAATCCCACATCCTTGCAATCACCAAGGCCACCTATCTTGACTTGTGCAACCTCACCCACCTGCATCCATACTTCACTCCCATTGCTACTTAAACGCTTATTTATGCCTTATCACTTCGAGACTTCATTACTCCAATGTTCTCCTGAGTTCTACCTTTCACGAATTGCAACTTTCCAAAACTCCACTGCCCATATACAATTTCACATGAAGTTGTGCTGCCCAATTCTTACCAACCTTCTTTGGCTCCTCATCCCAATGCAATTTCCAAAGTCCTTTCCCTATCTGCTCCAGCCATGGCCTCAGCATGCCCTACCTCTTCAACCTCCCTAAGTTCCAGCATGCACTCTCTGCTTTCTGACTCTTGCTTCCTTTTCAGCTCCCAGTTCTCTCCATCTTCAGTGGCAGAACCTTCAGTCATCTCAGCACTTCTCTGGAACTCTCTCCCTAAACTCCCCACTTTGCTAGCTCTCACTTTTTTTTTTAAATTTTTCGTAGCCAATCTTTCCAATTCTTTGTCAGATTACAAACGCCAGAGGTCACCTTGCACACATCAAGGATCACCCTGCGCTAATGCTCTTAGCCAAAAGATCTAGAGCCCAAGCACCGTTCCTGGAAGTACTGCAATACCAGGTTCGTGCCATGGAGGTGGATGGGTCAGCAACCCCACACACACACCTATTTCCAAAAAGCATAGGAGAACCACCTTCCTGATCCAGGGAGAACCACGTTGGGGTCATGGTTACTCCCCTGTCAGGTCAGTTACGCATGATCTTAGCCAAAAGGCCGCTTTGCTAGCTCTCACTGCTCCTTCAAATGCCTCCTTAAAACCTATCTGTACCTCTCTTGCTTTTGGTCACCGACCCCCAACCCTTTTCCCACCACTGCTTGGTGTCTGATTAATTTGTTTCACCCCAATAAAGTGTGTTGGGATATTTTATTTCATCAAAGATGCTATAAAAATGCACATTTTTCTTGTTGTTGCTGCATGAGCCCTGACAGTGCTGGAAAGCTGTTCAATCATGGGGGTATCACAGCTGAGTCTGATCCTGTTCTCACATACAAATATCCACACATGCAAATAGGGTTTGATGGCTCGCAATGAGGAATGGAAACCTGGCTGATTTTAGCTCCCCTACAGCTAACTCAGTACAGACTGAGATTGAACCTGGGACCTTCCTGGCATGGCTCCAAACTTTTGCGCTCTATTCTCCAACTTTGGCATACCTCACTTTAAGGGGTACAAAATTCACCTTGTTTTTTTAAAGAGTTAAGTAGTGTCACAGTAAATGCCGCTCTTGAATTATACTTGAAGTTAGCCTAGAAATTACTACCATATTGATTTAAGTGTACAGAAGTGCATTTATGTAACAATGGTCTTTAGACATACATTATTTACAGAGTCTGTTAACTATCTGTAGCTGCAGCATTGGACTTACTCCTACAAACCTCCTCAGAAACGTACTGGAGGCCTCCACATCTATGCTGTTGAGTTCCAAAAAGTCTCCCATCATACCCTCCTCTGTTGCTGGCACCTCTTCATAGAAGCGTTTAGCTCTGGCGTAGAACTGAATTTCACCATTAATAACTTCACTTGTCAAAGTGAACAGTTTCACTGAAAGGGAAAACAAAAATATAAATTATGTCGATATGGAAAGAATTTAAGCTGTTTACTAAGCTTGTCATTTAACATTCTCTCTCTCTCTCTCATTCATTGTTTAGCTTGTTCGTTTGTAAGCCTCAATTAGAGTGCTTTTAGAGGAAAAGGTTTGTAATCTGCCACAATGCTTGTCCAAATAGTTTGCAATGAAATTTCACAATGAGATGTTGCCAGAGAAAAATTGAGTTAGGGCTATTTTTTGAATGTTATTCATTAAATCACCCATTTGCTCGAGGTTGCCACACCTGATATATATCACGTATTTGAAAAATTGTAAGATTATTCTAAACTACTCGTCACACTCCATCAACAAACCAAGCTTGTGTTTACTTAAAGTTTTTGGCGTGCAGCAAAGACATTAGCACTTTACTTCCCAGTGAAAATGGCTGGGAAGTGGGCTATTAGATAAATTAATTGGATTTTTGGACAAGAAGATATATGATGTGGTTTCAAATAATTGAAAACATTAATGTCTCCTTAGCTTCAATCAAAATTGAATGTTTGGTGTTTAATAGTTAAGGACCAAAGACCTTCAAAGTTTAGCATTTGGCAACTTTGTTTGGCAGTGATTTATCACCCTGTACCTCTGTCTCCACATGTCTGTTTTTGTAAGGACGGTGTTTTTCTGAGCTCGTTTTTGGAACTTTTGTTTTTTTCTCCATGTGTGAGCAGGCAGAATCTGCCATCAAAATAGAATCGCACCATCAATCCATATGGCAAAGCCATGTAAAGACACCCGGCTGGAGTTAGCCAAGGGTGTTACTGTTCTTACATGAGTTTTTTTTTTAAGTGAACCAAACAAGCTCAGCTTTTCATACATATGTTATGCAGTGATGTCCCACTTCTCAGTCATTTCATGTGGAACTGAAAGGCTGTAAATTGTCCCAAAGGGAGAGAGGCCATGTGATTTTGGCATTGATTCTGAAATGCCTAAAGCTGGTTGAATCGTGACACAATATATCAGTGCTCCAATAAACTGTTAGGATGTGGGTTTGTACCCATAATTCTCCACAAGGCAATCAAATTACTATTCTTGACCATGTTGTTAGGATAAAGGCACTAAATGGAGACCAGATGTTATTGTGCATCTTGTAAAAACTAACTCCAAGCAGAATTTGCAAAGGCCTTGGGAGCTGCCCTTGTGTGCCATCTCGTTCAATAAGTGCTTCATTGCCTGGCCCAGAAAAACTAAAACACAGGGGAAGAAAATATATAAAACTGGAGGGCAGGGAACATTATAACAAAAAGAACAGGCACAATTGTTAATATTGTTACTGCCTTGAATCTATTCAAGAGAATGGTGAATTTCAAATCCAGTGTAACCTCCCAAACACTACTGTTATTTGAAGGGTTTCATAGATGAGATTTTGAAGTAAAAGTTTCTGTGTGGACAGGGCTTTTTTCAAATGTTTCTAAAACATCACTATTACTTAGAGGGGGTTCAACGACAGTTCATTAGATTGAATCCTGGGATGAGAGGGTTGTCCTATGAGGAGAGATTGAGTAGATTGGGCCCATCCTTTAGGGAGTTTAGAAGAATGAGAGTAAATCTCATTGAAACATATAAAATTCTGAGGGGGATTGACAGGGTAGATGCTGAGAGGTTGTTTCCCCTGGCTAGAAAGTCTTGAACTAGGGAGCATAGTCTCAGGATAAGGGTCGATCATTTAGGGCTGAGATGAGGAGAAATTTCTTCACAACAGGGAATTCAGGAAAAGTGTCTTCACCCCAATTCTCTACCCCGGAGGGCTGTGGATACTCAGTCGTTGAGTACATTCAAGGCTGTGATAGATTTTTGGGCTCTAAGGGAATCAAGGGATTTTGGGGATAGGGCATGAAAGTGGAATTAATCAATTGGATCAGTTATGAACTTATTGAATGGCGGAGCTGGCTCGATGGGTCGAATGGCCTATACCTGCTCCTATTTCTTATGTTCGTATGTTCTTATTACAATAATGGCAGAGGACCCAAATTCTGTCACCATATTGGAAAGTGTAAATTTGACAGTCTGTTTCCCAAATGCAGCTTCTTAAAACTCTTACACAAATATTCTCATTTATTCTAGAAATTCTATGAAGAAAGCACAAAGCCCCTGATCACATTTAATGGGCACTGTGTCCTCTGGATTTTTCTACAATCTCTGGAATAGGCTACTTTACTTTCCCTAAGTTTTCAAACTGGAATTTTCAGGCATAAGAGACCTGCAAGAGGGATTATGAGGATCATCAGATTTATGTCCCCCATCACTTGACACAGAGACTGCCTCCGGCTCAGAAACAGGTCATTGGACCCAACTGGTCTGTGCCAGCGTTTATGCTCCATACAATCCACCTCCCACCCCTCTTCATCTAATCCTATCTGAATATCCTTCTTCTCCTCCCTCATGTGCTTATCTAGCTTCCCCTTAAATGCATCTATGCAATTCAGCTCAATGGCTCAATTACTCCCTCTGGTAGTAAGTTCCACATTCTTCCCACCCTTTGGGTAAAAACATTTTTCCTGAATTCCCCGTTTGATTTATTGGTGACTATCTTATATTTATGGCCACTAGTTTTGGTTTCGCTGCAAGTGGACACATCTTCTCTACATCGACCTTGTCAAACCCCTTCATAATTTCAAACACATTCATTAGGTCATCCCGCAGCTTCCTTTTTCTAGAGAAACGAGCTCCAGTCTGTTGAATGTTTCCTGATAAGTATAGCCTCTCAGTTCAGATATCATCCTTGTGAATCTTTTTTGCACTTTCTCCAGTTTTTCTATATCAATTTTATAATATGGAGACCAAGGGGCCGAAATTGAGCCTCGCCCCAAACGGGCACACCTACCGGTTTTGAAAGTTTTTCCTCCGCCCCATTCCAAGGGGTGGAGATACCGGAGAAATTCAGCACTTTGAAATATTATTGGCCTCAGTGCGGTGTTCTGGTCGGGTGGGGGGCGGAAATGCACTTGCAGCAGGTCCGCCACCCCGACCAGTCACGTCGCACTGAAGCGTCATAATGTCTCTTCCCTTCAGTTGAAGGGGAGGGCCACTGCAAACTCTGTAGCCACTTCAGTGGCAAACACTGGGCCACCAGGAAGGGGATACCAGGCCGCCTGTTGGTGGCCCGGCCGAACCTGCGACCATGATTGTCGGACTGAATTGGCAGTTGGCCAACAAAAAAAATAACATGGCGGCCACGGCAGTGCGCCCTCCCCTTTAAGGACGGCCGGGCCGCCATGCCACAGAGAGCTGTCCGAAGCACTGACCTGCGGTGGAGCTATTCCCACGGAGCAATACCGGGAAAAGAGAAATTTTCCAAGAAGCAATATTGCGAGGGGGTCCCCGGCAGTCGGTAAGGGGTCAACACGTGCATGCCGCGAGGGAAAAATGGGTGGAGCGGTCCTGGACACTGCTCCAAACCTGAGGAAGGGCAATTTCCAAAACAGCGGCCCCTCCGCAGAGACCCGGTGGCTATTCTGTGCTGCCCCGTGGCCTGCCGCTTTCAGGCGGCCAGAGGCCTTATCGGAAGAAGCAATTTTGGCCCCTCAAACTGCTCACGGCACTCTCAGTCTAGTCTAATCAAGAATCGATACAACTTTAACATAACTTCTCTTCTTTTCAATTCTATCCATCTAGAAATGAACCACAGTGCTTGGTTTGCCTTTTTATGGCCTTATTAACTTGCATTGCTACTTTTAGTGATGTGTGTATTTGTACCCTAGATCCCTTTGCCCCTCTACTCCATTTAGACTCTTATTTTCCAAGCAGTATGTGGCCTCCTTATTCTTCTGACTAAAATGTAACACCTCACACTTACCTGTATTGAGAAGGATCGCGGCCGACTGGACGAGGATCAGTGGAGAGGAAAGCACTGGATCTGGCCGGAGGTGGATTAGAGTGAGGGAAGGATCAGAACCGGAACATCAGGTGGGGGGGAAGGATCGGGGCTGGAGCATCAAGGGGTGGGGGGATAGGAACCGGGAGATTGGGGGATGGTGGGGGAGGAGGAGAGAATCGTGGCTTGAGGAACATCGGGTTTGGAGGGAGGAGTCTGGTAAGGCGATCGGAGGTCTCATGGGGCTGGGGCGGGGCAGGGGGGGCGCATGGATTGGAGGCTTGGTGGGCGGTTGCAATCGTGGATGGTGGGTGAGGTAGGGCCGCTGGATCCAGGAGGAAAGTGTAAAGGAAATTATCTCCTCAATCCAGCAGTCCTCACCTTATTTTACCTGGTGGGTTCCCCGAGGCTTGAAAAACCTGACCAGTTAGAGTTAAATTTGTAATGGTGGTTAAATCTGAGGCATGCCAGCCTCATTATAATATTTAAATTGAGACCTGCCTTATGGGAATGGGTTGGTTACCCACCCCCCTATCCCGCCTCCAATAAAACTGATTGGGATTTCACTTTTGAACACTTTAACCTCCCACCGACTCCAACCTACCATTTTTGGTGGGTTAAAATTCCCCCCATTATTTCTCAAAGAAACATTTTCTACCAGGATAGCACCTTTTTTTTTGTGTAACTAACATCGTCTTTTGGAATTAAGGACAGGAGTCCAAAGAGTGCTCAGGGATCCCTCACACAGAAAAGTTTCTAAATCTCTGTTGCATCCAAAAGCAACAACATCTTTGTGACATTGACTACATTCTCAGATGTTTGGGCCCCTGAAAGCTATCATATTGACATGCATGCAAGCTGATTTTATGGACATGACGGTGCCATTGTGTTGCTATGTTTACGGTTTTTCTTTCTTTATACAAAACGAACCAGTCGAAACATTGAACATCTCATCTGTTTGCCAAAAGAAAGGAGCAGAGAAGTTAACCTTTATGAAAAAGCAAATTGGCCAGGATAGCCTTGAGGATGAGTTCATAGGGTGTATCCGGGATAGTTTCTTTAAACAATATGTTGCGGAACCAACCAGGGAGCAGGCTATCTTAGATCTGGTACTGTGTAATGAGGCAGGATTAATAAATGATCTCGCAGTAAAGAAACCTTCAGGAATGAGTGACCATAACATGGTTGAATTTCAAATTCAGTTGGAGGTTGAGAAAGTTGGTTCTCAAACCAGGGTCCTAAGCTTAAATAAAGGAGACTACAAAGGTATCAGGGCAGAGTTGTCTAAATTGGACTGGGAAAATAGACTAAAGTATGCAACGGTTGATGAGCAGTGGAAGATATTTAAGGAGATATTTCATAACTTGCAACAAAAATATATCCCAATGAGAAGGAAAGATTATAAGAGAAGGGATAACCATCCGTGGCTAACTAAGGAAATAAGAGATGGTATCAAATTGAAAACAAGGGCATACAATGTGGCCAAGACTAGTGGGAGGCCAGAGGATTGGGAAATTTTTAAAAACCAGCAAAAAATGACTTAAAAAATGATAAGGAGATGGAAGATAGATTATGAAAGTAAACTAGCATGAAATATAAAAAACAGATAGTAAGAGTTTCTACAAGTACATAAAAAGGAAAAGAGTGGCTAAAGTAAATGTTGGTCCCCGAGAGAATGAGACTCTAAATTAATAATGGAGATCAGGGAAATGGCAGAGACATTGAACAAATATTTTGTATCGGCCTTCACAGTAGAAGACACTAAAAACATCCCAATAGTGGATAATTAAGGGGCTATAGGGGGGGAGGAACTTAATACAATCATTATCACCAATGAAGTAGTGCTCGGTAAAATAAAGGCGGACAAGTCCCCTGGACCTGATGGCTTACATCCTAGGGTTTTAAAAGAAGTGGCTGCAGAGATAGTGGATGCATTGGTTGTAATCTACCAAAATTCCCTGGAATCTGGGGCGGTCCCAGCGGATTCAAAAACCGCAAATGTAAAGCATATTTAAAAAAGGAGGCAGACAAAAAGCAGGAAACTATAGGCCAGTTAGTCTAACATCTGTCGTTGGGAAAATGCTGGAGTCCATTATTAAGGAAGCAGTGGCAGAACATTTGGAAAAGCATGATTCAATCAAGCAGAGTTAGCATGGTTTATGAAAGGGAAATCATGTTTGACAAATTTGCTGGAGTTCTTTTGAGGATGTAATGAGCAGGGTGGATAAGAGGGAACCAGAGGATGTGGTGTATTTGGATTCCAGAAGGCACTCGATAAGGTGCCACATAAGAGGTTACTGCACAAGATAAAAATTCACAGGGTTGGGGGTAATATATTAGCATGGATAGAGGATTGGCTGACTAACCCAAAACAGAGAATCAGGATAAATGGGTCATTTTCCGGTTGGCAAACAGTGACTAGTGGGTTGCCGCAGGGAACGGTGCTGGGGCCTCAATTATTTACAATCTATATTGGAAGAAGGGACCGAGTGTAATATAGCCAAGTTTGCTGATGATACAAAGATGGGTGGGAAAACAAATTGTGAGAAGGACACAAAAAAACTGCAATGGATATAGACAGGCTAAGTGAGTGGGCAAACATTTGGCATATGGAGCATAATGTTGGAAAATATGAGGATATCCACTTTGGCAGAAATAATAGAAAAGCAAATTATAATTTAAATGGAGAAAAATTGCAAAGTACTGCAGTACAGATGGACCTGGGGGTCCTTGTGCATGAAACAAAAAAGTTAGTATGCAGGTACAGCAAGTAATCAGGAAGACAAATGGAATGTTGGCCTTTATTGCAAGGGGGATAGAGTATAAAAGCAGATAAGTCCTGCTACAACTGTACAGGGTATTGGTAAGGCCACACCTGGAGTACTGCGTGCAGTTTTGGTCTCCGTATTTAAGGAAGGATATACTTGCATTGGAGGCTGTTCAGAGAAGGTTCACTAGGTTGTTTCCAGAGATGAGGGGTTTGACTTATGAAGATAGGTTGAGTAGGTTGGGCCTATACATTTTGGAGTTCAGAAGAATGAGAGGTGATCTTATTGAAACATATAAGATAATGAGGGGGCTCGACAAGATGGATGCAGATAGAATATTTCCACTCATAGGGGAAACAAAAACTAGGGGACAGGGGGCTAGATTTTCCATTATTTTTGCATGCATAATGCCCACTTAACGTCCATTTTAACGCTGAAGTGACGTGTAACGCCCAGATATTGCCGATTTAGCCACAAAAAGGAAAATGACGCCCACTTATCGCCGAGCATTACTTTCCACATGTGCATAACACCGAGAAAAAATAATACCGTCCGCCCACTTTTTTGGGGGCGGAATCATCAGAATGGGCAATCCCAACGCCCAAAATATCACCCAGAGTTACTTTCGGCACGTAATTAAGTCTGAGATTTAATAATACCGCACGGCCATTGATTTTTTGTCGTAAAGATCACATTTGCCGAAACTAATGGCCAGTATATCACCCATCCTTACTTTTGGTACCTCGCACACACCTCGCCGACAATATCGCTTGCCGAAAAAAACGCTGGGAAGAAGTTGAACTAACCGGAATTACTCACAGCGGTATAGGCGCCATGTTCTAAATCGCATGTCACATCATTTAAAAGGCTGTTCTGCTTCAACCTCGGGGGTGTTCGGATGTACTCTGGAGGTCTTTGGAGGTGATGTGAACATCTGAACGAATATCTGAACAAACATCTTATCATACTGTGGACGATTGGTGTCTTAGTGGGGACATTCATTCTTTGTGAATAATCGGTGGAAAACAGATAGCTATTGGAATGGGGCCTGTCCTTTCTCACCCTCTCTTGATGACCACTCACATGCTGCACACTCGAGATGGCAGAAGGTACACTCGACAGCATCATGTGCCCAATGTACGACGTGACAGACTGATGAGGAGGGCCAGATGTTACACACCCCCCCCCCGCAAGTACAGGGAGAAGCAGTCTTACCTCAACTTGTGCGACACCGCCTGCCTTCGTAGACTGCGCTTCCACAAAGAGATTATCAGTGAGATATACCAGCACCATCAGGACTGCACTGTCCGTCGATGTCAAGGTCACCGCGGCACTGTCGTTCCAAGCGTCAGGTTCCTTTCAGGCCTCAGCTGGCGACATTTGCGGTATGTCTCAGCATGCCACACATTGCTGCACTAGACAGGTCACTGAAGCCCTGTACGCAGGCAGGATGGACTTTATCAGCTCCCCTATAACCAGGGAGGCACAGGCTGAGAGGGCTTTAGGATTCTACCGAATTGCTAACTTCCCCCAGGTGCAGGGAGCAATAGACTGTACGCTCATCGCGATGCGGGCACCTTTTCAGGATGCAGAGGTTTTCAGGAACTGCAAGGGATTCCACTCCCTAAATGTGCAACTTGTTGTCGACCACCAGCAAATTATTATGGCAGTGAATGCTCAATTTCCGGGCAGCATTAATGATGCTCACATCCTGTGTGAGTGCGCTGTATCTGACTTGTTTGACAATCAGCCACAAGGACAATGCTGGATGCTTGGTGACAAAGCATATGGCCTCGCCACCTGGCTGATGACCCCACTGCGTGACACCCACACCGAAGCCGAGAAGCGATACAACAAGAGCCACAGATCTACTCGCAATATCGTTGAGAAAACCATTGGAGTGCTTAAGCAACGCTTTAGATGCCTGGACCACTCAGAAGGTGAGCACCAAAATACCACCATGAGCAAGAAACTCAATTTGTGGTGTTGTGCTCAATGCTGCACAACTTGGCTATCAGGAGGGGACAAGAATTGCCAGAAGGGTTTGACGGTCCACCTCAGGAGAGAGAGGAAGAGGAGGACGAGGAGGTGGACGCCGACCTCGGGCCAGACCACCAGGCTGACGCTGAAGCCATGCCCCTGCCCCCCTGTAGACCTCAGGAAAGGGCCCGTGGTGGCATCATAGCTGCAAGAGTCTTACGTCAGGAGCTCATAAATGAGCGCTTTGCCTGAAAGAACGTTGGTGGTATTTACAAAGCTGACACACTGCTGGGTGTGCAGGTCATACATCAATGGTGGGCATCACCTTGGTGACAGTTAAAGTTTAAGCTGATTCATGTTAAGTGTAATTATACCCTTTCATGTTAAGAAATCACCAGTGTGTAACAGTGCAGCTATCTGAGCCAATGCGCAACAAGGTTATGTTAAATAAAAAACATTTAAACTGACCATTTGTCTGAAATCATAAGTATATCTGTAAAAACCACTCCACCCCACCCCCGCCCCAGCCCACAACAAATGTATCACATTTACATCATTACAATGGTCCCCATTTCCTGCAATACAGAACACAAATGCAAACTAACAAGGTAGCTCCCTCGCCCCTTGCCCCAACCCTCCCACCAAAATAGCAGCAGCAACCTAAAAATATGCCCCAGACAACACCTGCGGCCATGCACCTCACTTTCCTTCCACCCCCCCCCCCCCACCCCCACCGCTTCTCCTCCCCACCTCTACCCCTTCCCCTTCCCCTCCTGACTTCAAGCCTCCAAGCTATTCCAAGGAATTCCTCAGGCACTGCTTCATTGGGGCAGGGGGGCGGATGACGGCAGAACCACTGCTTGGACGGATATGGGAGAGGACGGTCCTGAGGTGGGAACATGCTCCGAGCCAGAGGCAAGATGTTGCTCCTGGCTCTCATGTGTCGTTGGCAATGGAGGTGCGGCACCTTGGGGTGCAGTGCCGCACTCTTGGACCACTGGGAGCCCTCTGGCACCAATGTTCCTGGCTAACAGCTGCAGGGCCTCCTCCATCCCTTCCATGTTATGTATTATTTGATGGACAAAAAAATCGGTGCCAACTATGTTCTTGGTGCTTAGTAGGCTTTTTGCTGCTGGTGAATCTCCCGCGTGCCTCCCACAACAGCCAAACAAGCACACACCCCACCCACACACACTTTCAGTCTCTCTCTGCTCCTTCTCTCTCTGTCTCCTTTTCTGTGCATGCAATGATGACCCCTGACCTCCTGAATCACAGGAAACGAGCGTTGCCATGCCGTTGCTAAGGACGGCGACACTTTATGGCAGAAAGCCAGAGAGATTTAACGCTAACGCCCATTCAGATCACTCGCGATAACGCCCAATTTTTAAAATGGAGACTAAGGGCTTTGAAAATGGGCGACAAGCCGGCGATCTGAAAACCCATTTTTATCGCCCACACCAGAAATACCGCCCATTTTTGGGTGATCTGTACAAAAGTGGAAAATCTAGCCCATAGACTCAGAATAAGGGGCCGGCCATTTAAAACTGAGATGAAGATGAATTTCTTCTCTCAGAGGGTTGTAAATCTATGGAATTCTTTGCCCCAGAGAGCTGTGGAGGCTGGGTCATTGAATATATTTAAGGCGGAGATAAACAGATTTTTGAGCGATAAGGGAGTAAAGGGTTTTAGGGAGCGGGCAGGGAAAGTGGAGCTGAGTCCATGATCAGATCAGCCATGATCTTATTAAATGGCAGAGTAGGCTCGAGGGGCCAAATGGCCTACTCCTGCTCCTATTTCTTATATTCTTATGACATCATCATTGCCACTTCCTCCTCTGCGTCTGTGCACTGTGACTCACTGTGACCCTTCCAGCTCACCACCTGCATCCTCAGGGAATTGTGTAGTTGTGTTGTGCTTGCAAACACTAGTGAGAGTAATGCAGGATGTTGTGAGGTGCTGCCTTGTTCTTGGCTACTGGAAGTACTGGCAAGCTGCTCTTCCAGGCTTACAATGACATAAAAGGTGTAAATTTTAGAATGCTGGCTGCAAGACACAGTCAACATTACAAGGCACTAATTATATATTATGGTTGTGTGCTGTTTCTATGGGAGTGAGTAAAAGTATCCAGACATAAAAGCTGGATGGAACTTGCACTATTTGAGAGAGACCTGTGAGCTACTTCTACTTCCTTTATTCCCTGCATGTTCTTATATGGAAGGATGTCCAAAGGAAATCTAGGGTTTGTGATTTCTGAGCCTTCTCCATTTCATGTCTGTTCCCTTATATTATGTTCCATCTTGTTGAAAAAGCACGAATATAGTGACAGAGATGTGGCCAACCTACAGCTCATTCTCTTTATCAATAATTGACCAGGCATCATGCAGTTGGATCATGTTATAACGATTTGATGTGTGAAAACCTTTGAAGGTGTGAGTATAACAAGGTTTTGAATTGTAATTTGGAGCTGGAATGTCTGCACTGTTAGAGTTTGAGAATATGCAATAAAAGAGCGAATAGATTATGAGAAAGCTCAGCATTGACTTGCCGTTAAGTGGAACAAGTTGACAGGCCACACTTTGTGGCATACATACTTGGTCCGTCTACCTGGTAAATGGCACTATTGGGTTGTTTTACCTTAGCAACTTTTTTCACATCTGTTCCCAGATTGTGCAGTAATATACTCAGCATGGACATGGACAAAATAATATTAGAAGTCTTCAAAGTTTTGAAAGGGTTTGAGAGGATATATAAAGATTATTTCTAATAATCAATGAGTCAGTAACAAGAGGATGTAAATTAATGATTGACACTAGAAGCATAAAGGATAATATTGGGGTAATAAATTTACCCAAAGGATTACACAACTATGAGATGTACTACCACAAGTAGCTATTGAAACCGGCTCAATCGCAACACTGAGAGCGATTCAGATAAGCACTTGAAGAGGAAAAATATTAAAGTGTTACAGGGAAAGATCAAGGAAATGGGAATGGAGTAGATAACTCCATTGTGGAGCTGGCACCTGCACAGGTATATCAGATGAATGGTCTCTTTTGTGCTGACATTTTTCAGATGCCACGAATTATTCAAAAGGCACCACTGGTGTGATTTGGTTTATCAGGCAGTACAGCAACAAGATGCAGCCAGAGGCAACTGCTAAAGAACTGGGGGGTGGGGGAATTTGTCTGCATTGCGCCCAAGGCAGAGATCCCTTACATCTGGTTACCATCCTGTTTGCTACATGCACATTTCCGATGGTATGTTAGGCAAAGGCTGAGACATTGCACCTGGGATTAAGGTAGCTTTTGACCTCTGAGCATGGCGGCCAGATGGAATTGTTTCAAGCTGCTGCTGTTCTACAGCCTGACTTTGCCCACTTCCTGTGCAGTAATTGAAGGGGAGTGGCAGACTGGGGTGGATTTGTTGTCACCAGGAAAGATAGTAAAGTTCTCCTTTGCTAGCACATGCCTTTCCCACTCCTGGTCTCAGCTTAACCATACTTGTTGATCTCATTGCAACAATCTGGAGATTTTTTTGCTTAGATTTTGCTGCCAGAACCCTGCTATTCAACTGAAAGAAATAATTGTGGAAGGGGAAGAGCTAACCTTTCATTTCAGGTGTCTCAAAAGAAGGTGCAAAGTTGCTTCCTTAAGTTGATGGAGATAACAATCAAGGGGTGAAGCAAATCCTAAATCTCCAAGCAGGGGGCTCAACTGCAGAACTGACAAAGACATTAGGCATAGTTTGCAACACACAACCTTGGCCCCTGGAATGGATTCCACTGGGGGAGAGAGATACTGAAGAGCAGGAGGATATGTAATCCAGTTGCTATATGGTAGAAGAGCATTCCCTAGCACCACCAATAGATGAAAAGACACATGCTTTAAGTGACTGAAGAGGCTAAGCACAGCTTTAAGGTATTTTTTTACCTCCTGTAACTGTGATACCTTGGCTCAGCGATAGCACCCTTGCTTCTGATCCAGAAGGTCATGCACTGCAGGGACTAGAGCACATAAACTAGGCTTACACTTCAGTGCTGCTGAGGGAGTGCTGCATTGTTGGAGGCTTTGGGACTAAAATTTAGCCCCGCCCGAAACGGGTCACACCTACCGTTTTTAAAGTGTTTTTACCGCAGCTTCCAATGAGCTGGGCTCTTTTGTGAAATTCAGTTCTTTGCCGTTGTTTTTCAGGCTGACCGGAAGTCGGTCAGAATGGGGGCGGAAGTGCGACAGTAAGTATTCTAGAGGGGTGGAAGTGGAGGCGGGACAGAGTCACCGCCGCTGTCAATCAGCAGTGGAGCGGTGGTGACATCAGTACACCTGTGCGTCACCACGTCTATCCCCTCAGTTGGGCCCCAAGGCCTCAGCAACCCTGCACCCTTTACTGCGTAAAGGAGATAAATGGGTATGGGGTAAAAGCCAAGAAAATGCCTTTGAGAAAGCTAGGAAGCTGTTATGTTCAAACAAATTGCTTGTTTTGTACGATCCATGTAAGAGTTTGGTACTAGCATATGATGCGTCGTAGTACGGGGTCGGGTGTGTACTGCAACAAGCTAATGAATTTGGGAAATTGCAACCGGTTGCTTATGCATTCAGAAGTCTGTCGAAGGCTGAGAGGGCCTACAGTATGATCGAAAAAGAAGCGTTAGCGTGTGTTTACAGGGTAAAGAAAATGCATCAATATCTGTTCGGGCTGAAATTTGAATTGGAAACTGATCATAAGCCGCTTATATCCCTCTTTTCTGAAAGCAAGGGGATAAATACGAATGCATCGGCACGCATCCAGAGATGGGCGCTCACGTTGTCCGCATACAACTACGCCATCCGCCACAGGCCAGGCACAGAAAACTGTGCCGATGCTCTCAGTAGGCTGCCATTGCCCACCACAGGGGTGGAGATGGCACAGCTCGCAGATTTAGTTATGGTAATGGAAGCATTCGAGAGTGAGCAATCACCTGTTACCACCCAACAGATTAGAACCTGGACAAGCCAGGACCCCTTACTGTCCTTAGTAAAAAAAACTGTGTGCTCCACGGGAGTTGGTCTAGTGTCCCGTTAGAGATGCAGGAAGAAATAAAGCCGTACCAGCGGCGCAGAGATGAAATGTCCATACAGGCAGACTGCCTCCTATGGGGAAATCAGGTAGTGGTGCCAAAAAAGGGCAGAGGCACTTTCATTAGTGATCTCCACAGCACCCACTCAGGCATCGTAATGATGAAAGCGATAGCCAGATCCCACGTGTGGTGGCCCGGTATCGATGCAGACTTAGAGTCCTGCGTGCACAAATGTAATACATGTTCACAGTTAAGCAATGCACCCAGGGAGGTGCCACTAAGTTTATGGTCCTGGCCCTCCAAACTGTGGTCCAGGGTCCATGTCGACTATGCAGGCCCATTCCTGGGAAAAATGTTCTTTGTGGTTGTCGATGCGTACTTCAAATGGATTGAATGTGTGATAATGTCGGCAAGCATGTCAGCTGCTATCATTGAAAGCCTACGGGCCATATTTGCCACGCACAGCCTGCCTGATGTCCTTTTAAGTGACAATGGGCCATGCTTTACCAGTGCCAAGTTCAAAGAGTTCATGACCCGCAATGGGATCAAACATGTCACATCTGCCCCGTTCAAACCAGCGTCCAACGGTCAGGCAGAACGAGCAGTTCAAACAATCAAGCAGAGCTTGAAAAGGGTAACTGAAGGCTCACTGCAGACTCGCTTATCCCGAGTCCTGCTTAGTTACAGCACAACACAAGACCCCACTCGCTCACTGGGGTCCCTCCCGCTGAACTGCTCATGAAAAGGGCACTTAAGACAAGGCTCTCGCTAGTGCACCCTGGTCTACACAAGCAGGTAGAGAGCAGGCGGCTTCAACAGAATACATATTATGATCGCGCAAATGTGTCATGTGAAATTGAGATAAATGATCCTGTATTTGTGCTGAACTACGGAGAAGGTCCCGTGGTTTCCTGGCACTGTTTTGGCCAAAGAGGGGAGTAGGGTGTTTGTCGTCAAACTCTCAAATGGACTCACCTGCAGGAAACACTTGGACCAAACCAAACTCAGATTTCCGGACTATCCAGAACAACCCACAATAGACTCTACCTTTTTCGACCCTCCAACACACACACACAAGTGGCAACCAACCCACGAAGCAGAACCCATCACCCACAGCAGCCCAGCAGGACTCACCATCCCCAGCAGCCCAGCAAGGCCAGCTGCGCAGCAGCCCAGCAAGGGCCCAATAAACGACTCACCAAAACCAGCATTTGCACCGAGACAATCAACAAGGGAAAGGAAGGCCACAGATCGACTCACATTGTAAATAGTTACACTATTGACTTTGGGGGGGGGGGGGGCAGGGGCGGAGTGTTGTTATGTATGTAAACCTGTAAATACTATGTCTAACCACCAGAGGGCTTATCCCCTGGAGTCCGAAGAGAGCCCACAATCCCTTGGGAGCATCTGGATATAAGGAGGCCTCACATGCTGGAGAGGCACTCTGAGATCTGTAATAAAGGACTACGGTCACACCTTATTTTGAGCTTTCGGCATCTAGTCTGACTCTTTATTCAAGACATAACAGACTTCTTCTTGTGACCTAGCCAAAAGTTATCCTTCCACCAAAACTGATTAGTTGGTTGTTTATATCGTTGATTGTTTATCTCATTTGTGTGACCTTGCTCTATGCAAATTTGCTGCTGTGTTTGCTTAGTAAACAACAGTGACTAAACTGCAAAATAATTATTTTTTCTGTAAAGCACTTTGGGGCATCCTGAGGATCTGAAAGGTGATATATAAATGAAAGTTCTTTCTTGAGGCCTTTTCAGGCAGAGGCGGAAGAGAGGTTTTGTCATCCACAATTATAGCTTTCAAAACAGAAATGTGTTTCTCTCGACTATGTTGAGTTGTCGTAGCAAAGATGGTAGCTGTTTCCTCAAGGTTTTGGGAGTTATTGCTTCAGTTCCTCCATGTTACCCTTGAGTGAAGTTCTAAACAATGTTTTCTCATAAGTTTTAATGTAAATTTTGCAGTTTTTCAAAGAAAAAAACATGGGTGGGCACAAATATCACCCCCATAACATATTATTCAAGAATTATCTATTTCAACTCTTGGTTTGTCACTGTTGTACATCATTTGAAGATTATGGCTAAAATGTCTCTAACAATGTACTGCATTTTCCACCCATTGGCTTATGAATGGAGAAAAAAATCTAATACAATGTCTTTCTAGTGCCTGGCCAAGGTCCAACACAATTTTGTAGACTAGTTTTTAAAATACATTGTACAAAAGGCAGTTGTGCATATAGTGCTGCAACATGTGTATGCTTTTCTTGCACATGGTAAGTTGCCAGTCTTGTTAGTCCATCAGAAGGGTAGTAAAGGCAGAGGCTAGCTGCTTCTTTAAAGGTAGGGAGGGGAAAAAAGGAAACAAATTAATGTGGGTTGCACACTGATATCTCCTGTCAACTGGTTAAGAGTAGGATTGGCAGATGCTGAGCAACAGATCACCTAATGAATGGCTTGTGTTGCACAGGGAGCTGAATAGAGGTGAAAATAAAATACCTTGAGAGAATTTACAAAAATGTTGCACACTTTACTTGTAATGTGTCTTATGCACTTATAGGAAGTAGATGGTGGATGCAGAAACCCTCACCACATTTAAAAGGTGCTTGGATGGGCACTTAAAGTGCCGTGACCGGCAGAGTTATGGACCTAGAGCTGGTAAGTGGGATTAGACTGGATAACCTCTTGTTGGCTGGTGCAGATACGATCATAAATACTGCAGGGAATTTCATATGGGCAAAGTGATATCCTGGACTAGTTTTGATCACCTGGATGGGTCAGAGAGGAATTTTCCCAGATTTTCTTTCTCCCAATTGGCCTGGGTTTTTATCTCTTTTTTACCTCTCCCAGGAGATCACATGGCTGTGGTTGGGGTGGAGTGTAGAATGTTTTGGTGCAAGGGGTATTGCAGTTGTGTGGGGCGGACTGGTTGGGCTGAGTGCTCTTTACCTTTCCGCCATTGTCATTGTTCATAGGTTTATATGTAACCTTCAAGGCTGCCGACCGAGGGCCATGTGGCTCTTTGCCGGCCAGCGCGGACACGATGGGCCGAAATGGCCTCCTTCTGCACTGTAGATTTCTACGTTTCTATCTTTTTAAGGATAATGAGAATCTGAAGAAAGAGGGTCAACTGGTCTTCCAGTTAATTAATTAATTAGCATTAAAAAAATTAGGACTCAGACAAATTATAACATTTCAACATTGGTATTTATTTAAAATACAATTAGAGTTGTTTTGTTAATGACTGAAATAAGGCCCTGATACACAATGCCAAATGCAATAACTGGATTACAAAAGGCAATAAATATTGGACAATTTTCTGGGTCTCTGAAGCATGTGCCTGAATAATTGAAAGTTGCAATCATTCATCGGTATGTTGCATTGTTAGTTGAATGTATGGATACCTTGGCTTCCATATTGACACCACCCCCCCCCCCCCCCCCACCCCGCCCTGCCCCAATTTGGCTGGCTGCCAGGTAGGAAATGGAAGATAAAGATGATAATGAGGTCCTGCCATTAAATTTGTCAGGACTTCCACCCTCCTGGCCTCGCCAGATTCTTCGGCCGTTTTCGATCTTCCCGTGCTTCCTCCCCGCCTCCCATAAATATTGGGGCCATTGTGACTCTCAGAGTAATATACAAAGGGTGTATTACTCCTGATAGCTTACAATATCAAGAACAAATTGGACTGTAATAAAATGAACCAAATAGTGTAAAGCTCTGCTAGTTGTGTACATGATTTATTCTATGGGCCGATAATACCATACATGAGCAGTAGCTCTGGGACTGCTACACTTTCGATGTATATGTTAATTGGGGGCAAGCAACTGGCTTTGCACCATAATACGAGGTCAGCTAACTTAAATATTTTTGTGACACTCCCAACATTTTGCACATGGTAGGCTGGGAGCAAATAATGGGCTGCAATTTAGTGTTACAGGGAAAACTTACTGAGATGTGACAATTAAAGGTAACGGCTACATTGGTAAAGAAAAATCTTCCAGCTCTTAGAAAGTCTGAAAACTACTTAAAAAAATTGTTAGCCTTTCAAAGGCTGCATGCTAGAATTCTTTGAGGATGTAACGAACAGGGTGGATAAAGGGGAACCAGTGGATGTAGTGTATTTGGACTTCCAGAAGGCATTTGACAAGGTGCCACATAAAAGGGTATGCACAAAAGATCACGGGGTTGGGGGTAATATATTAGCATGGATAGAGGATTGGCTAATGAACAGAAAACAGAGAGTAGGGATAAATGGTTCATTCTCGGGTTGGCAATCAGTAACCAGTGGGGTGCCGCAGGGATCAGTGCTGGGACCCCAACTATTTACAATCTATATTAACGACTTGGAGGAAGGGACTGAGTGTAACGTAGCCAAGTTTGCCGATGATACAAAGATGGGAGGAAAAGCAATGTGTGAGGACACAAAAAATCTGCAAAAGGACATAGACAGGCTAAGTGAGTGGGCAAAAATTGGCAGGTGGAGTATAATGTTGGAAAGTGTGAGGTCATGCACTTTGGCAGAAAAAAATCAAAGAGCAAGTTACTATTTAAATGGAGAAAGATTGCAAAGTGCTGCAGTACAGTGGGATCTGGGGTTACTTGTGCATGAAACACAAAAGGTTATTATGCAGGTACAGCAAGTGATCAGGAAGGCCAATGGAATCTTGGCCTTCATTGCAAAGGGGATGGAGCATAAAAGCAGGGATGTCTTACTACAGCTATATAAGGTATTGGTAAGGCCACATCTGGAATACTGCGTGCAGTTTTGGTTTCCATATTTACTAAAGGATATACTTGCTTTGGAGGCAGTTCAGAGAAGGTTCACAAGGTTGATTCCAGAGATGAGGGAGTTGACTTATGAGGAAAGGTTGAGTAGGTTAGGCCTCTACTCATTGGAATTCTGAAGAATGAGAGATATCTTATTGAAACGTATAAGATTATGAGGGGGCTTGACAAGGTGGATGCAGAGAGGATGTTTCCGCTGATAGGGGAGACTAGAACTAGAGGGCATAATCTTAGAATAAGGGGCCGCCCATTTAAAACTGAGATGAGGAGAAATTTCTTCTCTCAGGGGGTTGTGAATCTGTGGAATTCGTTGCCTCAGAGAGCTATGGAAGCTGGGACATTGAATAAATTTAAGACAGAAATAGACAGATTCTTAAACAATAAGGGAATAAGGGGTTATGGAGAGCGGGCAGGGAAGTGGACCTGAGTCCATGATTGGATCAGCCATGATCGTATTAAATGGCGGAGCAGGCTCGAGGGGCTGTCTGGCCTTCTCCTGCTCCTATTTCTTATGTTCTTATGTTCTTATGAGGTGGAAGTCGGACGAGAGAGAAGGAAAAATAGTGGCATTCTTACAGCAAGCCAATGTCAAGGCACAAAGAAAGAGATGGTAGACAAGAAAATTGGTAGAGCAGTGCAGCCTGATCTCCTGTTTGATGGTTTACAAAGTTGATTTTGTGCTGCATGAGGTGAATGGAAGGAGTACCCTGCATACAGCATCTACAAGGCCTGGGAATGGATGTAGAAGATGGCATAATGTAAGGAATCTTGCAAAGTAAGACTAGCTAACAGTACCATCTGCCAGATTGAGGTGAAATATTATATGCATAAAATATTGTCTTTCAACCCGTCCCACATGCACCACTTGTCAATGCCAGGCCCTTGCACAACCTACAGTTCTTTCATTGTGTCTCATTACGTAACCATACTTCAGAGCACGCAATCAAGCTGATGTAAGTTACAGTGGTAGACTGGTTGAGGGAGGGGCAGAGGTGGACAATGTTATGGAGGTGGAAGTAGGCAATCTTTGTGCTGGAGAGGATGTAGGGTTCGAAACTCAGCTCAGGATCAACTCGGGGTCGAACATGACCCTGAAATAGTAAACAGTCCAGTTCAGCCTGAGACAATTGCTAGGAAGGGAATGGAGTTTGTGTCAAGAGTACAGAGTTTGTAGTGGGGCCCAAAGATGATGGCTTTGGTCTTCCCAATGTTTAGCTGGAGGAAATTACAATTCAACCAAGACTGGATGTTGGTCAACCAGTTTGACAACGCAGAGGCAGTTGATGGATCCAGAGAGGTGGTCAAGAGATACAACTGGGTGTAATCAGTGTACAGGCTGAGCGTCGAAAATTCAGAGTTCCGGAATCCGTACTGTTCCGGAATCCGGACACTGGGATGATCTGTGGCAGGGTCGTCCAGAATCCGTAAAATGTTCTGGAATTCGGATACCACTTACCATCGCCAGCCAGGCCCAGGGAAAATTCAAAAATCAAACTCACAGGACACTCACTGAAATGAAAAAACAGAAACTCCAATCCTACCTCTTCTTCCAGGTCTTCACAGGCACCGCTGCTCCTGGGTTCGCACGCAGGTCCCCTTCCCTCGGCCAGAACACGGTCGCCGGTAAAATGTAGACCGCAGCACCACCAGCCTTGCACGCCCGCATTCCGCCTAAAACCGTCGGCGCAGGACCCCAGCGAAACTCTGCAAACGGTAGTTCCAAAACAGGCCGCCCAAAAACCGGACACGCACACTGCAGGTCCCCAAATCAGCCGGCCCCTGCCTGCTCCCAAATTAAACCACACAAATCGGGGGCTGTGATTGAATCATAACGCCGTATGACCCTGAACAGAGTTGGAAAGACATTCCGAAATCCAGAAATACCCAAACCTGGGCTCGGCGTATCCGAATTTGGGACATCAGAAAGACAGTCAGAAGTCCGAAAATACCCGGAATCTGGAACGGCCTCGGTCCCGTGGCTTCCGGATTTTCGATGCTGTACCTGTACATGTGAAATCTGACCACATATCTGCACATAATGTCACCAAAGAGCAGCATGTAAGTGTGGAACAGGAGGGAGCCAAGGATGGAACCTTGAAGGATTCTCAAGGTAGTGGTGCAAGAGTTTAAACAGAAACCATTGTTAGAGATTTTCTGGCTACAATAGGATCAGTAAGAGCAGAACGAATCAAAGCCAGTCGCAACAAAATGTAGGAGAGGCTGTAGGATGACCATTTTGAAGGCTGCAGAGAGGTCGAGGAGGACAGGGAGGGAAAATGCTCCCAGATCAGTGTCACAGAGATTAGTTATGGTCATTTGAGTGCTGTGGAAGGGCTGGATTGCTGATCAGAGTGATTCAAAATGGGAGCTGTGTGAAGGAAGGGCACAAACCTGGGAGATGACAAATGTTTAAGGACCTTGAAGAGGAATGGGAGGACCGCAGTTACCAAGAGTAGAGAGGTCAAAGATGGATTTTTTCAGAAGGTGGTGATGTTAGAAGTTTTGAAGGAGAGGGGGTCAGTGACTAAGGAGGGGTAATTATTTAGGATGGGGACCAGGAAGGGAAGTTGGTTGATCAGGGGTTACATAGGAATGAGTTTGAGGGAGTAGGAGATAGGTGTCATCGACTGGGGCAGATTAACCATGGGGCGGTAGCCCCAGGCCCACCAAAGAACATAGGCCCACCAAATAAATGTAGGAAAAAAATATAAGGCCTCCAAAATGGGTTGAATAGAATCGACAATAAGAGAGGAAAAACAAGACCGAGTAAAATATTGTTTATTGGCCTGACTTGTACATACCTATTTTTGCAGAGACAAGATCTTGACTATTTATCTGTGTTATTATTTAACTGTGTTATTATATAATATATTTAATATATATGTTATCAGAACCAGAATATATACCTAATTGATACACGATACATGCTTTCATTGTTGAATATACTGGCCTATGTTTTCATACTCAGAATCCGAATCATATACATAATGTAATGAACATGAACAAACATAACTATAGGCCCATTTGGATCAGTTTGCCCCAGGCCCATCAGGCCCTTAATCTGGCCCTGGTCATGGACAAGATGAGAGGGTGATGGGGAGAAAGAAAATAAGATTGAGAGTTAGGGCTAGGGTAGAAGAGAAACTGGGTGAGATTAACAAAGGGAAGAGAGAAAAAAGCAGAGACAGCTGAATGGATGGTTTCTATGTTGGTGATGAAAAGATCCATGAGCTCCTCACACTTGTTTCTAAAGGGGAGAAGGCAGGGAAGAGGAGTTTAAGGAGGCTGTTGGTAGTGCAGAAAAGGAAGCTAGTATTCTGCATTCCATCAGGTTGGGTGAGGTTTTGGATGAGGAAATCAAGGCCCAGTACAGTTTGATAAGGTCCAGCCAGAACTGATGATGGATGTCCAAGCTAGTTGTACACCAAATATATTCAAAGTTGTACCCCCTGGACTTGAGAGAGTGAAATACATGATTTGTTGCCTTCTATGGGGTTGAGCAAGGGAAGGAAATTGGAGAGAAGTTTATTTTTCCTTTTTCAATTAGGTTTATAATTTGATAAATGCTGTGATTACTGGAGCAGATCAGAGGCTGGATATACTGTGGTAACTGGATCACCTCCTGACTCCCCAAAGGCTTTTCAACACCTACAAGACATGTCAGGCATGTAATGGAATATTTGCATGGATGGGTGAATCTGCGACAACACTCATGAAGTTCAACACTATCCAGGACAAAGTACACTGCTTGATCAGCACCCATCCACCACCTTAAACATCCAATCCCTCAAACTTTGGCGTACCATGGCTGCAGTGTGTACTATCTACAGGATGCACTGCAACAAGTCAACAAAGCTTCTTTGGCAGTATCTCCCAAACTCACAACCACCATCACGTAGAAGGACAAGGGCAACAGGTACCTGGGAACACCATCACCTCCAAGATCCCCTACAAGTCACATACCATCCTGACTTGGAAATATATCGCTGCTCCTTCATCATTGTTGGGTCAAAATCCTGGAACTCATGAGCTAACAGCCTTGTGCAAGCACTTTCACCACATGGATTGCAGCAGTTCAAAAAGAAGGCCCTCCACCATGTTCTCAAGGGTAACTAGACTTGGGCAATAAAATGCCAGCCTTGCCAGCAATGCCCATTTCCCAAGAATAAAAAATGGTTCAATTTTTATGTTTTGCTTACTGTAGATAGGTTCATGTTTTCCTGCTGACGTCATCAGCGACACAAGAAAATACAGGTGACCTTCCTTCACCTTCAGTTTCCTGCCTCTATCTTTAATGTCTCCCTCCATTTCAATCAATATAATTATGGTCAGCACACCTATGTACACTGCATTTCCTTCTCTTTTCTCCCCTCCCCCTTTCCCTGCCACTGCACTTGTTTAAAATCTTGTTACATCTCTAACATTTTCCAGTTCTGACGAAGGGTCATTGACCTGAAACATTAACCCTGTTTCTCGCTCCACAGGTGCCTGACCTGCTGAGTATTGCCAGCATTTTCTGTCTTTATTTCAGATTTCCAGCTTTCGCAATATTCTGCTATTGTTCTGTGTTTAATTCAATTTCACTTCCCTTTTAGGAATGCCTACCTTGAAGAAGTTCTGCTCTTCTCTCAGACGGGATTTCCATTTGTCTCTTTTACCTTGTTCATCTTCATTGCTTTCTGTTTGATCAAGTATCTGCCAAGACTCGCTTTCACAGCCACATTTCTTTCCTTGGCAACTGTCTCCGCCTCAGACTTAATCCACGTGGATTCGAATTGAAATTCCACCCTTCATGTTTTGGATCCACCCAGGATTACAGATATCTCCAAGATATTCAGCGTTCCTCGAATTACTGCTCTCGCCGCATCCTGAGATCCACACAGAACATTATGCACCGCCACATGCACGCTCTCAACCTCTCTCTTCAGCAGCACATTCTATCTGGTCCGCAGTTCCATTTCATCCTTCGCCTCATCCGGCGCTTTAACAGAAAACTTTTTCCCTTCCTTTCAGGTGCGAAGGATCGTAAGTTTCAACAACTCTTGGACACCAATGCTCCTCCGGAATCTTCTCCCCCTTCACTTTCCTCTGATCCCATCCCTTCTTCCAATCTCATCCATGCCGTGTTTTCACTATCCCCTCTGACCTTTCCCTCTCTGACCCCGAACGATCAGTCCTCAGCAAAGGCTTGAGCTTCATGCCCTAATGCCCCCATCTCAATGAATTCCGATCTTGGCACGATGCTGAGCTCTTTTTCCGCAGCCTTCGTCTATGTGCCCACGTCTTTGGCCAGGAGTTTTCCCCCCGCACAGCCCTTTCTCCCGTTTTCAGAAT
Organism: Pristiophorus japonicus; assembly: GCF_044704955.1. Taxonomy (NCBI): domain Eukaryota; kingdom Metazoa; phylum Chordata; class Chondrichthyes; family Pristiophoridae; genus Pristiophorus; species Pristiophorus japonicus. Next base: position 93,708,978 of record NC_091984.1, read on the forward strand.
TCTCGCTCTATCTGGACCCTTCCCTCCCACCTCTTACCCTTTCTAGATCTTTTCATTGTGAACAGCTGATGTGACATCAGGCGTCTCAATTTCTCTGCTCCCTCACTCACTCCAATCTGCCTCTCTCTGAACTTGCAGCACTCCGTTCTCTCAGATCCAACTCAACATTGTCATTAAACCTGCTGACAAGGGTAGCGTTGTTGTTGTTTGGCAAACCAACCTCTACCTTGCGGAGGCTGAATGCCAATTCTTTGACACCTCCTCCTACCTCCCCTGGACCATGACCCCACTACTGAACATCAAGCCATAATTTCCCAGACCGTCGCTGACCTCACCTTCTCTGGAGATCTTCCCTCCACGGTCGGCAACCTCATAGTTCTCCAACCCCACACAGCCCATTTCTATCTCCTTCCCAAGATCCACAAACATGACTGCCTTGGTAGACCCATCATTTCAGCCAGTTCTTGCCCCACGGAACTGATTTCTTCCTATCTCGACTCCATTTTCTCTCCCCTTGTCCAGTCTCTTTCCAACTACATCCGCGACTCTTCCAATGCCCGCCGCCACTTCAACAGTTCCATTTATTCCTTGAGCAGAGGCCCAACCAGTCCCCATCCACCAACACTCTCCTCCGCCTGGCTGAACTTGTTCACACATTGAACAACTTCTCCTTTGACATCACTCAATTCCTCCAAATTCAAGATGTTGCTATGGTGACCCGCATGGGTCCTCGCAATGCCTGCCTTTTTGTGGAATATGTGGAACAATCTTTGTTCCAATCCTACTCAGGTATCCTCCCTCATCTCTTTTGCCAGTACATTGTTGACTGTATTGGTGCCATTTCCTGCTTTCGCCCTGAACAAGAAAATTTCATTCACTCTGCTTCCAATTTCCATCCTTCCCTCACCTTCACATGGTCAATCTCCGATTCTTCAGTGGCCCCACCCCACTGTTGGCCAAGAACGAGAGATACACATCAAGGACACCGAGGCAGTCAGGACCTGCTGGAAGGAGCATTTCGAAGATCTCCTTAACCGAGACTCTGCCTTTGACTCGAGTGTCCTCGACTCCGTTCCACAGCGTGCTACCCGCCACCATCTCAGCAAAACCCCAGCCATACACGAGGTAGGAAAGGCCATCTGCCAGCTTAAGAACAACAAGGCAACAGGAGCAGATGGAATCCCCACTGAGGTACAAAAGTATGACTGAGAGGCACTATTGGCACGAATGCATGACCTAATCTCTTTCATCTGGAAGGAGGAGAGCATGCCAGGAGATCTCAGAGATGCAGTAATTGTGACCATCTTTAAAAAAGTGGACAAGTCTGACTGCGGCAACTTCAGAGGAATCAGCCACTGGGAAAGTCGTCGCTAGAATCCTCCTCAACCGTCTTCTCCCTGTGGCTGAGGAGCTCCTCCCGGAGTCACAGTGTGGATTTTGTTCTCTACGGGATACAACAGACATGATTTTTACAGCGCGACAGCTGCAAGAAAAATGCAAGGAACAGCACCAACCCTTGTCCATGGCCTTCTTTGACGTTACAAAGGCCTTTGACACTGTCAACCGCGAGGGACTATGGAGCGTCCTCCTCCGTTTCGGCTTCCCCCAAAAGTTCATCACCATCCTCCGCCTGCTCCATGACGACATGCAGGCCGTGAACCTGTCCAATGGATCCATCACAGACCCAATCTACGTCCGGACCAGGGTCAAGCAGGGCTGCGTCATCGCGCCAACCTTCTTCTCAATCTTCCTCGCTGCAATGCTCTACCTCATACTCAACAAGCTCCCTGCTTGAGTGGAACTAAACTACAGAACCAGTGGGAACCTGTTCAACCTTCGTCGTCTCCAGGCCAGATCCAAGACCGTCCCATCCTCTGTCGTTGAACGACAGTACGCGGACGACGCATGAGGTTGTTTCGTCAACCTCTTCACTGAGGCATACGAAAGCATGGGCCTTACACTAAACATCCATAAGACAAAGGTCCTCCACCAGCCTGACCCCACCACACAGCACTACCCCCGAGTCATCAAGATCCACGGCACGGCCCTAGATAACATGGACCACTTTCCATACGTCGGAAGCCTATTATCAACAAGGGCAGACATCGACGACGAGATTCAACACCGCCTCCAGTGCGCCAGCAGCCTTTGGCTGCCTGAGGAAAAGAGTGTTTGAAGATCAGGCCCTCTAATCTGCCACCAAGCTCATGGTCTACAGGGCTGTAGTGATACCCGCCCTCCTGTATGGCTCAGAAACGTGGACCATATACAGTAGACACCTCAAATCGCTTGAGAAATAACACCAACGATGTCGCCACAAGATCCTGCAAATCCCCTGGGAGGACAGATGCACCAACGTTAGTGTCCTCTACCAGGCCAACATCCCCAGCATCGAAGCACTGACCACACTTGATCAGCTCCGCTGGGCGGGCCGCATTGTTCGCATGCCTGACACAAGACTCCCAAAGCAAGCGCTCTACTCAGAACTCCTACACGGCAAACGAGCCAAAGGTGGGCAGAGGAAACTTTTCAATGACACCCTCAAAGCCTCCTTGATAAAATGCAACATCCCCACCGACACCAGGGAGTCCCCAGCCAAAGACCACTCTAGTTGGAGGAAATGCATCCGGGAGGGCGCTGAGCACCTCGAGTCTCATCACCGAGAGCATGCAGAAACCAAGCGCAGGCAGCAGAAGGAGCATGTGGCAAACCAGTCCCACCCACCCTTTCCTTCAACGACTGTCTGTCTCACCTGTGACAGAGACTATAATTCCCATATTGAACTGTTCAATCACCTAAGAACTCATTTTTAGAGTGGGAGCAAGTCTTCGAGGGACTGCCTATGATGATGATGATCCCTTCGCTGACTTCTCTGTCTCCATTTTTGGGGACAGGCTATTGAAAAACATTCACTATAAGGCCACTGAGTCCCACAGCTACCTCAACTAAACTTCCTCCCACCCTGCTTTCTTTAAGGACTCCATTCCATTCTCTTAGTTTCTCCATCTCTAATGCCACCTTCCATACTAGTGCTTCCGATATGTTTTCCTTTTTCCTCAACCGAGGATTCCGCTCTACCATGGTTGACATGGCCCTCGATCGTGTCCATTCTATTTCCCCCGCTTCTGTTCTCACCCCTTCCCCTCTCTCCTAGAACCACGATGGGGTTCCCCTTGTCCTCACCTTTCGTCCCACCAGCCTCCACGTTCAACGGATCATCCTCCACCATTTCTGTCAGCTCCAGCGTGATCACACGACCAAAGGGATGCAATATCTGCTCTTTTACCTCCTCCCTTCCCACTGTCCGAGGCCCCAAACACTCCTTCCAGGTGAAACAGCGATTTACTTGTACATCTTCCACTCCCCTCCACTTTCTGCATTCCGAAGGGACTGCTCCCTCTGCGACATCCTCCTCAATCATCCACAACACCCCCTGCCCTTCCCACTGCACCTTCCCGTGCATGCGCAAGGGATGCAACATCTGCTCTTTTACCTCCTCCCTTCCCACTGTCCGAGGCCCCAAACACTCCTTCCAGGTGAAACAGCGATTTACTTGTACTTCTTTCAATTTAGTATACTGTATTCACTGCTCACGATGTGGTCTCCTCTGCATTGAGGAGACCAAATGCAGATTGGGTAACCACTTTGCGGAACACTTCCGTACAGTCCATAAGTGTGACTACGAGCTTCCGGTTGCCCGTCACTCTAATTCTCCGTTCCATTCCCTCTCTGATCTCTCTATCCTCGGCCTCTTACATGAAGCTCAACTTAAGCTCAAGGAACAGCACCTCCTCTTTCCTTTAAGCACTTTACAGCCTTCTGGACTCAACATTGAGTTCAACAATTTCAGAGCATAACAACTGCCCCTATTTTGCTTTTTTCTGTTTTTTCTCTCTTTACCATGGTAGCTGTTGATGATTCTGCCATTTCCATTTAAACCCTATCGAGACTCATCTTTTGTTTCTTAACTTGCCCCATAACCATCTCTTTTTGCCTTGCACCATCAATCCTTTTGTCTCTTAATCTTTCCTGTCTTCCACCCTCTCACAGATCTTCCATTAAGTTCTCCCCCCACCCCCCTCCCCCCCCCTCCCCCCGCGCCTCTCACCTTTCCCTGCCCCTACACTTGTTGGATCTCTCATTTTTTCCAGTTCTGACAAAGGGTCATCAACCGGAAACATTGACTCTGTTTCTCCCTCCAGAGATGCTGCCTGACCTGCTGTGTATTTCCAGCATTTTCTGTTTTTATTTCAAATTTCTAGCATTCACAGTATCTTGCTTTTGTGTTTCCTTCTGTTGTTCCTTCTAAGCTCCAAATAGACATTCTTCCTTTTCCCAACGCTTCAGTGTGTTGAAATCAAGACTCATTGCACCATCTCCTACGCTAACTCATTTTTAAAAAGAATTTTAACTTGCAAATCCTTATCTCCCTCAATGGTCCCTTTCTCCTATAATCTACAGACTTTTAAAACACAAGTTTGGCCTGATTTAATCACTATTACTTGTCTTCTCTCCTACTCAACTTAAGCTTGTCATTTTTTATAAAATGTACAATTCTGACTCTGCAAAGCATTATGGTTTCTCTAGTTCTGCAGGACATATCAAATTTGGGAAATGTGTAATGCCTAAATAGACTGAAAATGTTAAGATGACAGCAAATGTGATATATCAAATGTTAGGCTTTGCAAGGGTTAAAAATTAAGACTCTGGGAAACGAATTCTCAAAATATATTGTGCTCAAAGTACTTTCCTTTGACAGAACAACCTGCCAAATGTACCCAGCAGCACAGTTCACAATGTCAAATGTATTTATATCTGCCTCTGACTTTCCATTGTCATCACTGTGATTGCAATGGTGATGAAAAAGTCAGCTATCCTGAGGGAGCACCATCATTGAAGGGATTTTCCTGATAAAGTCCCGCGTCCTGAAAAATCCCTTATCCAGAACAGGCCAGGTCCGAAGGTTCTGGATAAGGGAGGTTCAACCTGTAATGGGAACTCTTACAAACAGAGATTCCATTATTATCAATGAGAATATTAGATAGTGATTGGTGATCCAGGCCCACGTGATTGCAATATAGACGTCTGTACATGAAAGACAGATCCCATACACTGCACAGCAAATAAAGGCCTCAGACCGAAATCGTAAGTATCTCTGGGAGCAACAGGTAGTTTCTTAGATTTTTTTGGGGTCGGATGCGTTCGTACGAAGGATGCCTCTGACTGCAATTTCCCCCCAATATAGCTGTATTTTGTGTGTGGGTGGGGGGAGGAGCGGAAAAATCACATTCTCTTCCTTTTGCAAAGTTGTATTAGGTGTTGCAAGCAACCAAATAGGCTAAGTAGGAACTAAAGCAGGCAGGGATAGAGAGATTATATGCAGAAATTAAATGTACATCGCTCCATATCACTTCAATGATTCATTGAATGACAATATAAATCACATTCCAAGTCCTGGGTGGTTGTCTTTTTTTAAACCCCAGCTGATGGTGCATTTTTTCTGATCAGCCCAGTGATTGACAGGATGCAGAAATACAGGGATACATCTGAAGTTTAGCAGTTAAACTGCATGGTATATTAGCACAGCGCTCTGGTAATCTTCCTACTCTTAGGACATTGGCGCAGAGGATTAAAAAGTCAAAGCCTAATAAAATATTTCATGTTTTTTGGGACAGGTTATATAATGATTCCGCATAACCTGCTATTACAGTTTTCATTAAAAAAAACTTGTGTGATGGATAATCTTTTCACCTCTATCCTCCACCACTCTCTGTCACACCCTTGCCTTTCTCTATTTTATCCTTATCACTTTGGTCTTTGCCCCTCTTATTCCAACCCACATGTCTTTCCCCTTTTTCTTCTCTCTGTGTTGAAATCAAGATTTATTCCTCCATCTCTTACTCTTCCTCTTCCTTTCCCAGGACTTAAAAATTCCCTTCCTCCTACTATCTACAGACTTGTAAAACCCAAGCTTTGTGTCACCGCTAGCTACTATTTACAGTTTGATCTAAGCTTCTTCCCTACTCTGTTCAAGCTTAGTGGTGTCTGTGCACTGAGCCTTGGTCCCTCTTCTAGTTTATTAAAACGCTATCCTCATACACAAACATTGGAAGGCAATGGACAAAGTTGTGTTGTGAATGTTTACAGAGACCACAGTCCTTCGCTCCCTCCAATGCATCTCCGATTATATCATCATCATCATAATATAATCATGCATATGAATGGTGCATATGAACAGCAAGTTGCGATAATGACTGAAACGCGGGCATTCAGTGTGCCCCGAAGACGCCAGCAAGCTAAGGACATAAGCACATCAACATTTTAATCACCAAACATCGAATTTGCTCAGTGTTTTAAAAAAATAGTTCAACTGTAGATTATGCCTTACCGACAATGCTAATTGATATTTTGATGCATAATACATTCTATTGCATCTTGCGACCATGTGATTTAAAAAAATAGTCTGAATTTGTTTCTCTCAGTGTCACGTGTACTGTGGTTTGGAAGTTTTAAAAGGTTTCATTAATCCCCACTATTATAACAGCAGTACAGTACATCCCATGTATCATAAAACATGTAAACAGTCCTGCGTTGGTATTCACAAAAGGCTGTAATAACTAACTGTACAATCTACAATGGGAAATAACTAATATATAGAAGGCATGTTAATCCCCTATAACATAGAGTAAAGGAAAATAACGTATCAGTGCAGTGAGGTTCACATGTTATGATAGTGCTACAATACAGTCACACGGTTCAATAGTTTGAGTTACTTGCTCCGGCTGCAGGTGTCTGCTGTCTCGAAACGTCGCACTCAATCCTGCTACTGAATTTGGTAAAACTGGTACAAGTACTTTACATAAATAGGCAGTGACATACTGAGGGTTCGGGTGATGTTGCCACGAGCTTTGTTCTGCGGTTTATCTAACCTTTTGGCAGTCTATTTTCGTTTGTTTGCTTACATCTGACATAACAGAACAATAAACGATGTTTAAATACCAACCGCGTCCGGTGTGCAGTCATCTGGACAAAACTGGCATGCCGGTCTGAGCCCCCCCGCCCCCCCCTTGCTTGTTATTGCAGACATGAATGGATCTTTAATCAATGCCACCCTTTTTAATAAAAGATAAATTTTCTAATAGTGCGGGTTATTCGCTTCATCTCCTGGCTAGATGCTACCTTATCTAATGACATCATGACACAAAGCCTGTTTTTAAACAATGGTTTACTAAGTTAATGATCACTTCTCTCATACCTGATATTCGAAGTCATTAAGCAATCCCTTGTCGACGCATTATTCTGAATACATTCAAGTTTGGGGTATTATAAATCAGGATAACTTTAATTAATTCTAAATTAGCAAAACGTTCCTGTACGGTAGGACGGTATTTCAACCAAATATATAATGATCAAACGTTATCAATACATTACAGGAATCCGAAATACATTTCGCCCCACGTTGGATAATTCAGCTGTTGCTAATATTCACTGGGATAGCTCTACTCACGCAGCCTCGCCTAGTCCGATGCAGGCAACCGGACCGCAGCGGTCTCTCCAACTCACCCAAAGGCAATCGCTCCAAGAGGAAGAGGTAACTCGAAAAAAAGTCATTCCTGATGGTTTTATGAAGGAAGAAAGACATGCTGTTGCGGCACATATCATCGTCGGTCCTATCCCACCGCGATTTAAAAGCGTAGTGGGCTTTTTTCCATTCCATATCTTCTGCCATTTTCTGTGAGAGTTTGCAATATCACCGGATTTTTCTCTCGCTCTCTCTCTCTCCCGGGGTAACTTTCGGCCGTTTCTCCATGTGATTCCGATCCCTCGTTGCGACTGTCTGGGGTCTCTGCTCCAACTGTTTGGCGCTGGCCCTGAAACTGATCAAGCTCTGTTCTGCAAGCAGGTGCTGAAAACGCGCCTCTATATGAATTACAACCCTCCCCACCAACCAGATCCATGTACTGCCCCGTTTACGTCCACTGATCTAATAGAAGCACACTCTGGAAAGACTAAATCTAGATGTAAAAAGAACTTTAACAAATTTTATTGAACGTAAAAATGACACTCAGTATTGCACTGAAACTCGTATACAGTTCAAACGCCGACAGAGGTAGAATAGGAAAATCGGTAAACAGTGTTATATACTAGTGGCTGGTTGAAGTGTGGAGACTATTTCACATTACTTCAACAATAACAACTTGCATTTATATAACCCTTTTAATGTTCACAGAAGCGTAATCAGACAAATATTGTCACTGAGCCAAAGAAGAGGATATTAGAAAGTGTGACTAAAAGCTTGTTCAAAAAGATGAGTTTTAAGGAGGGTCTTAAAGGAGGTGAGAGAGGTGCAGTAGCAGAGAGATTCAGGGACTACATTCCACAGCTTAGGGCCTAGATGTTTGAAGACATGGTGATCTATGGTGGGACAAAGAGAGTGGGGGATACGCAAGAGGTCAGAGTTCAGCCATGATCTTATTGAATGTGGAGCAGGCTCGAGGGGCCGTATGGCCTACTTCTGTTCCTATTTCTTATGTTCTTATGTAAAGCAAAGTTCCTGGATGGTTGTAGGACTGGAGAACATTACAGAGATGGGGATAGATGAGGTCATGGAGGGATTTGAACGCGAGGATAAGAATTTAAAAATGGAGGCTTTGGGATAGAAGGAGGTAAAGCAGATCTGTGAGCTAAGGGCTGATGGTTGAGTGATTACTTGGTGCAGGATATGATATAGGCAGTAACGTTTGAGATGAGCTGAAGTTTATGGATAGTGGAGAATGGCCACGAGAACATTGGAATAGTTGAGTCTGGAATTGACAAAGGCATGGATGAGGTTTTAGGCGGCAGACTGCCTGAGGTAGGGGTGGAAACAGCTGTTGATTTTAGTCATCCCACTTAATAGTTTGGCTGGCCATCCATTTTTTCTGATTACGCCTCTGTCAAGTGTTTTGGAATGTTTTATGCTATGTGAGAGGTGCTATCTAAATTCAAGTTGTTGTTGCTGTTGGCTTATTATCTAGCAATGCAACATTGACCATTTTTGGATGTTAAGGGATTTTTTTTGGATATTAAGTAAAATTTTGGTTACTAAAGGGAATCAAGAGTTATGGGATAGTGTGGGGAAAGTGGAGTTGAGATAGAAGATCAGCCAAAAAGTGGTGAGAATGTGGAACTCGCTACCGCAGTGAGTGATCGAAGCAAATAGTATCGATGCATTTAGGTGGAGGCTAGACAAGCATATGAGGGAGAAGGGAATAGAGGTTTATGCCAATGGATTTAGATGAAGAAAAACAAGGAGGCTTGAGTGGAGCATAAATGCCAGCATGGACTAGCTGGGCTGAATGGCCTGTTTATGTGCCGTATATCCTATATAATCCTACATATCTTATTGAATGGCAGAGCAGGCTGGAAGGGGCCTACTCCTGCTCCTATTTTTCCTTCCTTCCTTCTTAGGCAGTCCCTCGGAAGTCGAGGATGACTTGCTTCCACACTAATGTGAGGTCTCAGGTGACTGATGAGACGAATGTGGGACCTACTGTCTCTGTCACAAGTGGGGCAGACGGTTGAAGGGACGGGTGAGTGGGATGCTTGGGTTGTCGTGCTCTCCTTCCGCTATTTGCGCTTTGCTTCCGTGTGCTCCCGACGAAGAGACTCAAGGTTTTTTGGCGCCTTCCTACATAAGAACACAGGAGCAGGAGTATGCCATTTGGCCCCTCGAGCTTGCTCTGCCTTTTAATAAGATCATGGCTGATATGACCATGGGCTCAGCTCCACGTCCCTGCCCATTCCCCACAACCCTTTATTCCCTTATCACTCAAAAATCTGTCTGTCTCCACTTTAAATATATTCAATGACCCAGCCTCCACAGGTGTCTGGGGCAGAGAATTCCACAGATTTACAACCCTCTGAGAGAAGAAATTCCTCCTCATCTCATTTTTAAATGGGAAGCCCCTTATTCTGAGACTATGCCCCCTAATTTTAGTTTCCCCTATGAGTGGAAATATCCTCTCTGCACCTACCTTGTTGAGCCCCTCATTATTTTATGTGCTTTGATAAAGATCACCTCTCATTCTTCTGAACGCCAATGAGTATAGGCCCAACCTTCTCAACCTATCTTCATAAGTCAATCTCCTCATCTCCGGAATCAACCTAGTGAACATTCTCTGAACAGCCTCCAATGGAAGTATATCCTTCCTTAAATATGGAGACCAAAACTGTACGCAGTATTCTTGGTGTGGCCTCACCAATACCATGTACAGTTGTAGCAGGATTTCTCTGCTTTTATACTCCATTCCCCTTGCAATAAAGGCCAACATTCCATTTACCTTCCTGATTACTTGCTGTACCTGCATACTAACTTTTTGTGTTTCATGCACAAGGACCCCCAGGTCCCTCTGTACTGCAGCACTTTGCAATTTTTCTCCATTTAAATTATAATTTGCTCTTCTATTTTTTCTGCCAAAGTGGATAACCTCAAATTTTCACACATTATGCTCCATCTGCCAAATTTTTGCCCACTCACTTAGTCTATAATCCCTTTGCAGATTTTTTTGTGTCCTCCTCACAATTTGCTTTCCCACCCATCTTTGTATCATCAGCAAACTTGGCTACATTACACTTGGTCCCTTCATCTAAGTCATTAATATAGATTGTAAATAGTTGAGGCCCCAGCACTGATCCCTGCAGCACCCCACTAGTTACTGTTTGCCAACTGGAAAATTACCGATTTATCCCGACTCTCTGTGCTCTGTTAGTTAGCCAATCCTCTATCCATGCTAATATATTAACCCCAACCCTGTGAACTTTTATCTTGTGCAGTAACCTTTTATGTGGCACCTTATCGAATGCCTTCTAGAAATCCAAAGACTCCACATCTACTGGTTCCCCTTATCCACCCTGTCCGTTACATCCTCAAAGAACCCAAGCAAATTTGTCAAACATGATTTCCCTTTCATAAAACCATGCTGACTCTGCTCGATTGAATTATGCTTTTCCAAATGTTCTGCTGCTGCTTCCTTAATAATGGTCTCCAGCATTTTCCCAATGACAGATGTTAGGCTAACTGGTCTACAGTTCCCTGCTTTCTGTCTGCATCCTTTTTTAAATTACTGGATGCTTCTCCTCCACTTTGAGTGGTCTTGGGCCAGGGATTCCCAGGTGTCAGTGGGGATGTTGCACTTCTTCAACGAGGCTTTGAGGGTGTCCTCTGGCCACCTGGGACTCGCTTGCTGTGTCGAGCTGCGAGTACCGCGCTTATTTTGGGAGTCTGGCTTCTGGTTGACCTGGGTTTAATGTTCCTGACCTACTGGGGGCGCTGCAGGCGGAGTAGCGCCTCTGCTGTTCCGAGCCGGCGCTGGGCATTGTGGGCGTTGCACTTGGCCCTGGTAACCGGGGAGACGCTGTGAGGACGGCCGCGGTGCCGGGTGAGAATAAGCAAACAAAGGAGCGGCTGCCAGGCGAAGCCGGAGCTGGAGTGGCGGCCCGAGATGCAGCCGGAGGATGCACGCTATCTGAAGAGGTTGGTGCGGCGACAGTGACTGGCTGTTGCGGGCGGTGCCGGTTGTCCTATCAACGGAGCGGGCTGGGCCCCTGAGCCTGCAGCCGCCGTGACTGCACGGCTTTCTGGCAGCGACACCTTTCAATCTCGCCGTTAGGGCCCTCTCCATGACTCGTATCTACGCCGCGGGTTTTACAGCCATGTTGTATAAATGTGCGGAAGTTTGCAAATTCTCCCTCTCTTTCCCCGAAGATGCTGACACCATCCTGGGACACAGCTCCTCGGGTACAAGGTGCTCTTGGATACATATAGTGGCGTTATTCTTGAGTCCGCATTCATGATAGCGATGAATATTGGTTGGCTATTTTATTATGGGAACATCACAACTAAGCTAATCTGACCCTGCCCTTACCTGATGTTGGCACTTTCAGCAGGGGTTGCTGGCTGATTTCTTTCTTTACCTCTCCCTCGGTCGTGGTCAGTTATAGTGCCCTTTAATGCCACTATGGCTGTGATGATTGGGGCCACTCACTGGGTAAGCGTGTAGAGCCATAAGAATAACTATTGCTGTTTGCTATCAAGTAATAGCTGGTGAATTGGTTGAGGTCAAGATTTCAGTGTTGGCATGATATGTGACATTTAGGAGTTAACATTAAGTTAAATGTTTATTGTGATCCTGGGGAAACATGGGAAACCACATCTTGTGAACTGATCTAGGATGGGACATACTTTGTGCAAAATACTCCATTTGCTTGAGCGGAATAAAATAAATCCTATCTGCTGGATATATATATTAATTTTTAAATTGGCTTTAAACTTTACTTACAGAAATCCAAAACTAAACCATAATGAGTTGGAAAACAAACAAGAGCAAAGTATAAATATGTTAACAGCCAAATATATACAATTCAACATCTACAACAGCAAATTATAGGTTTGCGTTAGGTCAGACAACATAGCCGCAAATATTCCAATGCTCATGATGAATACCAAAAGTGAAGAACATTAAAAAAACTAGAATAGTTAGGAGACCATATTGGAGAAATATCCAGGCACCATAGGATGAAAGTGTGCACAGTATAATACAAGCAAGCTTTACAATACATTATCCATGTGAGCAGATGTTGTTCATAACTAAGACACACCAGTTCAAAGAAAAAGCTACGGGTAAAATTAACTGATGGTAGGCGAGAGCTTGGGCCAAACCAAATCCAGTGAGGAAGTAGATGCATTTAGATTGCAGTCACTGGCCTGCAAGCTGCAGATTGGATTTCAACCAGTAGGACTCCATTTACACTGTTTGGCTGACAAATTCTGTTGCCAAGGAGACCGTTCTGTCCATGTGCCCATAGACTCGTGCAGAGCTCCTCTCTCAAAAATAAATTGTTAGATGTCAAAAAACAACAGTGCAAGGGCCTTTAACATAGTAAAATGTTCCAAGGTGCTTCACAGGATCGTAATCAGACAAATAGTGACAGAACCAAAGAAAGAGACATGAGAACAGGTGAACAAAAACTCAGTCAAAGAAGTAGATTTTATTGAGTATCTTAAAGGAGGAATCTTAAAAAAACTGTGTGTGATGAACATCCCCATTGTCCAAACATCAAAATGAATTGAAGGGACATATGAAAGTTGTCCAAGGGGCTGTTAGGCTTTTTTATAGTTTGACATTACATTGGTGACATCATCCAAAAGCAGTCAGTTTCCACATTGTATGCCGATGACACCCAGCTCTACATCACTACTACTTCTCTCGACTCCTCTACAGTCTCTCAATTGTCAGACTGCTTGTTCGACATCCAGTTCTGGGTGAGTAGAAATTTTCTCCAATTGAATATTGGGAAGACTGAAGCCATTGTTTTCAGTCCCCGCCACAAACTCCGTTCCCTAGCAACTGACCCCATCCCTCTCCCCAACTTTTGTCGGAGGCTGAACCAGACTGTTCACAACCTTGATGTTAATATTTGACCCTGAATGAGCTTTCGACCACATATCTGCAGCATATCTAAGACCGCCTATTTCCACCTCCGTAACATCGCCCGTCTCCGCCCTTGCCTCAGCTCATCCGCTGCTGAAGCCTACATCTATGCCTTTGTTACCTCTAGACTTGACTATTCTAATGCACTCCTGGCTGGCCTCCCACATTCTACCCTATGTAAATTGGAGGTGATCCAAAACTCGGCTGCCCGTGTCCAATCTTGCACCAAATCTTGCTCACCCATCACCCCTGTGCTCGCTGACCTGCAATGGCTCCTGGTTAAACAATGCCTCAATTTCGAAATTCTCATCCTTGTTTTCAAATTCCTCCATGGCTTTGCCCCTCCCTATCGCTGTGATCTCCTCCAGCCCCACAACCCCCCGGCCCAGCCCCCCCCCGAGATGTCTGCGCTCTAATTCTGCCCCCTTGAACATCGCTGATTATAATCACTCAACCATTGGTGGCCGTGCCGTCTGTTGCCTCGGCCGTAAGTTCTGGAATTCCCTCCCTAAACCTCTCCGCCTCTTTACCTCTCTTTCCTCCTTCAAGACGCTCCTTAAAACCTACCTTTTTTGGTCACCTGCCCTAATTTCTCCCTATGCGGCTCAGTGTCAAATTTTTTATCTCATAATATTCTTGTGAAGCGCCTTGGACGTTTCACTACATTAAAGGCACTATATAAATACAAGTTGTTGTTGTTTGTATTTCCTGATGTGAGATTACCTCCTCCAGAAAGTCTCACTGTGCTTCTCGAGTCAGTTCAGGACCTGACTACATTTAAACTATAATTTTACGTTTGGTTTAAAACAAAAATTGCACTGAAGTATGCTAATGCAACCAAACCATAATGCTGACTCACTATGCCAGTTGCTCGCACAGTGTGCAAGAAATCTAGTGAAGTCTTGGGCACAATCAAAAAGGATAACTTAAGATAACACATCATTCTCTGATATTTTTTATTTTTGTTAGCATATTTTGATTGTTATGGTTGGAGAGCCAGCACTTTGGGTCTTCATTTCCACCTTTACCTGCTCTGTTGATTTTATCGTGTAGGTGGCTCGTGTGTCTGGAATAGCTTCTTGTATGGGAGCTAGTGTTAGGAAATGTGAGCATCTTCTGGCTTGGTTGTTTCTAGCTTAAATATCTCCTTTGATCTTTTTTTTTTTTAAAGTTATTAATCCACACTCACCAGCCTCTCTCCCTTTTAAATTTGACTACATAACAACAGTCACCGAACTTCAAATGTAATTCATTGTCTGTGAAGTGCTTTGCAATGTTCTGATGTGATAAGATGCTGTATAAATCCAAATATATAAGAACATAAGAAATAGGAGCAGGAGTAGACCATACGGCCCCTCGAGCCTGCTCCGCCACTTAATACGATCATGGTTGATCCGATCATGACTGAGGTCCACATCCCTGCCTGCTCCCCATAACCCCTTATTCCTTTATCGGTTAAGAAACTATCTATCTCTGAAATTTATTCAATGACCCAGCTTCCACAGCTCTCTGAGGCAGCGAATTCCACAGATTTACAACCCTCAGAGAAGAAATTCCTTCTCATCTCAGTTTTAAATTGGTGGCACCTTATTCTAATATTATGCCCCCTAGTTCTAGTCTCCCCTATCAGTGGAAACATGCTCTCTGCGTCCACCTTGTCGAGTCTCCTCATAATCTTGTATGTTTCGATAAGATCACCTCTCATTCTGAATTCCAATGAGTAGAGGTCCAAACTACTCCACCTTTCCTCATAAGTCAACCCCCATCCACGGAATCAACCTAGTGAACCTTCTCTGAACAGCCTCCAAAGCAAGTATATCCTTTCTGAAATATGGAAACCAAAACTGTATGCAGTACTCCAGGTGTGTCCTCACCAATACCCTGTATAACTTTTGCAAGGCTTCCCTGCTTTTATACTCTATCCCCTTTGCAATAAAGGCCAAGATTCTATTTGCCTTCCTGATCACTTGCTGTACCTGCATATGAACCTTTTGGTGTTTCATGTACCAGGTCCCGCTGTACTGCAGCACTTTGCAATTTTTCTCCATTTAAATAATAACTTGCTCTTCGATTTTTTTTCTGCCAAAGTGCATAACCTCACACTTTTCAACATTATACTCCATCTGCCAAATTTTTGCCCACTCACTTAGCCTGTCTATGTCCTTTTGCAGGTTTTTTGTGTCCTCTTCACACATTGCTACAAAGATGGGAGGAAAAGCATAGAAACATAGAAAATAGGTGCAGGAGTAGGCCATTCGGCCCGTCGAGCCTGCACTGCCATTCAATGAGTTCATGGCTGAACATGCAACTTCAGTACCCCATTCCTGCTTTCTCGCCATACCCCTTGATCCCCCTAGTAGTAAGGACTACATCTAACTCCTTTTTGAATATATTTAGTGAATTGGTCTCAACAACTTTCTGTGGTACAGAATTCCACAGGTTCACCACTCTCTGGGTGAAGAAGTTTCTCCTCATCTCGGTCCTAAATGGCTTACCCCTTATCCTTAAACTGTGACCCCTGGACTTCCCCAACATTGGGAACATTCTTCCTGCATCTAACCTGTCTAAACCCGTCAGAATTTTAAACGTTTCTATGAAATCCCCTCTCATTCTTCTGAACTCCAGTGAATACAAGCCCAGTTGATCCAGTCTTGCTTGATATATCAGTCCCGCCATCCCGGGAATCAGTCTGGTGAACCTTCGCTGCATTCCCTCAATAGCAAGAATGTCCTTCCTCAAGTTAGGAGACCAAAACTATACACAATACTCCAGGTGTGGCCTCACCAAGGCCCTGTACAACTGTAGTAACACATCCCTGTCCCTGTACTCAAATCCCCTCGCTATGAAGGCCAACATGCAATTTGCCGCCTTAACCGCCTGCTGTACCTGCATGCCAGCCTTCAATGACTGATATACCATACCCAGGTCTCGTTGCACCTCCCCTTTTCCTAATCTGTCACCATTCAGATAATAGTCTGTCTCTCTGTTTTTACAACCAAAGTGGATAACCTCACATTTATCCACATTACACTTCATCTGCCATGCATTTGCCCACTCACCTAACCTATCCAAGTCACTCTGCAGCCTCATAGCATCCTCCTCGCAGCTCACACTGCCACCCAACTTAGTGTCATCCGCAAATTTGGAGATACTACATTTAATCTCCTCGTCTAAATCATTAATGTACAATGTAAACAACTGGGGCTCCTGCACAGAACCTTGCGGTACCCCACTAGTCACTACCTGCCATTCTGAAAAGTACCCATTTACTCCTACTCTTTGCTTCCTGTCTGCCAACCAGTTCTCAATCCACGTCAGCACACTACCCCCAATCCCATGTGCTTTAACTTTGCACATTAATCTCTTGTGTGGGACCTTGTCGAAAGCCTTCTGAAAGTCCAAATACACCACATCAACTGGTTCTCCCTTGTCCACTCTACTGGAAACATCCTCAAAAAATTCCAGAAGATTTGTCAAGCATGATTTCCCTTTCACAAATCCATGCTGACTTGGACCTATCATGTCACCTCTTTCCAAATGCTTTGCTATGACATCCTTAATAATTGGTTCCATCATTTTACCCACTACCGATGCCAGGTTGACCGGTCTACAATTCCCTGTTTTCTCTCCCTCCTTTTTTAAAAAGTGGGGTTACATTGGCTACCCTCCACTCCATAGGAACTGAGCCAGAGTCTATGGAATGTTGGAAAATGACTGTCAATGCATCCACTATTTCCAAGGCCACCTCCTCAAGTACTCTGGGATGCAGACCATCAGGCCCTGGGGATTTATTGGCCATCAATTTCCCCAACACAATTTCCCGACTAATAAGGACTTCCCTCAGTTCCTCCTTCTTACTAGACCTCTGACCCTTTTTATATCCGGAAGGTTGTTTGTGTCCTCCTTAGTGAATACCAAACCAAAGTACTTGTTCAGCAAACTTGGCTACGTTACACTCTGTCCCTTCATCCAATTCGTTAATATAGATTGTAAATAGTTGGGGTCCCAACACTGATCCCTGCGGCAACCCGAGAATGAACCATTTATCCCGACTTTGTTAGTTAGTCAATCTTCTATCCATGTTAATATATTACCCCCCAACCCCGTGAACTTTTATCTTGTACAGTAATCTTTTATGTGGCACCTTGTCAAATGCCTTCTGGAAATCCAAATACACCACATCCACTGGTTCCCCTTTATCCACCCTGTTCGTTGCACCTCAAAGAATTCCAGCAAATTAGACAAACATGACTTCCCCTTTATAAATCCATGCTGATTCTGCCTGACTGAATTTTGCTTTTCCAAATGCCCTGCTACTGCTTCTTTAATAATGGACTCCAACATTTTCCCAACCACAGATATTAGGCTAACTGGTCTATAGTTTCCTGCTTTTTGTCCGCCTCCTTTTTTAAATAGGGGCGTTACGTTTGCAGTTTTCCAATCTGCTGGGACCTCTCCAGAATCCAGGGAATATTGGTAACTTACAACCAATGCATCCACTATCCCTGCCGCTATGTCTATTAAGATCCGAGGATGCAAGCCATCAGGTCCAGGGGATTTATCTGCCTTTAGTTCCATTATCTTACTGAGTACCACCTCCTTAGTGATTGTGATTGTGTTAAGTTCCTCCCCCTCCTATAGCCCCTTGACTATCTATTGTTGGGATATTTTTAGTGTCCTCTACCGTAAAGACTGATACAAAATATTTGTTCTGAGTTTCTGCCATCTCCATGTTCCCCGTCACTAATTCCCTGGTCTCGCCCTCTAAGGGTCCAACATTTACTTTAGCCACTCTTTTCCTTTTTATATACCTGTATAAACTGTTGCTATCTGTTTTTATATTTTGTGCTCGTTTACTTTCATAATCTATTTTCCCTTTCTTAATCATTTTTTTTAGTCATTCTTTGCTGGCTTTTAAAAGCTTCCCAATCTTCTGTCACAAGTTTTGGACACTTTGTATGCCCTTGTTTTTAATTGGATACCATCCTTTATTTCTTTAGTTAGCCACGGATGGCTATCTTTTCTTTCACACTCTTTCCTCCTCACTGGAATATATTTTTCTTGAGAGTTATGAAATATCACCTTAAATGTACGTCACTGTTCATCAACCGTCCTATACTTTAATCTATTTTCCCGGTCCACTGTAGCCAACTCTGCCATCATACCTTTGTAGTCTCCTTTATTTAAGCTTAGTATGCTGGTTTGAGATCCAACTTTCTCGCCCTGCATCTGAATTTGAAATTCAACCATGCTATGGTCACTCGTTCCAAGGGGATCCTTTACTAGGAGATTGTTTGTTTATTAATCCTGTCTCATTACACAGGACCAGATCTAAGATAGCTTGCCCCCTGGTTGGTTCTGTTGCATACTGCTCAAGGAACCTGTCCTTTATGCACTCTATGAACTCATCCTCAAGGCTACCCTGACCAATTTGATTTGTCCAATCAATGTGGAGGTTAAAATCACCCATGATTATTGCTGTTTCCTTTTTACAAGCCCCCACTATTTCTTGGTTTATACTCTGACTAACAGATGTTAATGTAATGTGACAGGTTCATTACAGGTAGCAGGGTACTGTGAACCTAATTGAGTAATTGGACTATATCATTGATGTGTGTGATTTGTTTTATTTTGTTGACCACAAATTACTCTGTGCCTTGCTGTAGTGGAAGTCATTCACAATATTAATGTAAGGAAGGAGAGATAGATACTGATTGAAAACATTTTTTCAGGTGTCAGTGTTGTTACAATGGTAGCACACTCACCTGAGTCAGAAGGTTGTGGGTTCAGCCCTACTTGAAAGACTTGAGCACATAATCTAGGTTGACACTTGAGTGCACTGAAGGAGCGCTGCATTGTCAAAGATGCCATCTTTCAGTTGAGATGTTACATCAAGGCCCCATCTGCCCTCAGGTGGATGGAACTCCCTCCAGAATCCTCTCTGCCTCTTTTCTCTCCACCTCTAAAAGCCCAATTTTTCAAACAAAATTTTGATTACCCCCTCGAATCTCTCCTTCCATGGGTTGGTACAGGTGCAGCGTCGAAGTTGGGACAGAGGCCCTTCTGGATTCCGAGCTTTTCCGGACTTTCGATCGTCTTTCTGACATCACGAATCCGGAAACACCCGAGCCCACGTTCGGTTATTTCCGGATTTCGTAACGTCAAAGGGTGGGGGGGTGGAGGGGTCCCCGACGAGGAGCTGTTCGGGCCGCTGGCCCCGTCGATGAAGTCATCGGGCGGGCGCCACCACTACCAAGGAGGTGTTCGCATGGGCCCTGCCGCCGAGGAGGCCCCGAGGTGGCGGGGCAGCGGTGGTGGGCGAGGCCTGAGGTCGGGTAGCGGTGGGACCCCGAGGTTGGCAGGGTCCGGACTCCGGAACATTTTACGGATTGTGGATGACCCTGCCACCAATCGGTCCGGAACATTCCGGATTCCGGAACTCCGGATTTTCGGCACTGCACCTGTACTCATTCACTATATTTATTTTCTCTTCCTTCCTCCTCCCCCCACACACCTCACCTCTAAAATGGCTTGGAGGTGCTAAATGTATGCCAATTGTTCTGCTGTTTCTGTTTACTAGATTTCAGACATGTCACATTTACGAAGAGAGAATTTATTTTGACTTAAAATGGAATTGATTCTAATGTAGTTCACACTGCAGAATAAGCATTACTCCATATCTCTGAATAGATTTATAATGGATCTCTTTGTTTGTAATTGTATAAATTCCACATAATATTTCCATGAAGGCAGTTCTGTATATTGTGCATTAGAGATGTATTACAGAGTGACAAAAAAGACTAAGCTCTTTTCTGTGATCCTTGGTTGTGCTAGTGCTGGACAAATGTTCAAGATATTTGCTGTTTGGCAAGTAAGACTTCTGAACTAAGCTCATTTTTGACTTGTCAGAAATAGTTACTTGAACTTTAAACATTAGGACATAATCCTAGGAAATCAAATGAAAGACTGGTTTGGGAATAAATAAGAAGCTAAAATGTGGGATAGAGAAGGGCTGCAGCAGGTCACCAAGGACCAGGTGTAACAGATGGAAAGTAACTGGATAATTGAGTGGAATGTTCTGGTCCTGACCTTGATGCACAAAATTTATTTTCTTTTAATGTTTCTTGTAATTGGCAGAGTAGCATGGTGTTGATGTACAGTATGTTGTGCTATGGATGACGAGAACTGGAATTGCCCATTCAATTCATCACACATTGAGTTCCTAATCTCTGTTGGGAGAATAACATGGGTACCCAGAGGTTTGGATTCGGCTTCTTTGATAGGAAAGTAGGGAATAGCTCCAGTCATTGAAGGAATTGACATCACAATTATTTTACTTTATTTACCACGGTAACAGGACTTGAATTTAATTGTATAAGATGGGGGAATAACTGGTGAAGGTTCTGCTTCTGTAAAGGTCTTCTTTCCACCTCCCATCCCAAGCAAAGTGTGGTTGGGGTCTTGATATTTTAACATTCTTTGAACTTGCTCCTTATTTTATTTCTCTGGACATGCCCCTTATCTAAGAACCAAAATGAGGGCACAATGATCAAAGGCTGCTCAGCCCATCTAGTCCAACCTGATGTTTTTAGGTTCATGTACAGGATCCGCTCAGATTTTTTACTCCTTTGTGGCTTGACATTAAAGTCCAGAATTATTTTTCTTTATAGCTGTAAATTAGAATTTGCTTGGAATTGTTCTAGCACTTTAAAAAAAAAAACTCTGCATGGTGGGTGCTTTTAGCATTGGGACAGGCTTATCCATGTGTGAAAGAAATTAAAATAATTTGTAGGGCAGAATCTGCAATGGAGCAGATTGGAGAAGAGGAATAGATTGCATGATGTTTGGTCAAAGTCCTTGGTTTAGTTCATTGGGAATAATAGTTTGGTAAGAGGATGGGTTAATGGTAAGAGCTGTTTGTGATGGGAAAGGCAGTAAGATGACTACACTGTCCTTACCACCCTTTCCCTCATCCCACCCCTCTCCCCAAAAAGTTCTAATTCATGCTGTCTGTGGATCACCTGATCGGGGAGGTGCATATTTGACCAAACATGGAGAGGGTTGTAATAGGAGCTAAATCTTTCAAGAACGAGGATATGCTCTCCTGTTGCAGGATTTAGAATTGATAAACCACACGTGGGTAATGTCAGTAGGTAAATATTGGTCTAATAGCCGTACTGTATTTTAGAAACAAATAAGAAGGAAAGACCAGTATTCTTTGTTCTCTTTATTTCCCTTGTTCATTGCTTAATGCCCTTTTCAATGGTGATTCATGTTTGCAAATGGCTGATTGCTTCCGCTGCAGAGTTTAGCTGTTTATCTTTACTAAGAGTGACAATGTTTTTCTGTCCCAGCACCCATCAACGATTCGTATGACACTGAAACGAGCACTACCAAAGCTATCTATGTCTAAATTAATTTTAGCAACAGAAATCTAGACATGTGCACACCTCTAAATTAGTCTTCATATTGTTGTTACTTCGACTCTGACTGAGAATGTGGAATTGGTTTATTGTTTGGTTTTCCTAACATTTCAGATGCATTGGCTGCCCTTCGCCCATCCCCCACAAAAATGTCTCCAATTGTTACTGACATGTCCAGTCATTTCCTTTGATACCTTGGTTCCTGTCTGGATTATCTTCATGTGCTGCCTTTGTTCTTTCCATTTCCATATCTTCCATTGTTACTTTTGGCAAAATCTTTTCCCAGATGCCTTTTTAATCATTTCTGGTCTCTGAATTCTTTTCTCCTGCTGTTTGGAATTATTTGAGCATGTGTGTCACTTCTCCTTGTCTCCTATGATATTTTCTTAACTCACCTTTACCCACCTTGTTGTTCCCAATACCAGATGAGATATATTTAGAAATAAATAAATGGAATAGAACATGGCAAAATATATAGTAATTTAAGAAAGAGGAAAATCTAGTTACTATTTCTTAAAGCTGTGTTAGAGATTCTGGAAATTGAGGATTAGTGGTTAGAAATAATTGCCATAGCATTGGGATATAAAGTAATAAACTGGTTCTGAAATGTATTTTAATTAAAAAAATTCCTTCACTTTTACAGCGTGGCCAAAGTTACTTTGTAATAAACTGTTCTTCAGAGCTGCATTGCCAGATTTGTAAATAAAACAATGTATTGGCAAAATTGTGCTGTAAAGAATTTAGGTTACATTGGCTTATTTCCTGACTGACTTCTAAACAGAAATGTAAGTGCGAGGAGAGTTATGGCAGACAAGCTATGAATTTGAGCCTGTATTCGTGAAGTACATGAACATAGATTTGTTTTCCCTATAATAACGCATCAAAAGTAACTTTAATTGCCCTAATAACATAATGTTAACAATGTTGTATATACCAGATGTGATGTTTCCACTCTATCCAAGATTTAAGTAGAAATTCATAATGCTGTATTTTGAATCACTAGTGCAATATTTTCAACACTTAGTACTCTGACATTTTTATCTATGATAATTGAGATATTTGAGGACTTTGTGCTCAGCTACATCCAAGTTTTTTCTGGATTAAAACGTGCTTGGGTGTGTGTTTCAAGGAGATAATTCAATTTATGGTTAATGCTGATGTGCTCAAGGTTTTTCATCTTAACTTTCTGTAACTGTCTTAAAATGTGCTGATTACTATTTTCCTATGTGCTCATTGCTATTTACATAATATATTCCAAGAAAAGTTTCATGCAGACTAAATATGTAATGCTTTCCAGGTAGTGGTTAAAATGCACTTGCCCTGGGAAAAGTATTAGAAAATAAACCAGTTATAGCTAAGTTCATATGAAGAATTTTTTTTTGTTAAGGACTGATTTTGACCTGAAGTTAGAAATTTAAATTTATGACTATAGTTAAATATTCTGTTGTATGCAAAGAAGAATAACAAAGATTCATTCAAGGGAGGATTTGCTTGAAAATGTGAATTCTTACCATTGGTTAATATTTGAGACTGGGATACTTGTCAATTAAAATAAAGAGTATTTTGTGCAATATCTACCAATATTTTACAGGAAATGAGTAATGATTTATTTTGTATTTGGCAATTCAAAGGATGTTGTGAAGTCTAGTACTTTTTTTCCACATTCAAAGTCCTATGGAAAATGTATGCGTTGATTCTTGTGTCTGTGTGACCTGATCTTCATATATCTTCATACATTCCCAGTATTGAAGCACTGACCACACTCGATCAGCTTCGCTGGGCAGGCCACATAGTTCACATGCCAGATACGAGACTCCCTAAGCAAATGCTTTATGCAGAGCTCCTTCATGGTAAACGAGCCAAAGGTGGACAGCGGAAACGTTACAAGCACACCCTCAAAGCCTCCCTGATAAAGTGCGACATCACCACTGACACCTGGGAGATCCTGGTCGAAGATCGCCCGAGATGGAGAAAGTGCATCCGGGAGGGCATTGAGCTCTTCGAGTCTCAACGCAAAGAGCATGAAGAGGTCAGGCGCAGGCAGTTGAAGGAGCGCGCGGCAAACCAGTCCCACCCACCCCTTCCCTCAATGAATGTCTGTTCCACCTGTAACAGAGTCTGTGGCTCTCGTATCGGACTGTTCAGCCATCCCATCAAAGAACTCACTTTGGGAGTGGAAGCAAGTCTTCCTCGATTCCGAGGGACTGCCTATGATGATGATGATATGTACAGGGAGATGTTCTCTACCTCACTCATCTGGTTCTTACTTCAGACATGTCAACTGGAAAGGACGGTAAAATGGTCAGAATTCAATAAAGTAGATTTTGCATTCTATCAAATATTCCTTTTTATTTATTTGTTCATGTTATGATTTCAGCTCAGTTGATGTATACTTGACTTTACGGTGACTGTTACTAATATTAGGCTGCACTAGATATTCTTTCAGGTTCAATGTTGCTGGTAGTGTCTTCGAAGCGGATCTCGTATTGCCAACAATCAGGAGTATACCCATAGTGTCATCTGCAAACAGTTATATGATGGTGTGACACGGGGCTGCAGCAGTACGGCCCTTCACTGTGCATACTGGATACAGTGATTTTGCACACGCTTTGTGCCTTTCTCCTATTATCCGGAAGTCAGACTAATGAGCTGTATAGTGAGATAAAGTCAATTGTAAACCGATAAGTTTGTTTATTTTATATGAAATACTTGACTGAACCGAATGCTTTCTTCACAGCATGGTTTACCTATTTTCTATTGCACCTTGTAACATCAAAAATAATTAATTATGCAACTTTGGCCTTGATCTGGGCCTGCCGTCACTCACTCTCACTGACTGGCATTCACTTAGTGATCTCCTTTCTGACCTCTTTGAAACTTACTGCAGACTTGACCTCGCGCTCTTCCCTCAGCCAACTTTGTCGAGGATTGGATCATCAGATTGCCAGTCAAGCAACATCCTTGGATCAGAAAGCTCCCGTTTGGTTAGGCCGCCTGTCAATGAATGAAATGTAGTATGGAATGTGCTAATGATCCCTATTGTCTCAAAATGATATGGTATGTGAGAAACACACTTCATTCCCTAGCTACTGTACTTGGTCTCCCCTCAGCCTCCTCTGTTCCAATGAAAACAAATCCAGCCTATACAATCTGTCACCATAGCTTAGATTCTCCAGTCCCGGCAACATCCTCGTAAATCTCCTCTCTCCCCTCTCCAGTGCAATCATGTCCTTCCTGCAATGTGGTGGCCATTAATGTCTGGACATTATTAACTGCCGCTTGTTGATATTGTTTCAGAAAGAGCCTTAAGAAGAATAAATATTGCTTGGCCTGTGATGAACAACGTCAGTTTGACATGTGGAATTGCTCAGGAACAAATCAGTGTGTTTTTTCTGTAAATATTGAACACTGATGAGAAGGGGATGTGATCTCAGTTTTCTGCTGTTGCAGTGTGCAAAATTAAGGAACATGGTATTGGGGGTAATGGATTGACGTGGATAGAGAACTGGTTGGCAACAGGAAGCAAAGAGTGGGAATAAACGGGTCCTTTACAGAATGGCAGGCAGTGACTAGTCAGGTACCGCAAGGTTCAGTGCTGGGACCCCAGCTATTTACAATATAAACGATTTAGACGAAGGAATTGAATGTAATATCTCCAAGTTTGCAGATGACACTAAGATGGGTGGCAGTGTGAGCTGTGAGGAGGATGCTAAGAGGCTGCAGGGTGACTTGGACAGGTTAGGTGAGTGGGCAAATGCATGGCAGATGCAGTATAATGTGGATAAATGTGAGGTTATCCACTTTGGTGGCAAAAACAGGAAGGCAGATTATTATTCTGAATGGTGACAGATTAGTAAAAGGGGAGGTGCAACAAGACCTGGGTGTCATGGTACATCAGTCATTGAGAGTTGGCATGCAGGTACAGCAGGCAGTAAAGAAAGCAAATGGCATGTTGGCCTTCATAGCGAGAGTATTTGAGTATAGGTGCAGGGAGGTCTTACTGCAGTTGTACAGGGCTTTGGTGAGACCACACCTTGAGTATTGTGTGCAATGTTGGTCTCCTAATCTGAGGAAGGACATTCTTGCTATTGAGAGAGTGCAGCGAAGGTTCAACAGACTGATTCCCGCGATGGCAGGACTGACATATGCAGAAAGACTGGATCAATTAGGCTTATTCACTGGAATTTAGAAGAATGAGAGGGGATCTCATCGAAACATATAAAATTCTGATGGGATTGGACAGGTTAGATACAGGAAGAATGTTGCCGATGTTGGGGAAGTCCAGAACCAGGGGTCACAGTCTTAAGGATAAGGGGTAAGCCATCTAGGACCGAGATGAGGAGAAACCTTTTCACCCAGAGAATTGTGAGCCTATGGAATTATCTACCACAGAAAGTTGTTGAGTCCAGTTCGTTGGATATATTCAAAAGGGAGTTAGATGTGGCCCTTAAGGCTAAAGGGATCGGGGGTATGGAGAGAAGGCAGGAGTGGGGTACTGAAGTTGCATGATCAACCATGATCATATTGAATGGTGGTGCAGGCTCAAAGGACTGAATGGCCTGCTCCTGCACCTATTTTCTATGTTTCTATGTTTCTGTCCATTCATTGATAGTTGTCACAGCTTGAAATTGTGGATGTTTTGATGGAATACTTAGGAACTTCCACAATTTGAAAGATGCCTGAGACCATTGGGAAGATCTAATAGCCATTTCTAAAGCCCTGTGACATTTCAGGTTCAATTTGGGAAACTTGCTGCAGAGGTACCAACCATCTAGTTATGAGATTTAAGCTCTGCCTTTCCATCTACGAGTTTTTTATTTGGGGGACAAATAAGAAAATTCTCTACTGTATTTTAATATTGGGTATATAGTTGTGTTGAATGTTTTCTTTCTTAGTGCTTACAGTTTTTTTCTATACTGCATAATTTTCTGAAGCATAGCCACAAACAGCTCGTGCAGTTGGTTGGGCATGTCCAATCATGCCCTGTACTTTGTAGTGCTGATGGTGATTTTTTTTTCAGGTGGAGGTTACAAGTTACTGAGAATTCTGACCTTATTTGTGGGTTCTCATTGCTTTCCATAGTAATTTTGCCAAATAGTCACTGGAACATTTTCAATAGATTTGCAGCCATTCTTAAGCTTTGTAACTAAGTGTTTCTGAAAAATAAAATAAAATTGAGTGTGTGGGAAGATACATAAATCAGAGTTTAACTCTGGGAAATCCTAAGTATTTTGACCCTCGTCAGAAACCTTTTCCCAGCAGTATGATTCAACAAAAAGGTTTCAAATAACATATTTCCAGATTCCTCATAGGGCAGGACACAGATTCCAAGCTGTTCATTTACAATGACTCGTTTCTACTGATTCCATGCTGACATGTTGAATTTTGGGGAAGGGCCCTAAGATACTGAATAATAAATGTATTGTGGGTAAATCCCCAAAATATTGAGAGACTGCTTGCACCCTAGTGATTGATCTTACCGTGAGTGTTTTTAATATATATATTATATATAAATATTTAAAACCGATGAATGATAAAGATGCAGAATCTGAAAGGAGACAGGAAAAAGTTAATATTTTACATAAGTATATTTTATGGTGGGTGTAATGAAATCTCTTTAGGTGGAGACACTGTCACACATTAGGTCCTTTCACAGACCAGTTCACCAAAGGACTGCAGAGTGCAGCTTGTTAACGAATTTAATCCAATAAGAAATCTGCAGCAGAAATGATGCTGCAGTGATGACAGGGCATTTTGCATTCTGCTCAGGACAGGATGTTCATTTTGTGCAAAGTACCTAGTCGTGGTTAGATGTGATGGAGTGCAGTTTGAGGTAAGTTTTGTTCAGGGCAATTTGTTGTGCAAAAATTTTCACTAGGTTTGTTTATTTAAATACATTTCTGCAGATAACGGGCAGGATGGGAATGTTGAATTTTTGTCAATCTTTTATCATAGGGAAATATGTGCTGTATTTGTAACAACTCCTCGTTCTCAAGCTTTTAAGTGTAGGGTTTACCATTTATATTCCAGATTACAACAGAAAAATACTTTGTCATTCCAAACTAGTAACTATTTTCAGTTAATGTTAACCATTCCTACATACGTGAGTATTTACAAATACACCAGGGGAAATCATGCTTGACAAATCTTCTGGAATCTTTTGAGGATGTAACTCGTAGAGTGGACAAGGGAGAACCAGTGGATGTGGTGTATTTGGACTTTCAAAAGGCTTTTGACAAGGTCCCACACAAGAGATTGGTGTGCAAAATCAAAGCAGATAGTATTGGGGGTAATATACTGACGTGGATAGAGAACTGGTTGGCAGACAGGAAGCAGAGAGTCAGGATAAACGGGTCCTTTTCAGAATGGCAGGCAGTGACTAGTGGAGTGCCGCAGGGTTCAGTGCTGGGACCCCAGCTCTTTACAATATACATCAATGATTTGGATGAAGGAATTGAGTGTAATAGCTCCAAGTTTGCAGATGACACTAAACTGGGTGGCGGTGTGAGCTGTGAGGGGGCCACTAGGAGGCTGCAGGATGACATGGACAGGTTAGGTGAGTGGGAAATTGCATCGCAGATGCAGTATAATGTGGATAAATGTGAGGTTATCCACTTTGGGGGCAAAAACGCGAAGACAGAATATTATCTGAATGGCGGCAGATTAGGAAAAGGGGAGGTGCAACGAGACCTGGGTGTCATGGTTCATCAGTCATTGAAAGTTGGCATACAGGTACTGCAGGCGGTGAAGAAGGTATGTTGGCCTTCATAGCAAGGGGATTTGAGTATAGGAGCAGGGAAGTCTTACTGCAATTGTACAGGGCCTTGGTGAGGCCTCACCTGGAATATTGTGTTCAGTTTTGGTCTCCTAATCTGAGGAAGGACGTTCTTGCTATTGAGGGAGTGCAGCGAAGGTTCACCAGACTGATTCCCGGGATGGCAGGACTGACGTATGATGAGAGACTGGATCAACTGGACCTTTTTACATTGGAGTTTAGAAGGATGAGAGATTATCTCATAGAAACATATAAGATTCTGACGGGACGGGACAGGTTTGATGCGGGTAGAATGTTCCCGATGTTGGGGAAGTCCAGAACCAGGGGACACAATCTTAGGATAAGGGGTAGGCCATTTAGGACTGAGATGGGGAGAAACTTCTTCACTCAGAGAGTTGTTAACCTGTGGAATTCCCTGCCGCAGAGAGTTGTTGATGCCAGTTCATTGGGTATGTTCAAGAGGGAGTTAGATATGACCCTTACAGCTAAGGGGATCAAGGGGTATGGAGGGAAAGCAGGAAAAGGATACTGAGGGAATGACCAACCATGATCTTATTGAATGGTGGTGCAGGCTTGAAGGGCCGAATGGCCTACTCCTGCATCTATTTTCTCTGTTTTTGTTTATTCTATATTATTGCTTTTGTAAATTAGATATGACTAATACAATGTTGGATTACATTCAAAGCCATGCTGCATGTATTTTTCTTTTATTGTGGAAGCATATTAAAATATACAGCAAAAAATGTTTTTCTCTCCACAGTGCTAAACCATTATGATTAGTTGATCTGTTTTCCGACAATGGTTTGAGGACTGAAGTAGTCCGAGTTTAAAGCAAAATTAGACACAAAATTGAGGGCATGCTGGCGCAGATGGGCCGAAGGGCCTCCTTCTGTGCTGTACTATTCTGTGAGTGTGTGTTTGAGAGGTATTTGTTTCTGGAACCAACTAGGTGGTCTACTGTCTTTTCTGGTCCTGTAGAAGTTCCTATGAGAAAATTTGGTAATTGGGCAATTGCAAGAGGTACTTGAGTTAGTTTGGTTTACTTCTCATTCCTTTCAATGTTGTAGGTTAATTTGTTGTGTTTTATTAGTGCCAATGGGCCCAAATTTCGAGCCGCGCCTAGAACGGCGCAATCCCGACCTGGACACCTGTTTTTCGCGCCACAAAGTGCGCCTAAAAAAAACCCTCCGTATTCTCCACCTCCCTGCAGGTCCTCTGGCCCTCGGCGCAGTGCAGCAGGAGCTGTAGGGGGCGGAGCCAGGACCCTGCGCTGAAAACAGTGCCGGGACCTCTGCACATGCGCACTACAGTGAGCACGCAAGTGCAGTAGCTCCAGGCGCCCGAAACTCTGGGAGAGGCCTGAAGCACACAGCCCCTAGCCCTGGCCGAATGGCCTCACTGGGGCTGCGTGAATAAGGCTCCTCCCACGGCCAGCTCCTGCTTCCTCCCGCCCCGACTCGGCTCTCGCTTCCTGCCCCCGCCCCGACACCCGCTCTCCCCCGCCCCCGGATCGGACCCGACAGCCCCCCCCCGCCCCCCCGGCACCCGGACCGGACACCCGCTCCCGGACTGGATCCGACACCCGCTCCCTCCCTCCCGCCCCCGGACTGGATCCGACCTGACCTCCCTCTCCCTCCCTCCCTCCCTCCCTCCCTCCCTCCCTCCCTCCCTCCCCCCGACCCGAACCGATCTCCCTCCCACCACACCCCCGACCCAACGCCACCTACCTGTAAATCTGGTGCTTGGGACGGGCCCTGCCCGAAGTCTCGGTGCCCAGCCCTTTCAGCCCCCCCAATCTCCTTGCCCCCCACCCCCCAATCTCCTTCCCCCCCCCCACCCCCCCAATCTCCTTCCCGCCCCCCCACCCCCCCAATCTCCTTCCCGCCCCCCCACCCCCCCCAATCTCCTTCTCCCCCCCCCCCACCCCTCCAATCTCCTCTCCCCCCCCACCCCCCCAATCTCCTTCACCCCCCCCCACCCCCCCAATCTCCTTCCCCCCCCCCCACCCCCCAATCTCCTTCCCCCCCACCCCCCCAATCTCCTTCCCCCCCCCAACCCCCCAATCTCCTTCCCCCCCCACCCCCCCAATCTCCTTCCCCCCCCCACCCCCCCAATCTCCTCCCCCCCCCCAACCCCCAATCTCCTTCCCCACCCCCCAATCTCCTTCCCCCCCCCCACCCCCCAATCTCCTTCCCCCCCACCCCCCCAATCTCCTTCCCCCCCCCCAACCCCCCAATCTCCTTCCCCCCCCCAACCCCCCAATCTCCTTCCCCCCCCACCCCCCAATCTCCTTCCCCCCCCACCCCCCAATCTCCTTCCCCCCCCCCCACCCCCCAATCTCCTTCCCCCCCCCACCCCCCAATCTCCTTCCCCCCCACCCCCAATCTCCTTCCCCCCCCCCACCCCCCAATCTCCTTCCCCCCCCACCCCCCAATCTCCTTCCCCCCCCCACCCCCCAATCTCCTTCCCCCCCCCACCCCCCAATCTCCTTCCCCCCCCACCCCCCAATCTCCTTCCCCCCCCACCCCCCAATCTCCTTCCCCCCCCCACCCCCCAATCTCCTTCCCCCCCCACCCCCCAATCTCCTTCCCCCCCACCCCCCAATCTCCGCTCCCCCCCCCAATCTCCGCTCCCCCCCCCAATCTCCGCTCCCCCCCCCATCTCCGCTCCCCCCCCCATCTCCGCTCCCCCCCCCATCTCCGTTCCCCCCCCCCCCATCTCCGTTCCCCCCCCCCCCATCTCCGTTCCCCCCCCCCATCTCCGTTCCCCCCCCCCCATCTCCGTTCCCCCCCATCTCCGTTCCCCCCCATCTCCGTTCCCCCCCATCTCCGTTCCCCCCCCATCTCCGTTCCCCCCCCCATCTCCGTTCCCCCCCCCATCTCCGTTCCCCCCCCCATCTCCGTTCCCCCCCCCATCTCCGTTCCCCCCCCCATCTCCGTTCCCCCCCCCATCTCCGTTCCCCCCCCCATCTCCGTTCCCCCCCCCATCTCCGTTCCCCCCCCCATCTCCGTTCCCCCCCCCATCTCCGTTCCCCCCCCCATCTCCGTTCCCCCCCCCATCTCCGTTCCCCCCCCCATCTCCGTTCCCCCCCCCATCTCCGTTCCCCCCCCCATCTCCGTTCCCCCCCCCATCTCCGTTCCCCCCCCCATCTCCGTTCCCCCCCCCATCTCCGTTCCCCCCCCCATCTCCGTTCCCCCCCCCATCTCCGTTCCCCCCCCCATCTCCGTTCCCCCCCCCATCTCCGTTCCCCCCCCCATCTCCGTTCCCCCCCCCATCTCCGTTCCCCCCCCCATCTCCGTTCCCCCCCCCATCTCCGTTCCCCCCCCCATCTCCGTTCCCCCCCCCATCTCCGTTCCCCCCCCCATCTCCGTTCCCCCCCCCCATCTCCGTTCCCCCCCCCCATCTCCGTTCCCCCCCCCCATCTCCGTTCCCCCCCCCCATCTCCGTTCCCCCCCCCCATCTCCGTTCCCCCCCCCATCTCCGTTCCCCCCCCCATCTCCGTTCCCCCCCCCATCTCCGTTCCCCCCCCCATCTCCGTTCCCCCCCCCATCTCCGTTCCCCCCCCCCATCTCCGTTCCCCCCCCCCATCTCCGTTCCCCCCCCCCATCTCCGTTCCCCCCCCCCATCTCCGTTCCCCCCCCCCATCTCCGTTCCCCCCCCCCATCTCCGTTCCCCCCCCCATCTCCGTTCCCCCCCCCCATCTCCGTTCCCCCCCCCCATCTCCGTTCCCCCCCCCCATCTCCGTTCCCCCCCCCCATCTCCGTTCCCCCCCCCCATCTCCGTTCCCCCCCCCCATCTCCGTTCCCCCCCCCCATCTCCGTTCCCCCCCCCCATCTCCGTTCCCCCCCCCCATCTCCGTTCCCCCCCCCCATCTCCGTTCCCCCCCCCCATCTCCGTTCCCCCCCCCATCTCCGTTCCCCCCCCCCATCTCCGTTCCCCCCCCCCATCTCCGTTCCCCCCCCCCATCTCCGTTCCCCCCCCCCATCTCCGTTCCCCCCCCCCATCTCCGTTCCCCCCCCCCATCTCCGTTCCCCCCCCCCATCTCCGTT
The DNA here is from genome assembly GCF_044704955.1 of Pristiophorus japonicus. Taxonomy (NCBI): domain Eukaryota; kingdom Metazoa; phylum Chordata; class Chondrichthyes; family Pristiophoridae; genus Pristiophorus; species Pristiophorus japonicus. Next base: position 93,741,697 of record NC_091984.1, read on the forward strand.
CCCCCCCCCCATCTCCGTTCCCCCCCCCCCATCTCCGTTCCCCCCCCCCATCTCCGTTCCCCCCCCCCATCTCCGCTCCCCCCCCCCATCTCCGCTCTCCCTCGTCGCTCCCCCCATCCCTCCCCCTGCCCCCCGCTGTCAGAAACACAGACACTGACAGACAGAGAATGAGAGACACACAGACAGACAGAGAGATAGAGACACTGACCGAGACACACTGAGGGGGGCATCCCAGCACACTGTTGGAGGGCTCCCGGTGCTGCAGTCGGTAAGTAGAAAATGTTTTATTTATTGATTTTTTGAAAAAAAAATTATTTCTTTTTTTTTGATTGATTTATTTATTGATGTATTTATCATTTATTATTGATGATGGCTCTTTATTTGTAAAACTGAAGTGTTTAATGATTGTAAACTTCCCTTTAAACAACCCCCCCCCCCACCATTCCCTACGTCTGATTTGTAACCTACGCCTGATTTTCTAAAGTGTAGACAAGGTTTTTCGAGCGTACAAAAATCTTCACTTACTCCATTCTCAGTTAGTTTGGAGTAAGTTTTCACTCACGAAACTTTGAAATCGGGCGTAAGTGGCCGGACACGCCCCCTTTTGGAAAAAAAAATTCTGTTCCAAGGTGAAACTGTTCTAACTGACTAAAACTGGAGCAAACTAAATGACGAGAATTCCGATTTCTAAGATACTCCGTTCTACACCAGTTGCTCCTAAAAATCAGGAGCAAATCATGTGGAAACTTGGGGCCAATAATGTGGAGCATAAACACTGGCATGGATCAGTTGGGCCAAATGGCCTGTTTCTGTGCTGTACATTCTATGTAATCAACAAAATAATTAATTCTGATATATTGCATTTGTCAGATATGCCACTATTGCAGGATTCTTTGGAGAAATTTGCCAAAACTGCTCTGCACATTATAGCTGTAGAACTTTTTTTGTTTTTAAAAATGAAAATGCTTCCTATCTCTCCTTACTTTAGAAAATGAAACATTAGAGACGAGATTAATGCAGTAAAGCTAACATGGATACAGGAAAAAGATTTTATTGAAATAATTACAGGCATCCAAATATTTTCTCAAGGATAGCAATGTACAATTTTGAAACGACTTGAGAGGGGTGGGTGGTAAAAGGGAAGAAACTGTATTCTAGGAACCCTTTCATTACAAATGGATCTTTGCTGGTTTGTAAAAATACATTCTGGCGACAAAATTCACTTTTTTGCTATTTTTGGAATGAAGTTAGTCAGAAAGAAATAACTTGCATTAATAACGTATAGTGCTTTTAACAACTTCAGGATGTCCCAAAGCACTTTACAGACAATTAAATACTTTTTGAAGTTTAGTCACTGGGGGTGGGGGCGTGGGCAGTGGTCACGCACCAAAAGATGATGGATGTTGATGCTGGGAAAATAGAATGCATCCACTTTCAGCATCCGGCACTCCCAGGTCAGATATAGCACAGCCAATAGCAGAGTCCAGTTCCCGGTGCTTGGCCTCACCAATGTGCCTTCATCCCAACCTCAGAAGTGGTATTGCACCAGTACTAATGTTATAGTGTAAATCCAGAGTCAGGCTCCAACCATGGCAGACCTGCTTCATAGCGATGCTGCAGTTGTAGTGTAGATGCAGCCTTAATTGCATGAGTTTGGGAATTAGATGAGGCATTGCATTAACATGCTGTATTTTACATCTTTGAGACCTTTTGATCTATCTCTGCAGGCTGTAAGACTCCTAAGTGACATGAATGTGAGGCAATCTCAGTCCATTGCACAGTTAGACAAATTTGTGGTCTCAAATGGAAAATGTCACAGTAGTGGAGTTAAGGGTGCTTTTCTAAAGTTGGGGCTAAGGCACGTGATTGGGGCGAGGTAGCTTTATTTTGCACTTAGTCTGCTCTCTACCTGTCTATTGTACTTACTGTTGACATAGGGTGGCCAGTCTGTTACAAAAAAAGATTTTATTCTTGTGCTGACATGCTGCGCCTTAATGTGCGCAGGTGTTGTTCTTGGCTCAGTAGTAGAGGTTATGGGTTCAAGCTCCACTCCAGGGACTTGACCACATAACCTGGGCTGACACTTCAATTCAGTAGTGAAGGAATGCTGGACCTTTAGAGGTACCATCTTTTGGATAATAAATTCAACTGCGGTCACGTTTGCCTGCTCAAGGTGGATGTAAAAGATCCTGTGGCCCGATTCGAAGAAGAGCAGGGAAGTTCTCGGTGCGCTGGCCAGTATTTATCCTTCAACCAACACCAGTAAAATAATGGACTGGAAATTGCGGTCGGAAGCCTTCCGCTGGCGAATGCCTCCGAACAGCAAGTAAACTGCAACTACCTGGTGCCTCCGTACCTTCGAAGACTCACGCTCCTGGGCCTGCAAGCGTACACCTATGGAAAGACCCACGTATCCCAGGGGCGCATGTGGTTTGCAAGCATCCCTGGGATCACGTGGGCCAGCCCAACCAATCACAAAGGGGGATTCCCATTATGCTTATGGGGATTTCATTTACGTACGGAATCCCCATAAGCATAATAGGAATCCCCTAAAAAATACACTTTCACAACACTTAAAAAAAAAAATCATCACATGGTCAAAAATTAATTAAAGTACAATTTAATTAAACAAACAATTTTCTTTTTTGAAAAATAAATTTCAACATTTTTCAAGGGCCAAAAATAAACAAATTTTAAAGGTTTTTGTATGGTTAAATCATTAAAAAAATATTTTAATTATTTAAACATTTATGCTGGTAAAAGAAGGCCTAACGCCTGCTTTTATCAGGCGTAAAAGTTTTGTGGGCATTTGCTGGGCAGTAGTTGGGCAAATAGCCCAACACTGCACCAGTGAATTTCCATTTCCTGCGGATTTGTACAATCTGTCATGCACCATGCGGAAACCCTGAGCTTGCATGTATGCTGTGTGTACGCGGTTATAGGCCCTGGAAAATCCGGCACAATATATCTGGTCATTGATCTCATTGCTATTTGTGGGAGCTTGCTGTGCACAAATTGGCTGCTGCATTTCCTTGCATTACAATACTGACTACACTTCATAGCTACTTCATTGCCTGTGAAGTGTTTTGCAATGTCCTGAGGATGTGAAAGGTAGTTTATTCGTTCCTTACTAAAAATGCACTAGTTCCTGTGGGACGGCAGAGTTCTTCAGTGAAAAATTTAAAGATGGAATGCAACCATATGCTATTGTTAATTGCTGTACATTCCTGTCTTTAAAAAATACAATTGAAGGATATTATTAAATTAACATCACCATGTCAGTCAGAACTGCAGATTGAAACCATAATGTTTAAGTTATCAGGTAACCAAAGTAGGGTACAAAACCAAAGTGTAACTCTTAAAATTCCTCTTTAAAATAGGTAGTAAAAAAATATATTTTCTTGCATCCTTTTGATGTACAATTTAATGTTTTTATTTTAAAACTTCAAGTGTGTAATTGGGTGTGCTTGGCTAAAAAGATTCACATTCTGATCATTCCTCACACTGCAGGATTCCTTGGAAACAGTAAACGTCTTGCTTCTCCTACCCTCCGAAATCAAATACTAAAGGATATAAATCATCAAATTTTATTTTTAAAGAGATCCTGATGGTGAGACTTTAACCAGAAAAACAGCAGTAATTTACCATTAAACATTTTTAATGTACATTGGGAAGTTGGAATATTTTTCAAGTTGAATAAAATTCATTCTCATTTCAGGATGATGCCATCATCCTCACTTGTGCAATTAACTGACTGTATTAATGTTTCCATTGTCCATCTCCCATATGTTGCCCATATAAGCATTTAGATGAAGCTGCTATTGTATGTATTTTGTGATTCAAAATTGCATCCCAATCAGGAGAGAAACTGCATGCATGAGAGTACACTAAAGGTGTGTGCGCGTGTATTATTCATAGACTTGGTGACATCCTTGGCTCAGTGGTAAAAATCTCACCTCTGAGTAAGAAGGTTTTGGATTCAAGCCCCACTCCTGAGCCTTGAGGCTGAGATCGATGTAAAAGGCACTACATAAGTGCAATTGTTCCTTTCTTTATAGTAATCCAGCAGCATGCTATCATTAAGACCCTCCAGTAAAGCTGGAGCAGCGGCAGCAGCGAGCAGGCAGAGAATAAATTGAGCGGGAGACCCAGAAAAAGCCAAGTCCACGGCACCAACTAAAGAAAGAGTAGGGCCTATTAGAGACCATAAAGGTAATCTGTGTGGAGGTGGAAGACGTGGGTATGGTTCTTAATTAATACTTCTTGTCTGTTTTTACAAAAGAGCGGAGAGATGCAGACATTGCAATCAGGAAGGAGTATTGTGAAATATTAAATGAAATAAACATGGTGAGAGGGGAAGTATTAAGGGGTTCAGCAGCTTTGAAAGTAGATAAATCCCCAGGCCCAGATAAAATGTATCGCAGGCTGTTAAGAGAAGCAAAAGAGGAAATAGCAGAAGCTCTGACCATCATTTTCCACTCCTCTCTGGCTATGTGTGTAGTGCTGGAGGACTGCTAATGGAGGACGTGGTACCTTTGTTTAAAAAGGGAGAAAGGGATAGACCGAGTAATTACAGGCCAGTCAGCCTAACCTCGGTGGTGGGAAAATTATTGGGAAAAATTCTGAGGGATAAGATAAATGTTCATTTAGAAAGAGACTGATTAATTAAGCAGTCAGCATGGATTTGTTAAGGCAAGGTCGTGTCTGAATAACTTAATTTAATTTTTTGAGTAGGTAACACGGAGGATCGATGAGGGTTGTGCGTTTGATGTAGTGTATATAGATTTTAGCAAGGCTTTTGATAAGGTTCCACATGGCAGACTGGTCACGAAAGTAAAAGCCCATGAGATCCAGGGCAAAGTGGCAAATCGGTTCCAAAATTGGCTGAGGCAGGAAGCAAAGGGTAATGAATGATGGTTATTTTTGTGACTGGAAGGCTGTTTCCAGTGGGGTTCTGCAGGGCTCAGTACTAGGTCCCTTGCTTCTTGTGGTATATATCAATGATTTAAACGAATGTCGGGGATATGATTAAGAAGTTTGTAGAAGACACTAAAATAGGCTCTGTGGTTGATAATGAAGAAGAAAACTGCAGGCTGCAGAAAGATATCAATTAATGGTCAGGTGGGCAGAACAGTGGCAAATGGAATTCAATCTGGATTAAGTGTGAGGTAATGCATTTGGAGAGATCTAACAAGGCAAGGGAATACATATTAAATGGTACGACACTGAAAAGTGTAGAGGAACAAAGGGACCTTGGAGTGCATGTCCTCAGATCCCTGAAGTTAGCAGGCAGGTTGATGAGGTGGTTAAGAAGGCATACGGAATACTTGCCTTTATTAGCCGAGGCATAGAATACAAGAGCAGGGAGGTTATGCTTGAACTGTATAAAACGCTAGTTCGGCTGCAGCTGGAGTACTGTCGGTAGTTCTGGACACCACATTACCGGAAAGATGTGATTGCACTGGAAGGAATGCAGAGGAGATTTACAAGAATGTTGCCTGGACTGGAGAATTTTGGCTATGAGAAAGATTGGAGATGCTGGGTCTGTTTTCTTTGGAACAGAGAGGTTGAGGGGGAGACCTAATTGAGGCGCATAAAATTATGAGGGGCCTGGATAGAGTGGATAGGAAGGACCTATTTCCCTTGACGGAGGGATCAACAACTAGGGAGCATAGATTTAAAGTAAATGGGAGGAGGTTTAGAGGGGAAATTTCTTCACCCAAAGGATAGTGGGGATCTGGAACTCATTGCCTGAAAGGGTGGTCGAGGCAGAAAGCCTCACCACATTTAAAAAATACTTGGATGGGCACGTAAAGTGCTGTAACCTACAGGGCAATGGATCAAGAGCTGGAAAGTGGGATTAGGCTAGATAGCTCTTTGTTGGTAGGCGCGGACACGATGGGCTGAAATGGCCTCCTTCCGTGCTGTAAATTTCTATGATTCTATTAAATGGTAGGACACTGAGAAGTGTAGAGGAACAAAAGGACCTTGGAGTGCATGTCCACAGATCCCTGAAGGTAGCAGGCAGGTAGATGAGGTGGTAGGAAGGCATACAGAATACTTGCCTTTATTAGCTGAGTCATAGAATACAATAGCAGGGAGGTTATGCTTGAACTGTTTCAAACACTGGTTAGGGCACAGCTAGAGTACTGCATGCAGTTCTGGTCAACACATTACAGGAAAGATGTGATTGCACTAGAGAGGGTACAGAGGAAATTTACGAGGATGTTGCCTGGACCAGAGAGTCTTAGCTATGAGGAAAGATTGGATAGGCTGGGGTTGTTTTCTTTGGAACAGAGGAGGCTGAGGGGAGACCTTATTGAGGTGTATAAAATTATAAGGAGCCTAGATAGAGTGGATAGGACATACCTATTTCCCTCAGCAGAGGGGTTAACAACCAGGAGGCATAGATTTAAAGTAATTGGTAGAAGGTTTAGAGGGGATTTGAGGGAAATTTCTTTACCACCCTCACCGCCCAGAGGGTGGTAGAGGCAGAAACCCTCATCACATTTAAAAAGTACTTGGATGTGCATTGAAGTGCTGTAACTTAGAGAGCTACAGACCAAGAGCTGGAAGGTGGGATTAGGCTGGATAGTTCTTTGTTGGTAGGTGCGGACATGATGGGCCAAAATGGCTCCTTCCGTGCTGTAAATTTCTATGATTCTAAGGAGGGCTGTTGTTTGTCATCTGTACTGAGATTACTGCTTTATAGTTACTTGTGAAGTTAATCTAATTTCTATATTTCCTAGTGAACAACTGCAAATTATTGATTGTGAGGCAATCACTGTGACTTTTTTACTTCATTGTTAATGGGATCAGCCCAGCGTGACACTGAGAACCAATGTCAGTGCATAGACAACAATTTGGAATAAAACCAGTCTATGTAGTTCGGTGATTAATAAACTGCAATCTCATCTCAAGGTTCTAAATCGGTTGCTTTACTTTCATTTTTCTGGTTTATAATTTATGAATCCCTTGGTTAGTTTACTGCCATTTAATGATTTGCAGATGTTATTTTATATTTAATTTCAATAATGTGTGATGCAAGATAAAATCTATATGAGACATGGTCTCTAATTATAGAGGTATGCCTTATTCACAAGTTAACCATATAGAACTATTGTTCAGTGATGTATATTGTTTGACTGCTTTCTTGCTCTTTTTCACTTTGTTGCTTTAAGCATCAGATTACACACGCATTCAGTTGTAGTGATGATAGGATCAGGTATTTATTGAAACTTCATACTACACAAAAACCAGTATGAAAGTTCCTGAGACATACACTTCGATTCTGGTGTATGCTTTCTGCTCTTGTGACATACACCCCAATTCTAGTGTATGCTGCTAAAACAGTGTGCACTCACATCTCTTACATAAAATCAGTTCTTTGATCTCTATAGTCCATGCATACTATCAATAAATCATGGTACATCAAAGGTACATACAAATACTAACAGAATGACAATGTAAACTAAGCAGCCAGCCACTCAGCCTCCTGAAATTGGTTTATTGCTGCAATCGACTCTTGCCAGGCATTTTATTACTATAATACACAGGTGACCAAATCGACATATTCGAATATGGCTGAATGACCCCTGCACATCCTACCATTTGAACATTTAATTCAGCATTTGCTATATCACAGGCTGCGCAGAGAGCGAGGTATTTGGGTAATACAGACTTTTGCTCCCACATGTATGAGGCGCACTATCTTTGTAAATTGATAATACACAAATTATGTTGCTTTTAACAAACCGATTGAGACAACATCTTTGGCTATTCCAGTGCAATAGCATGCAAGAATCATCCATTGATTCTGAGATACTGTAAAATAGTGCATTTGCTGTTTTCACAAGGACAGCCAATAACAACCCTGGAAATTAGATTTTTTACTCTCTCAATTTTACTGATGTGCTGTTGGAATGACGAATTCCCCATGACCATGAGATTCAGTTTTAGATGTCTGAAACATCTGGTTTTAAATTATGGCTACGGATCACTACATTGGCATATGTGTTTTTTGTGTAGTTGCTTGTATTTTTTTCATATCATTATGGATCTCTATGATTTTTTTGTAGCCCTAAATAACTATTTCTTTCTCTTTAGAAAAGTGAAAGGGGGTAACATAGATGTCCATCCAACGGAGAAGGCTTTGGTTGTTCACTATGAAGTGGAAGCTACTATTTTGGGTGAAATGGGCGATACCATGCTGGGAGAACGAAAGGAGTGTCAGAAGATGTGAGTAATAACAAGTTGCTCTGTTTATTCTAATGTTTTTTTTATAATGAAATGAAAGAATGAGCATCAGCCATCTTCCATTCTGTACATGATCCATAAGGATATATTTAAAACCAACTACAACAACTTTGCATTTACTTTTGTTTTAGTATATATTTAGAAAATATTTATTTTTGGTGTTGAAAGGCAAGCATCCAGATATCTTGCCTAATTTCTTTCTGCTGGTCTTAGTGGCTGCTCTCTCAGTTTCTGTTTGGTAAGTAGAAACAGTGAAGGAAGTTGGCTGGTTCCATTAATGTAATAGAGAATAAGTCTCTGGGCCAACAAATACAGAGTGTATAGTCACTTCTTTATTAATGTCAATTGTGTGGAAGTGGTCTGTCAAAGGAGGACACTGTCTTACCCCCAACATCAAATTTTAGGTTTGAATGATGAAGGCCTTCCTAAGGTGGAGAGAGCTTGGTGATGAGGGACAAATTACATTTTAATTTTAACAGTGCATGTTTTGTTACCTAAGTTAACTTTAAATATAATGATAAATCTGATTTCTGTAATTCTGAATCCTTTCTTAGATTGTTTCCTTTTGTAAAGACAAATATTTTAGAATTTGTTAAAGGGGCTCTCTTAAAATAAGCCTGTCGGTTAAAATTGCGTATAAAGTATTACACAAGAGAACACAAGGACACGAGATAGGAGCAGGAGTAGGCCATTTAACTCCTCAAGCCTGCTCCAACATTTAATAAGATCATAGCTGATCTGATCATGGACTCAGTTCCACTTCCCTGCCCGCTCCCCATAACCCTTTATTTCCTTTTCGCTCAAAAATCTGTCAATCTCAGCCCTAAATAGATTCAATTGGGCCCAAGTTTTGGGTGGAGTTGGTCCAATTTTTTTGGAGCAACTAGTTTAGTTTGGAGTATCTTAGACATCGCAATTCTCTGTATTTAGTTTGCTCCAGTTCTAGTGAGTTAGTTTAGTTTTGTTTTAGTTCAGTTTTTTTTTCAATAGGAGGTGTGTCCAGCCACTTAGGCCTGTTTTGCAAATTTAGGCAGCGAAAACTTACTCCAAACTAACTTAGAATAGAGTAAGTGTCCACTTTTGTAAGTTCTGAAAAACCTTACCTAGAATTAAGTTCAGTGCAGGCACAGCCAGAGATGGGGGTTGGGAAGCATTAAACACAAAGAACTAAAGCATTAAACACATGCCTAAAACCTCTTGCGATTATATTTTGCTGTATATCTACAAAACTTGGGCCCAATTGAATCTATTTAGGGCGGAGATTGACAGATTTTTGAGCGAAAAGGAAATAAAGGGTTATGGGGAGCGGGCAGGGAAGTGGAACTGAGTCCATGATCAGATCGGCTATGATCTTATTAAATGTTGGAGCAGGCTTGAGGGGTTAAATGGCCTACTCCTGCTCCTATCTCGTGTCCTTGTGTTCTCTTGTGTAATACTTTATATGCAATTTTAACCGACAGGCTTATTTTAAGAGAGCCCCTTTAACAAATTCTAAAATATTTGTCTTTACAAAAGGAAACAATCTAAGAAAGGATTCAGAATTACAGAAATCAGATTTATCATTATATTATGTTTCTCTTTTTATAAATAAGCAAGTGTAGGCTCCTGGCTGAGGCAGACACGTCAACATCAATGGGGGGGATTTTCCAAAGCACTAAACACCTTCACAACAACATTAAAGAAGCATAAGTAAATTTAAAGCACTAAGCACTAAATAAAACAGTACATTTAAAGCACCAAACACTAAACGAAGCACAAAAAGTAATAAGCAATTAATTAACAAATAAAAAATAGAAGGAACCCTGCACCTAAAGTACCAAGACCAAAGTAATAAGCAACCAATCAATAACAAATACAAAAATAAATGTCCCACCTTTATGTGAAGGCAAGATGTTTCTGTCAGCCTCTGTCTGTGTTTCTGTCCATGTCTCTGTCAGTGTCTCTCTTTCTGTTTCTGTCAGTGTCTCTCTGTGTTTCTGACAGTGAGGGGAGGGAGGAGGAGGGAGGGAGGGAGTGGGTGGAGGGGGGGTGAGGCATTTCAAGAAAACCTTTTTGCGAATAGCGTATTTATGACTTGGACCACGAGTAACTAAATAAATAGGATACACTTTAGTTATTCCTTGTATGTAGTACAGTAAAAGGTTATTCATCATTCTCCATACTAAGTTTCACAAAGGCTACCACCTATTTTGATCTATCGCTTAAACTCCCTTGAATCCCTGATACTAAGCAATTTTATATTATTTTAAAACATGGTAGTGCTATACTACATTAGTGCCCCAGCATTCTAGCTCATAGAATGGCAAGTTGATGCACACGATTCCATACTGCAACTTCTTCACCTTAGCTATGGTACCACGAAATGACATTTTGAAAAAGCTAGTGGAGGGAGGGACAACAAAAGTACAATCAAATTACATTGTTCTTGTGCACCTCCCAATAGACAACTCAAGCATACCAATTGGCAGAGGCTGGGAAACATCACCTGTCTGCACTCTTGGCAATGGAATGATTTGCGATTCACTGACCTAAGGGATATGCAAATAGAGATTAAATAAAATGTGAACTACTGTGACAGGAGACTGAACTGCAGAACGTCGGGCTGCGAGGAGCTACTGCACATGCACGCACACTCTAGCACGCATGTGCAGAGGTCCTGGCACTGTTTTCAGCGCCCGGACCTGGCTCCACCCTCCACACCTTGTGCTGTGCTACGCCTAGGCCGAAGACATCCTGAGGAGCTTGGAGAATTAGAAGGTAAGTTTTCGGCGCCCTTTTTATTCTAGAAAGTTGGCGCACCTTATGGAGGTGCGCTGTTTTTAACAGGGAGCGGAAACTTGGGCCCAATGACCCAGCCTCCACAGATTTACAACTCTCTAAGAGAAGAAATTCCTCTTCATCTCAGTTTTAAATGGGCGGCCCCTTATTCTGAGACTATGCCCCCTAGTCTTAGTTTCCCCTATGAGTGGAAATATCCTCTCTGCATCCAACTTGTCGAGCCCGCTCATTATCTTATATGTTTCGATAAGATCACCTCATTCTTCTGAATGCCAATGAGTATAGTCCCAACCTACTCCATCTATCTTCATAAGTCAACTCCCTCATCTCCAGAATCAACCTACTAATCACGTACAAGTTCCAAGGTTGCCTGTCCTTTGAAACTACTTGCCACAGTTAGCATTTTTTTTGTAAGAGTGGCTTTGTAACTACTGTAATGCAATGGGTTTGTAATACATTTTAACAATGGGCCATGATAATGGTTTGTGTCTCCCTACAACTCTGGCTATATCTGTCCTTGTTTCTGGCTCCTTGGAAGTAACTGTCTACATATTTACAACTAAATTTTGCAGATACATGGAAAGTGCTGTGTAATGCTAGATGCACCAATTCTATTGCCTGAATGCTGACAAGATAATCACATCAGAAATTCATGTGGTTCCATCTGTGATGAAATGATTTCAAACTTTACACTAATTGATTAC